>NC_035437.2:115281736-115928558 GCF_002127325.2 Helianthus annuus | reverse complement strand
TGTCAAACCAGAGTTTAACTTTACCCAACATCGTCGAAACGAAGAGGGTGTAATGTGTTTTACTTAACAATACCTCAAGTATACGGGCGGGGCGTTAATCCTATAGCGCTATAATTGTTAAGGTAGGCTTGCGAAGTTAATGAGCATATAGACACAGTGTAAACAGAGCATATGAGATGAACAAGTATAGCATGTTTTCATGTTTTAATAGTGGATAGAGTGTGTTTGCATAAACAAGTATCATAGTATTGCGTGATTTTGTATAATGTACATGTTGCACCCAAAGTGTTTAAAATGAAAATGGGATAGAGTATACTCACAGTTTTGCGTAGTGTTCCACGAAAACCGAGAGTCGAGTTGATGACGTATGGAACACCGAAGTCACCCTGAAATGGGTAAACAGTAGTGTAAGTATCCTGATGTAGAAGAGGTTTGGATCAGATTGCAAAATACAAGAAGTGTACGAGATAAAACGAGTAGCAGTCCCCGTCGTACGAATGGGCCTCACGTACGAATGGGCATAGGCCATTCATACGAATGGGTAATTTCTTGGTGGAAATTAACCCTAGTGCAAACCCTTAACTATAGAATGAGTTAGGGTCTGATGGGTTCCAGATTCCATTAAGATCGTACAGGAATTAAAATGAAGGTTATGAATAAGTTGTAAAAATGTTTAGAGTTTAACAATCTTGAGCCGAATCTCGTATGTGTGATGCTCCAACAACAGTTTGCCCAAGCAACTAGTGGAAACCATCTTTGAGATGTGTTGAATCAAGGAGGTTTTGCAAGAAATGTTTAAGGATTCTAATAGCATGCTAAAGAATTATGTTAAATTAATGAAAAAGATGAAAGGATTCATACAAGAAGCTTCTAATCGTGAGCAAGGAGGCTGAGAGAGTTTGTGAAGAAGTGAGCAAGAGAAATGGTGGAGTAGTGTGCCTATTTATAGGCTTAGGGTGAAATTAGGGTTTCCGATAAGTTCGGACAGACGCGCAGATTGGGACGGATGGGCCTATTCGTACGAACTGGGCATTCGTACGAATGTGTCTTTTCCCTTTCTTTCGCAGTTCGATTTCGATTAAGTTATGTGTTTCGACTGATTTCATGTGTAACGAGCATAAATGTGAATGAATCATGTATAATATAGTGTTTAAAAATGTCGATTTTGAGTATAAATATGCAAACAAGTCTAACATAAATATGAATAAAATACTTACGTTTTTTCATTATGATCAATTGTCTCGGAGTACAAAATGAGACGAGATAGGATACAACATGAGTACAAGCATCTAAAAAATAGAATGTAAAACAATACATGCTAAATCGGGAAAGTACAAATATGCAGAGTGTTACAGTCTCCCCTACTTTAGGAGATTTCGTCCTTGAAATCTATTCAAGAGGAAAGCTGAACGAAGGGGTGTGGATGCTTGGTCTTTATCTCGCTCTCGAGTTCCCAAGTAGATCCGGCACCACGTTTTCCTTCCCATCGAACTTTGACTACGAGAATTCTACTACGCCGTAGTTGTTTGGTTCCTGACAGGACTCGAACTCGAGACAACAACTACAAACAACACGCGCTTTACCAGTTTATCACTCTTTAGTTACCAATATTAAAGGTTTCCTTTAGGGTTTTCTATTTAACTTCACACTACAAATTACAAACCGAATGGGTTTCTAGGAACCCCGAAAGATCCGCCCCTGAACCCACTACTCTAAAATAAACTAAGTTTAATGGAAAACAAATAAATAAAGAAAATATGTGGTAGTGGTAAACATGCATGCAGTAATCAGATATGAATGAGAAACCACAAGAATTAACATGTAAATAATAACCTGGATCGGGGGGGGGGGGGCGTTAGGAGGAGCAGAAGCACAGGCTTTCTAATTAGGGCAACCGGCACACGCGTCGGATTTTCTGGCATCATCTGATTGTGTCTCGGAGCAATCTGAACACGAAAATCGAGTTAATAGAAAACTGACTGATTGACTGAAGGATAAATATAACAGGTGATGTTGATCATACGTTCGTTGGCGTCGTCGGGGACTTCTATGACAACTCGTATTATTTAGGTACTTCCAATCTTTTTGTTTTTCCTTCCATCTACGTTAAACGTTTTGTCCGTGTAACTTCGTTGAACTTGATTATACAATAACCGGTTGATTAGTGTGGGTCACATCATTAAGTATATTATCCAGTTAATCTCGGCCCATTATACATCTAATGTACTGCCCAAATTATTGCAACACAATAGCCCCTTGTTATTCGAATAACAATCAAGTGGGCTTGAGCCCACTTCGGACAACAACTTAAACCACCCTAGACTTCCTGGCCCAACTAGCATACGTATTATACACTTCCTTATATTATGAATCCACAAACAAACCCTATGCTATTATCAACAAACAAACCATACGCCCTAGTCTTCCTCTGATCGCACATAGCAGAGCCCCAGTGAGTTATCATCTTGTCATCAAAGAACTCGGTTAGTATTAGCATAACTTGTTTTATTTTTGTTGACCAATAACTAACAATATTGCATGCGTTCATAAAGAACTGATGTTATGTGTATGCCATGGGACCTGGTCGATTGCTGATTGCTGGTGTGGGTTAATAGTTGCATGATGATCTGTTCTTGATGTATACATGTAATCGGCCAAATGCTATAGGGTGAATATTATGTATTAATATGTTCTGAGTTGATATCTTGAATTTATGTGTCATGCAATTGGTTATAATGATGATTTTTTTTAGACCCCATTGATGATGTGTAGGTTATGATTTTATAATGTCCGCTAATATTTAGATTGAACTGTTTGAATACATGATATGTTATCTTGAACCGATTTCTTGTTGATAAGAAATTGGAGGGGTTTTGTTAATTGTTTTGGGTGTTGGTGGTAGTAGAATTGGTCACTGTTAATAAAAGAAGGGGATACATGGCTGGGTAAACAATAATTCATCATCTGGGAATAGGGCTTGTTCGGCAGATGGGCTCGCATGGTTGGGCTTTATAGGGTTGGGAGTTGATAATTAAATTAATCTAATTAATATAATGATGCTGAATTTAGTATATGTTATTTTTATATGCGAATAATTTGTTAGTTGCTTTTCCCCTTTTGCTGATCGTATGATAAGATGAATAAGTTGTTTCTTTAATGTCATCAGGGAGTTGTTGAGGTAACAATCTAACAATATGGCATTACATGACTTATTAAATTGTTGATCTTATGTAAAAGAATAGTATATAGGAATATATGATGTATGTGATTTATTTGGCAAACCCTGTGTTGATCGATTACATATTAGTGTTATTTAGGAATCAAGTTATTAGTGGATAAGTGGTGGGCCCAAAGGTGTGTTACTATTATGTTAATATGGACCGGATGGGTTATAGCCGAGTGGGCCTGTATCCGAATGGGCTATAACAAGATGGGTTGGTAATTCGGATTGGAATTGTTGATTGGATCGGGCCTTGTAACTTGATTGGACTACTCGATACTATGTACTATTGGATCAACTGTTTGAATAATCATTGTTCTTTGCTTGAATGGTTGCTTAACTGTTATACGTGCCATACGTGACAACCACTGATGTGATCTATGTGTAAACAAACTGTAAAACTGATCATTACCAAACACTCTTCTAGGTCGTGAGTATTGAATTTATTTAACGAGTAGCTTGTCTAACCGAGCAAACCTAAGGTGAGTTCATTGCTCTTTCTCAAGCATGGATCCCAGGGAAGGGATAACGGGTAACGTTCCGAGGTGGAATGCATGTGTAATGGGGTGTTGGTTATTGTACTCAGTTTCTATCATTGTAAGACCACTACATCTACCGGCACGTTGCTTGTAGGGCAACGGGGGTTATTAGTTTATAGCGCTATTAGGTTTGGCACCCTCACGACGTTCGAGGAGAACGGGCGTGAACTAATTACCTTAAATCATGACCAATGCTTTGATAGAGGCATTGGGGTTGGCAATTACATATCATATGGCCATTCGGTAATCGAGTAATAACAACATCAAAACATCAAACATCATAACAACAAACAACATATCGTCTTGTAAACTGTTTTACTCACATGATCGGTAACACAACTTGGTAAACAAACACAAACCTTGAACTCACCAGCGTAGTCTGACACACTTGTTTACATGCTTGTAGGTAATTATTGAAGGAACTTGGGAGCTTGCCGTCTGATGCTGCTGGAGTGGTTGTGGTCATAATAAACAATTACATTGATTTGGTTTTGATACATTTATACGCTTATACCTTTATGCTTCCGCTCAATACTTTGGTTTTGGTTTAACTTTCAAACGATACATTTCTTTCAATTGGGTATTTCAATACATTATAACCTATGTTTGATATGATTGGTGGCTCTTTGTTGGATCGTTGCATCCCCATTAGGGACATGCCCTAGGTGGAAATTTGGGGGTGTGACAACTTCTTTGTGGTCATCGTTCTCCATTTGTTTAGGTTACTTTTGGCGGAAGAAGAAACTGGTGCACGGCAATGATAGAAGGCATCGTCAACTTCAATTATATTTATACTGTCACACCACAACCGATGGCGGAATCATCGGGGCATGGCACTGAGCGAAACAGATTGTCCAGAAGTTTCCATAACGACTATTATCACTATTCAATTAATATAATACGTCCCATACCGTACCTCAAATAGCAAACAAATTATTACAGATAACAACTAGTCAAATATTCCATTCCGACAACTCAGATTTAAATAGAAATACAACAATTGTTTATCTGCTTCTAGAGACCCCTAGCTTGACCACTACAGACAACTATTTGTTGGGCTCTAGAGCTTTATTCTAGCCTCGCTTCCCTAGCAAGTAAGCATCTTAAACACCTGTCACATACGTTAAAATAACGTCAATACATATAATGTAAAGGTGAGCATACAAGTTTGATAGTAGCATATAGAGTTCGAAATAGTTTACGCATAACCAGCACGTACACAGAGGAAAACGAAGCATGTTAATTATCGACATGGATCTATCGATACCAATGACTGCGGGTTGACTGCCCGAGGCAGCTCGCAATACATGATTAACACCGTAATCCATGCAAGTAATGGTCCTTAACAACCCCCGTGTGAACGGGTGCTGGGTCCAAACTATAGTACTATCGTCGTTAAGGCAGGTAGACAACATTCCACGTGTAAACATAACAACAAGCATTCATTTAGTCGCGTAATACATGCAGAACGGTTAGCGTTTAAAATAATTGAGTAGTGTGTTCGATTGTGATTTAGATAAGTAACGTATGTAACACCCAAAAGTGCTAAAGCAAAAAAGGGCTCGAGTATACTCACAGCGGTTGATGGATCGAAGGGAGCGCTTGAGAGTAGGGTTGGCCTGAATAGTTTGATGGCCGGTTCGATCGAACGCGAGGTTTGATCGTACGGCTTGACCGTTTGATTAACACTCCATTCGGACAGCTTGTCCGATCGGTCGGTAAGTCCGATCGGTTGGGCTGTTCGAGTGGATTGTTTCTTCCTTTGAGTAAGATGTGTTTGTGTATGATGGCTTGTCCTTTTGAAGTTTTCGTTGTAGTATTTGAGGACATTGAAGTGTCCTTACCTTTCAGGTTGATCGATCGAACGGACTGTTCGATCGGCCGGCTTACCGATCGGTCAGGTACTTCAGTGGCAAGTCCTCAGCAGGATGTCACCTGATCGGACGACATGTTCGATCGGGTGGCACTCCAATACGTCGAACGAGTTGAAAATCGATTAAGTGTTGAAGCATAGTATCTCATGATCCGAAGAGTAATTCAAATCAAACCGTAGTTCGATCGAACAGCACTTCGTTCAATACTAGACTTCATGAAATTGTTAAAGTGTGGGGCCATGTGCTAGCCGATCGGCTGGCCTGGTCGATCGGCTGACATGTTCGATCGGTTGGGCTGTTCGTTCGAGCAGCTTGTCCGATCGGTCAGCATCCTGACCTAGTCAGCCTCTTCGTCTAACACTTGTCTGTTCTGATTGCTTAACATTATATCGAGGTATTTTGACAACGAGCTGAACCAAGGAACCTTCGTTCTTACTTGTTTCCCCCGCTTGGACAAGAATCACCCAAGTCCGGCTGGTGAACTGTTCGGAATGGTAGTTTAACGTTTAACCCAAAATCGGTGAACCTCGTGGATAGAATTCCCGAATCTCGAACCGCATAACTACTAGAGTGATTAGTGAGTGGGTTCAAGCTCCGTTTCTATCGATTTTGAAGGCATTGAGTGTAAAAGAGTTGAAAGAAACTTGGAAAACCATCTTTCAATCTTTTCCACCATGAATATGTTTAGATCTATGATAGATCTTTGTTTGTTTATGTGGAAATCGGTTAGATCCAAGCTATTCTTGGTGGATTGAGTCCAAAACATGAAGTTCTTCAAGAACACCATGATGACATCATCCTAGAATGCTTGAATCTTGATGACTTCACGGTTAAAAGTTAAGATTTGAAAGATAGAAAGGTGTAGGAGTGTGCATGGATCAAGAAAGTACAAGATTTAGGATGAAATCTTACCGGAATCGAGAGAAATCTGGGAAAAAGGGTGAGAGCACGAGCTGGTCGGTCAGAGCTTTCCAAAAGTGGAAAAGATGACAATGACAGGGGTATTTATAGGCTTCCAAGAGAGGAAAGGGCTGGCCGATCGGCCAGGCATCCCGATCGGACAGCCTGTTCGATCGGACGGTCTGTCCGATCGGCTGGGCTGTTCGATCGGCCAAGAGCCTGATCGTTCAGCTGCCTGTTTCGAGCGTTCGGTGTGATGATTTCTGATATTTCGATTTCGATTGAAGACGATACGAACACGATAGAATTTCCTATTCAAATTACTTTTAATCCCAACTGCTATATCTACATACAAGCATCTATATTTCATATCTGACTTTGATTTCGATTCGATGCGATTGAGTTTGATTGAGTTTCGAGTTTCGATTCGATCACCACATATAACATAAAGTAAGCACGCACAAGTAACACATAAGGCACACACATACACGTATAGTAACACCAAGGTTCTCATAATTCGAGCTTCGAGTTCGATGATGATTTGATTAGCTTGATTAATGATTAATTGACTTTATCGCATTATTACTTCCTATTATTCAAAGTCGTAAAACGTTTCGCGTCGATAAGCATTCGATTACTTTGATTCCTTTGATTAATAACACTTACTCCACATAATACAACTAAAACAAAACATAAAATAAATTAACTACAGTCAAAGAAGTCAAACTTGGCTTTGACTTTGACTTTTGAAAACACGGGGTGTTACAGCCTCCCCTTGTTTCGGGAATTTCGTCCCGAAATTAGGCTGAAAGCTGTACAGCACCGTGAATCACCTTGCCAATTTCTCTCTCTAGACTTTCACTTGAACAACTGCGGGTACTTCGCCTTCATGTCGCTTTCGAGTTCCCAAGTGAACTCTGCGCCTCGTTTGCCTTCCCATCGGACTTTCACGATAGGGACGCGCGAGCGTTTGAGTTGATTTGAAGGTCGTCGAGAGGTACAATCAGATCATGGTCAGCTAGACACTTTCGGAGGTTCGACACATGGAAAGTCGGGTGGACGTTATTAAGTTCCTCCGGTAGTTCGAGTCTGTAGGCGACTTTTCCGATCCTTTCCAGAATCTTAAAAGGTCCAACATATCGAGGCGCTAGTTTCCCTTTCTTGCCGAATCTGACCACACCCTTCCAAGGTGATACCTTTAGGAGTACGTAGTCGCCAACGTCAAATTCAAGGGGCTTGCGTCTTCTATCGGCGTAACTTTTCTGCCTATCCCGGGCCCTCGACAAGTTGTCTTGAATCCGGAGGATTTTGTCAGTCGTTTCTTGCAGTAACTCGGGACCAGTTAGTTGTGAGTGACCGATCTCGTGCCATATAATCGGCGATCGACATCTTCTTCCGTATAGAGCCTCGAATGGTGCCATTTGAATGATGGCATGATAACTGTTGTTGTACGAGAATTCGACTAACGACAGGTATTTGTTCCAACTACCACCGAGGTCTATGACACACGCACAGAGCATGTCTTCAAGAGTACGGATCATTCTTTCAGTCTGTCCGTCGGTTTGAGGATGGAATGCGGTACTTAAGTTAAGCGACATACCAAGAGCTGCTTGAAATGTTTCCCACAATCGCGAGGTAAACCGAGCATCACGGTCAGAGATGATGTCCCGAGGCGTACCATGATTACAAATGATCTCGTCGGTGTAGATTCGGGCTAATCGTTCTACCTTGTAGTCTTCTCGTATTGGCAAAAAGTGGGCTGACTTGGTCAGACGATCAACTATAACCCAAATGCTGCCGTGACCTGAGGGCGTGGGTGGAAGTTTGGTTATGAAATCCATATCTATACTCTCCCAGTTTCATATAGGGATTGGCGGTTGTTCGAGTAAGCCAGAAGGTCTTTGATGTTCAGCCTTGACTCTTGCATACGTCAGGCAACTCCCGACATAGAGAACGATATCCCTTTTCATGCCCGGCCACCAGTACTTGTAGCGAAGGTCCTGGTACATTTTGTCGGCACCGGGATGAATAGAATATCGGGATTTGTGGGCTTCATCCATTAAAATCTTTCACAAATCGGTCCGCTTAGGGATCCAAATTCGGTCTAGATAATAGAAAATCCCATTCGATTTGCTTACAAGCTGGGCTCCATCGTGATAGATTCTTTCCTTCTTCAAGGTACGTTCATTAAAACAAGCATGCTGGGCTTCGCGGATGAGGGTTTCGAGGTCGTGCTGAGCTTTGGTATTGCGAATACTGAGCAAATAACTCCGTCTACTGAGTGCGTCGGCAACAACATTTGCTTTGCTTGGGTGATAACGAATCTCACAGTCGTAATCATTAAGAAGTTCTACCCATCGGCGTTGAGGTATATTGAGTTCTTTCTGATCAAAGATGTGTTATAAACTCCTGTGGTCGGTGTAAATCGTACACTTGGTACCATACAGGTAGTGTCGCCATATCTTTAACGCAAAAACAACTGCGCCTAGCTCGAGATCATGGGTTGAATAGTTCTTCTCGTGGATTTTGAGTTGACGAGATGCGTAAGCTATAACCTTGTCCCACTGCATAATGTCACACCCCGATATTTCCACGTATTACTGGTGGGCCCGGTGGGGAGTACGTGACGTAGTTGATATCATCATAGTCAAACCACACAATTTAAATGCACAGCGGAAGCAAAAAGATATTACAATCCGATATGAAGTAATATCCAAGTATTACAATACGGAAAGTAAAAGATCCACAGGCGGATCGCAAATAAAATAAAACATTGTTCAACAGACTTCAGGCATCTAAGCTTGCGAGACTTCTATATGATGCTAGGAGAAACCAGCCTATTACGCGTAGTACCTGCACTTAGTCTTTTTGGGAAAATACGTCAGTTTTCACTGGTAAATACAATTTAACTGACTCATTTTGAAAAGGTTTTTAAAAATTGATTTGAATGCCCGTGGCACAAAACATTTTATAACTTGGGATAATTATTTGTTTAATAATCTTGTAAAAGAATTACATGTTCGTTATGCGTTCAGTAGCCCGGGTCGTGCCGGGTTAAAGATTAATAGACACACCACTTATATAATTCCGCCGTGAGACTTCTCTCGGCCGACGATTATACTTTATTGAAATGCACTACGGGTGTACGCCTACACCCGTGTGCTAAGGTCGTGGCCATTCTTTGAATGATGCCAAGGATATCCGGGACATGGTCATTAAGCCCCCAAAGGCGTTAAACAAACAAAACAGCATTTTCAAACGAGTTAATTTGACAGCACTTAACCACAGGCCGGTTAAGGTCAATTCCCCGACCAAGCGGTATTTTATATACCGTACCCCAAGCCCGTATAGGGAAAATAAGTTAAACGTATTTACCTGAGCTAAATATAAATTTAATCCCAGCCGTATACCACCAAGCAAGTACAGATAGCTTTTACTGGGCTCCTAAATCTGGAACGAAGGTTTTTAATAACCTATTAGATTTCTAACGGGTCTTTAATTTGGCCTAAACCTAGACCGGTTAGTTCTTAAATGAAGATTACGGTTTAAACGCACGATAAGGCGAAGACCGTTTTAGAATGTGGTTTTGACCCAACAACCTTGCATACTTGTTTAATATGGGTAACTTAATAACATTCTGGATTTTGAGACTGAAATGATATGGTTTGACCCGTTTCGACTAAAATAGGTAAACTAGTTACCTACGCCGATCCGAACGCATAAATTGCGTAACGAGTAACCATAAGAGTCATATACAAATTTCCTAAGTTAATATGCCTTAAACATGTTGTGATATCAGAATGATACCTTCCATTATTCCCCAAATGGTTTTAAACCCAATTTATGCCTCATAAGGGCATTTTGGTCATTTTAAAGGGTGTAAAAGGGTTTAAATGATAACCTGAGTTACAGGTCTGATTAAATTAGTAAATATACTTAATTTACTAAGTTATAACAGTAGGGTATTAATCCTATGTGAAATTTATCAATCTTAATCATTCTAGACACTGCAGGGGCGTTTTGGTAATTTCACATATGCTTAAAAGGTCAAAACTGGAATTCTGATCTTAAGATATTCTCCTACTGTTTAAAATATAAAATTTTACTGAATACATCAGTAGGTTTCAACCTCATATGCTTAAATAGGTTCTAGCACATACTTATGCGTTAAAAACGCTTAAAAGGCGATTTGGAGCCATTTCCGGGTTTTATATAGAAAGCTGATATTTTTAAATTCCAGAAGGCTCAAAATAATTTATTTAACATATTAGGTTAGTAGAAAAAGGTTTGGGGTCAATCGGATTCATAAAACTCATTTTATAGCCCAAAAGGGCAAAACCGGCATTAGCCGAATTAAGCTTAGAACACTAAGTTATGCTCAGCCTAAAATTAAATAAAAATTTCTAAAAATCCCAGAATATTATTTTAATACAGTAGATAAAAAGTTTGTTTTCAAAAATTGGGTTTAGGTAGACTATACGCTAATTACGCCGTTTATTTAATAAAAAGCTTTCTAATTATGCTAATGAGCATAACTCTTAATCTAGACCTCAAACTGATGTCAAATTTTGGGTGCAAGTTTATAAATAGTAACTAAGGTTTCTACTCTTTCACATTTTCAAAAATCACGTTTTAAGGTCAAAAGGGCATAACGGTCAACATTTAGGCATTTAACGGAAACATGCATGAACTAGGATTTCTATGGAACCAAGTTGTATAACCTCGGAGGGTTATACTAACTTATAATATGGTCCTAATGGAATCCTAAGGCATATCTAAACTAAGCTAAATCGGGTCAGAACTGAAAGTCAAAGCAAAAGTCAACTTTTGCGACTTTTGGTTCCGAACCGAGCCTATACTTAGAATTGTCGGGTCGAACATGCTTAGACATGTTCAATTAATAATTACCAAGTTATTAATATGAGAAAACTGATTTTATGGCTTCTATATTAATAGTTTTGTATTTATTTAAAACTAACCCATTTGACTTTTATTTGACCCGACAATTTAACTAAGTAAACGTGGTAATTAGGAGGTGCCCTTTCGAGGGTTTAACACCCACCTAATTACAGTCACGTAGCCATGTTCGTTGCGAACAATGGCTCAGCCATTTGAAAGTCAAAGCGTTTATCGAAAACGCTTGACTTTTCGGCTATAAACGCTAAATAATTAAACTAAGCACGAAAGGGGACTTACAAAGGGTCCAAAGGACTGAGGGAGGTTCTCAAAAGAGTTCAAGATCCTCACAATTCAGAGAGTTTATCAGATTGAAGGAGAGGTGCAAATGAGAGCCAAACATTCAATGGGTATTTATAGGATTTAGAGGACCGTTAGGATCGTTCCTTGATAAATGTGATCAAATCTGGACCGTACACCTTTACCCCTTGTTTTAGCAATCTATGGGCTGCCCAAGGACTGAAGAAAACCATTTGCAATTGATTAAAACAGCTGTAACAGCTGGTAACAGCTGGAAATCAAGTTTCTAAAATGGCAGTTTTGGTCCCTGCATGCTTCTAGCCCCTTTCTGATGCGTTTGAGGCCCGTTAAACCATTTTTAAGGCTATAAAATGATGCCTAATCATAGGGAATATGAAACATGCTCAAAAATATGCCGGATGTCGGTTCGTTTGGTCGTACGGTCACGTTGTTCGGCTAATTACGACGGAACACGGACGGACGCGAAAAACGGTCCAAATTATGCGACGAGTGGAATTTTATCATGCCACACACTAAAATAAAATATTTTAGTGCTTACATAAATTTTTGGGTGTCCGGGGATATTCAGAATGCGAGATATGCGCAAAAGTGCAAACTTGTGCACTTTTTGACACTTTTAGTCCCTGCATGACATAAAAGTTTATTTTTGCGTACCAAACACCTCTAAACCTATATCTAAGATATATAAAGGATAAATAGGGTATGTTTAACTTATGGACATATTCCGGAAGGTCCGTTACCATACGATTCGACCTTCTTTTGCAGTTTGACGCAATTAGTCCCTTAGTTGCGCAAAGTAGCGCGAAATGTCGTTTAATGATATCTAAGCCTTCCATGGCCCATAATAATCATTACCAAGCATATATTTAAATATTAATACGCTCCCGTTTGCTTAAATGGCCACCGAATGACGTAGGTTCAAAAGTTGACGCTTTAGGCCCCTCTATTGCGCAAACTTGCGCATTTCATCATTTATTAGCATTGAAGCCTCATCTAATCCATATTAGACATCCTTGAAAGTATTATTAAACATTACGATGCTTCGGGTTCTCTAAAAGGTCATTCAGAGGTATAATTAAACATATTGACACTTTTAGTCCCTCTAACTTGCAAAGTTGCGCGTAACTTTACTTAAAGGCATAAAAACCTTAAACGGCCATTATTTAGCATTCCCGAGAGTATAATCAAATATCATGAAGCTCCTGGTTTGTTAAAAGGTCACTCAGAGGTAAGAATTAACATGTTGACACTTTTAACCCTTTATTGCGCAAACTTTCAATTAATTATGCAAACGGCTATACTCGATCAACAATTGGCTTGTTTGTGAATATAATCATCGTGAGAGGTTATTTAGAAACTTATTTTAGGTATGCTATCACTTCCAGTCCTTTCATAATCAAAGTTTTCGATTTTTCGAAAAATTAGTCCCTTAAATTCAATGTTTGACTTCATTAGGGTTTATTACACGTGTCAATACTTCATTGGACGTGATTTTACGAGGTGTTATATCCTCACCCCCTTAAAAGAAATCTCGACCTTGAGATTTGCTAAAATGCTGGAAGTACCTTATGTCACGTACTGGACTTAATTTCTATAGCATATCTGGAGTCTCTCCAAGCTCCCAAGTTGACCTTTATAATAGGTACGTGTACCCTTTTTGGGGCTCCTTAACCTGCCGATCCTTAATTGATACAGGTTTCTCATCATATTATAGATCTGCTTATCATTACGTGATAATGCTTCTTGACTCATTGGGGAATCATATCCTTAAACCTTTAGTGTGGGTCATATTGTGAGTTCCACCTAGCTCCTTAAATGGGTTTTAGCTCATAAGCTTATTTGATCTTGATACATTCGATTCCTTCGAATGATTTTACGTACTCAGAGCCTATCTAATCTGATAATTAATAAATTGGTACACCATTCCAGGGTAATATCCTTGTTGAACCTTATTCCTTAACAAAAACTTAGGAGGGTTTGCTATTTCCATTAATCTTGATTTTTTTTCTGCCAATTAGTGGCAACTTACAGATGATTATGGATTTGTCTGATCTTATTCGTTGTTTCCAATGCAACTTTCAGATCCTGATAATTGGACTTACCAATCTTCTGTCTAACAATGGATGCTTAACATTCCATCCATACAAGGTCTCCCAAGGAGCAGCCTTAATACTTATATTAACTATTATAGAAAAGCTTATCTCAAGGTGAGATGGTTATTCCAACCACTGCTTAAAATCAATCTTAAGGAGTAACTAATCCTTGCCGCAAGTCGAACAAATCGACGATCCTGGGCAGCTGATGGAAATTCTTAATTGTTTCCTAATTAGGGTTGCGGTAATCAATGCCTAAGCAACATGTACCGTCTTTCTTAATTAACTACCGAATTCTCAGAATATCGAGTTAGGCTATAAGAATCCTTTATTTTAAAACTTACTTAATCAGGGTTTTGATCATTCCATAGTCAACATGGAGTTTTTATAATACTCCAGCCTAAAGCGGGATGTTAATCTTAACTCTACCTGTTTCTAAGGAGGTAACAGTGTAATCTTAGGAAAAGATAATCAAGATACACGGAGGTTATAGAGATTTTCCATATCTCAGGCTCCAGTTCATCCATTATTGCTTGTGTCAAATAAGTGACACATTTATATTTTTGAGTCTATGGATTCCCTTGACCGTAGACATTTACTTAGACAATTCCATTGTGGATATCTTCTTTGAATACCATTAGTTGACTTTTAGTATCATATAATCATTGGAATATCTTGTGGTTCCATGCATTAAACCTCCATGTTGATCAGGCATGGAAGCAATCTTTGGAACTTGTTCGGATACACCAACCCTCATATGGCGCTTTTTGTCATACCATCTGGTATTCTAAATCGTTAGAGATCAAGAGATATCATCTATACATGCAGACGCACTTCCTCTTAGAGAGAGGATACTTCTAAAATTCTACGACTGAAGGTTTCTGATAGGGATAAAAGAAATGGTTCTTATGATTTTGCTTGTAAGTTTTACCTTACACTTAGTATCTGGGGTTCTTATGGGCAAATTTCTAAAATTTACTAAGCTTATGGTCTTATAAAAGATGTAACAGTACCTAAAACCAAACGTAATTCTTAGAAAGAAGATCACAATAAGTGATTTATCTAATGACATTACTAAGGTGAATTGCCTCTAATCATACACCAGGAGGGTTAAATGTCTCCATTCCTAATCCCTTTTAACTTAACTGTGAAATCTTTGACAAATCTAAGGCAGTCTCAGCTTTGACTGGTTATTTCTTAATCTATAGATCGCGAGCAGCTGAGGTAGATCCATAATGGATTTATAATGAGCAGGCTTTTAAACCTTAATGTGCCCTCTTATTGCCGGTGCTAACCACCAATAACTATTGCATTAAGCTTAGGCTTTGGGTAATTGGAATAGGGTATTATCCCAGCCAATGAATTAAAATTTGCGACATATTGTCGACAGTTTAGAACTTCTATGGTGAGAGTCAGAAAATTCCTATTCCGTCTTTTTCCATTTCGATGCGAATAATAGGTCTTTCTAATAAGGTCCTTAACACTTGGTCCATTCCATAGTGTATAAGAGAATCTTTCTTGTGGACTTCGTTACTGTCCTTATTAATTTAGGGTATTACCATCGAATGGCTGTGATGCATACCTCACAGTGTTCTTTTCAGCATAACCATTGATACACCTAACGGTTTCTACTTCATCAATTAATTCCTACAATCGATGATCCCTTTTTACTATTGAAGTCTCTGGACTTCCCAGAGACGAAGTACTTTCAAGTACATCCATAAAGAATGGGCTCCTTTCCATATATGCTTTGGCTGGGTATATTCTTCGCATTTGAAGTACGAATAAAGCTCTCCTCATGAGCAGCGACATGTGTTTTGAAGCGAGCAGCTTCTGGCTTCTTGAACCTTTTCGTGACTTCTCTCATAGCCTTTCCAATAGCTGCGCTAATTACGGTTCTGGAGATTAACTCCATTAATGTTGAGCTTCACATTTGATGCACCATCAACATTTGTCGCATTTCTAGCATCGCGACTTCTGTTTGTCTTTTCTGAGTTTCCATACTTGAAGCTTTGATATTAAATACCAAATTCAGCAAGTGCTCTGGCAGTCCTTACCATATGTCCTCCTTGCATTGCCAAGGGCTTAACATAAAAAGCTTTGATAACTACTTGCTTCTTATTACCCCTATTATGGGCTTGGTTACAGGATGACTAATCCATTCCTATTATTATATCGAGTTCCTATACTGCGGAAACAAGGACAGAGGATAAGAATGGTTCCTAATGGATATATACATCCATCTAATATTGCTGAAGCAGTCTCTGGGGTACCATTGGCCAATCCTACTTTATACTTAACGCTTAGAGTTTTTAACAGGCGGATTTAAAGATTTACAAAATCCATTGTCTACGAAAGACTTATCTGAACCTCAATTAAGTAATACTCTAGCATGAGCGTTATTGATAAAGGAATTACCTGTTGCGATATTGGCATCCTGATTAGCTTCTTGAGCATCCATTTGAGAGTTTCCAGCGTTGTTCTTCTTAGTCTCCCCAGGCTTCTTGGTTTTATTCGGGCAATTAGTTTTGATGTGCCCTATTTCTTTGCAACCATAGCAGGTTGCGTCTCCCAACTTCTTGCAATCCAAGGTCTTATGCTCCTTGGACTTGCAGATTCCACAGGGTAAAGGCTGGGATTCAAATCTGCATTTCCCGAGGTGGTTTTTCTTACAGGTTTTGCATCTGGTCTTTTTACCTAACTGCTGGTTGTCTTTCGAGTCCTTGCATTCATGGGTCTCGGGATCCACCTCTTTACAGATGACACATTCCCTGGTCTGCTCATAGAAACATCTTCCGAAGTGCTTCTTCCTGCAGGTTTTACACTCGGGTTTTGCCTCCTTTGGCTTGAACTGGCTATAGCTTGAACTGGCCTTACCCTTTTTACAACCCTTATTCGGGGTGCCATCGCACTTTCGCTTATGATCCTGCAACGCACGGTCCACAGCGTTGTTTACGGCTATATCTATCATAGCCTGTAACTCGATGCCCGTTAAATTCAGTCTTGTATCATTATTCTGATTAACTGGATGATTGCGAGCTTCGGAGGGGTCGGCCATGATGATGCTTCGAAGGCTACAAACCAAGTAGTAATAGCTTACTTAATTATAGGGAATTGTCGAACTTGATGATTAAATAGCCATGGTGCAAACAAACCATATAGGCCAATAGATAGTATTAAGTTTATTTGATTATGTTTTGCGTAGGTTTTTAAATAAACCATCTTAGGCGTTTAAACGGAATATGATTATTCATATTTATTAGACAGGGGACATCAGTCACAACCGTCAATGTCGTTCTGACATTTTATATAGCACAAGGGCTTGTTCCAAAAGACTTTTTGATGGCACTGAGGCCTTGTCAATAGGGAAATTTTAAAAACATAATCAATGATTCCTTCGGATCGGAGAATTTCATAGTTCATTGTCTTGACAAGAAGTTATGAAATAAAAATATCTTTTTCATGCATACATCCTTACCCACAGGTATACATCCCAGATGGATGTTTAGATGCGTACATCATGTTCGACGTTTATTAGAAATGATTCCTATTGATACTTTTAGGCTAAACGAGGGGTTTGGAAGATCTCTAATATAAGGATGACAAGTGTGATTTCATCGCATCACCCATTGTCAGAAGTGTTAACACGTTTTCAGGTGTAAACAAGGATTTTAAACCTTTAGAATAGGCTCATATGAATTTACTAAAATTTATAACCTATGGTTTTTAATAACCATTCTAGTTATTTTGATAACTGTACAACTGTTCAGGATCCTTATCATGAATCCTATATTATAAGTTAATAATGGCACACAAGGCCTAGTGATATGGACAAGTTTATAAGCCCAGATTTTATGGAATCAAGGCACTAAGGTTTGAAACAAAATCCATTACCTCTTGACAGTGAGCTGCAAGCTACCACTGTCTTTAGTCCAAGAGGACGTTATTTATTACCCGTAGGCACTTTATCCTTAAAGGGTGGCTATTTACTTACAGGGAAGTTTTAAATAAAATCCCAATTTTCAAAGATGGCCTGTGTGATTTATACTGCATCACAATTTGCCCAACACGCTAACACACTTACAAATGTTAACTAAATTTTGGAATCCTTTGGACAGGTTCTACCGTCTTGGCCATGTCTACAATGACACGTGGCTAGGTTTACCCCTAAGATTCTCTTTTAATATTAAACGCAGAACAATCCTAAATTGAGATGTTATCAAGGATCTGAATCTAATTGTGGAACTACCATCTTGGCCCTGTCTTAAATGACACATGAGCTAGGTCTTGTCCTTTTTAGATTTTGCCATCTTATAATAATGGTAGATCTTATAATAGGAACGTTATTTTAAATTTAATCGTCCCATTAAAATTTATACAAGTACATGGTTGCCCTAAACGGGACTTCTAAAGAATAATGTTGTCCTCGAAGGGACTGAAAGATGAATATGTCCTTATAAGGACTACTAAGGAAACAATATTCAGCAAAAGGAGTTTCTCTTTCATTTTATTTCTGAATGTCTTCTCCTTGGTTGCACGTTAATCCTAGTCGCAGTACGAAGCTCCGCCTTCCCTAGGCTTCTAATGGGGAGAATTCCCATTACGGCTTCTTTGCTTGGTGACATATCAAAAAATATAGAATTGAAAGCAAAAATTCTCTGAATAGAGATGAGGGTATTCCTATGTTATGTCTAGACTCAGAAGGTCAAGGAATGTGCTATTGTGTCATTGAGATTAAACACAAAAAGGCTAGTGTTTAATTCACTCAACGTTGGCTCTGATACCAACCTGTCACACCCCGATATTTCCACGTATTACCGGTGGGGAGTACGTGACGTAGTTGATATCATCATAGTCAAACCACACAATTTAAATGCACAGCGGAAGCAAAAATATATTACAATCCGATATGAAGTAATATCCAAGTATTACAATACGGAAAGTAAAAGATCCACAGGCGGATCGCAAATAAAATAAAACATTGTTCAACAGACTTCAGGCATCTAAGCTTGCGAGACTTCTATATGATGCTAGGAGAAACCAGCCTATTACGCGTAGTACCTGCACTTAGTCTTTTTGGGAAAATACGTCAGTTTTCACTGGTAAATACAATTTAACTGACTCATTTTAAAAAGGTTTTTAAAAATTGATTTGAATGCCCGTGGCACAAAACATTTTATAACTTGGGATAATTATTTGCTTAATAATCTTGTAAAAGAATTACATGTTCGTTATGCGTTCAGTAGCCCGGGTCGTGTCGGGTTAAAGATTAATAGACACACCACTTATATAATTCCGCCGCGAGACTTCTCTCGGCCGACGATTATACTTTATTGAAATGCACTACGGGTGTACGCCTACACCCGTGTGCTAAGGTCGTGGCCATTCTTTGAATGATGCCAAGGATATCCGGGACATGGTCATTAAGCCCCCAAAGGCGTTAAACAAACAAAACAGCATTTTCAAACGAGTTAATTTGACAGCACTTAACCACAGGCCAGTTAAGGTCAATTGCCCGACCAAGCGGTATTTTATATACCGTACCCCAAGCCCGTATAGGGAAAATAAGTTAAACGTATTTACCTGAGCTAAATATAAATTTAATCCCAGCCGTATACCACCAAGCAAGTAAAAATAGCTTTTACTGGGCTCCTAAATCTGGAACGAAGGTTTTTAATAACCTATTAGATTTCTAACGGGTCTTTAATTTGGCCTAAGCCTAGACCGGTTAGTTCTTAAATGAAGATTACGGTTTAAACGCACGATAAGGCGAAGACCGTTTTAGAATGTGGTTTTGACCCAACAAGCTTGCATACTTGTTTAATATGGGTAACTTGATCACATTCGGGATTTTGAGACTGAAATGATATGGTTTGACCCGTTTCGACTAAAATGGGTAAACTAGTTACCTACGCCGATCCGAACGCATAAATTGCGTAACGAGTAACCATAAGAGTCATATACAAGTTTCCTAAGTTAATATGCCTTAAACATGTTGTGATATCAGAATGATACCTTCCATTATGCCCCAAATGGTTTAAACCCAATTTATGCCTCATAAGGGCATTTTGGTCATTTTAAAGGGTGTAAAAGGGTTTAAATGATAACCTGAGTTACAGGTCTGATTAAATTAGTAAATATACTTAATTTACTAAGTTATAACAGTAGGGTATTAATCCTATGTGAAATTTATCAATCTTAATCATTCTAGACACCGTAGGGGCGTTTTGGTAATTTCACATATGCTTAAAAGGTCAAAACTGGAATTCTGATCTTAAGATATTCTCCTACTTTTTAAAATATAAAATTTTACTGAATACATCAGTAGGTTTCAACCTCATATGCTTAAATAGGTTCTAGCACATACTTATGCGTTAAAAACGCTTAAAAAGGCGATTTGGAGCCATTTCCGGGTTTTATATAGAAAGCTGATATTTTTAAAATTCCAGAAGGCTCAAAATAATTTATTTAAAATATTAGGCCAGTAGAAAAAGGTTTGGGGTCAATCGGATTCATAAAACTCATTTTATAGCCCAAAAGGGCAAAACCAGCATTAGCCGAATTAAGCTTAGAACACTAAGTTATGCTCAGCCTAAAATTAAATAAAAATTTCTAAATATCCCAAAATATTATTTTAATACAGTAAGTAAAAATTTTGTTTTCAAAAATTGGGTTTAGGTAGACTATACGCTAATTACGCCGTTTATTTAATAAAAAACTTTCTAATTACGCTAATGAGCATAACTCTTAATCTAGACCTCAAACTGATGTCAAATTTTGGGTGCAAGTTTATAAATAGTAACTAAGGTTTCTATTCTTTCACATTTTCAAAAATCATGTTTTAAGGTCAAAAGGGCATAACGGTCAACATTTAGGCATTTAACGGAAACATGCATGAACTAGGATTTCTATGGAACCAAGTTGTATAACCTCGGAGGGTTATATTAACTTATAATATGGTCCTAATGGAATCCTAAGGCATATCTAAACTAAGCTAAATCGGGTCAGAACTGAAAGTCAAAGCAAAAGTCAACTTTTGCGACTTTCGGTTCCGAACCGAGCCTATACTTAGAATTGTCGGGTTGAACATGCTTAGACATGTTCAATTAATAATTACCAAGTTATTAATATGAGAAAACTGATTTTATGGCTTTTATATTAATAGTTATGTATTTATATAAAACTAACCTATTTGACTTTTATTTGACCCGACAATTTAACTAAGTAAACGTGGTAATTAGGAGGTGCCCTTTTGAGGGTTTAACACCCACCTAATTACAGTCACGTAGCCATGTTCGTTGCGAACAATGGCTCAGCCATTTGAAAGTCAAAGCGTTTATCGAAAACGCTTGACTTTTCGGCTATAAACGCTAAATAATTAAACTAAGCACGGAAGGGGACTTACAAAGGGTCCAAAGGACTGAGGGAGGTTCTCAAAAGAGTTCAAGATCCTCACAATTCAGAGAGTTTATCAGATTGAAGGAGAGGTGCAAATGAGAGCCAAACATTCAATGGGTAGTTATAGGATTTAGAGGACCGTTAGGATCGTTCCTTGATAAATGTGATCAAATCTAGACCGTACACCTTTACCCCTTGTCTTAGCAATCTATGGGCTGCCCAAGGACTGAAGAAAACCATTTGCAATTGATTAAAACAGCTGTAACAGCTGGTAACAGCTGGAAATCAAGTTTTTAAAATGGCAGTTTTGGTCCCTGCATGCTTCTAGCCCCTTTCTGATGCGTTTGAGGCCCGTTAAACCATTTTTAAGGCTATAAAATGATGCCTAAGCATAGGGAATATGAAACATGCTCAAAAATATGCCGGATGTCCGGTTCGTTTGGTCGTACGGTCACGTTGTTCGGCTAATTACGACGGAACACGGACGGACGCGAAAAACGGTCCAAATTATGCGACGAGTGGAATTTTATCATGCCACACACTAAAATAAAATATTTTAGTGCTTACATAAATTTTTGGGTATTCGGGGAAATTCAGAATGCGAGATATACGCAAAAGTGCAAACTTGTGCACTTTTTGACACTTTTAGTCCCTGCATGACATAAAAGTTTATTTTTGCGTACCAAACACCTCTAAACCTATATCTAAGCTATATATAGGATAAATAGGGTATGTTTAACTTATGGACATATTCCGGAAGGTCCGTTACCATACGATTCAACCTTCTTTTGCAGTTTGACGCAATTAGTCCCTTAATTGCGCAAAGTAGCGCGAAATGCCGTTTAATGATATCTAAGCCTTCCATGGCCCATAATAATCATTCCCAAGCATATATTTAAATATTACTACGCTCCCGTTTGCTTAAATGGTCACCGAATGGCGTAGGTTCAAAAGTTGACGCTTTAGGCCCCTCTATTGCGCAAACTTGCGCATTTCATCATTTATTAGCATTGAAGCCTCATCTAATCCATATTAGGCATCCTTGAAAGTATTATTAAACATTACGATGCTTCGGGTTCTCTAAAAGGTCATTCAGAGGTATAATTAAACATATTGACACTTTTAGTCCCTCTAACTTGCAAAGTTGCGCGTAACTTTACTTAAAGGCATAAAAACCTTAAACGGCCATTATTTAGCATTCCCGAGAGTATAATCAAATATCATGAAGCTCCTGGTTTGTTAAAAGGTCACTCAGAGGTAAGAATTAACATGTTGACACTTTTAACCCTTTATTGCGCAAACTTTCAATTAATTATGCAAACGGCTATACTCGATCAACGAGTGGCTTGTTTGTGAATATAATCATCGTGAGAGGTTATTTAGAAACTTATTTTAGGTATGCTATCACTTCCAGTCCTTTCATAATCAAAGTTTTCGATTTTTCGAAAAATTAGTCCCTTAAATTCAATGTTTGACTTCATTAGGGTTTATTACACGTGTCAATACTTCATTGGACGTGATTTTACGAGGTGTTACGCGTAAGAACACAACCAAGACCAAGGTTGGAAGCATCACAATAGGAAATGAAGTCGTTGTTTCCGTCGGGCAATGTGAGAACGGGAGCATTGCAAAGCATATGCTTGAGGGTTTGAAAAGCAGACTCTTGTTCGGTTCCCCAAACATAAGGCTTGTCTTTATGGGTAAGAGCGGTAAACGGCACAACGATCTTAGAGAATCCTTCGATAAATCGCCGATAATAGCCCGCTAGTCCGAGAAAAGAACGAACTTCAGACGGGTTATTTGGCGTAATCCAACTCTTAACTGCTTCAATCTTCGCAGGATCGACATGGATACCTTGACTATTCACGATGTGACCCAGAAACTGAACCTCTTCTAACCAGAATTTGCACTTGGAGAATTTGGCATAGAGTTGGTTCCCCTGGAGTAACTCGAGAACCAAACGTAGATGTTGCACGTGTTCGGTTTTCGATTTGGAATAGATCAAGACATCGTCGATGAACACGATGACGAAACGGTCTAGAAATGGCTTACACACACGATTCATCAGATCCATGAAAACCGCGGGTGCATTAGTTAAACCAAAAGGCATAACAACGAACTCATAGTGGCCGTATCGAGTGCGAAAAGCGGTTTTGGGTATATCTTCTTCCTGGATGCGCAATTGATGATAGCCTGAGCGTAGATCGATTTTCGAGAAACACATAGCACCTTGTAGCTGATCAAATAAGTCATCAATTCGAGGCAGGGGATAATTGTTCTTGATGGTTAGCTTATTCAACTCCCGATAGTCGATGCACATCCTGAACGACCCATCCTTCTTTTTAACGAAAAGGACTGGTGCGCCCCAAGGAGAGGTGCTCGGGCGAATAAAGCCTTTTTCAAGTAACTCCTGGAGTTGGTTCGAGAGTTCCCGCATTTCGGATGGCGCGAGTCGATAAGGGGCTTTGGCTACGGGGTTAGCTCCAGGAATGAGGTCGATGCGGAAGTCGATATCATGACTTGGCGGTAGTCCAGGAAGATCATCAGGGAACACCTGAGGAAATTCACGGACCACTAGAACGTCTTTAACTTCGGCCTTCTTATTCTTTTCCTTCTCCGCTACTACAATGTTGGCCAAGAAGGCTCTGTATTCCTTGCGGAGATACTTGCTACCTTGGATACATGACATGAGCTTGAGACCTTTCGAAGCAGTTTCATCGTACACACATAACAAATCACCATTTGCGAGCGAGAATCGAATCATTTTATCAAAGCACACAACTTCGGCATGGTTTTCACGAAGAAAGTCCATGCCTACTATGACGTCGAAGCTTCTGAGATGCATCGGAATAAGGTCGATTGGGAAGATGTGATTGTTGAGCTCGAGAGTATAATCACGGAGTACAGAGTTAACGGGGACAGTTCTTCCAGTAGCGACTTCGACTTCGAATGACGAGGGGAGATAAGAGCGCTTACGACTAAGGAGCTTCTCGAATTCAAATGACACAAAGCAGTTATCGGCTCCAGTATCAAACAAACATGGTGCATAAATACCATTCACAAGGAACGTACCATTAACCACGTTGTTGTCAGCCTGGGCTTGACGAGCATTGATATTGAAGGTTCTGGCGCGTGCGGCTTGTTGCTGCTGCTGCTGAGGCTGCAGCTGCTGCTGGGGCTCTTGCTTCACCACCCTGTTCGGGCACATGTTTGCGAAGTGGCTAGGGTCTCCACATGCAAAGCAGACTCGAGCATTGACCGCGGGTGCTTGAGCTGCGTGTTGGCCTTGAGGGGCTGGGAGTAGAGCTTGATGAGCAGTGACAGGAGCTGCGGTGTTACGGGGACCATAGCGACAATTTGCAGTGAAATGACCGTAAAGGTTGCAATGAGCGCAGAAACAACAAGCGAGTCCCACCGGATGATGATATGAGCATGTCGGGCAGAGCGGGTGGGGACCTGTGTAAGCACGCTTTGCTGGCGGCGCTTGGGTAACTGGTGCTGGTCGATGGTGAGACTGCTGCTGAGCCGGTACGGCTTGCAGAGGAGCAGCAGTGGTTGTGACAACACAGTTCTTGTTGCTGGAGCTGCTGTTGTTGTGCTTCTTCTTACGGCGTGATGACTTGGATGGTTGAGCAGTGGAGTCGGCGGTTGGTGCAGTTGTAGCTTGATGTAGAGACTTGGAGGGCTTATCCCAAAAACCAGATTTTACCCGCTTGTCGTTGATCTCGGCGGCAAGCAAGTAAGTCTCCTCAATTGATGATGTTTTGGCAGCGTGAACAAAGTCGGCAACACAATTTGGTAGAGCTCGAATGTACTTCTTGATGGCCATGTCTGGCGTTTTGACTTGATCGGGACAGATTATGCTAAGCTGCTTGAAGCGAGCAGTTAAGGCAGCGTTGTCTCCGTCCTTCTGCTTGATGTTCCAAAACTCGTCCTCCAGCTTTTGGCGTTCATGGGGAGGGCAGAATTCGTCCATCATGATGGCTTTCAGCTCTTCCCAAGTCAGCTCAAAAGCTGCATCATTCCCGCGTTTGTTTCGTTCGGCCGTCCACCAGTCTAGAGCTCGGGACTGGAAGACATAGGTTGCATTTAGGGTACGGAGATTTTCCGGACAGCCGCTTTGGCGCAGAGTGACTTCGACCGAATCAAACCATTGAAACATGGCGGTAGGGCCATCTTCTCCGGTGAATTCTTTTGGTCCGCATGCCTTGAACTGTTTGAAGCTGAAAACAGTCTTGGTGGCATCTTTAGGAGCTTCGGTTCTCGACTCCTCAGACGATTTGCTGACGTTCTCATACACCTCGCTCACAGCTTTTGCCACTTGCTTGGCGATGATAGCAGCAAGACGCTTGTCTCTCTTTTCTTGGCGAGTAAGATGGTGTCGGGATCCAGACGACATTGTCTGCAACGGACATCGTCACAAGACTCAACACAACATGATCGAATCTCAACTCACACGTCTAGTTCTAACTAAAGCTCAGGAACACGATAAGGCACGAATCACATAAACACATAGGCACAAAATCACAGATTCACGTAATCACAGAAACAGAGAAGCACAGAAGCACATAGAGCACAGAAGCACTCAAACACATACGCATTTAATCACAGAGGTAGTTAATGTCACGAAATTCTCCTATCATCACACAGTAGCACATACAGTATCCTGACTACCTCTAAGTTTTGCGAGTATTCGAATATAGCGGTTGCATATAGCATATCGAGTAGTATAATATATCATATAGCATGTCGAGTATAGTATAAGCACATATCATAATATCGTCTAGATTTGTAGCGACTTGTTACCGTCTTGAGATAGAATAGCAATGCGAGTCGTGTGTGTCGATCGAAGTGATAACAAAAATCGAAAAATTTCCAA
Source organism: Helianthus annuus (assembly GCF_002127325.2). Classification (NCBI taxonomy): domain Eukaryota; kingdom Viridiplantae; phylum Streptophyta; class Magnoliopsida; order Asterales; family Asteraceae; genus Helianthus; species Helianthus annuus. The sequence continues at coordinate 115,902,438 of NC_035437.2, read as the reverse complement.
GAAATTTAAACACGTAAATAAGTAAATACACATAAAACACGTAAAATCGACGAATCATCGGAGTCGGCAGTTGCGGGCTCAGAATCGAAACACATAAAATCGAGAAATTGATTGTCTGCGGCTATTAGACATCGACTACCCAAAGCGATTCGACTATTCTCAATGGACTTGTCGTCACATTTTGACTTTCAGGATCGTGTTTCTGCCTCGATTCTTGGGCATTCAGCACGCTTTCCCTTGGTCATACTCGTGAGTTCAGGTCGTTGGAGTCCGTCACGGCTTTGGTGAGATAAGTAAAACTCAGAACAAGTTGTCAAGGTTAAGGTTTCACCCCTAGCTTAGCAACTTCTTCCTTGTTTTTAGTAAAATAGAGGAGATTATTCATCAAAATATGGATTTCACTCCTGATTTGGTAGAATTCTCCTCGTTCGTCATTGAAAAATAATGAAGAAATCACTGATAAGTTTAACAAAACAATACTGACCAAGCGACTTAGTCGAGAGTTTGCGGTTATCACACCTAATCCCGACTTAGTCACTTGTCTTTGGTTGAAAATTCGAGTGCAGTGATAGTGCAGGAAGTGGCGATAGGTAACACATAAACTTGGTCTGTTGGTTCCTAACTATAGTCTAGGTCTCTAAGACATCGACCCGGACTAGGTCGAGTCTAACCTAATTCCCTATAGTTATGGCTCTGATACCAAGCTGTCACACCCCAACCGATGGCGGAATCATCGGGGCATGGCACTGAGCGAAACAGATTGTCCAGAAGTTTCCATAACAACTATTATCACTATTCAATTTATATAATACGTCCCATACCGTACCTCAAATAGCAAACAAACTATTACAGATAACAACTAGTCAAATATTCCATTCCGACAACTCAGATTTAAATAGAAATACAGCAATTGTTTATCTGCTTCTAGAGACCCCTAGCTTGACCACTACAGACAACTATTTGTTGGGCTCTAGAGCTTTATTCTAGCCTCGCTTCCCTAGCAAGTAAGCATCTTAAACACCTGTCACATACGTTAAAATAAAGTCAATACATATAATGTATAGGTAAGCATACAAGTTTGATAGTAGCATATAGAGTTCGAAATAGTTTACGCATAACCAACACATACACAGAGGAAAATGAAGCATGTTAATTATCGACATGGATCTATCGATACCAATGACTGCGGGTTGACTGCCCGAGGCAGTTCACAATACATGATTACCACCGTAATCCATGCAAGTAAGGGTCCTTAACAACCCCCGTGTGAACGGGTGCTGAGTCCAAACTATAGTACTATCGTCGTTAACGCAGGTAGACAGCATTCCACGTGTAAACATAACAATAAGCATTCATTTAGTCGCGTAATACATGCAGAACGGTTAGCGTTTAAAATAATTGAGTAGTGTGTTCGAATATGATTTAGATAAGTAACGTGTGTAACACCCAAAAGTGCTAAAGCAAAAAGGGCTCGAGTATACTCACAGCGGTTGATGGATTGAAGGGAGCGCTTGAGAGTAGGGTTAGCCTAAATAGTTTGATAGCACAGCGATGAGTAACACGTAAAAAGGAAACAAGTGTTGATGGGTCGGACAGCCGGGTCAATCGAACGGGAGGTTCGATCGGACGGCTTGACCGTTCGATTAACAGTCCATTCGGACAGCCTGTCCGATCGGTCGGTAAGTCCGATCGGTTGGGCTGTTCGAGTGGATTGTTTCTTCCTTTGAGTAAGATGTGTTTGTGTATGATGGCTTGTCCTTTTGAAGTTTTCGTTGTAGTATTTGAGGACATTGAAGTGTCCTTACCTTTCAGGTCGATCGATCGAACGGACTGTTCGATCGGCCGGCTTACCGATCGGTCAGGTACTTCAGTGGCAAGTCCTCAGCAGGATGTCACCTGATCGGACGGCATGTTCGATCGGGTGGCACTCCAATACGTCGAACGAGTTGAAAATCGATTAAGTGTTGAAGCATAGTATCTCATGATCCGAAGAGTAATTCAAATCAAACCGTAGTTCGATTGAACAACACTTCGTTCAATACTAGACTTCATGAAATTGTTAAAGTGTGGGGCCATGTGCTAGCCGATCGGCTGGCCTGGTCGATCAGCTGACATGTCCGATCGGTTGGGGTGTTCGTTCGAGCAGCCTGTCCGATCGGTCAGCATCCTGACCTGGTCGACCTGTTCGTCTAACACTTGGTTGTTCTGATTGCTTGACATTATATCGAGGTATTTTGACAACGAGCTGAACCATGGAACCTTTGTTCTTACTTGTTTCCCCCGCTCGGACAGGAATCACCCAAGTACGGCCGGTGAACTGTTCGGAATGGTAGTTTAACGTTTAACCCGAAATCGGTGAACCTCGTGGATAGAATTCCCAAATCTCGAACCGCACAACTACTAGAGTGATTAGTGAGTGGTTCAAGCTCCGTTTCTATTGATTTTGAAGGCATTGAGTGTAAAAGAGTTGAAAGAAGGTTGGAAAACCATCTTCTAATCTTTTCCACCGTGAATATGTTTAGATCTATGATAGATCTTTGTTTGTTTATGTGGAAATCGGTTAGATCCAAGCTATTCTTGGTGGATTGAGGCCAAAACATGAAGTTCTTCAAGAACACCATGATGACATCATCCTAGAATGCTTGAATCTTGATGATTTCACGGTTAAAAGTTAAGATTTGAAAGATAGAAAGGTGTAGGAGTGTGCATGGATCAAGAAAGTACAAGATTTAGGATGAAATCTTACCGGAATCGAGAGAAATCTGGGAAAAAGGGTGAGAGCACGAGCTGGTCGGTCAGAGCTTTCCAAAAGTGGAAAAGATGACAATGACAGGGGTATTTATAGGCTTCCAAAAGAGGAAAGGGCTGGCCGATCGGCCAGGCATCCCGATCGGACAGCCTGTTCGATCGGACAGTCTGTCCGATCGGCTGGGCTGTTTGATCGGCCAAGAGCCTGATCTTTCAGCTGCCTGTTTCGAGCGTTCGGTGCGACGATTTCTGATATTTCGATTGAAGATGATACGAACACGATAGAATTTCCTATTCAAATTACTTTTAATCCCAACCGCTATATCTACATACAAGCATCTATATTTCATATCTGACTTTGATTTCGATTCGATGCGATTGAGTTTGATTGAGTTTCGAATTTCGATTCGATCACCACACATAACATAAAGTAAGCACGCATAAGTAACACATAAGGCACACACACACGTATAGTAACACCAAGGTTCTCATAATTCGAGCTTCGAGTTCGATGATGATTTGATTAGCTTGATTAATGATTAATTGACTTTATCTCATTGTTACTTCCTATTATTCAAAGTCGTAAAACGTTTCGCGTCGATAAGCATTCGATTACTTCGATTCCTTTGATTAATAACACTTATTCCACATAATACAACTATAACAAAACATAATATAGATTAACTACAGTCAAAGAAGTCAAACTTGACTTTGACTTTGACTTTTGAAAACACGGGGTGTTACATATACCTTCCTTGTGCTAAGCGACCAATATACAAACATTAACTTCTTAATAAAAAGAGAAAAATGGCCGGATAGTCCCTGTGTTTTGCCCATTTTTCACCTTTAGTCCCTAGCTTTCTAAAATTACAACTATAGTCCTCAACTTTGGCAATTTCGTTCCGGATAGTCCCTGGCGCGGATTGGGGTTAGTTTTTGGTGTTAAGTGAATGTGAAATTACAGAATTACCCACACTGTTAAAAATAACAATAAAGCATTAAAAAAATCTAAGACCACCACCCCCAATTGAAGCATATGGGTCCCACTCTTTACCCACCCCATCACCCCCTCCCTTTTATTTCTCTCTCTCTCGTTCACCAGAATTCCACCACCACCATATCTGTACCCAATTCTTCATCCTAAAACCACCACCCCCAACCACCTAACACCATTGTTGGCCACCACCTCCTTAAACCACCATCACCCATCGTCTCCTAAACAACCACTGAAACCACCACCCTCCACCATCACATTTTTTCTCTTCACCACCAACCTCCTAACACCACCGATGGAGGTGAATCGAAGAGGAAATAGGGGCGGGAATTGGTGGCGTTGGTTGTGTTTACAGATGCGACGAGGGTCGGAATAGGGGTGTAGGTTTCCAATTCGGTTTCTAGATATGGCTGGACGATGGTCAGATGGTCGGAATGTGTCGTCACTAGCGGCAACGGCACCAGAGGAGGAGGAATCGCTAGGAATTGCGTGGGAGTATGTGATTGTGATGAAAGTGGTGGCGATGATCACAACCATTCCTATCAACGACTGACTGAAGCAAACCGGAGGTTTTGGTAATGAGTTTGGTATCAATGAAACTGATGGAGATGACGGTGATGGTAACAAAGATACGGTGGTCCTTGGTGGTGGCGGAAGAGGTGTGAGTTGAGAATGTGACTGTTGGTGGATGACGGTGATTGAATAGTTTTTTAGAAATAAAAGAAAGGAGTGGATGACTATGGTTGGTGGATGTTGGTGGTGGTGAAAGGTGGAGACAGTGGTGGTGGTGGTGAAGAGTGGGGAAGATGAGGTGGGTGGGGTTGGTGGTGGGTCCCACATAAATTATTTAATATTAGGGTAAATTACTTTTTGAGTCCCTGTGTTTTAGTGGTTTTAACCACTTGACTCCAAAATCAAAATGTTTAACGCCCTGAGTCCCTATAGCCACTTTCCTTAACCATTTGAGTCCAAATTTCTAACACTATTAGAATTTTTTGGTTAAGTATTGTTAAATGACCAAAATGTTCTTATAGTTAAAAAATAAAAAAAATAAATTATTATTAGATTTTTCTCTCTCTTATATATCTCTCTCCTCCTTATCTCTTTCTCTCTCTATCTAAACATTCTATACCCTTCATCTATCTCTCATCTTTCTTTCTCTCTCTAGACAACCTGCATCCCCCACCACCGTCACCACCATAGCCATAATTTAATCGTGCAACGCACCGTTCCAGTTTATAAATCAAAGCCCACGCCACTTCTCAACATTTCTAGAAAAACCTCGAAACTTAAAACCCACGACATATTCCACTTTCACGTCACACTCCAATGGGGCGGAGCAACAGCGGTAGCAGGTGGGCCATGGCGGCGGCTTTGGCATTCAAATAACAGTTTTGGAAGGGGAATTTGACCCGTAAAAGTCAACAATAAAAACCATAAAATAAAATTTGGACCCACGTCCCTAATTTAGTTTCACCTTAAACCATCAAACAGTAACAAAAAAAACCCTAAAAATCAAATTAGGGCTCTAAAACTGAAGGGGTTAAGAAATTGATATTAAAACTGAAATAGAAATATGAACCATGAAACAGGGGACAAAGAATTGTGTCTGAATAATCAACCATTGGAGACGATAACCGAACAAACCAGGACTGTTATGATGGTTTTAATTAGGGTTTTGAGGATTAAATGGTAGGAATTTGGGGTTGGGTTGCGTTGCGTTGCAGTTGTATAGAGCGAAAGATTCGGTAAGAGATGAAAGAAGATTAATGGATGATGAAGAAGAAGCAAGACCCAAACCACGGTTACGGTTGTGGGCGCTGGCCACCGCGTGGGGGAGGGGAATAAGTGAATGGGGTAGGAGACGTTTGACTAGATGAAGAACAATATGGGTAGAAGAAGAGTGAAGATTTTGGAAAATTTTGGTCACAGCAGTAGCAGTGCAGAGCTGCTAGGGTTTTTTTTTTATAAAGAAGAATAGAGGGAGATAGAGATAAATAGAGAGATGTGTATAATGGGAGAGAAAAATCTAAATAAATTAGTTTTTATTTTTTAATTATAGAGGTAATTTGGTCATTTAAAAAAATTTAACAGCAGAATTCTAACTGTGTTAGAAATTTGAACTCAAATGGTTAAGAAAAGTGGCTATAAGGACTCAGGGCATTAAACATTTTGATTTTGGACTCAAGTGGTTAAAACCACTAAAACACAGGGACTCAAAAAGTAATTTACCCTTAATATTAATAATATTTCTTTTTAAATTTTTAGGTATTAATTTAACAGTAGGGGTATTTTGGTCATTTCACATCCACTTAGCACCAAAAACTAACCCCTATCCGTGCTAGGGACTATCTGGGAATGAAATTGCAAAAGTTGAGGACTATAGCTGTAATTTTAGAAAGTTAGGGATTAAAGGTGAAAAATGGGCAAATCACAGGGACTATCCGGGCATTTTTCTCTAATAAAAACTTTGACATATACAGTACGTTACAAGGTTTTATGTGTTAACTAATTGCACGCTTAAATTGTAACACCCCGAAAATGGGTTTGGTAATCAAACCACGTTAACACTAAAAGACGGGTAAAATACCGTTAGTGGTAAAATTTACCCGGTAAATATTAGGATTTAAATAATTAAACCTAATATTAAATAAAGGTTATACGAAGACTTTTGAGAAAATAAATTTACGAAAGGCCCGAGTTAACGGGACTTAAAAATAAAACGGGTTATAACTTCCCCGAACCCACCAAGTAACTAGGAATACCAACCTAGTTAGATATGTGCCTTAAAATAAAGAAGGAAACTTGGGTAATAAGCCTTATTATAAAGTTACAAACTAGAGGGGCCAAAAGAGGAAGATTTAAAACTTGATTTTTATTTAATTAAAACTCTACACACACACTAGTGGGTGTGTGCGTGAGATCGATCAGAAGAAGGAGCCAGGAGCTCAAACCCTAGCTCACTTTCAATTTCACCAAATTGAAGGTCCAAATCAAGTCTAAATCAAAATCCGAGTACGAATTAGTGATCTCCACTGAAAAAGGAGTCACGATGTATGTAAATTTCATAAGAAATCTCTAGTTGAATTTCTGAGCAAACCTAGAGAATTCGAATTAGATGATTGCATGCTTGTTATATGATGAAATAGGAACATTGTAGTGTCTAGGAGTAAACGCTAATTCTTGTGAATTCATGATCACCATTGAAGGTGATAAATGGGTTTTTGTATGAACATGTTAAACACTAGAAATTGATAGTTGTTCTAGTGTAATTTGAACTTTCCTAAGTAAAATTCTGATGTTGTAGATGCGAAAATTGATATGAACATGTTAATTGATGTTAAAACATGGTTAAAACAATAACCATGAACTAGATAAAAGAAGATTGCAAATTATGCACATTAGGTGTTTGTTAAAATGCCTAAATAAGAACTAAAGTGTTGAAATTTAGAGTGAAAACGCGTATTTGAATTATATGGCAATTACGCGTAATATGTAGTGATAAGGGTTCTACATATTATGTTGATTTAGACTTAATGTTGTAAACCATGTGATTGAAAGTAGTTAACTTTAATAAGCTAAGTTAACTAATGATGAGGTCGAATAGTAGTTTCGACATAGAAAATAAGTGAGGTGGAATAGTCGTGATTGTTAATGACTAATTTAACCGCCTTGTAAATGTTGACGATAGTTTGACGCGTAACAAGCTAGGTGGAAGCTTGGAGAAGGAAGCGGGTCAAACGAATTTAAGAAGGAAAAGAGAAGCATGGTTTAGATGCGAGGTAAGTGAAGCTTACGCCTTTTACTTTATTACCAAATACTTGATTTTGAGTATTGAATTTGAATTGTATTGAGTAAACGAAACATGATGTTCCGGCACGATTTAAATGCGAGTCGGAAAAAGTGAGAAAGATAAGAAACCATGAATTATGGTAAAAAGGGTAAAATGGTCAAATAGTAATCCGGACATGGACTAATGAATATATAAAGGGATTTGAAAGGACACCATTTGGCATGAGCCATAACGGGTCAAACAAAACGGGAACGATTCTTAAGTAAGATGAATTCAAAAGTAAACCGGGGTACGTTAAAGGGGATGCAATGGCAATTAAATACCATCTCGAAATGATAATTAGTCATTTCGACTAAACGGGTCAAATGGTGTTGTTAACACAATTTGTCAATAATATTTGATGATCGCTTGTTGAGTTTGTGATCACAGGAATTAACACATGGTTCGCATGGCTATTAACTAGAAATTAATAGCGAAAGGTATTCAAACGGGTCAATCTTATGACCCGAGCCAGGTACGCATGCTTAGAATTATAGCTAAAAGCGACATTTTGGTCAAATAATAGTGGAAGTCCTTCGTCGCATAAATGAATGGCTAAAATTGACCAAAAAGCCCTTGAGGGGTAAATAGGGCAAACAACTTTTAAAAAGTTGTTTTGAAATAAACGGCTTGTTTAAATTGAGTCTTTGGAATTCGTATAAAAACGGGGATAGGATGTAAACCAATAGAAGCATGATTTAAGTCTAAAGATGTACTTAAATACCCTTAACGGGTCAAAATAAGCATACGAGCGAAAACGGGTTAAAATATATAAGAAACCCGCAATTCGAACCTAACATGGTAGATAATATTGAATTGAAGAGGTTCATGTGAAATAATGATCGAACAAATATGTTTGTTTGATAAATGCATAAACGGGTCAAAATTTTGTAAAAAGGTAATAAGCCGAAGGCATAAAAGTCTCAAAATTTATTAAGCCGGATGTCGGATTTTAACTCCATATGATGGAGAATCAGATTACGATCACGTAGGAAAAAGAATCGTGTAAAACGGATCAATAACGAATGAGTTATGTCCGTTTTCGTGAAACTTGGGTTGGCTGGGAATTTTGCAGCAGCAATTAAGCAACTTGCTGTCAGAAAAGGGGCTAGGTGTAGCGTATAGCCCCTCCTGATTTCGAAAATTGTTTAATTTTTGTTTGTTTGACCCATATAACTTGTTTAAACTTGTTATTTAACTACCAAAGCTAACTTTTAAGTTGGTTTTGGTCATAGGTAAATGTCAAGGATTCCCGGACGAAGACCAAGCGACGAGCAAGAACCGAACACACGTTAAATGAAGCTTCCGTGTTAAATCTTGATTTGTTTTGTTATAAGTGAAGCATGTAAACATTTACAAACACGTATTTTGATATGTTGTGAACATATGGGAAAGTTAGTATGACAAGTTTTGTAAAGTCACATTTTAGCATTAAAATGTGTATTTTATTATTAAAATCTTGATAAATTGAGACGGGCGTTACAAGTTGGTAATCAGAGCTCAAGGTTAAAAGAATAAAGTGTTCGGTTCGAGGCTTGATCGCAAATCCGATAAGTACATGTATGTTAATAGTTTAGCATGCTAAAGTGTTGTAAACAACACATTGGGCTATCGTGTGATACACGTTACCTCAATTAAATGATAAATATAGTTGACGAAATTGCGTGCGTCGACGCGTATAGTAGAAAAGCCTTGTATTATAATACGGGCGATTATTGAAGTTGATTTTACTAAGTCTTGTAAATGTTTTAATTGAAGGACACTTGCATCTGAAGATAGCAAGAGTTTAACAAATTGCGGATATGACGGTGGAACGGTCCAAGGTATGACAAGCAGAGCATACTCATCAAGGACCTAAATCGCGTGACGATCGCGAACAAGGTTAACGACACAGAAAGCCCGTTAGGGCAAGCATTTATAGGTGCGCATTTTAAATTATTACGTGAATAGTAATATGCAACAAATACGTAGAGATTGAAAGTTGCATATGTAGATTAAAAACTTGGAAAAAACCCGAATAGAAAATCTATCTGGGATATTGCTTCCAAGAGAAACAAATAGAGGCGTTATTTACATGGGGCGTGATGTGAAAGTTATAAAAAGGTCATGTATGTCATGTGTTGATCGCCTACTCAGGCCAAGTAGGTAGTGAACACATGATACCGTGAACTTTTTATGATGGACATGCTTACACCCGATGTAGTAAGGACGGGGTGAGTGGGACAAATTAAAAAGTACCCAAATGAATCAAATGAGCAAAATATTTGATAATAATGTAAATGCACAGCCGGGTGACGGAAGCGTATTACATTAAGATAATGAGCCCGAGTGAAGGGACAAAGATTAATGTAAAATATTAAGATATGCATTGGGAGGGGGTGTACTTACACTCGAACCCGAAGAGTGCAAACATGTAAAACGATTAAGATATGCATTGGGAGGGGGTGTGCTTACACTCGAACCCGGGGAATGCAAATATGTAAAATGATTAAGATATGCATTGGGAGGGGGTGTACTTACACTCGAACCCGGAGAATGCAAATATGCCTCTTAACGGGCCGATTGCTTGTTGAACCCTGTGAATTGTGTGAAAGTAGGATACTCCAAATTCGGGAGTCAAAGTTTTTGTAAAACGTCAAACTTGAGGACAAAGTCGGAATATAAAAGTGAGGCGAAGTCTTAATGCATACCGAAAGGGTTGCAATAATAACGACTTCGGTAAAACACTCGGTTGATGGGTAAGGATTTAAACCCATGCGTAGACCGAGAAACGAGAACTCGGATAGAAAGTTGAAAGACTCGGGTTTTGAGTCTTGACTAAAAGACGACAAGATGATGTAAATAGAAATTTTGATAAATTATGTTCAACTATTTTAAAGTTGAACGAGTCAAACAAAGAATGAAGTCTGACATCCATAAATGATAAAATTTCACATGAATAAGCCAAACGGGTTGAATATAATATAATGCCGGATGGCAAGAGTAAGCGCAAGCGGGATAACGGTAGCGTTAAAAGCAAAAGAATAATGAGCCAGGTAATGGGACATAATCAAATACGAATATATGTAAACTGGATAATGGTGAGCATAAGATAAACCGACACATAAATGACGTGAGAAGTCATAAAGTCGGAAAATTTGTCCGAAAGAAAACAAATGTAGCCTTAGACTACGGTCAAGGTCAAAGGAAATACCAAGGCGAAAATAAATGATTTTGAACATAAAAAGGGTGCCTTAATGCCATATACATATATAAATGTATATACCTTTGAATAAAGACTAAAATAAAAGATTATCTATGGGATTATCATAACCTACGAGATTATAAATGAGGCTAAGGTCTACGGGACCAAAAAGACATTCGGGTCCCAAATAGAAAGAAACAAATTGTTGGGATCTCACCTTAATAAGGTAAAAGGTGAAAATATAAAGAAATAGCCTACAAGGCTAAGCGAAAGAACATACGGGTCAATAGTTGATGCGTGTGTAGTGCTATATATATTAGGTGTATATTTTAAGCCCTTTTTACACTTTTTAGCCAAGTTTTAAATTTATAAAACACGATATTTACTAACACTAAACACACATATGGGCAAGTGCACCCATCGTGGACGTAGTATAGTGTTGGTAAGATACCGAGGTCGTCCAAGGACACAAGAGCTTTTAGTACCGGTTTATCCTCAACGTCTAATCAAATCAAAAAGTTAGAAAATGGTTTTAAACTAGAAAAATAAAACTAACTAAAATGCTGAAAAATAAAATAAAAGTAAAAACAGATAGACAGGATGAATCACTTGGATCCGACTCGTGTGTAGTGTAATCTTTGATTATTTCCGCACTTTTGCACATATTAAGAGATTATCTTAGTTATTGTAGTAGACCCCTCTTTTGAAGGGGACGTTACCCTCAACCCAGTAGTTTGAGTCAGCAAGGATACAATCCTAAAGGGTCGGATTATTGAAAGATAATTAATTAAGTTATTAATGCATAATGTGGGAGGCCCCTCTTTTGAAGGTGACGTTACCCTCGGCTAAGTAGTCTGAGTCAGCAGGGATACAGTCCGAAGTAGCCGGGTTAAAGTTTTAATAGTAGTTTAACTTATGAGGGGGTCAAAGAGTTTGGACCCCGACCATCTAATACCGGTGGGTATTGAAGGAGGTCCTACTAAATTTGACCCAGGTCCTCTGCAGGATCTATACACTGAACAATGGCAAGACTCTTACCAAACCATTCCCTTAACCCCCGACCAGGTAGCCAACATATCTCCATACAGACCGTGGAGATATGAATGGTGAAAATCTTTTATTTTATATAGACAGTAAAATAATGCCAAGACACCACGGACAAACGATAAGGAAGAATCACCTTCAACAAAAGAAACTAGTTATTAAAGTCATTAATACATAACCAAATAAAAAGTGCGAAAAGATTAAAAATAAAAAGTATTCACTAAACACTTGTCTTCACCAAGTGATGTAAGAGACTTAGGCAAAGGTGGGTGGTTGGGTTAGTGGTTAGTAAAGGGGTGAAAAGCGTAAAAAAACGTCGGTTTTCATAAGACTTGATATTTTTCAAAACTTTTTATTTTGATGAAGCATTTCAAACAAAGTTATTTTTGATAAACTCGTTTGTTTATTTCTTTTGGCTTCATCTTCATATTCTTTTTTCAAGTCATAAGAAGAATCGAGCTTTGTTACTAAAATAAAGGGTTTAAAACGAAAAGGGTTTAGGTGGGTAAAAGGGTGTTTGAATTGGGTTAAGAAACGAAAAGGTTTAGGCTCAAAGGGGCTAACTAGGGGGATTTTGGGTAGGTGGTAAAAAAGAAAAAATAATGGTGTAGAAATAAAAAGGGTTAGTCCTAATGCCTCTATCATTTTCTTACTCGGGTTTAAGTTGGTAAGGACCGGGAATGTATCGTCGTGGCAAGTTCTAGAGTTGTAAGAACCAAGCGGCTATTCACACAAGAAATGAAAAATGAGCATTTAGTTTAAAGATATGTATTTGTATGCTCAATAAAGGCTCAAAACTCACTTTTGTGTGAATGGGTTTTTATGTGATCAAGTATATATAATCAAATTTTAACTAAGTTTGTCATGTCGTTTCATAATTTTCTTATGTTGGTTCTTTTTATCACGACGCTATCGGTTGTAAATTTGTAAAAATATAACCTTTTTAGAATTTTGAAATTCCCAACTTAAACTTAGACAAGTAAGAAAAATGATTTTTTTTTTGAAAAAATTTGGGGTGATTAGCGGTTCCAATAGAGTTTTGTGTAAGGCTTGTTAATTAGGACTTTCAAGATTCAAAGTTTTAGCATCCCTCCCACACTTAAATTACACATTGTCCTCAATGTGTCCCAAAAATAAGTTTTTAGGTTGATTGAATGTGTGAAAAACAAAGATTTGTGTTACTGTTGTCTGGACACGACCCCGTGTCGGGCGAACACGGCCACATGTTCAGAGTGCCACTAACGAAAATTTACAGAAGGTGGACACGGGGGCGTGCTGGCTGGGCACGACCCCGTGTCTGGCAAAAATCTGCAGAAATTAAACAAACAACAGGTCTGGAAGGTGGGCACGGGGGCGTGTCGGCCGGACACGACCCCGTGTAGACAATCTGCACTGGTGAAAAACAGGTCTTTTGCTTCGGTTTTCTTGTCCCGGCTTTAGTAGTACCAATATTTAGTACTCTAAGCCTCATATGTACCTATTTTATCAATAAATACCACACCAAAACATAGCAAACATCCTAGATTACCAAGTCCAACATCCAAATCACCAAGTTAAAAATAAAAACAAAAGCAGAAAATAAAAATAGTTAGAGGGAAAGTAAATTGTTTAACACTCGGCACGCAGGCCGGAAATTGTTCGATAAAAAAAGGGTTTTAACCTGTGGGATCGCCAACCATCTGCTCCTGCTCCTACTCCACCCGCCTAGTCTATGTCCTCATCCTCGTCATCACCACCTCCTACATGCCCCGCCATGTACCCCCGGATGCTTCCGATGTCATCTTGGATATCGGAGATGTTTCTTTCAATGGCTCCGACCCGGTTGTATGTGTTGTTGGCGAGGTTGTAGGTGTTCCTGGTGCACATAAGGTTTTCCTGCAACAGATCATGTAAACTTTGAAAGTTAGGAAAACCAACTCCTTGTGAGGAGGATTGGCCCGGATCACCGTGAGGCTGGTACTGGTAATGGGGAGGTTGTTGAAACTGTGGAGCGTGAAGCACTAGCACTTCTTGCGGGTTCCATGCATGCCCTTGCATCCTCTGGAAGCTAACCGACCCGTTTTCCGCCTCATAGATTAGGTTCATGGAGCGGCAGATGTGTACATCCACTCTTCCCGACCATGGGCTCCTTTCGAAAGACCTAGGTATGCTCACGAAGTGCTTGAAGAGACCGGTATATCCACCCCCCCCCCCCCCCGAAGAAGATAGGGGTTGGTGGGTAGCAAGCCGGTTCCAATGCATGTTTCGGAGCAGGAGATACGAAACATCAAGGGGTCTTCGGGTATGAATGCAGTGAAGGACTATCAAATCTCTCAACCCAACAACGCCACCGCTATCATGCCTTTGGCTAAGAGAGTAACCGAGGACCCTATGGATGTATCGGTAGAATGGGTCCCTCAAATTAGTACTCTTAGTGCTGCTTGGGTTGTAGTGCCCTTCACCAATCTGAGCCCACGCGGCTTGGCATTCATTCTCACCCAACTCTCGCACCCCTCCGGTGTTCTCTTCATTACCCTAATCTTCCTCCGTATACAGCCCAACTATTGACCCAAATTATGCCATTGAGATCGAGTACTTCGTTCCACCACATCGGATGCTACACCATCGTTGTCGAAAGGGTCGCACCTTGAATTGAACATGAAGGTGCTATAGAACTCCATGGTGCACTCGTGGACGGAGCGAAGTCGAGTGGTTAGGGCAATCCTTAGTGGGCCGGTAACGAGGTTGTTAAACCGGTCAAGTTGGTTCACCATGGCTAAAAGATCCATGCACACTTGTCTTGGGTATTCTTCCGGTCTTGTTTGAAGTACGTCATATCTTGCTCTAGCATCGAGCTCATTTGTGTTGAACCTCGTGAACTTCTTCTGTAACAACTATCATTAAAATTAGTAATTAGAATAACAATTAGTCAATAAGGAAACCTTAATTGAGACACCCAAGTAATTCCGCACTAACCCTAAAATTTCCGGAATAATCAGAATCAGGATCAGGGCCCCTAAAACTCAGGGGGGTTAAACCCTATTCGATAATTATCTTAAATTATGCGTTGTATATACTGAATTTCGAATGTTGTTGATTCACCAAGTCTATGCCACTGACTAGGCTAATCTACAAGCTAGGCCGCACCTTTACGGACCGTAAGGGTTAGTCCTTACGGACCGTAAGCCTACCAGCTTGCCTTACGGACCGTAAGGTTTAGGTCATACGGTCCGTAAGCAACATGAAATTTGGGCTATAAATAGCTGACCTTGGCATTCGACTGTTGGTGATAAAACGTCGATCGAATTCGTTCTGTACATCGATGTTAGGCTGTTATATCACAAATTAAACACACACGATCACGAAGTGCTGCCGCGGAACAGGGTAATTACTCGACCGCTATTACGATTCAGTTTCCGAGATCAATATATCCAAAGAATGTTTAAGTGCCGCCCACATTGGGTCATACTTTGTCGTTTATCGTTAATTCGATGAATGAGTTTAAGTATTATACTTTGTCGTTTGTCATTAATTCGATAAATGAGTTTAAGTATCGCACTTTGTCGTTCATTGTGAGAATTTGATCTCGTGAGATATCGTGACTGTTGTATTGATCACTAACCCTGTTTTGTGTGCATTATTATTGAAATTAGGTTAACAGGGCTAAAATCATATTCTGTCAGTACTAAATCTGCAATGTGAGTTATTCTTTTTTTTATCAATTGTTTTACAATACTCCAAATTATTTCTAGAATTATAAATTACAGTGATTAAGTTTATGTAATCACCAAGTTACAGCCGGTATATGGGGTATTGTGCACTTTACTTGATAATCGTCACCATTGGGGCAGCCATTGGGTGATATGACCATAATCACAGACACCATTGGACAGGTGGGCCAATGGGTCGAGTGGTAAAGTACTGTGGGTAGTTGGTTGATATCAGAAACATTGTAAAAGATCTTAACACTGTGAATTATAACAGATGTGTCATTTTCAACAACTAGAATAATTCACTCAGTATTTCCCCGCTGACAAAATCTTTTCCAAACATGTTTCAGGTGATCTGCTGTAATTCAGGAAAAATGCAGGGGAAGCATTTCAAGCTTAAGATAGTGGCTCAGTATAAAATAAAGAAATATGTTTTATCCAGAAAATCTTACTATTGTAAATTATCAGGGTTTTATCCCGAATTGTGAAATAAAATAATCGGGAAAAGTTTTTAGCTTAAACGATCCTGTAAATAAAATTTCCGCTGCTAAACTCACAATAAACAAAGTACCGCAGGATTTCTATCCTGCGGCTCCTGGAACGGGTCAAACCGGGCCGGGGGCCGTGACAGAAACAAGGTGGTATCAGAGCCACTAAATTAAGCTAATTAAGTATTTAAAAGATACTTAATTTTTCCTGATTACTATTACGTGATTATGTGTTTATGTGCTTTTAAACTGATTATTTGTTAATTACAGTATGGGTAAGCAAAAGTTACAAGATATCTATCTTAAACTAGATAGGTCAGTCTACGAAGAAGGAAGTTCGTCTAAAACTAAATTTTCAAAGCTCCCTACAATTCCTGGAGAAGGAATATTTGTGCAAAAAGCGAATTATGAATATCCGCTTTCTCCTAGAAAAAGGAATATGATTATTAAGAAAAGTAAGGAGCAAATCAGAGAAAAGAAAATTAAAAAGGAAACCCAGGAGTTAATTAAGAAATCACCTTGGGAAGATAAACTCGATGAAAAATGGGCAAATTTGTATATGTTAGCCAGTGTGGCAGAACATGCAAATCTTTAGATGCCCTACATCTAGCAAACAGCACTTCCCAATAAGTAAATAAATAAAATTTAGTAAAATAAATCTGAATGTGTTTTCCTGTATTTTGTACAAATAGTGTGCAATAAAACTTCCATGTTTATTTGTTAAACTTTGTTCCAAAGTTTTAACTTAATATGTTTGTGCATTTTGCATATATGCTACACAGCATGAACGAGATATCTGAAGCTTTTCAGAACCTCAATCTTTACCCGGTGAATATAGAAGTTTCTCATGAATTTACTGGATATTTTGCTGATGTGGACCAACCTGTAAAATTTCCTACTCCACCATTGACCAAACCAAAAAGAAAGAAAAAGAAAAATTATGTGTGTGGAAGCCGTATACGTAGGAAAAAGCCAGTTACAAAACCTCCTAGAATTAACGACCCTTTAGGAAAAGGAAAGGCAATTATAATCCAGGAAAACCCTAATCAGCAAGAAAGGGAAACTGAAGCCAATAAAGAGTTTAGGCAAATGGAGAAACAGTTTGAGGAATATTCTCAAGAAATAGAAACAGAAATAGGGCAAGATTCTAGACCAACTCAGGTAGAAATTGGGGAGAGTTCCAACCAAAACCAAAGGCTAACTTTTCAGGAGCAGATAAATATTCTATTGGCAAACTGTGATACTTTTCAGCCTGTCAATACGAATATTTTTACCTATCCTATTGAAAATCCACTTCCTATGAACTCTGGACCAGCAATCCCAGATCCAATAGTACACTTCCAACCTGTAGAAATGGAGGAATGGTGGACAAATGATTGGCAATTCCAAAATATTGTCAACGACCCTTATTCCTTTCTTCCACAATTCGATTCAGAACCCCTACCTAATCCACCAATGAGCAATGAGAATTTGGCTGAACTTCGCCATTTCGGTGAAGAATTGATGGATGCAGGGAATAGAATTAGGGAGATAGGGGGACAGATTGCCTGGAAGTATGATGAAAGGGAACTTCATTTTTAGGATATCAAGTAACGAGAGATAAGAAGATGATAAAACTATCGTTGTGTAATAGTAAAAGTAAATAGTGAAACCAGTTGTAACATAACGAATAAAACATTGTAAAATATCGGTGTGTATTGATGCATACTATACTGATATAAAATGGAATCGAGAAATCGATAAGTTTTGACTTTATGTGTTACGAATTGTCTGATTATTTGTATAAATTGCTAATTACTAATTACTCATAATAAATTATTATCAGATGGCAAATAATGATAACGAACCAGTAAATGAAGTTAATCAGTCAGAGCATCACCCAGAAGATCAATATATGACCAAACAAGATATTGAAAATATTGTTGCTCAAGGGATAGCCAACGCAATTCCAATATTCGTTGCTGCTATAAAAAGTCCAAACGAACCGCAACATATCATTCCTAGTAGACATACTATTGAGGATAATTTCAGTAATAGTATAAACGGGGGCAATGATCATATTAATCATGATAATGAATCTCAGCACACGCCGCGCCCTAAGAAACGAAAGGCTGCAACACCTGGTTGCACTTTCAAAGAATTCCTTGCTTGTAAACCCGCTGAATTTGCAGGCAACGAAGGAGCAACTGCAACACTGCGATGGTTAGAGAAAACCAAAGCAGTGATTGCAATAAGTAAATGTGCTGAAGAAGATCAAGTCATGTATGCCTCAAATTTGTTTAAAGAAGGAGCACTAGAATGGTGGAACACAGTACTGCAAGCAAAAGGAAGACGGGTGGCTTATGCTACGACTTGGGAAGAATTTAAGAATCTTGTCGAAAGAAAATTCTGTCCTGAGTATGAGAAGGAACAGATGGCAAATAAGTTCCTAAATCATCGAATGACAGGGGTAGATTGTCGTGGTTATACTTCGACATTCTTCGAATATGCGAGAGTGGTACCCATTCTGGCTTCGCCAGAACCGGTACTCATTTCCCGATATAATTGGGGATTAATTAGCGAAATTCGCAATATCGTTAAGGCTGCGAGACCTCATACTATTGACGATGCAGTAGAATTAGCTAACACCCTAACCGACGAACTAATACGCACAAGAGATGAAGATAGGAAGAAAGAATTGGCTCAAAAGATTACCCAGGGATTCAGGGTGGGTAATAGTAGTAATTTCAAGAAGAAAGGAGTAAGACAATCTTCAACCCCGCCATTTTGCAGAAATTACAGAAGGAAACATTTTGGAAAATGCAATGCAATTTGTAATTTCTGCAAATCTGTAGGCCATAGTGAAGAAAACTGTAAGAAGAAAACTGTAATCTGTTTTCACTGTGGGGGAACAGGACATTACAAAACCGAATGCCCCAAACTGAACAAAATCACCAATAACAAGGGCAAACCAGTTGAAGGAACTGTTAAGAAAAATGCCAGAGCTTTCCAGCTAACCACTCAAGAAGCAGAGCTCATTCCGGATGTGATAGCCGGTACGTTTTTAGTTCACAACGTTTATGCAAAAGTATTATTTAACTCTGGTGCAAACCAAAGTTTTATAAATACTTCATTCTGTCAAGCTCTTAAGTTACCGTTGACTACCGTTAGGCAGATTTTTACAGTCGAAACTGCAGATGGGAATTCAGTAGAAATTAATCAGGTTTTGCAAAAAGTAGAAATAGAACTCTTAGGTCATAAATTTGTTGCAAACTTATTACCTATGAAACTAGCCGAGTTTGATGTTGTCTTAGGAATGGATTGGTTAATAGCCAACCATGCTCAAATCATTTGTGATAAGAACTCTATAGAAATTCAAGCACCTACGGGAGAGGTAATTAAGATTGCAGGAGATAAACCTCGGAGGCCACTGAAGTTCATATCAGTAATGAAAGTTGCTAATTATGAACGGAAACAAGGAATAGTATATATGATTTCAGTAATCATTTGTACTAAAGGAAAAGAACTTAAGGAAATTCCTGTAGTCTCAGAATACCCAGATGTTTTTCCAGAAGATTTGCCTGGGTTACCACCAGATAGAGAGGTAGAATTTAGGATTCATCTAATTCCAGGAACTATACCGATAGCCAAGGCACCTTATCGATTAGCTCCTACCGAAATGCTAGAATTAAAGAAGCAATTAGATGAATTACTAAGCAAAGGATTTATACAACCTAGTTCATCCCCTTGGGGTGCACCAGTGTTGTTTGTGAAAAAGAAAGATGGATCAATGAGAATGTGTATTGATTATAGAGAATTGAATAAGGTTACAATTAAGAATCGATACCCATTACCTAGGATTGATGATCTCTTTGATCAATTACAAGGCGCTAAATATTTTTCTAAGATAGACTTGCGCTCCGGATATCATCAATTAAAGGTTCAAGAGGAAGACATACCTAAAACTGCTTTTAGAACTAGGTATGGTCATTATGAATTTACAGTCATGCCCTTTGGACTAACAAATGCCCCAGCTGCATTCATGGACATGATGAACAGGATTTGTAAACCATATTTGGATAAATTTGTGATCGTGTTCATTGACGATATACTCATTTATTCCAAAAGTCAAGTCGAGCATTGTCAGCACTTGCATGCACTCTTAACTTTGTTAAGAAAAGAAAAGTTGTACGCTAAATTCTCGAAGTGTGAATTTTGGCTACAAGAAGTGCAATTCTTAGGACACATGGTGAATCACGAAGGTATTCACGTAGATCCTGCTAAGATAGAAGCAATTACCAATTGGAAGGTTCCGCAAACTGCAATGGAAATTAGAAGTTTTATAGGTTTAGCTGGTTATTATAGACGGTTTATTAAGGATTTTTCCAAGATAGTTGTACCATTAACTAAGCTAACCTGTAAAGCCACTAAGTTTGAATGGGGACCAAAACAAGAAGAAGCTTTTAGAATTTTAAAACAGAAATTAACCAATGCGCCAATCTTAGCTTTACCAGAAGGAACAGAAGATTTTGAAGTATATTGCGATGCTTCAAAACTAGGATACGGATGTGTGTTAATGCAACGCAAGAAGGTAATTGCGTATGCCAGACAATTGAAAAAGCACGAAGAAAACTATACAACTCATGATTTAGAACTAGGAGCCATAGTTTTTGCCCTTAAAATTTGGAGACATTATCTGTATGGAAGTAAATTTACTATTTATACAGATCATAAAAGTTTAAGATATATATTTGGGCAAAAAGAGTTAAACATGAGGCAAAGAAGATGGATGGAGATTTTAAGTGATTACGACTGTGATATTCAATATCACGAAGGAAAGGCAAACGTAGTAGCAGATGCTTTAAGTCGTAAGTATCATGAAAAGCAAAGGCGAGTCCGTGCCCTTAGAATAAATCTACAAATAGATTTAATGGAACAAGTGAAGGAAATCCAGAAAACAGCAATCAAGGACGATGCCGAAGGAATGAAAGGTTACCTAAAAGAATTGGAACAAGGAAATGATGAAATTTGGAAATTCCACAAAAACAGAATTTGGGTACCTAAACAGGGAAATTTAAGATCAAAGATTTTAGAGGAAGCTCATAAATCTAGGTATACCATACACCCAGGAAACAATAAGATGTATCAAGATTTAAGAAAGAATTTCTGGTGGATAGGAATGAAAAAGGATATAGCCGAATATGTATCTAAGTGTTTAACCTGTTCACAAGTTAAAGCCGAACACCAGAAACCCTCAGGTTTACTACAACAGTTAGAAATGCCTGTATGGAAATGGGAACTTATAACAATGGACTTTGTTATTAAGTTACCCAAGACTCGAAAAGGTAATAATGCCATTTGGGTAATCGTGGATCGATTGACCAAATCAGCTCATTTTCTACCAATAAAGGAAACCTTTAGTATGGAAAGGTTAGCCAAATTGTATGTAGATGAGATAGTATCCTTACATGGAGTCCCGCTCTCCATTGTATCGGATAGAGATAGTCGTTTCACTTCCCGTTTCTGGACAAGTTTCCAAGAATCAATGGGAACCCGACTTAATCTAAGTACTGCATATCATCCACAGACCGATGGACAAAGTGAAAGGATGATCCAAACTTTAGAAGACATGCTCCGAGCATGTGTAATTGATTTTGGGGGTAATTGGGATAACCATTTACCATTAATTGAATTCTCCTATAACAATAGTTATCATTCAAGTATTGAAGCCGCTCCACTCGAGGCACTATATGGACGCAAGTGCAGAACACCTGTATGTTGGGCAGAAATAGGAGAAAGTCAATTATCAGGTCCGGAAATTGTGCAAGAAACCACAGACAAGATAACTCGAATCAAGGAACGATTGAAAACAGCCAGAGATCGCCAAAAGAGCTATGCAGACAATCGTCGCAAACCACTTGAATTCCAAATAGGAGATAAAGTACTGCTGAAAGTATCTCCTTGGAAAGGAGTTGTAAGATTCGGTAAGAAAGGAAAACTGAGTCCCAGATATGTTGGACCATTTCCAGTGATTCAACGAATCGGACCAGTCGCTTATCGTTTACAATTACCAGAGGCACTAGCTGGAGTACATGATGTATTTCATGTATCCAATCTTAAGAAATGTCTATCAGACGAATCTCTAGTAGTACCTCTTCAAGACATAGAGGTAAATGAAAAACTGAAATTCATAGAAAAACCTTTACAAATAGAAGACCAAAAAATCAAGTTTCTCAAACACAAGCGACTAGTACTGGTGAAAGTCAGATGGAATTCAAAGAGAGGACCGGAATATACTTGGGAACTGGAATCAGAAATGAAGCACAAGTACCCTCATCTGTTTCAATAAATCTCGAGGACGAGATTTTTCCTAAGGTGGGGAGGATGTAACAACTATCATTAAAATTAGTAATTAGAATAATAATTAGTCAATAAGGAAACCTTAATTGAGACACCCAAGTAATTCCGCACTAACCCTAAAATTTCCGGAATAATCGGAATCAGGATCAGGGCCCTAAAACTCAGGGGGGTTAAACCCTATTCGATAATTATCTTAAATTATGCGTTGTATATACTGAATTTCGAATGTTGTTGATTCACCAAGTCTATGCCACTGACTAGGCTAATCTACAAGCTAGGCCGCACCTTTACGGACCGTAAGGGTTAGTCCTTACGGACCGTAAGCCTACCAGCTTGCCTTACGGACCGTAAGGTTTAGGTCATACGGTCCGTAAGCAACATGAAATTTGGGCTATAAATAGCCGACCTTGGCATTCGACTGTTGGTGATAAAACGTCGATCGAATTCGTTCTGTACATCGATGTTAGGCTGTTATATCACAAATTAAACACACACGATCACGAAGTGCTGCCGCGGAACAGGGTAATTACTCGATCGCTATTACGATTCAGTTTCCGAGATCAATATATCCAAAGAATGTTTAAGTGCCGCCCACATTGGGTCATACTTTGTCGTTTATCGTTAATTCGATGAATGAGTTTAAGTATTATACTTTGTCGTTTGTCGTTAATTCGATAAATGAGTTTAAGTATCGCACTTTGTCGTTCATTGTGAGAATTTGATCTCGTGAGATATCGTGACTGTTGTATTGATCACTAACCCTGTTTTGTGTGCATTATTATTGAAATTAGGTTAACAGGGCTAAAATCATATTCTGTCAGTACTAAATCTGCAATGTGAGTTATTCTTTTTTTTATCAACTGTTTTACAATACTCCAAATTATTTCTAGAATTATAAATTACAGTGATTAAGTTTATGTAATCACCAAGTTACAGCCGGTATATGGGGTATTGTGCACTTTACTTGATAATCGTCACCATTGGGGCAGCCATTGGGTGATATGACCATAATCACAGACACCATTGGACAGGTGGGCCAATGGGTCGAGTGGTAAAGTACTGTGGGTAGTTGGTTGATATCAGAAACATTGTAAAAGATCTTAACACTGTGAATTATAACAGATGTGTCATTTTCAACAACTAGAATAATTCACTCAGTATTTCCCCGCTGACAAAATCTTTTCCAAACATGTTTCAGGTGATCTGCTGTAATTCAGGAAAAATGCAGGGGAAGCATTTCAAGCTTAAGATAGTGGCTCAGTATAAAATAAAGAAATGTGTTTTATCCAGAAAATCTTACTATTGTAAATTATCAGGGTTTTATCCCGAATTGTGAAATAAAATAATCGGGAAAAGTTTTTAGCTTAAACGATCCTGTAAATAAAATTTCCGCTGCTAAACTCACAATAAACAAAGTACCGCAGGATTTCTGTCCTGCGGCTCCTGGAACGGGTCAAACCGGGCCGAGGGCCGTGACATCTTCGACATCTTGATGTTGTTAGAAAGAGAGGAGACGTCGAATTTCTGCGGAAAATCGCCTGGACCAGAGCGTTTTGTGGGGAAACGGGGCGTGTTGAAATGAAGAAACTGTTTTGAAAAGGGGATTTATCCCGACAGTTGCGCGGACACGGCCCCGACGAGCAACTTTTTTTTAGTGCTCGTGTGAGTGCCCTATTTTCCCAAAATTTGGTTAGAGGACTTACCAGTTTCGATGTTTATCCGCTTGCTCGTAACTTACCAGGTATGATGTTGATGCTTTTACTCGTCGACCGTTTGAAGTGAGATTTCCTCTTCCTCATCCTCAATGAATCCTTGGTAGAGTTTTAGCCGTTGGCCATTGACTTTGAATGGAATTCCATTCCGAGATTTAATTTCTACGGCACCGTGTGGGAAAATATGGGTGATAGAAAAAGGTCTTGACCACCTAGATTTTAATTTTCCAGGAAATAGTCGAAGTCATGAATTAAACAAAAGAACTTGATCCCCTACTCGAAATTCATTAGGTTTAATATGTTTATCATGCAAGTTTTTCATTCTTTTCTTACAAATTTCAGAGTTAGAGTATGCATAATTCCTTAATTCGTCTAATTCATTTAATTGACAAAATCGATTTTTACCTGCGAATTCTAAATCTAAGTTTACATTTTTGATTGCCCAGTAGGCCTTGTGAGCTATTTCTACCGGCAAGTGACAAATTTTTCCATAGACGAGCTTATATGGGGTTGTACCTATTGTTGTTTTATTAGCAGTTCGAAAAGCCCATAAAGCGTCATCTAATTTATCAGCCCATTCCTTTTTATTTAACCCTACGGTTTTTTTAAGTATTCGTTTTAAACCTCTATTAGTCACTTCGGCTTGTCCGTCTGTTTGAGGGTGATATGCTGTTGAGACCCGGTGATAGACCCCATATCTTGTTAAGATTTTTTCAAGTTGATGATTACAAAAATGGGTACCTCTATCACTTATTAATGCTTTAGGTGTTCCAAAACGAGATAATAATTTTTTCAGAAATCTTACCACAACTCTTCCATCATTTGTTGGAAGTGCCTCGGCCTCGGCCCATTTAGACAAGTAATCGACCGCCACAAGTATATATTTGTTTCCTTTCGACGGTGGGAAAGGTCCCATGAAGTCGAGTCCCCACACATCAAAAATTTCACAAACAAGAATGCCATTTTGTGGCATTTCGTTTTTGGAAGAAATATTACCTGATCTTTGGCAGGTGTCACATGTCTTAACAAGACTTTGAGCGTCTTTGTAAATGGAAGGCCAATAAAATCCTAAATCAAATACCTTTCGTGCGGTACTAGCGGCACCATGATGTCCTCCGTATGGACCTTCATGACAATGGCGGAGAATTCTTCTTGCTTCACTACCATGTACGCACCTTCGGATGAGTTGGTCGGCACACATTTTGAAAAGATAAGGATCTTCCCAAAAGTAATGCTTTACATCAGCAAAGAATTTCTTTCTTTGGTGATGTGGCCATCCTTTGGCGACTATACCGCTAGCTAAGTAATTAGCAAAGTCGGTATACCATGGTTCTTGTCTATATTCCACCATTTCCAAGGACTCCGTTGGAAATTTTTTGTTGATTTGCTCGTCCCTGATTGCCTCCAAAGCTGGGTCTTCTAAGCGTGAAAGGTGATCTGCTGCGGTGTTTTCTGCTCCTCTTTTGTCTTTGACTTCAATATCGAATTCTTGGAGGAGTAGAATCCACCGAATCAAACGGGGTTTAGCATCCTATTTCTTGAAAAGGTATCGAATGGCAGCATAATCTGTATAGACTATTGTTTTAGAAAGAACAAGATAAGAACGAAATTTATCAAAAGCAAATACCACAACTAGTAACTCTTTTTCAGTTGTTGTGTAATTTTCTTGTGCATCATTAAGTGTTTTACTAGCATAGTAAATTGGGTGAAAATGCTTTTCTTTTCGTTGTCCAAAGACTGCCCCAACTGCAAAGTCACTTGCATCACACATGATTTCGAAAGGTAGTTTCCAATCAGGCGCTATCATGATAGGTGCATTGACTAGCATTTCCTTGAGGGTTAGAAATGCTTGATTGCAATCCTTGTCAAAGATGAAAGGGGCATCTTTTTCAAGTAATTTTGTTAGAGGTCTTGAAATTTTTGAAAAGTCTTTGATAAATCGTCTATAAAATCTGGCATGCCCTAAGAAACTTTTGATTGCTCTAACGGAGGATGGTGGAGGTAATCAAGAAATAGTGTCTATTTTGGCTCGATCCACTTCCATTCCTTCGCTTGAGATTTTGTGACCAAGTACTATTCCCTCCGTTACCATGAAATAGCATTTTTCCCAATTAAGGGTGAGGTTAGTTTCCTCACATCGGGATAGCATTCGTTCGAGGTTATCGAGGCATTGGTCGTATGAATCTCCAAAGATAGAAAAGTCGTCCATGAAGACTTCCATTGTCTTTTCTATCATGTCATGGAAGAGGGCCACCATGCAACGTTGGAATGTTGCAGGGGCATTACATAGACCAAATGGGATGCGTCGATAAGCAAAAGTTCCATAGGGACATGTGAATGTTGTCTTTTGTTCGTCTTCGGGTGCTATCGGGATTTGAAAGTAACCTAAAAAACCATCCAAGAAACAATAAAATTTATGCCCGGATAATCTTTCTAACATTTGGTCAATAAAGGGCAAAGGAATCTTCTATAGTCTATACATACTCTCCATCCTGTGACGGTTCTCGTTGGTATTAATTCATTCTTTTCATTAGTTATTACCGTCATACCTCCTTTCTTTGGAACTACTTGAACGGGACTTACCCAAGGACTATCGGAGATAGGATAAATAAGTCTGGCGTCAAGTAATTTGATGACTTCGTTTTTAACCACTTCTTGGACATTTGGATTTACTCTTCGTTGTGGTTGTATTACCGATTTGTAGTCATCGTTCATTAAAATTTTGTGCGTGGACATGGAAGGACTTATTCCTTTAATATCTACAAGCTTCCAAGCGATCGCATTTTTATGTTTTTTCAAAAGTTTAATTAATTTTTCTTTTTCTATACTACTTAATTTAGACGAAATAATTACAGGAGATTTACCATCCTTGTCTAGAAAAGCATATTCCAAACCTTTCGGAAGTTCTTTGAACTCAAGAGGTGGGTCTTTAGGAGACTGCTTATTTGGTTGCTCGTTTTGATCAAGAACTTTAAAAGTTTGTTCTATGGTGACCTCTTCTTCGACAAAGTGGTCCATCTTTTCACTTGTATCGGGTGGCTTATCTTCATCTTCAATTAGGGGGTCATTATTGCCAAAAGGATATTTCATTGAGTGCTCAAGATCTATGCTCCTTTTAAAAATGCCCCTAATTGAAGAGGTAGGTTGTTGTATTTCCGGTTTTTCAAAGCTTCATGAGTTTTTACAAAAGGTCGTCCCAACACTAGAGGAGCGTCATCAAGGATGACAAAGTCGGTTGGGATTACCAATTGATTTTTTTGAACCAAGACATCCTCAACTATACCGATTGATTTTATTATTTTCCGATTGGATAGAAAAATGGGTATTTGAAGTGGAGAAAAATCACTAATACTTAAATTTTCAAAAATGTAATTAGGCATTATGTTAACACAAAGATCTTTATCAATAGTGACATTACTAATAAATGAATTTTGAAAAAAACATTGAACCGGTGTAATGTTGATTTCAAAAGGGTCTTCTTTTATTAGTGAAGTTTGATCATTAGTTAACCTAATACTTACCATTTCGTCAGTTTTAGTGCTAGTGTTTAACTCTTTTAAAAACTTCGCATGAGTGGGTACTAAACAATGATTTTCAAAAGAAGGTGACAAGAGATTAATTTCTTCAAAATTAGACTCTTCTTGAATTTTAATGTTATCGGCCTCACCTCGTTCGTTGTTTAACTCATGTGTCGGTTTTTCACTTATTTGTTCCTCCATTTTTACCTCTTCAACTATCTTTTCTTTATTTAATTCTTCTCTTGCGCGGGACTCCTCTTCCCTTGCGTGAGATTCTTTTATGTATCGCTCAATAGTTTTAAGGTGATTTAATATACTATCGGTCACTTCAGTGATAGAGAAAGGATCGGGATCCTCAAAGCTTGAATCCGGTTGTTCGATCCTTGGTTCCTCATAGTACTCATATGAAGTAGATGGTTCATACCATTGTTCTTCATTGTAAGTATATGATAGATAAGGGTCGTAATTTTGTTCTTCATAATACTCATATGAGGTGGGTTGTCCACGCCATGGTTCCTCATAAGAGTATGAAGGTGGTGGCTCATATCTTGGTTCCTCAAAGTATGAGTATGAAGGCTCATACCTTGGTTCATCAAAATATGAGTATGAGGGAGAAGGTTCGTACCTTTGGTCTTTATAGGAGGTGTATGAAGTCGATGGCTCATACCTGGGCTCCTCATAATAGTTGTATCAAGTGGATGGTTGAGATGAGTTGTAATATTGAACCGAATGCGGGTTACAACTTTGTCTTTTCTGCTGACACTTGGGCACGCCCCCGTGCTCACTGAGCACGGGGCGTGTTCAGCCTTCTGTTCTTCTTGTTTTACTTGGGAAGATGCTGTCGGGGGGTCGGGCATGCCACGTTTGTTCCTTTTCTTGCATTTGTGTTAGATTTAGCTGCCTTTTTGCTTCTTTTGTTTATTTGAGCTCATTTAATCCTGAAAATACAAAAGAAAGACAAAAACATACTTTTTCCAACATTAGTACTAAAAAAGGGTTAGTTTTATGCCACAATTGATGTATTTTATATGTTGCATTTTGTGCACATAAATAGTATAAAACAAGGAAACTGGTTGTAACTTCCCGCGTAAAATAATAACGGGGGATAAAGTTCGTATAAAAGCGATGGGTTTCGCTAAGTTAATTAAACGGGTTAAAAACGAAGAGATTGTGAAAGGTCTGGTTGACAAAAGTGAAGATTTTCACTAAAATGTTTAAACGGGCAAAAATGACAAAAGGATTCACAATTATTTAAATTGTGTTACGTCACAAAAATGAGTGAAGTCATTACCAAAATGACAACGAAAGGGGATAAATCCTTGGACGAAAATTCCTTGGAATTGACGTGAGTTCAAGAGAAAAGCGTTAAACTAAAATTCAGTATTAGTGAGAAACAACGCTTTAACAAATACGAATATTATGAAACGAATTCGGAAAATGATTAATATCGAGGAATATGGATCTTAACACCGGTAGGTGCAAAGCGATACATTCGATGGAAAGATTTCCGATAATAAAAGTCGATATAAACTTAAACAAAACGTGATGTAATCACGGTTACAAAAGTGATATAGAATACAATCAAGTCGTAACGTGAGTTATGAGATATGAAAATCAGAAAACACGTAAAAGGCCGTGTTGGCAATAAGATATACCCGAATGGCGGGGAATAAAGTGACGGCGACTAATCAGTCTGGCCAGTAAAGCCTTTCAAAGTCGGAGTAGTGTTACGACTTATATAAAGCGCCTGTTGAAATAAGATTAGCTTGAAGTAAGCATGATGAAAATAAATACAACCGAGTGATCAGATGACAACTCGGTCAAATAAGTGACAAGAATAAGAAATTCAAAATGAAAGTATCGGCCTACAAGGCCATACACATAAAAGGCGTATACGCTTTAAAACCGAAAGCGCATTACCATACTTTCCTGGTAAGAGTATCATGTGCGAGCAATGCTCACGTGATCACCGAAACTAAGGTTCGGATGATTTAAACTAATAAAGTACGTGAGAAAGGTTTCGGGGACGAAACCTCTTTAAGGGGGGTAGATTTGTAACACCCCGAAAATGGGTTTGGTAATCAAACCACGTTAACACTAAAAGACGGGTAAAGTACCGTTAGTGGTAAAATTTACCCGGTAAATAATATTAAATAAAGGTTATACGAAGACTTTTGAGAAAATAAATTTACGAAAGGCCCAAGTTAACGGGACTTAAAAATAAAACGGGTTATAACTTCCCCGAACCCACCAAGTAACTAGGAATATCAAACTAGTTAGATATGTGCCTTCAAATAAAGAAGGAAACTTGGGTAATAACCCTTATTATAAAGTTACAAGCTAGAGGGGCCAAGAGAGGAAGATTTAAAACTTGATTTTTATTTAATTAAAACTCTACACACACACTAGTGGGTGTGTGCGTGAGATCGATCAGAAGAAGGAGCCAGGAGCTCAAACCCTAGCTCATCTCAATTTCACCAAATTGAAGGTCCAAATCAAGTCTAAATCAAAATCCGAGTACGAATTAGTGATCTCCACTGAAAAAGGAGTCACGAGGTATGTAAATTTCATAAGAAATCTCTAGTTGAATTTCTGAGCAAACCTAGAGAATTCGAATTAGATGATTGCATGCTTGTTATATGATGAAATAGGAACATTGTAGTGTCTAGGAGTAAACCCTAGACAAGTATATGATCAAGTTAGGCCTAATTCTTGTGAATTCATGATCACCATTGAAGGTGACAAGTGGGTTTTTGTATGAACATGTTAAACACTAGAAATTGATAGTTGTTCTAGTGTAATTTGAACTTTCGTAAGTAAAATTCTGATGTTGTAGATGCGAAAATTGATATGAACATGTTAATTGATGTTAAAACATGGTTAAAACAATAACCATGAACTAGATAAAAGAAGAATGCAAATTATGCACATTAGGTGTTTGTTAAAATGCCTAAATGAGAACTAAAGTGTTGAAATTTAGAGTGAAAACGCGTATTTGAATTATATGGCAATTACGCATAATATGTAGTGATAAGGGTTCTACATATTATGTTGATTTAGACTTAATGTTGTAAACCATGTGATTGAAAGTAGTTAACATTAATAAGCAAAGTTAACTAATGATGAGGTCGAATAGTAGTTTCGACATAGAAAATAAGTGAGGTGGAATAGTCGTGATTGTTAATGACTAATTTAACCGCCTTGTAAATGTTGACGATAGTTTGACGCGTAACAAGCTAGGTGGAAGCTTGGAGAAGGAAGCGGGTCAAACGAATTTAAGAAGGAAAAGAGAAGCATGGTTTAGATGCGAGGTAAGTAAAGCTTACGCCTTTTACTTTATTACCAAATACTTGATTTTGAGTATTGAATCTGAATTGTATTGAGTAAACGAAACATGATGTTCCGGCACGATTTAAATGCGAGTCAGAAAAAGTGAGAAAGATAAGAAACCATGAATTATGGTAAAAAGGGTAAAAAGGGTCAAATAGTAATTCGGACATGGACTAATGAATATATAAAGGGATTTGAAAGGACACCATTTGGCATGAGCCATAACGGGTCAAACAAAACGGGAACGATTCTTAAGTAAGATGAATTCAAAAGTAAACCGGGGTACGTTAAAGGGGATGCAATGGCAATTAAATACCATCTCGAAATGATAATTAGTCATTTCGACTAAACGGGTCAAATGGTGTTGTTAACACCATTTGTCAATAATATTTGATGATCGCTTGTTGAGTTTGTGATCACAGGAATTAACACATGGTTCGCATGGCTATTAACTAGAAATTAATAGAGAAAGGTATTCAAACGGGTCAATCTTATGACCCGAGCCAGGTACGCATGCTTAGAATTATAGCTAAAAGCGACATTTTGGTCAAATAATAGTGGAAGTCCTTCGTCGCATAAATGAAGGGCTAAAATTGACCAAAAAGCCCTTGAGGGGTAAATAGGGCAAACGACTTTTAAAAAGTTGTTTTGAAATAAACGTCTTGTTTAAATTGAGTCTTTGGAATTCGTATAAAAATGGGGTTAGGATGTAAACCAATAGAAGCATGATTTAAGTCTAAAGATGTACTTAAATACCCTTAACGGGTCAAAATAAGCATATGAGCGAAAACGGGTTAAAATATATAAGAAACCCGCAATTAGAACCTAACATGGTAGATAATATTGAACTGAAGAGGTTCATGTGAAATAATGATCAAACAAATATGTTTGTTTGATAAATGCATAAACGGGTCAAAATTTTGTAAAAAGGTAATAAGCCGAAGGCATAAAAGTCTCAAAATTTATTAAGCCGGATGTCGGATTTTAACTCCATATGATGGAGAATCAAATTACGAGAAAAAGAATCGTGGAAAATGGATCAATAGCGAATGAGTTATGTCCGTGTTCGTGAAACTTGGGTTGGCTGGGAATTTTGCAGCAGCAATTAAGCAACTTGATGTCAAAAAAGGGGCTAGGTGTAGCGTCTAGCCCCTCCTGATTCCGAAAATTGTTTAATTTTTGTTTGTTTGACCCATATAACTTGTTTAAACTTGTTATTTAACTACCAAAGCTAACTTTTAAGTTGGTTTTAGTCTTAGGTAAATGTCAAGGATTCCCGGACGAAGACCTAGCGACGAGCAAGAACCGAACACACGTTAAATGAAGGTTCTGCGTCAAATCTTGATTTGTTTTGTTATAAGTGAAGTATGTAAACATTTACAAACATGTATTTTGATATGTTGTGAACATATGGGAAAGTTAGTATGACAAGTTTTGTAAAGTCACATTTTAGCATTAAAATGTGTATTTTATTATTAAAATCTTGATAAATTGAGACGGGCGTTACATAAATTGGCAAACGATACATTCCATAAAAAAGCCAATCTTACCAAGGAGCCAAGAAGGCAGAAACAGTCAAACAACAGATCCAAAATTAGGGGCGCTAAATGGGTCGTGTTTGCGGGTTGACGGATTCAACCGGACCCGAACCGAATTTTCTATATTTTTTTCCACAAATGAATGTGTTAAAATTAAAACTTCCTATGAAAAGCACAAATGTACATAATACAATTACATTTAAATTATAAAATCTTATGTCAATTTCTCTTTAGTTTATAATTATAGCATAAAATACATACCCAAATTTGATTATGACGTAAAACATATTGTAAAAACATATAATATAATAATATAAATGGGTTAAACAGGTCAACCCACCAACCCGACCAGGTTGACCCAAACTGTAACACCCCGAAAACTGGTTTGGTAATCAAACCACGTTAATACTAAAAGACGGGTAAAGTACCTTTAGTGGTAAAATTTAACCCGGAAAATATTAGGATTTATTTAACTAAACCTAATTTTAAATAAAAGTTAAACGAAAGCTTTTGAAGAATTTAAAGTTTATAAAAGGCCCGAGTTAACAAGACTTAAAATAAACCGAGTCGTAAATTCCCTGAACTCACTAAATTAACTAGGAATGTTTAACCTAGTTAATAAGTGGAAACATTGTTAGAAATTAAGTGGGTTGTGGCCTACTTAATAAACCAACCAAACAAAAGGGGCCAAACTTGGATAAACTTGAAAGTTTAATTTATAAAAAGAAGTTCAAAACAAAACACGCACAAAAGGTGTGTTATGTTCAACCTCAAGAACTCCCCAGGAGTTCAAAACCCTAACTTTCAACAAAATCATCCAATTGAAGGGCCAAATGAAGTCTAAATTCACAATTGAACGTGAATTAATGATCACCCAAGCTAGGGGATCATAAGGTATGTCAAATTTTGATGATTCGAGAAGTTGTGAAATTTGAATAATCATCATAATCGTGAATTTTGATTGAATTATTGAAGCTATGATTGAGTTAGTGATGTATACTTGCTTAGAAACAAAACCCTAAGTGAAAATTATACATATGATGTTATGAATTGAATGATTTGATGAATTACCACACTAGGATAAGTGGGTATTAATCTTAAGATGAATTCGATGATATAATTATGATTAGAATCATCATATATGATAGTAACCAGGAAATACTTGAACAAATTGTGTGTTTGAGTCATGGTTATCAAAAGCGCTCGCCTGGTGCGCCTAGGCGCAATTTTCAGGCGAGCCGCAACCGTACCGCCTTGTGCCGTCAAAGGCACGCTTCTAGTAAGCTTCTGGCCAAAAAATGACTTTCCGGTGACTATTCCGGCCGGATTCCTGCCCAGTTTCCGGCGAACTTTTGCAAACTAGTGCCATTTTTCGTATGGACAGTGGTTGTGAATGGATCATCGGCGAGCAGAAATTTGATGAAGATGAGAAGAAAAATAATGAAAGACAACGTGATTTACAAAAAGGAGGAGTATGTATTTTGAAGAGGAGAGCAGATTTTTGCTTAAAAACTAATCTTAACAGTGTTTTGTTGCAGAAAAAAGCTACTATTTTGCAGAAAGGGACTGTGCACAACAGTGATACCAAATAGTTAACAAAATTCATTTTTATTTCAAAATATTTTAAGCTATTATAGCAAGTAAACGTCTGTATATGATAGAATTTCTTTTACAAAGATTACCTTAAAATGTTTAAATATTTTTTGAAACTAGCTACATAATTTTAATTTTAATATCTAATTATATTAGTTCTATAGATGTATTTAGAGAGTAATATTTATTTTATACACCTACAAGATATATTTATCATCTTTTTCAATACATAAAACATTATATTTTTTTTTCATTAATGTGCGCTTTTATTTCTCGGGCCCTCGCTTTTTTTGCGCCTTGCGCCTAGGCCCCAGGCGAGGCCTATGCGCCTTGAGTGCGTCTAGCGCATTTTATAACTATGGTTTGAGTATATAATCATACTTACTATGATATGAGTTTAGTATGATATGACCAATATTGATGATATGTTCATGTAAAACGATGTTTAAAATCATCAAGTAGTAATTCGGTAAATTATGATTACAAGAACTTGTTAAATAAGGGATTTAAGACGGTAGCATAATAGTGATGCTTACCGTATAGTGGCAAAGAAATAAAATGAGTAGTTAAGCTACATCGTGTAATTACTTTTGTCAATAGGCAGTTTAAATGTAATTATTTTTAAAGTCAAAATGGCCTTTTATATGATCGAATGATAATTTCGACATAAAGATCGTAGGATGGAATAGTCGTTAATGATTATGACTAGTCTAACCATCTTATAAATTACAATGATAGTTTGACGCTTGACGAGCTAGGTGAAAGCCTGGGAAGAAAGCGGGTCAAATGAATCAGGAATGAAGGAAAAACATAATCTGGATGCTAGGTAAGTAAAGCTTACACATTTTTATTTAATACCTATTAGTTTTATAGGTTATGAGTAATATAAAGTCTTATTTAAATTGTGCTGTTCCGACACGACATGTGCGGTTCGGAACAAAAGACAATGCTAATAAACCATGTTGAATGGTTAAAAAAGGACTATTCGATTATTTAGTCATGAAATGATTAATAGATAATGAGTTTTGAATGGTTACCTTATAGGGTAAACTAACATAAATAAAAAGGATAAAACGGTAATTCGATCACTCGTTGACGATTACCGTTAGTTTGTGAAAGACACTTTATAGCGTAAGTTATAATGAGTCAAAAGAGTCAATAAATGATTTATAAGGAAAATGACCGTACGGTGTAAACCGGAGCGAGTCATGTAAATAAGATTGTAATAAATATCATCTCGCAAAGATGCACGGTCATTTAGATCAAACGGGTCAAGAGGTGAAAATATCACCCTTTGACAATATCGACTAATGACTTTGTCGAGTGTAAGATTACAGGAATAAATATCGAATGGATATTTGCATCGCTACTACTTAGTGAATATTAAGCAAAGCATTAAAACGGGTCAATATATTGATCCGAATCAGGTATGTATAATGGTTCAACTCATCATTTAGAACTTGAGGTTCTATAAGAGTTAGACAAGGTCAAAATGAATATTTGGTTATCTTTTAGATAAACCGAATAATCTAGAAATCATAATGTTTTTTTAGAAACATAGTGGTTTCTAAACAAGATTATTGTGAAAAGTCGGATTTTTGGTCAAACGAGTACTTAAAAGTCATTTGTTGTAAAATAAGAACTAAAATTGACCAAAATGCCCTTGTAAACTAAATTGAGCAAATGACCTTTAAAGGTTGTTTGGAAATGAGTTTTATGATTAAATAAATACCTAGAATAAGTATAAAAAGCGAAAGATGTAAATCTTTGGTCAAATGACTCTATAGGAGTCTTTGCCGTAAAATAATGATCCGTGGGGAAAAACTCGGAATTTATAAATTTCCACATTAAATCTGCCACAAATCTAGTTGTGGTGGAAGGTTATTTGATAAATAATGTGGAAATAAGATGCTAGAAATAAATGAGTGTGAATTGTGCGGAAAAGTGCTTAATTACCCTTAATGGGTCAAAATAAGCATCTAAGTAAAAACGGGTTTAAGAATGTATATAA
Source organism: Helianthus annuus (assembly GCF_002127325.2). Taxonomy (NCBI): domain Eukaryota; kingdom Viridiplantae; phylum Streptophyta; class Magnoliopsida; order Asterales; family Asteraceae; genus Helianthus; species Helianthus annuus. The sequence continues at coordinate 115,866,418 of NC_035437.2, read as the reverse complement.
ACCCGTGATTTGAACTTAGTATGATAGACAACATTGAAATCTTGAGGTTCATGAGAAATTGGGATCAAACACACATGCTTGTTTGATAAATACATGAACGGGTCAAAACTTAGTAAATATATATTAAGCCGAAGGCTTAAAAGTCTCAAATTTTATTAATCCGGATGTCGGATTTTAACTCCATGTGATGGAGAATCGAATTACGATCACGTAGGAAGAAACGTGACGTAAATCGGAATAAAAACGAGAAAGTTATGTATGTTTTCGTAAAAACTAACCTGGCTGGAAATGTGCAGGTTTGAAAACAATCTTTATGTCGAAACTGGTTCCTCGCGGCACGCGACGGATACCACATGTTGATGTCGCGGCCCGCGATCACAGTCGCGCCACGCGACGGATAATACTAATGTCGTTGCGGCACGCGACGACTTGTAATGCTGAGAAAAATGTTGCTGTGTAATGGTTGGGTCATAAGAACTCATAAAATCACATTTTACACTCTAATAACTAACATTTTAACGATGTTGGTTACAGGTGACATATTTGGAATGCCGGACAACGATCAAGCTCAACAAGGAACCGAACACGATCAAGATTAAAGCTTCCGCGATATGTTTCGTTGTCACGTTTTAAACAACGATATTAATATAAAATATTAAAATGTTTTATTCCTTAGAATCGTTTAACAAACTCGTATTTCCAAGTGTATGAGAAATCATTAATACACTATCATAGTCGATATTTATATGTAAATCGTATAAATGGATTAAGGGTCTTACACAAACCCGGCCCGTTAACGGGTTCACGGGTTCAACCTGAAACTGACCCGAACCCGTTTAGACTAAACCTAAACCCGCGAATTTCCTGCTAGGTTCGGGTCGTGTTTTCAGATCGTGTCGGTAATTCACACCCCTATCCAAAATGATGAAGAACAGCAAAAGGAAGACACAAAACATCATAAACCAACAATATTAAAACTCATCCAGCAAAAGGAACAGCAAAAGTTTTTAACTTGGCTCTGTTTTGCATCCACCAAAAGGAAGTCTGTTTTGATAGCCTCTTTTGTTACGGTATAACCAAAGTCTCCAGCAAGTCAACAAGAACACAACGCCTCCTATAGCCTTTTACCTGTTCTTCACAGTGTCCATTTTTTCGGACAGAATCGAGGAGCTCCATGATGAATTCAACGCCTATCAAAACCGGGACTTTCCGCCAAACACAAACTTGCCACCAGACCGATTAGATCACACCATCGGGCACGTATCCTTCATCAAACAACTGCTCAGTCAACCCGTTCAAAACTTCAAATACTCGATTCCCCTCATCTTGACCCGACGAAAACAAATACGTTCTATTCATCAACTCAATCCAACTATAACCTGTTTCCTTTTTCAACACCTTTTCCTTCATAAGTTTCCTAATTTTCACTATCTCATCCCACTTTCGCGATTCCGCATAAATATTCGACAACGTAATATGCGCCGAAACATCATCCGGATCAATACTAAGTATTTTCTCCACCGCATATTTCCCCAAATCGAAATCTTTGTTCTTTTTACACCCCGATAAAAGACACCTCCACACCACCTTATCGGGTTTTGCGGGAAAATTGTTTATAAAATCGTACGCCAACTTTGTTAACCCTTTACGCGAAAATAAATTAACCATACACGCTAAATGATCGGTTCTTGGGGTTATCCCATAATCTTTAGTCATGGAACCGAAGTGATATAACCCGTCTTGTAAAAGACCCGAATGACCACAAGCGGATAACACACCGATAAACGTAATGTCATTCGGTTTTACTCCATGATCCAACATCATGTTGTAAATCTCTAAAGCTTTTTCACCGTGACCATGATGCGCGTATCCCACGAGCATTGTGTTCCAAGAAACGATATTCTTGAAACTAAAGGTATCGAATACTACACGTGCATTTGATAATCGACCGCATTTTGCGTACATGTCGATTAGAGCGCTACCAACCACAACATTTGAATCGATCTTTAGTTTTACGATGCAACAATGTGTTTGTTTACCCCATTCGATAGCAGGTAGATCACCGCAAATGTTTAAAATGCTTGAATAAGAGTAAAGATTTAGTTCGAATCCTTTTGATAACATTTCACGAAGATATTCGACTGCTTTTTCGTAAAAACCCGAGTTCATATGCCCCGATATTAGCGCATTCCATGTGACGACATCGTGTTCATTCATTTCTTCGAAAACTTTCAAAGCTTCGGTAATAAGGCTAGATTTGAAATAGAAATCCATAACTGAGTTACCGATTACTGTAAACGATATGTAACCAAATTTTATGATTAACGAGTGGAGTTGTTTCCCGAATTCGTTCGCATCAACGAATGCTCCGAATACAGTAGCAAATGTTCTTTCATTTGGTTGATTATCACCCGAAGCATGTAATCGACTAAAAAGATTAACGGCTTCTTTACTTTTTCCTTGTTGAACGTAACCGCCAATTAGCGCGGTCCAGGCGGTTAAGTGAGGGTTTTTAGACTCGCTAAAAGCCCGATGAGCCGAGTTTATGATACCACATTTGGCATAGAGGTTAACCAAACCAGTCACAACAAACTGGTCCATTCGCGTTCCACTTTTTACCGCATACGAATGTAATTGTGAACCGAGCTTTATATTCTCCAAAGCAGCACACGCACCCAACACACTCGCACAAGCGAATTCGTTAACTTTCACCGCTGCTTTATGTGATCTCACGAAAATCTTTAGCCCTTCAAGATTTTCGCCACATTGACACGCGCACGACACAAGCGAAGTCCAAGTAACCTCGTTCGGGTCCAAAATCGAATCGAAAACAGACAACGCATTCTTCAACATCCCACATTTCCCATAAAAATTAACCAAAGAATTCTCCACAAAGCTATTCAACTTCTCCTCAAACTTCAACATCCTAGCATGAACTTCTTTCCCAGTTCTTAAATCCCTTAACGTAGCACACGACGATAACGCGCTTACATACGTGTAATAATTCGGGACAAAACCATCATTCACCATTGATCTAAAACATGTCAAAGCCTCAACTGCCATACCCAGTTGGGAATATGATGAAACCAGGGTGGTCCAGGATATAATATTTCTTTGAGGCATTTTATCGAACACCTTGCGTGCATCTTTAATGCCGTCAGTTTTGCAGTACATTGTGATCAAATGGTTGTGGGTATAAACATCTGGGATAGTCCAAGATTTTATGAGCATTGCGTGGACTGCTCTGGCTTTGGGAGATGAGGTTGCGTTGGTGAAAGATCGTATGAGATGAACGAAATTCATCGGGTTGTGTGCTGTGTTTTCCGGTGGTTGTGAACAGTGTGGCATTGGTGCCCTGAAAGTTTTGTTCGGTGTCGAAATATGTTGGTGGTGAATCGCAATGGAGGACTTACATGACGGAGAAATGTTGCTCCAGATTCTTGGTTATGAATTAAGATTCATAGTAGTTTGACCACTTTGACCTTTTAGATCAAAACTTGGCACTGGTACACTTTATCGAAAATGTTGGTTATGCTAGGTATGGTGCCAGTATCATTTATATTTATATTTATATTTATACTAAATTGCAACTTCAAGGATAAGGATTGAACCTTGATCTCCCCATAAGAGTTATAATTCCTCTTGACTAGTAGGCCAAAGTCTAAGTGGCGTGTCAGCGTCTTACATAAGCCGATTTCATATTTTTCAAATGCCTGGAGAGAGTGTGCCTTTTATTTTTTATTGAGTAAATTGACTCGTTGGTTGGTCAACATGGTGAAGGCAATGAGAGTGAAGCATGTCGTTGTATCAAAACCAAGCCAGATGCAGGTGTCATGTGTTCTAGTTAATGTTGATTGTTGAGGTGGTAAAATGGGTGGGTTATGTAACAGGTCAAATGGGTAACGTAGGGTCAGGGCAGATCTAGCATAGGCCCTACACTTAATTGCAGTAACTAATTAGGCCTAAATTAATAATTGGGCGAAAATTATTGTTCGTGTTTGTTTCAGGGTGTCGAGAACGAGGACAAGAAAATTCTCGTTCTTGCAGCTACAAACACTCCATATTCATTAGATCAAGTAACATGTTGGGAATAATGGGGTGGTGGTCCATTGACAAATGCAAAACTTTTAAACACCTTAGGAGGGGGATGTCTTGGATTCAAGTCGCAGAGACGACAAAAGTAAAGAAACTTGCGGTTTAAAAAAGGAAACATGTTCAGTTCTTTTTTTTAATTGACAACTAACACAAAAGTGAATCACAGACCATTAGGTGAAGATTCGACAATCGGATTTGTATTCCTTTACCAGATGTTTAGGTAAGGGTCTATTTGGTATGGGGTAAAGAAATGGACGGGGAAATGGAATAGATGAGATAATGGAATTGATCATTACCATTCCATATCTTGTTTAGTTACCATGTGTGAATGGAATGAACAATTACTTTTTGTTGTTTGGTATGCGAAAAAAGACGAAGGAATAAAATCAAATGGCGGTGGTCAGTGATGGGCGATGATGGGGCGTGGTGCTAGGTGTCAGTTGTAGTGGCGGCGGTGGTTGGCAGTAGTGGTGGATGACGGTGGAGGTAGGTGGTGGCGGTGGCGATGGTGGTGGCAGGGGTGGTCGGAGGTGGTAGCAGTGGCGACGGTGGTCGGAGGTGGTAGCGGTAGTGGCGGTGGGTGGTGGCGGTGATAACGGTGGTGGCGGTGGGTGGCGACGGTTGATAGCGGTGGCAGCGGTGGGTGGCGGCGATGATAGGAGGTGGTAGTGGCAATTGTGGTGGCGATGATCAAAGGTGGGTGGTGGCGATGATCGGAGGTGGCAGTGGCGACGGTGGGTGGCAGCGACGGCGGTGGCAAGGACGGAGGTGGGTGGCGGCGGTAGGTGGTGGTAGCGGCGGTGGCGGCTGGCGGCGGAGGTGGGTGACGGTGGTGGTGGTGGTGGTGTGTGTGTGTGTGGTAGCAACGGTGGTAGGTTGTGGTGTTGTTAATGAAGGGTGAAGAGAGAAAGGAATGGAAAAAAAACAGGGGGGACGAATGGAATGATTTTGAGGGAATGAAATGCATTTTTGGAATGGACGATTCCATTCCATCGACCAACCAAACACCCTTTCCTTCATTCCATCACAATGGTCCATTTCATTCCTCCCCCATTCCTGCATACCAAACGCTACCTAAATAAACTTTCTCAAAAACATTGATTAGATGCTTTTAATGTACACATTAACGTTTTTTATTTTTATCTAAGACCATGCGTAGTGGTAGAGAAAAATAATGCCCCCACCATGGGGCATTATTCGACACGTGTCATCCCAGTCAGCATGGGGCGTTATTGCGAAAGTGGTGTAGTGGGAATAATACCTAATAATGCTCATTCCAATCATTAAACAAAAAAAAAAAAAGCAAAGAGATGGTGATTGGCTAGTCAAACTTGGACACATGCAAAAGTGGAAGTTGTCAGACCATGCTCAACATTGATTGGTTAAGCAAATATGTACATAGCGTTATAATTAAAACGCCGGAAACCATTTTTTGAATCAAAAAAAAAAAAAAAAAGACGCTCCATGTAATGGGGGGAGGGGCGTTTTTAGGCGTTTTTTTTTTCAATTTAAAAAAAAAACGCCCCACTACAGATGACAACTGCTCAAAATGGGTAATTTTAATACTTGACAATTTGTGTCGGCTTCAGATCACCTGCCAACATATTTTTTATCAGTTTTTTTTTTTATTTTATAAATAGTTAGTTGTTATTTTATTAAATATTATTACAAAATTATGCTGCTATAAAAAATGATCAGTTTTTTTTTTAATCATGAATACTATATATGATGTTGTAAGCATGTAAATACATCTTTGGGTGACTTGTGGCCCGTTTAACGCGTTTAATTTTAGAAAATAGTTTTTATTTAAAACGTTTGACTTCTTTGAGTAGGTACACCTTGGAGATACACCGCACAACCTAACCGATCATGACTTTGAGCAGTTGGCATATAGAACCGAAGGATTCTCTGGGTCGGATATTGTTGTTTGTGTAAAGTTTATATCCAAGCTTCAATAATAAAACGATTTAGAAGGTTGATTACAAAACCTATATTAGATTGTTAGTACTAAGATACTCAAACCTTCAATAATAAAACAAATTAGGAGGTTGATGACTTTTGACACGATTAACCTATTCGTCTTTATTTTGACTATTTTCTTTTATTTTGCCAAGTTCTTTTAAGTTAACCTATCTGACCTATTTGAGACTAAAAAAAAACATAACCCAAATCGACCCATTCGTATGTAAATGAAGCTTGGATCCGACCGGTACATAGAACACAAGATGCAATGTTCAGACCAAGCGTAATGGGGCGTTTTTTTTTTAAATTTTTGCTTTATAACGCCCTGTAACGCCCCGCCTACCATTACGGTAGGCGTTATAGGGCGTGTTTTTTGAAAAAAATCCCCCCCGGCGTTTAAATTAAAACGCTCCTCAACATTGAACCAACCAATCAACGGCTAGTTCTCCAACGGCTAGTTGATTTAAATTTTTTTTTTAAACCTATTAATATATATATATATATATATATATAAACCACCAAAACTCATCCATTTTCAACAAAAACAATCTCAAAACCTCTCTAGAAAATCCCACAATTTTTTAAAAAAACTTGATGGATTCTCCTAGTTCTTCATCCATGATAAATTTTTACTATAACGGGTATTTTGCGGATGGCGATGAGGAGCTTGAGCAAGAGGCGGTTACGAGTGCATGTCAATTAGCGGTGCGATATGTCCAGCATTCTCGTCGGCCCCAAGCACAAAAAAATAAAAGAGGCTATGTTGAACGAGACCGACGCGCGGCACACGATCGTTTGATGAAAGACTATTTTGACGAGGCGCCGACATTTTCAAACGATTGTTTTAGGCGTCGTTTCCGAATGAGTAAGCGGTTGTTTCTACGCATAGTCAACGACTTGGAAGCCAACTACGATTATTTTAAACAAAAACCGGATGCGAGAGGGGCACTTGGATTTACCGGTATCCAAAAGTGTACGTCGGCATTACGAATCCTTGCTTATGGTAACACTACCGACATCAACGACGAGTATCTAAAAATGGCGGAGAAAACAACACGAGATAGCTTGGAACATTTTTGTCGCGGTACAATTCTTATACTTTACTTTTATTTTTTTTAAACGACGAGTATGCTTAGAAATTTTTTTTTTTTTTGAATCTTATGTTTATCTATATTTTTTTATAAAGGTATAATTGATGTGTACGGTGCGCGTTATCTTAGAATTTTTTATTTCTAGTATTGTATATTTTTTATTTAATGAAGTATTAAAGTTTAAAAAAAAAATTGAGAAATGCTTGAATGGGGGTTATTGGCATAATGCCCCACTACGCCACTTTTGCTATAATGCCCCCTTGCTGACTAGGACGCCACGTGTCGGATAATGCCCCATGGTGGGGGCATTATAGGTTGTTACCACTACACATGGTCTCATAAAGAAGTCCGATGACACTTGGTGCCATATGGACCCTGCCAACCTGGCGCCATTGAGATCACTATACAGGATGTAGCTTCCCGAGGGGAAGCATCAAAGGTACGAAAGGTAATTTAGAAACCAAAATAAAGCATAACAGTTTCTGTTGTCGAATAAATAATCTACCCAACAACAGAAACCGTTCTGGAAAAGATGTTATTTACAACCACCTTCATAATTTTTGAAACTGAAAGTGAGTATTGGATTATTTTTTAGATACTTCCGCCACCGATATCTAGAACAGATTTCGATAAAGTGTTAGCAAGACAGAAACCTACTGTAAGCAAATCAGATCTTGAAGTTGCATGACAGGTTTACAAGAGTTTAGAGAAGAAGGCTGATGATTTATTATGTACATATAAACACTCAGAAATGTTTATATTTTTTGTGATTATATATTTAAATTATAATAATACATATTTCCTGCTCTAATATACATAATTTGTGCAAATATATGTGACATTATTAGATATATTTGAACTGGACAAAACTATTCATATTAAAATATTGATGTACTTACAAAACATGAGAGGATAAGTGAGAAGTTAATAAAATATTAAGATGAAATTAAAGTTAAGAAACCATAAATATACACTAATCAAACCATTTAGAACCACATTAATATCTTATTATAGTCTCTTACACGGTTAAGATACTAGCGGTGCTTCCAAATTATCTTCATCATCTGGCGGCGATTCCAGTTTCAATGAGCATGCAAAACACAACGAAATCACCTGAAAAGTTGAGTAGATCCCATCAGAAAAAAAAAAAAAAAAAAAAAAAAAAAGTTTGAAGGTGGTTGGTGATGGTTAAAAGGATTACCATGCATAAAGAGGCACAAATGATACTAAAGCCTTTGCAGTCAAAAGGCGCATCAGTGGACAAGAACCATGCTGCAACACAGGAAGTTGAAATTCAAGTTATTAGCAAACGGGTTCGGTAACATGTCAAAACAAGTAAATAGTTTTTGTGCACTAAATATGTTTACCAAAAAAAGCATTATTGTAATAGTAATATAACTTTCTGAATATAAAAAAAAAAAAAAAATACTAGAGCAACTTTCGACTCATCGAACCCGTCATTTTTTTCTGAAAATAGTTTTGTGCGTATATACGATTACATAAAAAGTATAAAAATAAATCTAGCAATACATCTTGGGCAACTTTCGACCCATTTGACCGGCTTTTTTTCAATAGTCTTTATTAGTTGCCTTTCTATTTTACCTATTTGACCCGTTAGAGATAAAACATAAAGCAAACGAACAAAATCATATGTATATGGTTTAAAATTACCATATGAATACGAAATCAAGATACGGATAAACACTCACTAGTCAAAGGAGTCATTGCTAATGGTGATAACAAGCTTGCAATTGATTGCACACCAGCAATAAAAGTCTGTGCTTTTCCCTGAGGTTCAAAAGTTCACATATAAGGTTATAGATGTGCTAATATGTTTTCGTTGGGTCCCACTATATAAGAAAATTTGTGTTCATGGGACCCACAAAATGGAGGCCCAATATTGTGGAAACTGTATAAGGTTAGTACATGATAAGAAAGAAAAAAAAAGAACTTTTACAAACCTGATCAGTTGATCTTGATCCTTTTGATATAACTGCATAAGTCTGTTTAAAAGATCAAGTGTTAATTACATGGGCGGCTCTTATGGTGTGCGGGGAGGACTCCGCACAAGGCCCGTGATTTCGAGGGGCACGGGATTTTTTAAAAAAAATCGATATATATATGTTATTTTTTCTTAAAAAATTGTACACACATACCAAATCCAATATAGAGGCCCATTATCAAATACATTTTTATGCTTTATAATTACCCAACTTAACATTAGATTTATTGGGCCCAACCAGTACATTTTTATGCTTTATAATATATTGTTTATCGTTGAAGCATACGGGCACATTTTTCGAGCTCGAACAGGGTACGTGAATTCTCAGAGACGCCACTGGTTAATTATATTATATATATACTATAAATATGCTATTTTGTCCCATCAACCAACTTTGGCCCCTCAACTTTGGCATTAACCAACTTTAGCCCCTCAACTTTAATAATGACATGTTTAGCCCCTCAACTTTGGTAATGACATGTTTAACCCCTTAACTAAACAACCTTAGCCTCTCAACTTTAATAATAAACAACTTTAGCACCTCAACTTTAATAATGACATGTCTAGCCTCTAAACTTTGGTAATGACATGTTTAGCCCCTTAACTAAAACATCTTTAGCCCCTCAACTTTAATAATAAACAACTTTAGCCCCTCAACTTTAATAATGACATGTTTAGCCCCTTAACTAAAACATCAAACAACTTTAACTCTCATGATTTGCTTAATTTTATCTACGTTTCGAACCCGCTGCAGAGCGCGGATGGTAGCCCTCTAGTTTAATAAATAGCATTAAAAATTACTTATTTTTAATGAAGAAAACTTACCGCCGGTTTAACTAGGATATAGATGACCCCAAATGATGCACTAAGATAAGGTACCTGTAAATGCATTAACTTGTTAGAAATTGTAAGTAGTTAATACTATATCTATCACAAAGACAGTCCAACATTCAACCTTTTAAGTGTTAGATACCTTTAATTATCTTTATAACTATTGTAGTACCGTTCATTATATATGAAGTAGTAAATACAAAATGCTATCTAAGCGTGAAAATAAAATAAAATAAAATAAAAAGCTACTTTTGACAAAACTAAGCCTTAAAGGTACTTTAGTTGCATACACACAAAATGAAATGATTTATGAAGATAATTAATTACCCAAGAAGCCCATGCAAAGCCATAAAACAATGCCTGCAAATAACAACAAATTTATGAGATTATATTCACGAAATTGGAATGTTCGGTCAAATTTGCGTTTTAATTAAAGTGAAGTGAACTTACATAAGCTATTGATGCTAATAAGCCTGCACATAATATTATTTTCTCGCCAACTAACGGATTAGCAAGAGGAAGCACCACCAACTGGAAACAAATGAAGAATTGAGAGAATAATATTACTTAATATGGAATTTTGGAGCATACTGGAACAGAAACTTAATGATAACAAACTGAAATTAAAAAAAAAAAAACATATAGAAAAATTGATTTTATACATAGGTAGAAGCACAGACCTGAGAAACGATTGAACCTATACCAACTATGCTTTGGATTTCTGAAAGTTGATTTTTGTCAAATCCGAATGCTGCTTTCAGGTAATACTGGCAAGATAAAAGAAAGTAAAAAAAAACAGGGAATGAGTTGATTAATTAGCAATCCTAGAAAACATGCCTTTATTTATTTAGCGGTTATGACGGTTTTCTGGTACCCCAAACGAAGGGGTATAACCACCTTGTTAGTACTGTTTCATACGCTATATATATGCCCAAAATTGTAAAGATACGTTGATCAAGTTCATAATCCAAAAACGGTCTGCGATGACTTTCGTTGACATCCAAAATTGACCAATTTAAAAATAAACAGATCAAATACACACACCTAATATCACTTATATATTCAATATAAGATAAATGTAACTTAACAAGAAGAAAAATAAATTCACATATATAAAAATAGAACATACCAGTAACACAGTGCTGATTCCCGACATTCCCAATTCATAAAAGAAAGAAATAACCGAAATGCTCCTCAAAGTCGGACTAAACAAAAAATGCTCATGTTAGAATCAACTCGAAAGAACAGCAAAAGAGTAATTACCACAATGGTGAATCTTGAAATCCACATACGTGTTTAACACGATAATTACAGCATATTTCATTGTTTTATAACGTTCTTGTACAACCGTGAGTGCTTTATTCAAATAAGATGAATGTTGATCCAGCTTTGGAGTTGATTTAACCGTTTCAACGAGAAAGAACGCCATATAAACTGGACAGAAGATCAACAAAGCTATTGAAACCTGAATCAGAAGTAATTATAATCAGAAAAATTGTAAGAAAACTAAAAACTGTGTATTATCAATTATGCTATAGATGGTATTAATATAACTGTACTTCAAAAATGTACTCTTCAGGAAGAAAACGTGCTAGGAGATTTCCGACGACATGTGATGCGGAAAATAGGCCTGTTATCCAACTAAAAACAGCTGCACGTTTTCTATGATCAACAATATCTGCCTGCAATAATAATAGTAATAAGAAGCTTTTTAGATCAAACGGTTTAGGAGGTTGTGTGCATTAAAAAGGCTAGAGTAAAGTACATGGATAGTCCCTGTGGTTAACCAGATTTTCGGATTTGGTCCCTAGCTTTTTAGAAGTACACGGAGGGTCCCTGTGGTTAACTAGAATTTTGGTTTTGGTCCCTAGCTTTTTAAAAGTACACGGAGGGTCCCTGTGGTTTGCACTTTGTAGCGCACTTAGTCCCCGGCTAACAAATCTAAAGGTTTCAGCAGGTCCAAGTTAGGGACTAAATGCGTTACAAAGTGCAAACCACAGGGACCATCCATGTACTTTGGCAAAAGTTGGGGATTAAATGTGTTACAAAGTGCAAACCGCAGGGACCATCCGTGTACTTTTGGAAATATAAGGACCAAATCCAAAATTTGATCAACCACAGGGACTATTCGTGTACTTTACTCAAAAGTCTATCAAGGACTTTCAAACGGTTTGATGTGTTCCTCTTTAAGTTCTTTTTTACTTCACCCATTTCAGATAAAACACAATCCAAATCGACCCATTTATAAGTAATGGGTCAAAATTTCTCTAAAAACAATGTTATGTTATGAAACAACAAAGATATATTTAACGCGTAAAAGAGGAAGTAGAACGAAATGAGATGTCTTACCACATAAGCAACGGCAATGCAGAAAATACTTCCTTGACTAATAATATATGAAACCGTTCGAAGAACATAATAAGCATACACAAATGCTTTTGACTCACTGATGGCCAGCAGGGCTAAAAGATTTTAAAAAAAGAAGCGAAACAACACTTATGAGTACCAAAATGTTAGTAAAATAATTCATAATGACCGATGTAAGTTCTTGTCAGTACGGTTTTACAGAAGATAAAAATTATTACAGAAAAAAAAAATACTTACTAAAGGGAATTATGGTTGTGGAAACCGTTACAAGAAGAAGTGGTTTACGTCCGTACTCATCTGAAAGCTGGCCTAGAATTGGAAGCATGATCATCTTGAATATTCCTACAATCTAATACATAAATACAAAAGGATGGAGCAAAGATTATATAAACATTTGTCGCTTACAGTACAGGAAACTGAAAGTAAATAACAAAATGATACATGAACAAAAGGATCAAGGATCAAATAATGCATTCAATAATGGCAGTAGAATTCATTATCCATGTGACATTTAACCCTTCTTGACCCATATTCATATAGTACAATATAGTATATTAATATATTATTTTCATCAAAAAGAAGGCAGAGGATGACTTTTGAGATCAAACAAGGTCATTTTCAGCTTCAAAACATATACAAATTCTTACTTTTGAGGTAAAGATTATCTTTACTCGAAAAAGTATCATTATTCAACAAATATTTGAGATGACATAAGTTTTGATGTTAAAAAAAATAACTGTTATTTCATATTTTATTACGTCCGCTTGCAGTATGCGCATATAATGTATATATGTGTAGGCGACCGGGGGGCAAAAGTGAAAGTGCACTAATTTTAACGTTATTTTACTAATTTCGTGAAAATAACGTTAAAATCTGAGGACGGTCAATCATGCATCATGTGGTAGCGTTGATAGCTGAAAGACAAAAGGGTACATGCACTAATCGGTCTTTGTCCCGATTGCTGAGTGTTATGTGCCTTATGTCCAAGGCTTGATGCAAAACTACTATCGAGCCGGGGGACTCACTGGAAGCAACCTCTCTATCCCTACGGGGTAGAGGTAAGGTTGTCTACATCTTACCCACCCTACCTTTGCTTTGCTATTGGGGGGATTTACTGAGTATGATGATGATGATGATCTGGTAGTTTGTTGATTTATTTTATCAGTCTTTTAATTTAACACGGAAACAACTAATCTGTTGATTGATTTCAAGAGTGTTAGATCAAATACAAACAGATTTAACGTGCTAAGCATACAAATAACCAGAGTAATTACGATAACATAACACTAGAGTAATTAGTATCACTATACAGTTATTTAACTGGAGTAATAATTAGTACTCTAATTCAAAAACTGTAGAGCAATAATAATTACGATAGTTATTCGCATGTCACAAGAAAAACGGAAAAACACAACAAAAAACAGAGTAAATCTGGAGAAAATGAGAGAAAATCAGCAGAAAACTCCAATTAAACGAAACATATCACATATGTATATGATCATGATGTGATCAAAATGAGAAAAATAAGTGTAATTACAGTCTGTTGAAGGCCATTGAGATAAATAGCTTCAGAACAGGTGTTTTGACCGGGGCATAGAGCTTCAGTGGTGACGTCAACAAGCACAGAAACGGTCATTTCTTCGGCAATCCAGTGAAAACAGAGTGGAAACAAGAGGTGGAGCAGTGGTTTGAGCTCCAGAGCACCCTCCCACCATCTCGCCATTGTTGCAGGTAAGGTGTTTGATGAAATGATTGAGTCAGTTTTGTCTGTTTTGGGTGTGTGTATATATGGAGAAGATGAATGCAAATGATGGAGTTGGTAGGTATGGGAGTGTTATTTTATTGGTTTGAATGATGGATGGAATGGATGATTTTTGGCATGACTTTGGCCTCTGCTGATATGATACGTAGATTGATTGTGATAGTGTTTATGTATATGTGCATAAAAGTCAATTGTATTTATTATATTTTTATATTGAGACTAGCGAAACTAAAACTTTTTAGTTGAAATGTTATCATAACTTTTTATTCTCTAAATTAAGGATCTGTTTGGTATGAGGTAACAGAATAAACGAGAGAATGAAATAAACAAAGGAATAGAATGGATAACGGAGTGAAATTGATCATTTTATTCTATTATTATGTTTGGTTACTCACATGTGAATAAAATAAATCATTACTTTGTATAGTTTTATACACAAAAAAAGACGAATTAACGAAACATAATTTATTAAATACGACAAAAATATGATTGCCTAAATTATAATAACCACGGACTCGCGCTTTGCGACAGCACTGTTAAGCCGAACAAAAAGTAAACGTAAAAATAATGAATTATGCACAAACGTTACAGCGTGTTAACTATCAAAAAATAGACAAAAAAGTAAAACATAGAAAAAAATAAATAAGTCGGCTTAGGACCCGCGAGTTTCGAGGTACTGTTGAAGTGTAAAAAATTGACGTAAAAACGTTGAACCACATGCGCGTATTGCAACTTGTTAACTCGCAAAATTTCGAACGAATTGTAAAACAATAAATTTATAAAGGATATAAAGTATAGCGACCAAAGTTGAAAGTGGAAAAGTATCGGGATAAAAAATAGAAAGTGTTTTTAACAAATATACAAAAGATGAAAACTATTAGGTTAAAAGTGTAAAAGATGTAAACTGTGTAAAAGATGGAAACTATTGGGGTTATAAGTGTAAAAGATAAAAAAACAAAAGGGTCAAAAGTAAATAAAGCTTAAAAATGTAAAAACATCATACAAAATTGAATAGTGTTTGTGTGAGAGGAGTTTTTTTTTTTTACAATATAAGGGTGGGCGGGGTACCCACCGATTTGCAATCGGGGACCCCTCTTGCCGCATAGGTAAGGTGCCGCCAACTCCAGCGGTGAAGAGAGAGAGGCAATAAAACGGTGGGGAGCTGCCGAAGAGGGGGGAGGAGAGAGGGAGGAGAGAGGGAGAGCTTGACCAATCAAAAGTTTCCTTTTTTAAAAAAAAAAAAAAAAAAAAAACCAATTCACCTAAGAGGAGAGTGCCGCCATCAAAAAGGGGTATTAGGGGAGTGTTAGAGGGGAGTTGACGTGGCTTATTCTGGTTGGTTACGTGTAAGAGGGGGGACTCACCTATTAGGTGAGCACCCCTTACACCCTAATAATAATAATAATAATAATAATAATAATAATAATAATAATAATAATAATAATAATAATAATAATAATAATAATAATAATAATAATAATAATAATAATAATAATAAGGTATAACATAAAATGAGGGTATAAGTGTATTTCAAAAACTAATTACACTTTATTCCCCTCATATTAGTTACACTTTAATGGGTATGGTTATTCTAAAAATGTTTCTAAAAATAAGAAGTGTACAAAGACAAAGTAGATCACAAAATATAACACAATGTCGAGCAAAATGTAACACAATACCGAAAAATATAACATAATATCGAAGAAAAAAGACACAATAAGTCGCAAAAAAGACAAAACGATCCAAATATGGAAAAAACACAATGATACCAACATAGAAAAGATACAATGATAAATAAAAAGACACAATTCCGATTTTTTTTTCTAAAATCTACAAGCTAAACATCTAAAAGCAAAAACGTAAAAACTCATATCGTAGAGTTCGATTAGACGGTTTCATTGCCGCTTGAATGAGGTCAATCATAGTCCGTTTGATACCATTTTTACGACTCCTTATTTTATGAGACTTTGTATTTGATGATAACCCATACTTTAATTACTTCGTCGTTAACAAAATTATAGATAACTAGTTTTTGAGGACCCGCACGTTGCTGCGGATCCATAATAGCATACGTATTTTATGTAAATCACATGGACCATCCGAATATAACACGTAAAAGTTAATTGCCTATACTTATAAAATTAGTATGTATAAAATGTGAGAGTATATCAAACAAAGAAGAAACACTTAGAACTATGTGTACTTGTAGATAAAGTTGCGTAAGTATTTTTTTTTTAAATTATTAAAAACGAAAACAAAGAAAAGTTATACTTTTAGAACGTGTCATATCTAAAACTTTAAAATAACTATTAATACTTTTATAACATTAAGTAATAATTAATAACAAAATACAAATAAACAAATAACATGCATGAAATATTTAGTATATAGCCCCTCTGAAACCAACAAATATATTCTATATATTTTATACTCGGTCTTTTAGGGGTTTGTGTTTGATGGCCCAAATATGCTTCACCAACTTGTAAACTAACACTACTTGTGCATTATTAAGTTGTAAAAAAATGAATAGTAAAATTAACTCACAAAGCAAATTTATAAGTTAATATAGAGGAAATAATAATAAGTTAATAATAATAAATAATAATAATATAACAGCAACAATAATGATAATGGTAAAAAATTAATAATAATAATAATAATAATAATAATAATAATTTTTTTCAATTCCTTTAAGGAATGAAAAAAAAAACACTACCTTACTTATGAATGAGAATTCTTATATCTGGATTGAGTTACATTCCTTGTGTTACCAATGACACCAAACATATTTTTTTCCATTCTATCATAACAACCCATCTCATTCCGCCATCAATTCTTTCATTACAACCGTTACCTAAGAGTATAACTTATTTATAACCACCAAGTTCTAACGAACAGGGGTCATTGGACATTCGAACCTTCTCCAGGTCCCCCCTTTGTATACTAGAATACCATTGTATACTTAGCACAAAAGTTATAGGTTTATTTGAACTCCAGGTCCCCCCTTTGTATACTAGAATACCATTGTATACTTAGCATAAAAGTTATAGGTTTATTTGAATATTTTAAAAAAAATATAGGTTAAATTGAGTATTAACTTAAAAATATGTATATGCTATTTGTGTCCCCGACTAATGTATCATACATCATTTTTTGGCATGTATCATGTTTGATTGAATTGTCAACCCTTAAACATGGTCTATTTTATTTTTATTAGTTTATTTAAAAAGTTTTAAAGTAACTAAGTTATTTATGCTTCGCTTTCGTTAAATTCTGCATTTGTTACGAATAGGGGTGTTCATGAGCCGAACCAAACCGAACGGAGGTCTGCTCGTGCTCGGTTCAGTTTGAAACCGAGCCGCTCGGTTCGGTTCGGATTTAGGTAATCGAGCAGAAATCTTATGCTCGTGCTCGGTTCGGTTTAGAACCGAGCCGCTCGGTTCGGTTCGCTTTTGCTCAGTTTTATTTAGATAAAATACAAACATAAAAAGCCCCATAAAAATAAAGACAAAATGTCATCCAAATGTTTAATGTTTAAGAACATCTAAAATGCAAAATAACTTCCAAAACACGCGTTGATTGTTAATGGTAAAAAGAAAAAAAGTGATAATTTCATCTCTTGGCTGTTAATTGATTATGCTGGTTCATACTTGATCTATTTCTATTATGTTGGTTTATATTTATTACTTTTTAGAGTTTTTCACCAAATCTCAATCTAGCCACTGTGGATTTCATATCATGTAGAGTAATTCGACAGAATGATTTAAAATAGTTCAAATTTGTTCCCTGTCTAGGATTTATCATTACATCCGAACTCCGAGCCAAATTTTGTAGTTTGGACGGGATTAGGAGTGAAACCCGCGAATTCCTGCCTAAATTACAAATTTTGCCAATTACTTTGTGCAAATTTCTATCAACAAACGGGGGAGAATTATACCAAATCAGGGCTGAAACCCGTAATTTGATGAAAACTTTCCTCTAAATTTTCTTAAAACAAGGAAGAAATTGCTGAGCTAGGGGTGAAACCCTAACCTTGGCAGTTATTCCAACTTTATTTTATCTCGCCAAGGCAATTGACGGACTCCAACGACCTGAACTCACGAGTATGGCCTAGAATGCGCATGCATAATGCCCAAGAATCGAGGCAGAAACATGTCCTCTAGAGTCGAAAGTGACGACAAGTCAACTGTGAATAGTTAAATTGCCATGGTTAGTCAAAGTCTAGTAGCCGCAGACAATCCATTTCCCGATTTTGAGTGTTGCTTCGTTGATTTTATATGATTTACCTGTTTACGTGTTTTAAGATTCGTTGATTGCTCCATTTGTTATCAATCTGCGTGACTTTTGTTGCTATCCTATCTCGATTCAAACCCCTGTTGATGTGATCTAAACGAAACCAGTGTGCTATGCTACGCTATACGACTAAGTTAGACGATACAATGTGATGCTATCTGATATGCAAAACGAACGACACTCGACTTGTGGTTATAGGTTTCTGTTTTCTGACAGCCTCTGTGATAAAAGTGCGTACGTGTTTAGGAAATAAAGTGCTCTATTTGCTTAATTGCTTATGTGCTCTAATTGCTTCTATGCCTCTATGATTATGTGCTTATGTGTTTATATGTGTTACGTGACGTGAGATGCGACGTGATTCTAAGTTTTAGTAAACTAAGACGAGTGAGATTCGAATTCGTTGTGTTGAGCCCTATGGCGATGTCTATTGCAGACCATGTCGTCATCATCAAGAACTCGCCAAAACCTTTCCCGTCAGGAAAAGAGAGACCGACGTCTCGCCAAGCTCATCTCAAGGTCTGTAGCGAAAGCTGTCAGCGAGGTGTACGAAAACACAAGCAAGTCGTCGGAAGAATCCCGAACCCTCACTGAATCCAGCAAAGCTCCGTTCAGTTTCAAGCAATTTAAGGCGTGTGGACCGAAGGAGTTCACCGGTGAAGAGGGCCCTACAGGCTTATTTCACTGGTTTGACTCTGTGGAAGTTACCCTTCGTCAAAGCGGATGCCCGGATCATCTTCGAACTCTCAATGCTACCGGTGTCTTCCAGTCGCGGGCATTGGACTGGTGGACAGCCGAAAGGAATAAGCGCGGGAACGACGCTGCCTACGAGCTGACGTGGGAGGAACTGAAGGCTATCATGCTGGACGAGTTCTGTCCTCCCCACGAACGCCAAAAGTTGGAGGATGAGTTCTGGACCATCAAGCAGAAGGAGGGCGACAACGCTGGTCTCACCGCCCGTTTCAAACAACTGAGCATTATCTGTCCAGACCAGGTCAAGACTCCCGAGATGACCATCAAGAAATACATCCGTGCTCTTCCGGATTGTGTTGCAGATTTCGTGTTCGCCGCCAAACCCGCATCAATCGAGGAAACCTACCTACTCGCTGCCGAGATTAACGACAAGCGAGTTAAGGCTGGTGTCTGGGATAAGCCATCCAAGTCGTTGCATCAAGTGACTGCCACATCAACCGACAACCCTACTGCTCAAGCCTCCAAGTCCTCGAGAAGAAGAAAGAAGAACAAGAGTTGCGCCGCCGCAACCAATGCTGCTCCTCTTCAGTCAGTGCCGCCACAACAGCAACAACCACAGCGCACTGCGCCAGTGATCAATGCGCCGCCGGCTAAGCGTGCGTACACCGGCCCCCACCCACTCTGTGCTACATGTTCTTATCATCACCCGGTGGGTGTGGCCTGCCGTTTCTGTGCCCACTGCAACGTTTACGGGCATTTCACTGCGAATTGCCGCTATGGTCCTCGTCAAACGCAAGCTCAAGCCGCTGTTAACCAAGCCCTGCTACCTGCTCCTCAAGCTCCTCAAGCTCCTCAAGCTCCTCAAGCTGCACAGGCCCCGGCAAACAATGTTCGGACCTGCTTTGTATGTGGTGACCCTAACCACTTCGCAAACCGGTGCCCGAACAGAGTGGTGAAACAAGAAGCTCAACAACCCCAGCAACAACAACAGCAGCCTCAACAACAAGCCGCTCACGCCAGAACTTTCAACATCAACGCACGCCAGGCTCAAGCTGACAACAACGTGGTCAATGGTACGTTCCTCGTGAATGGTATATATGCATCATGTTTGTTTGATACTGGAGCCGATAACTGCTTTGTGTCATTTGAATTTGAGAAGCTTCTTAGACGTAAGCGCTCTTATCTTTCGTCACCCTTCGAAGTAGAAGTCGCTACCGGAAGGACCATTGCTGTCAATTCTGTGCTCCGTGATTGTACTCTCGAGCTCAACAATCATATATTTCCGATTAATCTCATTCCAATGCAGCTCGGAAGTTTCGATGTCATAGTAGGCATGGACTTTCTTCGTGAAAACCATGCTGAAGTTGTGTGTTCCGATAAGATGATTCGTTTTGTGCTAGCTAGTGGTGATATTCTATGTGTTTATGGTGAAACTACTGCAAAAGATCTCAAGCTCATGTCATGTCTTCAAGCTCACAAATATCTCCGCAAGGAATATCGAGCCTTCTTGGCCAACATTGTTGTAGCAGAGACGGACAAGAAAAGGAAAGTTGAAGTCAAGGATGTTCCCGTTGTCCGAGAATTTCCTCAGGTGTTCCCTGATGATCTTCCTGGATTACCTCCAAGTCGTGATATCGACTTTCGAATCGACCTTATTCCAGGGGCCAACCCAGTGGCCAAAGCTCCGTATCGACTCGCTCCATCTGAGATGCGAGAACTCTCAAACCAACTCCAAGAGTTACTTGAAAAAGGCTTCATTCGCCCGAGCACTTCCCCATGGGGCGCACCAGTCCTTTTCGTTAAAAAGAAGGACGGGTCGTTCCGAATGTGCATCGATTACCGGGAATTGAACAAGCTGACCATCAAGAACCGATACCCCTTACCAAGAATCGATGATCTGTTTGACCAACTACAAGGTGCTCAGTGTTTCTCCAAGATTGATCTACGTTCAGGCTACCATCAGTTACGGATTCAAGAGGAAGACATACCCAAAACCGCTTTTCGAACCCGATACGGCCACTACGAATTTGTTGTCATGCCTTTTGGTTTGACCAATGCACCCGCGGTCTTTATGGATCTGATGAATCGCGTGTGTAAACCGTTCTTAGACCGTTTCGTCATTGTATTTATCGACGATGTCCTGATCTATTCCAGATCGAGGGCCGAACATGCGCAGCATTTGCGATTGGTTCTCGAGTTGCTTCAGGGAAACCAACTCTACGCCAAGTTCTCCAAGTGTGAGTTCTGGTTGGAGGAGGTTCAATTTCTGGGTCACATTGTGAATAGTCGGGGTATACACGTTGATCCTGCAAAGATTGAGGCAGTCAAGGGATGGGTTACGCCAAAGAATCCGTCAGAAGTTCGCTCTTTCCTCAGATTAGCAGGTTACTACCGGCGATTCATCGAAGGGTTCTCAAAGATTGCTGTACCGCTTACCTCCCTTACTCATAAAGACAAGCCTTTTGTGTGGGGAACCGCGCAGGAGACTGCCTTCCAAACCCTCAAACGCATGCTGTGCCATGCACCAGTTCTTACACTGCCGAACGGAAGCGATGACTTCGTTGTCTATTGTGATGCTTCAAACCTTGGACTTGGCTGTGTTCTCATGCAACGAGACAAGGTTATAGCTTACGCATCTCGACAGCTCAAAATCCACGAGAAGAACTATACAACCCATGACCTTGAGCTAGGCGCAGTTGTCTTTGCCTTAAAGATTTGGCGACACTACCTGTATGGTACAAAGTGTACGATCTTCACCGATCACAAGAGCCTACAACATATCTTTAACCAGAGAGAACTCAATATGCGTCAACGTCGATGGGTAGAACTTCTCAACGATTACGACTGTGAGATCCGTTATCACCCAGGCAAGGCGAATGTAGTTGCAGACGCCCTGAGCAGAAAGAATTACGTGATAGGTGTTCGAAACATCCAGGCTCAGTATAACCTCGAAGCTCTCATCCGCGAAGCACAACACGCTTGCCTTAACGAGCGTACGTTGAAGAAAGAACGAATCTATCACGATGGAACTCAGCTCGTGAGCAAAGCCAACGGGATATTCTATTATCTGGACCGAATCTGGGTTCCGAGGAGGACAGATTTGCGAAGGATCATCATGAACGAAGCCCACAAATCCCGATATTCCATTCATCCCGGTGCGGACAAAATGTACCAGGACCTTCGCTACAAGTACTGGTGGCCTGGGATGAAAAGGGATATTGCTCTATATGTTGGTAGCTGTTTAACTTGTGCAAGAGTCAAGGCTGAACACCAAAGACCTTCAGGCTTACTCGAACAACCGCCGATACCCGTATGGAAGTGGGAAAGCATAGCTATGGATTTCATAACTAAGCTTCCGACCACGCCATCAGGTCACGACAGTATTTGGGTTATAGTCGACCGTCTAACCAAATCAGCCCACTTTCTGCCAATACGAGAAGACTATAAGGTGGCCAAGTTAGCCCAAATCTACACCGACGAGATCATTAAGAATCATGGTACGCCTCGAGACATCATTTCTGATCGCGATGCTCGGTTTACATCGAGATTGTGGGAAACTTTTCAAGCAGCTCTTGGTACGACGCTGAATTTGAGTACCGCATTCCACCCGCAAACCGACGGGCAGACTGAAAGAACGATTCGTACTATTGAAGACATGCTCCGTGCGTGTGTTATCGATTTTGGTGGTAGTTGGAGCAAACACCTACCGTTGGTCGAATTTTCGTACAATAATAGCTATCACTCCAGCATCGAAATGGCACCTTTCGAAGCCTTGTATGGTAGGAGATGTCGCTCGCCTATTGTATGGCACGAGGTCGGTCATTCACAATTGACTGGGCCCGAGATTCTGCAAGAAACGACTGACAAGATCCACCAGATAAGGGAAAACTTGGTGAAGGCCCGGGACAGACAAAAGATGTACGCCGATAAACGACGCAAGCCCCGCGAATTTGCAGTTGGCGACTACGTACTCCTAAAGGTATCACCTTGGAAGGGAGTAGTCCGATTCGGCAAAAGAGGGAAACTTGCGCCTCGATTTGTTGGACCTTTTAAGATTCTGGAAAGGATCGGTAAAGTTGCCTACAAACTCGAATTACCGGAGGAACTCAGCAATGTCCACCCGACTTTCCATATTTCAAACCTTCGAAAATGTGTAGCCGACCACGACGCAATAATACCACTCGACGATCTTCAGGTCAATGAGACGCTACACTTCGTGGAAAAGCCTGTCGAAATCATGGACCGACAGACCAAGCAACTCAGACGCTCTCGCATTCCTATTGTAAAAGTACGATGGGAAGGCAAACGAGGCGCGGAGTTCACTTGGGAACTCGAAAGTGACATGAAGGCCAAGTACCCGCAGTTGTTCAGATAGATCTGAAGCATCAAATTGGTAAAAGCACACGGCGATGTACGGTTCTCGGCCTAATTTCGGGACGAAATTCCCTAAAGGAGGGGAGACTGTAACACCCCGTGTTTTCCCAAAAGTCAAAGTCAAAGTCAAGAGTTGACTGTTATTGGAATTAAAGATCAATAAAGATTAATTTTATTTTAGTTTCATTTTGATTTTCTTATTATGTGGAGTAAGTGTTGTATAATCAAACTAATCGGTCGATAATCGAACTGTGAATCAAAGACCGACTGTGAAGGATAGGAAGTAACAATGCAATAAAGCTAGTCAATCAATAATCAAGCTAATCAAATCAATCATCGAACTCAAGTGTGGATAATTTTAATGCTTTTATACGTGTGTGTGTGTGCCTTACGTGTTACTTGTGCATGTTACTTTTATGTTAAAGAGTGTGGTGAATCAATCAAATCAATCGAGACTCGAAGGATAATCAAACACAATCGAAACCGACTTTGAAAATGGGTTGTAAGGATGCTTGTATGTTAGATATAGTAGTTGGGACTGAAAGTAATTTGAATAGAAACTCTATCCTACTCTACTCCTCAATCTATCGAAATCGAAATATCAAAAATCGTCGCGAAACACTCAAAACCAGGCAAGCCGATCGGACAGGGCAATCTGATCGAACAGGCTAGCCGATCGAACAGGCTGTTCGATCGGGCAGCCGCTCGATCAGGGATGCTGTTCGATCAGCTAACCCCTTTCCACTTTTGGAAGCCTATAAATAGGGCTGTCCTTGTCAAGCTTTCCACTTTTGGAAAAGCTCTGATCGACCAGCCTTCTATTCTCGCCATTTCTCAGATTTCTCTCAAACCTGTAAGTATTTCACTCCAATCTTTGTACGTTTTTGATCCTTGATCGATTCTCCATCTTTCTATCTTTCAAAATCTGAATTCCAACCGTGAAATCACAAAGATCTAAGCATTCTTGGGTGATGTCATCATGGTGTTCTTGAAGAACACTAAGATTGACATCAATCCGACATGAATAGCTTGAATCTAACCGATTTCCACATAAACAACTTAAAATTTTCCAAGGATCTTAACAACTCACGGTGGAAAAGGATTGAAAGACGGGTTTTCACCAATCTTTCAACTCTTTTACACTCAAACCGGCGAAAACGAAGCTTGAACCGACCTATAAATCATTCTAAACAAACACATGGTTCAAGATTCGGACTTTACCACGAGATTACCGAATGCGAGTTAAACGTTAAACTTAGGTCCTTGAACGCTCCCTGACCGAGCCTGGGTGATTCCAGCCGAGTCAGTGAGTAAAGTAAAGGCTGAGGTTTTTGTGGTTCAACTTGTGGTCAAACTATCTTTAAAACATCAATAAAATAACGGGAAATAACCAAGTGCTAGGTGATGGACTAACCAGGTCAGGGGCTGGCCGAACGGTTAGGCTATTCGAACGAACAGCCCAACCGAACGACTACGCCAGCCGATCGACTAGGCTAATCGATCGACTAGCATCTGGGCCCACAAACTCATGAGGTGTAGTATTGACAGGGTTCTGTTCGATCGATCGAGCCACTCGATTGTAAACATTACTCATCGAATCATGAGATACTACACTTCAACGCTAAACCTCTTCGAAACATTGGGATGTCACCCGATCGAGCATGCCACCCGATCGAGTGACAATTTGCCGAGTGTGCAATGCTAACCGATCGGTTGGACCAACCGATCGAACGGACTGTTCGATCGGCCAACTTGAAAGGTAATGCTGCAAAAACTTCAAAAGTACAAACCATCATACACAAACACATCCTTCACATCGAAGGAAGTAACAATCCACTTGAAAGAATCAGCCGATCGAGCCAGCCGGCCGATCGAACGGGACGTTCGAACGGACTTTAACCCAATCGAACGGCCCACTCGATCGAACAGCCGTCCGATCGAATGGTCTATCCGATCCAGTTTCCACTGTTCACTTTTTCCGCAATACTCATTGTATTGTTATCGAACTATTCAGGCTAACCTATTCTCAGTGCTCCTTTCAATCCACAACCAACCACTGTGAGTATACTCGATCCCTTTTTGCTTTCAGCACTTTTGGGTGTTACATACGTAATCTATCAAATTCACGAACAACACAAACTATTTGAACGCTAACCTACTTGCATGTATTACTTGACTAAATGATTGCTGTTTATTATGTTTACACGTGGAGTGCTATCTGCCTGCTTTAGCAACGTAGTACTATAGTTTGGACTCAGCACCCGTTCACACGGGGGTTGCTAAGGACAATTACTTGCATGGATTACAGTGGTAATCATGTATTGCGAACTGTCTCGGACAGTCAACTCGAAGTCGTTGGTATCGATGGTCCCATGTTGATAATTTACATGCATCGTTTGCCCTTGTGTACGTGCTTGGTTATGCGTAAACTTTTCGAACTTTATATGCTATATCAAACTTGTGTACTCACCTTTACATTATATGTATTGACTTTTATTTTAACGTATGTGACAGGTGTTTAAGCTACTAGCGTGCTAGGGAAGCGAGGCGATAATAAGCTTCTAGAAGCCTGTGACCTTAGGACAGTGTCCACCTACCTGCTCCAGGGCCATAGTTCTCTGTAGATCTTGCACTGGCACCTGTAGTCAGTAAGATCTACCGTTAGCCGTCTAGGAGTCTTAAAACAATATTTAAATTCGGTCTGTAATAATTAAGAATCTGAGTTGTCGGAACAGTTCCCATATTGTTTAGTTGATTTCTATGATAACTTGTTATTATTTGGGACACGGTATGGGACGTGTTATATAACTGAATTGTATGATAGTTGTTGTGGAAACTTCTGAACAATCTGTTTCGCTCAGTGCCGCGCCCCGATGATTCCGCCATCGGTTGGGGTGTGACATTTGGACAACTGAATCTTTGGAAATCGGAAAGTGAGTTTATGAGCATTTGTAACCGTCTGTCTTGATTTTCCAGGTGGGTGGATCTCCTGTATCAATATTTTCACTCACGGGAAGTAATGCTGGTGATGGACGTTTAGCTGCTGGTCTCAAACGGCTTACAACAGTGAGTTACTCATAACTCATCTTGAGCTAAATGAATGGGATTATTCATCCGAACATGAAATATATTGATTGATATGCGATCCTTTTCATTTGAATACATGTAAGGCTACTCGGTATGGTGACCGGAGGAACGCCGGCGACGGGATGAGGACGGAGGGGGCGGCATGGGAGGACGGCGTCGCCGAGGGGGAGGCCCACATGTTTGGTCCGTCTCAAACGGCTAAACTCGGACGGCGACGACGGGACGGAGGGGGACGGAGGGGGACGGAGGGGGGCGGCGTGGGAGAACGGTGGTGATGTGGCGGCGCCGGGGGTGGAGACGGAACCATACCGAGGAGCCTAATGTACATTTGTAGTTAGTTACAAATATATGCCAAGTTAGCTCCATGTTGCGTGTACAATACGGCCATTGGCTATTCTTAGATTTAAGTTTGATCACCAGAGTTTCAACTATCTTCAGTCATTCATGTAATTCGATATTCTTTTCATTTACTTATTGCTTTTGGTGTTGGTAACTGGACAGGTCTCTTTACATTGTTGAAAGAAGGGATCTGGGCTCTGCTATTTGTGCATGTCTCTTTTGTTTATTTATTTATTTATTTATTTATTTATTTATTTATATACAACTATATGAACCCAAGATAAAGCTTACATAAAATATTTGGTGAGCTTTTTGTAATTATGTGTTTGTTGCAAGTGAAATAAGTCTCTAAACTGTTGATTTCAGGTCAGACATCCAAACATTTTATCATTTCTTCATAGTACTAAGGCTGAAGTAATTGACGGCTTCTCTGCAAAGCTCACTGTATATTGCCACTCAACCTGTTACGCCACTTGCGAAAAAAAAAATCAAGGAATTAGGATTGCAAGGTACACAAAGGTATAGGCTCATATCTAGCTGATCTTATTGTTGTTTTTTCTTTGTTTCATGAAAGGAAATAAAAAAAAATTAGAGTATCACACTCTCCAACTCATTAAGGAAGCATGAAAGGAAATCAACAGAAAGAAAAAAAGCATGTTACAAATTTAGCATTAGCATGGTTCTGGTCGGAGAGAGAGAGAGAACGAGGAGAGGGAGAGAGACGAGAAGGAGAACAGGATAGCGAGGGTTCTGGTCGGCGAGTGGCTGTAGTGGGGGAAGGAGATTTAAGGGTGCCACTGATTTCTCCATCAAATCAAATCTGGGTTCTAGGGTTTTTTTTGTTGCGAAAAAGGTAAGTTTCATCCGATTATTCAAGACAGACAAAGAACAACAGAGAGAAGCAGCATATGGTAGCGAGAGAGAGAGAGATGAGAGCAGGCAGAGAGACGTCGGCGGTAGTGAGACGGTGGTGGCGTTGAGGGTTCCGTCAACTGTGAATTAGATCTTCGAGGTAACTCTCCTCATTCTTTCAGTTTTAAGTTTGACCCGATTTACAATTCGAATCATGTTTCTGTTTTCACTTACGTATGTGTGTATTTTGTTTGATCCACAGGAAAAAAGATTACTCTTATAGAGAATCTAGGTGCTACTGAGGTTAGTGTTTATGTTTTCCGATTTCTAGGGTTTCAAATTGTGCGATTGATTCATAATGTAACCGTTGGATTTGGCGTTTTGAGTTTGCTATGAATTGGAATTTTCGAATCGACCTGTAGAATGTAGCAAATGCTACTTTTTAGTGAGGTATATAGTGTTTTGAGTTTTGACATTGATATTGTGTTTCATTGAGAAAAAAATTGTGTGCATTGCCATTGTGTTAGGTACTCTCTGTTTGGTATTTAGGTTGTTTTCATGTTCGAATGTGGTTGTTTATTGATGTTTTATTTCGAGTTAACACTGCTATACATTTGTTCTTGCTCTCTCCTATATACCTTAGCTAACTGAAGAACTGTCAAAAGTGGATGAAAAGCTGAAGTTGACCGAATCTCTTCTCGACAGCAAGGTATTGATGAATCACATCTATCCTCTAACTTTTACTCTTTCATTATAGCATCAGATATGATTAAATAACTTTTTGGTTATCTAGAATCTTGGAATCAAGAAAATCAACGATGAGAAGAAAGCATCAATGGCAGCTCAATTTGCAGCAGAAGCTACTTTACGAAGAGCCCACGCAGCTCAAAAAGACGACGACATGCCCCCAATCGAAGCCATCCTTCCACCTTTGGAAGCCGAACTCAAGCTAGCCAGACAAGAGGTTTGACCGTCTGACACTTTGACTTATGCATGTAGACAGTTGTAAATAGCTTCAACATTTTTTCTCAAAATTTTAAAGTGGGTCAGAATGAGCCAGTCTTATGAATATTAACTTGGAATGGCTTCGAGTGGCCTGCTCCACTTACCACCCGTGCCTGCCTGCCAATACAATCACGATCATGGTCACCGTTATTGTCGCCATAAGCCATTAATCAACAGCTCGACAGTAAAATAGAACATTACCTGACCTGAACTTGCACATCTTGATGTTTCTTTTTTCCAAAATGACCCCTTACATTTTTTTTCTTCAGTAATTAAATTGGAGTTTGTACATTAGGGGAGGTGGAGTGGGATTATTTTAAAAGGAAGATCTAACCAGCTCACTCTTAACTATTATTCACACACTTTAACCAAGCCTTTTTAATCTTAGTCGTATAACCCATGAGCAATAAGTTATAACCCAAACTGTCCTGTTACTTATATATTGTTTGCTTTTATACTACTACAGGGAACGATGAGGATGCGAGTGACCCAACTGCATTTAAAGAATTCACAATGGACCAACTTAAAAATGCAAAGGGAATTGGGTGAACCAAATGTGTTACAACTAAGTAAAATGTCTTTGTAGTTTTTAATTAAAGATTCTATACTAAGTGAAGTGAGGTTATATATGTTTGGATTATAATAGTTTTCTCTAGCCTCTCACATGTACTAAGGGGTGTTATATATGTTTGGATTATAACATTTTACTCGGTTAATAAAACTAGACAAGTAATACTTCACCAACATAAAATGAAGGTACATACCAAAAATAAAGAAATACAACACAAAATAATACAAATCAGTCATCTTGCTTCCTTGAATATGTACCGATGAACTCGAACCGACCAACACAATGTTTACAGTTTCATGTTGGTGTGAGAATCTATGCAACTGAATCATCTTCCTGTATATATGTCTACGTAGTTCTTTAACAAATGTCGAGTCGGGGGTCTCACTGGAAGCAGCCTCTCTATTCCTACGGGTTAGAGGTAAGGCTGGCTACATATTACCCTCCTCAGACCCTACCTTAACTTTGTTATTGGTGGGATTTACTGAGTATGATGATGATGATGATGAGTTCTTTAACAAATGTGAGTGTGATTCTTCTTCTACCACTTTCTCCTCATCAATAACCGCAATACTATGAGCGTTTTAAGTTTAGATAAACATAAGGCGTAAATGAGCCGAGCTAGAAATAAGCCAAGCTTAAACGAGCTTGAGCTCGAGTTCGAGCCTAAAAACAAGCTTGTTTGAGAAATCCTTTGAAATTATTATACCATCTCAACATTATTAGCTGTCGTGTTGTACTGTGTTGTAAATTGTCCTCGCAGCCGATGGACTGCTCACCACCCTATATAGACGGCATACTGCTCCCCTTTCAAAGTGCAACTATAGTTTTTTTTTCTCGAATTTACTTCATCTGATGGGATATAGATTGTGGGTTGTACATTGCTCATAGCATTCATTGCTAGCTAATGCAGTTTTCGCACGTGTGTGTTTTTTTTAAATACTACGTTTTTTACTTATATTTTCTTAATAGCATGTTTGTTATTTTTAAAAAGCCTGTAAGGCTCATGGTATACGCCACACACGGATGCTACGAATAAGAAACTTAACAAACGTATAATACAATGTATCACGAGAAAATTGACAAACTCACAGTAAACGAGTACCGCATAGTAAATTGTCGTCCCGCCGCATCGCGCGGGTATACGTCTAGTTATATATATATATATAATAAATTCGATTGAAACCGAACGAGCGACGAGCGAGCGTACCTATGCTCGTGCTCGGTTCGTTTTTAAACCGAACCGAGCTGCTCGGCTCGGTTTTAACCGAGCAATGAATCGAACGAGCATATTTCTGAGCTTTTTCGAACGATCATCGAACGATCTTCGAACGCCGAGCAGTTTGGACACCCCTAGTTACGAACCGGCTATTGGAATCGTTTAACAGAAAAAGTAAACAAAAGTAGAATGAATGATAAAATCAAATTCAACATTTTAGTATGTTTAAAAGATGTTATTAAGGGGATAGATGCTTTAAATTAGATACATATTATAACAAACTATTACTATTAATGTCAAAAATAATATATTTAATATGCGATCAATAATAAGTTAAAACAAATATTTCGTAACCAAGCGACCATCTTACCAACCCACAAGCCATGTCGGTTTAAAAACTAGAGTTGTGTTAAAATACACTCATATATTTGTTACATTAGATCAGATATCAGATATTAGTTCAATTCCATTATTTTGTCTCTCACAAGTTTTTTATGTTTTTTTTTATAACAAGTGCTGCTGCTGGACTTATTGGGGCGAAGAGTCTTGGGCTTGTAGATGTTGCTGGGTTGTTGCTGGGCTACTGGGTTTTGAGGACTGAAGATGTGTTTGTTGGGTTGTTATAACAAGCCCCTAACAAACCGGGTATGAGTAGTCTGGGTCATATCGGGTCTATATATCAGTTCGGTATAGATCCTTCCAGATTAGATCAGATATTTTTTCACTTCTCGTTGCACTTTCTCTCTCTAGGGTTTCACGTTTGATCTTGTGTGTCTTGAATTGAAGTCTCGTTCTTGTACGGATCAGTTGTGAGTGAGTCTGATCATCGTGTTGATGATCAATGAGTGTTTGTAGTGAAACTTGTGTCTGATTTCATAAGCTCTTGTTCTTTGATCGATAATAATGAAAGTGCTCTCTGTGATACATGTTTTTGACATGGTATCAGAGCTCTTCTAGAGTTCTTGGGTAATCGGAGTGTTAGGGTTCCGATTGTACTTCTGCTGATTTGGCTTGGGGTGTTCCGGCTCAGATCTGTGTGCCGATTGTTCTTCCGCTGATTTGTTGACTGTTTTCCGATTCAAGAGGGTCTGAGGAGTCTTGGTAGTTCAGGTGTATCTGCCGACTCCAGATCGTGGTTCTTGGGTTCTCGAGAAGTGTGCCGGTGCAGAAAAGAAAAACCCTAACTCTAGGGTTTGTACAGACTGATTGGGAAGAAGATAATACTCGTACTCGTTGGTCTCTGTGTTCTATACGAATACAGGGCAAACCAACAGTCCTTGTTGCTGTTCCTCTTTTCTTACAGAATCTTGTAGCCCTAAGTGAAGGCTACAAGACTGTATAGCTTGGAGTTAAACGCATCAGGTCGTTTCTTTCCTTTCTTATCTTTATTTTTCCTGCATACTTAGGCATACTGTTGCCGGGGTAGTTTGGACCGGTTTGATTGATTGGGATACAGGACGGGTCATCTCCTGTTGCATTTACTTTGTGTTTTGGTTTCTTGTTGGTTACTTGTTTGTTGACTGGTACTTGGTGTTATCTGTGTTGATTTCTGATTTGGTTGAATCTTGCTTGTTTCGTGTTTTTACTGTGGTTATTGTAGTCGTTTAGATTGATTTGAACAACAGCTTCTGTGCAAAGACTTGGGTAGGCACCTATTGAGTGACGATCCTACCATCTGGACACTGGCACAGTTTCGCTAAGTTTGTGATTGATTGTTTGATTTTTTTGTTTGCATACTTGGTGTATAGTACTTGTTGTTGTCTTTTGTGTAGATTGTTTCATGGCTGAGATTGAAGGTAATCCTTTTGCAACATTGATTAGCAAACTTGAACCAAGTAATCCTTTATACTTACATCCTAGTGATACCACGAACTTAACTATAACAAGTATAAAATTAAAGGGTACAGAAAATTATACAGTTTGGGCTAATTCTTTAACGTTAGCTTTAAAAGTTAAAAATAAGTATGGTTTTATTGATGGTTCATGTGAAAAATCTTTAATAGATGAGGTTTTAGCTAATCAATGGGAAAGATGCAATTCGGTTGTGTTGACATGGATTCTTAATTCTGTTTCAGAAGAACTTTTCTTAGGTCAAGTTTATTCCAAACTTGCATATGAAGTTTGGAAGGATTTGAAAGAAACGTATAATAAAATTGACGGGTCTGTAGTGTTCGATCTATATCAGAGAATTAATTCATTTAGTCAAAATGGTCAATCTGTGTCTGAATACTATAATAAATTGAATGTTATGTGGAAACAATTAGATCAAATTCTACAACTGCCTTCTTGTACATGTCAAGCTGCAAATGAGTTTAATAACTTTAGTCATATGATTAAACACATGCAGTTTCTTATGGGTCTTGATGACACTTATCAGTCAGTTAGGACCAATCTGTTAACTAAAGAAATTTTACCTTCTGTTAAAGAAGCTTTCTCAATAGTTTCAAGGGAAGAATCACATAAAAATTCTTGTAACAACAGTATTAAAAAGAATCAAACAGTTGGTTTTGCATCTAAATCAAATGAAGGGTCTGATTTTAGTAAGAGATTCAATAAAAATTCAAATCAAATTTTGAAATGTCTTGGTATTAATTCTGAAAACCAATTAGCTGACTTGTTTACGAAGGGTGTGTTAGTAAGAAGTCATCAACAATTGTGTAGCGAATTAAAGATGTTTGATATGTTCAAATAATGGAATTGTGGGGGGGGGGTTGTTTAAATACACTCATATATTTGTTACATTAGATCAGATATCAGATATTAGTTCAATTCCATTATTTTGTCTCTCACAAGTTTTTTATGTTTTTTTTTTATAACAAGTGTTGCTGCTGGACTTATTGGGGCGAAGAGTCTTGGGCTTGTAGATGTTGCTGGGCTGTTGCTGGGCTACTGGGTTTTGAGGACTGAAGATGTGTTTGTTGGGTTGTTATAACAAGCCCCTAACAAACCGGGTATGAGTAGTCTGGGTCATATCGGGTCTATATATCAGTTCGGTATAGATCCTTCCAGATTAGATCAGATATTTTTTCACTTCTCGTTGCACTTTCTCTCTCTAGGGTTTCACGTTTGATCTTGTGTGTCTTGAATTGAAGTCTCGTTCTTGTACGGATCAGTTGTGAGTGAGTCTGATCATCGTGTTGATGATCAGTGAGTGTTTGTAGTGAAACTTGTGTCTGATTTCATAAGCTCTTGTTCTTTGATCGATAATAATGAAAGTGCTCTCTGTGATACATGTTTTTGACAAGTTGGCAGAATTAATTTAAATGTTAGATATAGGTGGGGCGAGCCCACTTGATAAAGACATATGTCTCTTAGAGGAGAGGTCATAGGTTAAATTTTAGGCAAATATGAACAATGTGGAATTATTGGTATAATCGAGTATAAGCAAACATTGTCGCTCATAAAAAAACATAACCAATTTAAAACAAAATAAGTGAGCACTATATCTTTTAGTAAAAAATATAACATTAAAAACATCTCTATTGCATGTTCTATTGCATGTTGGGACGACTCAACCATTTTAAAGGATTCGGACGAAGTAAAATATATGGGACATGACTTTTGTGGTGTTCGGATATCACTTGATTATGGGATTTTTAATTCACGCTAGCTAATTAGATCTTGTTGATCCTAAGTAATGATTCAGTGGCACTAATAACTTAGTTATATCTGAGGTTTTTTCCGAAAATGTTTTTAAAGAATTATCTACATGTGTTCTTAAATTTAAAAAAAAAAAAAACAAAAATTGGGGCCTAATATGTTAAGAGGCTCATGCCTAAAGTTTTATGCAGTGAAGTCGGCCCTAACTGCAAGGAGTCATAGATTCATGCCATGTCATCTGTCGGAAAACTACTCTTCGATATAAGGCCATGGGGTATGGGGCGGGGGTTTGGGCGTGGGTTGGAGGAAAACGTCCAAGGCACCACCCCGGGTGGGCTTGGGTTGGGGCGTGGCCCTTGGGGCTTGGCTTTCAAGCCGGGCGTGGGGCGGGGGGACATGCTAGCTGGCTTGCTCTTATTGGCTTGCTCTTTTTATATTATTTTTTTTAACAATCTACCACACCCAACCCAAGCCCAACTCACGCCCCACCATACCCCGGGGACACGTAACCAGGCGGTGGGGGGGGGGGCTCCTATTCCACGTGTCAACAAATGCCTCAACCCAAGCCTAACCCAAAACCCACCATACCCCATAGTCTAATGCAAGGGGGCATGGACCTCCAAACACACATTCTCTCTCTTTTATGTATGCGACGGATCCTTCTCTCTTCCACGTAGATGGTTGGACCCAAAAACCTTAGTGCATATGCTTTAACAAAATATGAAAACTAAATAAACAAAATATAAAGTCTAAAGTAGCAAGTAGGGGTGTTAATCGTGTCGGGTTGATAAGTTAGCGGGCTGACGTGTTACGCGTTGAAAGGTTGAAATGTTCAACCTGAACCCGACCCATATTATTATCCAGGTCAAAGATTTCAACCATAACCCGACCCATATAAATTCGGATCAATCCGAACTCGACCCGTTTAACCCATATTTTTAAAAGAGTCATATAAGTTGCGGATTTATAAGAGAGCTATTGGGTTTTAAATGGGTTATCGATAACATTTTAATGATGAGTATGAGTGTGACAAATTATTAATATAATGTGTCAAAACTAACATTATTATAACTAACCATGTAAAACAGAAAAGAAAAAAAAACAAAAATGTAAAATATTTTCTTTCTAAATACTTAAACGGGTTAATGGATCAACCCGTTTTTATACGGGTCAACCTAAACCCGACCCGTTTTTTTTTAAAACGGGTCATTTTAGCCGACCCCTGTTTTTTTCATGCCAAATTGGCGGGTCTTGTTAAAAATTGCCACCCCTAGTTTTAAGTAATAAATTAACTGGTAAATGATAATTTGTGAGGTAAAGAAAAAAAGAAAATTGAATTCCAACCCAACTGCAATGTCTAGCTCATCGATACCGGTCTGACCGGTTTTCATTAAAGCAATTCAAATAGGCTCATGTAGGAGATATCCAGTTCGACCAATCGGTCTAGTTCCGAAAATAGTCTTTACAACAATCAATTATAGACGGCGGAGACTAAATTCGATTATATATTTTAACTAAACTTGAAATAATAATAATTGTTCAATGGATGAAGTTGAACGAGTCAAATGAAGATGCTAGAAAGCTGACTTATGTCGAGTTTCCTTCCAAATTTGTTTGGAAACTTAAAGATAGATGTTGGCAGGTACGTAAGACGTACCAGACTGTTGGTCGTATACATTCTGTATCTCCTGCATTAGGCGAACCTTATTTTTTGAGGATACTTCTGAATAAAGTTAAAGGGCCCAGATCCTTCGAGGAAATACGTATTGTTAATGGCCAGTTATTCCCGATTTTTAGAGATGCTTGCTATGCAATGGGGCTCTTAGGGGCTGTTTGGTAGCCTCTGAATGGTCATTAAGAGGCTACCTCTTAATGGAACCATTAAGAATTTTATCAATGAGAATGAAGAAGAATGTGACATGTGATGATTTACCATTCAGAGGTTACCTCTTAACCATTCAGACTTGAGGTTACCTCTTATTCATTCAGAGGTTTTAAACCATTAAGAGGTATCATCTGAATAGTCATTAAGAGTCTACCAAACAGCCCCTTAGATGATGACAATGAATACGTTGAGGTCATTAAAGAAGCAAGTTTCGAAGGACATGCTGGGTATCTCCGAGCGTTATTTGCTACCTTGCTGTTGTCAAATACACTTTCATGGCTAGAGTTGGTGTGGGAGAACACGTGGAAATACTTAGCATATGATATTTTATAT
This sequence comes from Helianthus annuus, assembly GCF_002127325.2. Lineage (NCBI taxonomy): Eukaryota > Viridiplantae > Streptophyta > Magnoliopsida > Asterales > Asteraceae > Helianthus > Helianthus annuus. The sequence goes on along the minus strand of NC_035437.2, from coordinate 115,830,063 downwards.
AGACGTCAAAAAGAAACAAATATTTCAGGTTCTCAGCTGTCTTTTTATTTTACATTCTACTTTTCGGTTTGATTATTAACGGCATTATTTTTTTCATTTGTTAGGTTTAGTGCTTCCTGAACATCAAATTAAGAACCTTACTTTGTTGGAAATTGAAAAATATTTAGTTTCGAATGGTTCGTCGTTACGAGGATTTAGCACGATGCCTTTCCCTGATGACGATTCGTTACGTGATGCTACTAATCGTCTAATCAATGAAGTGCTATCACATAACGTAGATGAAGTACAAGTTGAGTTTAATAAGTTGCATCAATCTCTGACGGATGAACAACGAGCGGTTTTTGACGAAATAATGGCAGCAGTTGCAAGCCGTAAAGGAGGCTTATTTTTCGTCTATGGTTACGGTGGAACTGGAAAAACGTTCTTATGGAAGACTTTGGCTTCAGCAGTTCGATGTAGAGGTGAGATAGTTTTAAATGTTGCTTCAAGTGGTATTGTTTCGTTATTACTTTCTCGTGGAAGGACAGCCCATTCTCACTTCCATATCCCAATTAATCTCACTGAAGATTCGATGTGTCATATTAAGCCAAATAGTGATATCGCCAAATTATTAAAGGAAACACAATTGATCATATCGGACGAAGCACCGATGGTCCACAAACATGCCTTTGAAGCTTTAGATAGGATGATGTCTGACGTATTTTCTGACGGTAGGAGTATTCGTTCTGATGTTCCGTTTGGAGGGAAAGTTTTTGTATTCAGCGGTGACTTTAGACAAATCCTACCAGTTATTCCTAATGGTACTAGACAACAAATAGTTTGTGTGTCTTTAAGCTCTTCATATATATGGTCAAAGTGCAAACTGTTAAGATTGACTAAAAACATGCGCCTAACAATTGGAGCTGAAAGTTCTGATATGGACTCTATCAGGGATTTTGCAAAATGGCTGCTTGATATTGGTGAAGGTAAGTTGGGAGATGATAATGATGGTGAAGCAATTATTGAGATACCAGATGATCTATTAATCAACGATATTTCTGATCCGATACAAAGCTTAATTGACTTCGTATACCCTTCAGTTATGGAACAATTTCGGAATCCTGTTTTTTTTTTCTGAGCAAGCAATTCTAGCACCAAAAAATGACGTAGTTCATGAAATTAACGATCGATTGCTTTCGTTATTTCCAGGTGATGCCAAAGAGTATTTGAGCTCCGATAGCATATGTCAAACTGAACAAATGTTGTATTCATTTCAAGAAGGTTTATACTCAACAGAAAATTTGAATGCACTTAAGATTTCTGGCTTGCCTAATCATAGATTAGTTCTTAAAGTTGGTGATCCTGTCATATGCTTCTCCGAAACATCGATCAACAGAAAGGCTTATGTAACGGTACAAGGCTACAAATTACATTTCTAGGTAAATGAGTAATAGAAGCTGAAGTAATATTTGGCGATAATATCGGCACAAGAGTATTTATTCCAAGGCTTAATATGATTCAGTTCGACAAAAAAATACCATTTGAATTCCAACAAAGACAATTTCTTTTATCAGTTTGTTTTGCCATGACAATTAACAAGAGTCAAGGACAATCCTTATCAAAAGTTGGTCTGTATTTGAAAGATCATGTTTTCACTCATGGTCAGTTGTACGTTGCATTATCAACGGTCAAGACCAGAGAAGGAGTTAAAATATTGATATTCGACGCCGATGGAAAACCAACAAATATGACTTCTAATTTCGTCTATAAAGAAGTTTTTGGTAGCTTATAATGTAAACTGTTGATTTTTTATTCCATTAATATGTCACTCGTTTTTTATCATTTTAAGTATGTATTGCTCATAAATAATAAGTATATTAATAACTTTCTCCAGCCCGGGAAACTATCCCGGGTGATAACCTAGTTAAAGTATATACAAAAATAGAACTTATATGATTAAAATTTGATTAAACTAAAAGGATTATTGTTTAGTTGCTACTCAAAAAGAAAAAAAGATTTATTTAAATAACTTGGGTTATGTTTAAAACAAGGAAAATAATTAAAGGGAAAAAGAGATGAAAATGGTAGCAGGAATACCTAAAACCAATAATGAGACCGTGCGGTATGGGGGTGGGCTCCCCTCCGTCCCGGCTTGTCCTCGGCGTCCCACACCGCCCCGCCTGCATGCGTCGTGTCCTTGGCGTCTTCTCCAGGACGTTGGAGACGAGCCCATTGATTGGCTGATGGTGGGCCCCCTTTAGTTCTTCTCTCTCTCCTTTTTTTATATATTAGTTTTTTTATTGTTGGATAGTTCCCCACACCCTTGTGTAGTCCCCTTTGGATGGTCCTTCATCGAATGTGACGTGACGCCTACGTGGCGGATAGTCCCCAAAGGGACTACCCAAACTATACCCTATGGTTTGAGAATTAAAACTAGAAATTGAATGGGGAAGGGGACCTGTTTGGACAAGTCAAAATCAAACCCCCATCATTCGTGACTAGTGACTAACCCACATTGTTTTCATCAACCATTTGGGGTCTCTTTCGTGGACCCTTTGATCCACCATCGTATATGATATTTCTTGACATGTGTTAGTTTTCTGTCATTTTGTTAATATCACAATCAGCTCATTGTGGACTACGTGTTTTCATGATATTTCGAAGGGCCAATGAAGAATGAGAGGTATTGGGTAGGGTGCATTTGTTTTTGTAAACTATTATTTTTGAATAACTTTAAAGTGTTAAAAGAATTTGAAATTTGAAGGAATTGATTTTGAATTGAAATTTATTAAATGATTTGGAATTTTCACCGCCACACCACCACCGCCGTCACGACCTATCGGTCACCTCGAACCCTGCCATCACTATGCAGCCACCGTGACGGCTAAGTGGATGGTGATTGTGGTGGGAGGCGACGACAGCTCTGGCGTTCGGGGATGGTGAAGGCGTAGGGGGTGTTGTCCGGGTTTTAGGTTATTCAGATTTTTTTGGCTATAGGAATCCTACTCGTAACCAGACCCAAATAAGATTCGGGTTATTTGGTTTCGGGTTATTTTGTTTCAGGTTTATTCGGGTTGAGTTAACTGGTATACATATTTCTAAACACAAGTTGCAAATCATACTTTACAATTTAACTTAACATAACATTATTATTAAATAAAAAACACTAAATTTCAAATAAAAACACCCCTAAAGTGATATTTTGTTCAAAATTATTCATTAAATACATATATTAATTAAAAACGTCAAATAAAATAAACGCAACACCAAACCATATTAACTAACCATATAAACCATAAAGAAAACGTTAAATTGAACAAGCCGAATCGAACCTTTTTAGGAATGCTTAAGAGGAATTTGCAACTCATTGCATTGAAAACTGACGTATCTTCAAAAGACTAAGCGCAAGTTGCAAGGATACGTAAATAGGCTGGAAGTTGCCCGGTAAATGCTTAAGAGGAATTTGCAACTCCTTGCATTGAAACCTAGTATTCTGCTTACATAGTCCTTTTGTTATTTTCGATCCGCCTGTGGAGCTTTATACACTTTCCGTCTGTATAATTATTTTGGAACATTCGGACATTATAATGTTTAATAGTATTTTAATTCCCAAGACTTCCACTGTGTTATTTGTGTATCTGTATCAATCTAGTCACGTACCCCAAGTCCGGGCCCACCGGAAAATACAAGGTGTGACAACTATTCACACACACATGATTATAATTGTAACACCACGTAAAAACGTGTCCAATTATGTATAGACACGTGTCCTAAACTCTAAATATGTGAAAGATTTAGTTTGAAGGACTAAAGTTGACAAACAGTGAAACTATGTATACAGAGGGACTAAAAGTGTCAACATGCCAAACTTAGGTCTCTGAATGACCATACATGAAGAATATATCCTTAAACGAGTGATCAATTGGATATAAGAAGCCGTTTGTGAAAATAATCGGAAGATTATAAAACTACAAGGGTTAAACGTGTCAACATGTTAATTCTGACCTCTGAGTGACCTTTTAACGAAACCGAGGCTTCGAAATATTCAAATATACTCCTAAGAATAAGTGATAAAAATTTCACATGGTTTCGAGATCGTTAAGCATGTTTTCAAGACTTTGGGCTATAAGTGTCATCTTGATGAAACTTGCATTTATAGTGATATTTAACGAGACCGAGCCTAACCAAGTTTGTTTATACATCCTTGAGCCTCAACAAACTAACTACAAGGGCCTCATATGTCAAAAAGGAGGTTATATAAGGTTTATATTGACCAGGGACTGAATCTGCCAAGTTGTAAACAAGTTTTAACCTGAACAGCAGGTCCAGGCGGGCCGCGTAAGTCTTAAAAGACTTTTACGCGGGCCGCGTAAAAGTACCCAGCGCTGAAAAAACCTACCAGGTGCAGGTTATCAGCTGTTAACCGACTTAACCTCAATTGTAACGAATCTAGGGGCTCTCAAACGGTTTTATAAATCAACTAGGACACCTGGAGTGATCCTAGGATGTCCCTTAACCCCTGGAAGTGATCAAATCAATTGGAAATCACTATAAAAGGAGCTCCAGTTCTTGTTCATATGCACTCATTTTGCAAACAACTTCAAAGGGACAACTTCTGGAGCTTGCAATCAGTAGGAGAAGATTTCCAAGTGTAGAAAAGATAGCAAGGACCATTAGTAAGGGTTTAATTACTTGCTTAGTCGTTTTAACTAGCTTAATTATCGAAAAGTCAAACTCGTCGTAATTTAGATTTGACTTTCAGTTTAATCGCATATGGTTTAACCACTGATCAAAACGAAAGTGGTTATAGAACCATATTAAGGTAGGTGATTAACCCTTAAAAGGGCACCTCCTAATTATCTCGTTTGACTAGTTAATTGTCGGGTCAAACTAGTTTGACAAAAAGTCAAACTGACAGAATGTTTGAAAATGATTTAAATTAATAATACAGAAGTTCTAAATTAAATTTTATTATTCTAATGACTTGGTAATTAATATTAGAACATGTTTTATCAGTCCTAACTCGATAATTAACAGTCTAAGGTCAGTTTATAACCGAAAGTCGCAAAAGCTTGACTTTTGCTTTGACTTTCAGTTCTGACCCGTTCAAGCTTAATTCTCCCATGTTTTAAGCTTCCATTAGGACCACATTACTCAGTAGTATAACCCTCTGTAGTTATATTGCATGATTCTTAGTGGTTTGAATTATATGCACTTGATCGTTAATATGCTTAAAAATGCCATAAACGCCCTTTTGACACACAAATGAGATTTTTAGCAATGTGAGTGGACAAAAACCTTTGCTACTGATATTTAGACTTGTCCTAAAAAAAATTGACATCAGTTTGAGGTCTAGATTAGGAGTTATGCTCATTAGCGTAATTAGAAATCTTTTTATTAATTAAACGGCGTAATTAGCATATAGCCTATTTAAACCCAAATTTTTATACCAAACTTTTTACCCGCTGATGTAAAATAATATTTTGGGATTTTTGAAGATTTTTATTTATTTTTAAGCTGATCATAACATAGGGTTCTAGCCTTGATTCGGTAAATGTCGGTTATACCCTTTTCTTGAATAAAATGAGTTTTACATAACATTTTGATACCAAACTTTTTGCTACTGATTTTATATGATAAATAAAATATTTTGACACTTATAAACTGATCAAAAACTCAGATTTCCTATTTTAACCCGAAAATCGCTTAAAACCGACTTTTGCGCGTCTTAAGCGCATAGTATGAGTTAAAACTATTTTTGACACATAAAACTTGTTACCTACTGACGATTTAAGTTAATTTATGTAATTAAAAAGTAAACCAAAGTTTTAAACTCAGAATTCAAACTTTGACCTTTAAAGCTTATGTTAAATTACCAAAATGCCCACACGGTGCATAGTTCGGTTATAAAAGATAAATTTCACATATATGTTATACCCTGCTGTTATAACTTATAAAAATACATATTTTTACTGATTAGATCAGACATGAAACTCAGATTAATATTTAAACTCTTTTATGAGCATTAGAATTACCAAAATGCCCTTATGGGACTTAAATTGGTTTAAATTACTTTTTGGGTATATATGTTAACATCCTACTGATGTATTAACATATTTTAAGCATAATAACAATTAAGACCTGTATATAATGCATTTTGGTTACCCGTTACGCATTCGGATTGGTTTACGTGACTAGTTTACGTATAATAGCCGAAACGGGTCAAACCTTATCATTAAATCCTCAATTTCCAAAATGTGTTTAGTTTACCCATATTATACAAGTATCCAAGCTTGTCAGGTCTAAACCACATTCTATTCCGGTCTCCGCTTAATCTAGCGTTTAGAACCGTAAAGTCTCTTCCTAGCTAGCCGGTCTAAGTCCTTGACTTAGCTAAAGACTCGTTAGCATCTTAATAGGTTATTAAACCTTCCATACAGATTAGTAGCATCCAGTAGAAGGTACTATCAAGAAGCTTTAGGATTATACTGTTGAGTCATCTTTCACAATAGCTCAGGTAAATACTTTTAACTTATTTTCCCCTATACGGGCTTGGGATATGGTATTATAATAGTATCACTTGGTCGGGTATGAAATCATTTAATCGGATTGTGATTAATAAATTGCATAACCCATTTTAATCTGTTTTGTTTGATAACATGAACGTTGGGGGTTAATTCGACCGTGTCTTGGATATCCTCGGCTCATTTCATTTGAAAATGGCCACGACCTATGCACGGGGTGCAGGCATACACCTGACAGATGCAAATGCTAAAATATAAACCCACATGTTGGGGATAACTCCTTTGTGGGTTCTATAAGTGGTGATTCGGTTAATCACGACCGGCTTCCAACCGGCCCCAATTGTATGACAAACATATAAATGTGTATACAAGATTATTTTAGATAATTGTCCCAAGTTATAAAAGATTTGTGCCATGTGCACTTAAATCAATTTTCATAAATGTTTTCAAAATAGTTAGTTAATTGTATTTACCAGTTTATACTGACGGATTTTCTAAAGACTGTTTGACAGGTACCTCTCGTAATAGACTGGAGCTATTAGGTGTCTTAAGAGGATCTTGCAAATCCATAGATACCTGGAGCCTGTTATTTTGTTTCTTTGTACTTTTTATGATCCGCCTGTAGATCTTATTACATTCCAGTCTGTATATTCATTTACTCGAACACTCAGACATTATGGTTTGTAATAGTTTATTCACCAAGCCTTCCGTTGTGCTATTATATTGTGTGTATTGACAATGATGATATCAACTACGTCACGATACTCCCCACCGGGCCCACCGGTAATATGTGGAATTATCGGGGTGTGACAATAATTAACCCAAAAAATCATTTATTTATCAGTTTCCTAAATTATTACATGTTTGGTTAGTTTTTTTTACAATAATTCATAGTTCGAAACGTATTCCCCGAGCCCTCCCCTTTTCCCATGCCCCTTAGCCTAAGGAACTTCCTCAGGCATTTCACTCAGTTTAAACCCTTTCCAGACTCAAGAGGGTAACGTCGCCCCCTCTTATTTGGTATCACACGAATTTGGTAAACTGGTGGAGAGTTTGCCGACCATACCATACACACCATCTTCAATGTGAACCATATCTCTTTTGTATCTCTCTCCTAACTGTGAACCATCTTTCTTTTGTGTCTCTCTCTTCATGTGGCCATCAATTATTGAAAATGGTTATGGTAAGTTGGTAAATTGGCGTATGTACACCCCCACTTGTGGTATAAGACATGATGTAGTAAGAATTTATAGGGTGTATATGTATACTGTCACACCCTGACTTTTGCGGAAGCGTGATTATGTGTGACTTGCTTAATATCATTGCATTCAACCATAACAAACAACTATATGATAAAACCAAGATGTTCATCCATTAGAAAGTTTCAAACATTACATACAACATTGTTTTAAATCCAAACACAGACTTCAAGTTTCGATTACATCACAAACAGAGTTTTAAGTTCCATATAGGACTTCACAAAAGACACTAACAAACTAGGTTTCGAGCCATGTATCTTATCCAAGATAAAATACATAACTCAAACCCTTCAACACCGGATGACATCTTTTATTTTATACACGACTTGAAAACTTCAGCACCCGCCAGATCCATGATTAGTTTCCTGAAATACATGCAGTTTGAAAACACCAACAAAAGTTGAGCAAGTTCATGTGTTTTGTATGTGAGCTTGAAATAAACTTTGTAACCATAGTATGTATGTATTTGTAAATCTCGGTATGAAAGCATCAAGGAACATATCGATTAATGATTTGCAAGGTCATTAATATGTGTGCAACGGTGTAGGAAGCCTCAATCCTTTGCGTATTTCGTACCGGGCCTCCCGGCTGGGACGACATAGTCACCACATGCGGTCAACTCGCGGACCCATAGGTGGGGCTCGCAACACCCAAATAGATCTATCACTCATGCCCCTCGGTCCTTAACAAGGATTAATGGTCTCAAGTTAACGCCTACCCATTCACATGATCTAACAATATTTTCCTTAGCTAATCATACCATTTGTATTCATTGTATCATTTGTAACATGTATTTCACCCCCCGAAGTTATAAAACCGAAAACAGTTAAAAGAAAAGGGGGATATGAACTCACAGTCTTGCGTTCTTCGATCAAATAACCCAAAGCTTCTTCTAGAGTGCACGACTACCTACAAACATACTACGGTTTATTAGACGGGTGGGTCGTGCTTTGACCTTAGTCTTAATTAGTGTCTTTGAGTTACGTTTCTTTGTGTCATCAATATTATTCCAAGTATATAATTGTTTGTTAAAATAATAAATATTTTAACTTAAATTATATTTATTAAATTTTGGAATATTCGTTAAAATAATATATTTTAACTTATTTGTTACAGTAATCCATCAAAGGATATTTTCCCCAAGGATGGGTGTATTCATACTCGTGTTCTAAAACTTGTATATTTTTGCCAAGTATCGGTGGTGTATTCCGGTGTGTATTCATACGTACAAGAATACGTATTTTCTTTGTATTTATTAAGTATTCTTATACTTAATTTTTGTATTAACTTTTCCGGAATACTATTTCTAATAAAAATTCACCAATATATATTCTTAAAATATACTTTTTTAAGAAATCATTTATAGAAATTTATTTATACTTCTTCTTGGCAAAAATGTTTATATCTTCAAATAAATCTCAAAAATATTATATTTACAAGATTACCTTAGAAAATATTTATAAATCCATTTTTCACCCCAAAATAATATATTCTATGTTTATTTAAGAAAATATATATTTTCTCCAAAGATAATATATTTTCTAGCAATTCAAGAAAACATATATATTTTTCTTTACCAAAAAATAATATGATTTCTTCTTGTCAAAAATAAGATATAATTTTGTAACCATTATAAAAATCATATTTTATTCTCTTGGTTTCCAAAATACCGTTTACTAAAATATACTTATGGATTTAATTCCGGAATATTTATGTAAGTTATATTCCTTGTTCGGTTTCTCCAACTTTGGGTATAAATTGTATATTTATTCTCTTTGAATTTTGGTAATATTTGTATTGTAATTATTGGTATTTTGGTGAGTTATATTATTTCAAGTCCTAAAATAATATAACTAATACACATAATATACAAATAATCACACACATTGTGACATCTAAATATATATATTTTCCTAAATACATATTTAGTCATTTTTATTTATCAAAACCAACCTCCAATATTTTGTAATTTTTGTAACAGTAATTATGGCAACTTTATATGAAAAATTCATGATTAAAATATACTTGTAAATATTTGTTTAAAAATATTTTTCTAAGTGTTTAATATCTAGAAAAATTTTGTCATAGTTTCCCCTTAAAGATGGAGGTTTCTATGCTTTCAAAGCATATCATTTTCTTTTATAAATCATCACAATTCATCAACAAAGCAAACAATACTTACCAAGTGCCAAAATCAAGCCATAATCACTACTTCATGAACTTGAAAATTTATAAAAATTTGTAGTAACTTGGTAATGTGTTTAGTAAGCTTAGTTACCCTCTAAGGTGTGGTTGTTTATTTAAAAACATCATTCTTGAAGAATTTAGATGTTTACAACTTGTAAAATAATTTTCTAAAAATGTTTCTTCTTGAATTTTTCTTAATAATAATATGTTTCTACACTTGATTAACCACTAAAAATGTGTTATTTCTTTAAGAACCAAAGTTTATGTAAATCTTGTATTTTAACTTAGTTTCTTGAGAAAACTAGTTTTGAAATCATCCACTTACATGATTTATATTACACTTTGATCATCATTTTTCAAGAAAACATTTTATACTTCAAGTTCATGCTTTCACATAAGGGTGATCATCTTGATCTTTAACAGAATCATCCTCTCATCTTGCTAGATTATGTCTTTAATCACCATCTAGCAAGTTCATATGATGTTTAACATCATTAAAACAAACAATCAACAATCAAGAAGCATAATAACACTTAAACAACATGATTCGTGGTGATTTTTAGTCTTATGTTAAAGATTATGTTCTTGATCATTAGTGCTCTCATGATTAGTTTCTTGTATCATCTTTTAACCAACTAAACAAGATGTAAAATGAGGTTAAGATGATCTTACTACTAGCTCAAGGCTAGGGATGAACACAAGAAGATGAAGATGATGAACTTGTTGGTTAATAGCACTTGCAAGAGGTCCTTCCACTTCCAAAGACTCCAAGCTCCTTAAACAAGCTCCTAGCACCTTGTGATTACTTGAGATTGGATGGAAATGAAGTGAAAGTGGTGGTGGTGGTGCTTGGTGATCTCGGCCGAAGGTAGGGGGAGAGGAGGAAGAAAAATGGTGTTGGTTTGATGTTGTGAAAATGAGAAGGTTAAGGTCTTGAGGTTTCTTATAATATCCTCCAACAAGTGTTAATCTATTATGTAAAATGTTTCATGGACCAAAAACAATATCACATAAACAATTTGAAGAAATCAAGGGTGGGCCACCCTTGTCTAACTGTCCAACAAAGGGGGGGGGGTCTTGGTTGGCATGTAATTGGTAGTTAAGGAATTTAGTTAGAATCTAGTATGTTTAGTTAGGTTATATGTTGTTATAATATTATATAGTGTGTTATGATGTTAGGGGACCATAACTAGCTCGGAAATGATAAAACAATGCTTCTAGTAAAAATTTGGTGTTTCGGGTAGTGTCCGGTTGTTCGATTGGTTACCGGTTCGTTAAGGTGCTAAACTACGCAGTTTAGTGTGCTTTATGTTACCTTTTGTGACAGTTGTGATTCCCGACACTTAGAAAAGCATTCTGGACCATTTAACCATATTTCTGCATGATAATAAGTTGTTTAAATGCTGAATTTTTCTGAATTCTGCAGTTTATGTGAGTTTTAGGCATTTTCCGATACTTAAACTATCATTAGGAAGACAGTTGTGTGATCCATACTTTCCTACACACTATACTAGTGTAACTCTTGGTTTCTGGCACATTCTATGCCTCAATACCATGTCTGTCTATGTACTGAACTCCGTCAACATTTTTCTGATTTGTCTGATAACTGTGCTAACTTTGTTTCGTGCATCATTTGAATCAATAAAGTGTTGTATGCAGTAATGATATGACATTATGCAATATGTGATGCACACGTATGTATGATGACAATAATCAGAGAACATTCATGTCATTAATATAGATCAGCACAGTCATTAAGGCATAAATTACTGTTTAAATATTGTACGGATACATGAAATTTTGACAATTGTCACATATACCCTCCACATTTATAAAAGAAAAGGAGCCCCCAGGAAAACTCTCCACCAGTTTCCAAATTCTTGTGGTACTAAACAATAGGGGGCTACGTTACCCTCTTGAGTCTTGAAAGGGTTCAAAGTGAGTGAAATGCCTAAGGAAGTTCATTAGGCTGAGGGGTGTGGGAAAATGGGGGGGGGGCCTCGGGGAAGCTGCGATGGCTTCGGAGCCCTCATCGGTGCAATCAGTGGAATCCTCTTGATCTCCCCAATGAAAATTTTGAGTGTGTGCAATGTTAGAAATTAATAAAAGGAAAAGAAAAAAAGGGATCACACCCTTGGATGGAGGGAGAGAGAGGATGTGATAGGAGAGAGTGACGTAATGCTAAGATGAAGATGAGAAAATGAAGGTCCACACCCCAAGGCGAAGATCAGTAGCTGGTCCGAGAGGATGATCAGCCACACTGGGACTGAGACACGACCTAAACTCCTACGGGAGGCAGCAATGGGGAATTTTCCGCAATGGACGAAAGCCTGACGGAGCAATGCTGTGTGGAGGTAGAAGGCCCACGGGTTGTGAACTTCTTTTCCTGGAGAAGAAGCAATGTCAGTATCTGGGGAATAAACATCGGCTAACACTCTGTCAGCAGCCGCGGTAATACATAGGAACAAAAATGAAGAAGATTGTTATTAAAGTTGCAGGGGTCTATAAGCCATAAACAAACAGTATAAGGGTAAAATTATAACTTTACCATTTCCTTTTCATCATCACCAGATGTAGACGATACAATTACACACAGTAACCCTTACACGCACTCAAACCCTAATCGTCTTCTCCAATCAATCTCTCGAATCACAATCGTTTTCTGCATCAGATTCCTCAAAATCATCCTGTTATATGCTCAATTTCAGATCACCTATAGATCAGTTTGTTGATAATTTCAAATTTCGGTTAACTCAAACCCTAAATAACCGCCACCACCGCAACCACTGCTTCCGCCGTGAATGGCGGACTCAGTAGACGGAGCTCCGGATTCATGGGAGGTTGCCGACGTAGACGCCGCCGTGAGCAGGTTAATGCTCTCTTCGAAGCGCGAAAGCAACAATTCATCGCCTAATTTGACTACTGGTTCTTCTTCGGAGATTAATTCAGATTTGTTAGCTCCGGTGAGGTCGTCGTCTGGTGGTGTGTTGGAGGATTTGGTGAATACTGTTGATCAGTTTCTTCGTGAAGCGTTGCAAAACCCTAGGGAGCGTCTTTCAGGTGTGTCTTATGAGTTTGATTATGTTTAATTTGATTATTTGTTACATACATGAAATTGAAGTTGCTTATAAGTTAATACCTAAGGTAGTTCTGTGTATATGCACTGTGATTATGAGCAATCCCACTTTTTTAAACCAAGGATAATTTTGTTTATTATGGAATAGGTTAAAACTTAAAACTATGACATTGTAGAATGACAATGAATCAAGTATTTGCCAATTGTTTCAAGTAAGAATCAAACTCTATTAAGAATGAACCAGTTTGCCTTTACTTTTCGTTAGTTGTTTTGTTTCTTATCGAAGTTACATACATGAGTTTTGCCAATTGAAACCTTACTCTAGCTTCATAAGATCCCATCATTGATGTATAACTTCACCACCTCCCGATGAAAATTTAAAATATAATGGTGTTATAATAGAACTATCAAAATAGATAAGGTTTCTTGATTATCGTATATTGATATGGGAAGCGGCGTTTTTATGGTTTTTATTAACGCCATATTTTAAGTAAAAACATATGCGTAACAATAACATGCTCTATTCAGTGTTAAGGTTGGAGCAGGATGTAGAAAAATTCATCAGAGACCCTTCACAACAGCAAATGGAGTTTCCGCAACTACCCACTTCTTATCTACGTTTAGCAGCACATCGTGTAGCTCAACACTATTCTCTTCAATCCACCGTCTTACTTGACAACAACCTTTTGGAAAGTTCTGGTTCCAGAATCATCGTCCACAAGACTCCCGATACCCGTTTCCCTCTAATACGTTTAGCTGATATTCCTCTAAAATCACCAACCGATGACTCCACCAACAACGTTGTCAAAGTTGCAATCAAACAAAGACCAAACAAGAAATCACAAATTACTGGATCAAATTCAAATTTACAAAGGAGCGAGAGTTTGAAAAGTGTTGAGGAGAGAAAAGAAGAATATAATCGTGCGCGTGCAAGAATATTCTGTTCTGATAGTTCTACATCTGGTGGGAAGCAAGAGAGTGATTTGAGGGTGCCTGAAGTGTTTAATCGTGGTTCTTTAGGGGCGTTAAAGGCGGAAGAAGTTTCGTCTTCAACAGGAATGAATGTTAATAGTGGCAGGGGTTCGGTTACCGGTTCGGGTTCCGCAAGTAGAGTTAGATTAGAGGAGCCGGTTAGTAGGTCTAGGAATAATAGTAAAGTGGCAATCTTTCGGGACCGTGAAGTTGAGCGAAAGGATCCTGATTATGATAGGAGCTATGACAGGTGTGTTTTTATCTCCTACATTTACGCAACAATGGGCCGGTTAGGTAACAAATTGAAATGGGTTTTGGGTCAAAATTTGTAAATATGAATATATGATACAGATGGGTTGGGCTGAACTACCAGCACTTTTTCATTCGTTGTCTTTTATAGCGATTTTGGAGTTTTTAATGCATTTGAATACACTTTACATGGCTTTTGATCCGTTTGACCATTTGATTCGTTAGAGATAAAACATGACCTATATAAACCCTCTTATAAATAAATGAATTGATATTACCCTAGGATTTTTGTAGTGTTTTACGAACCCTCCTATTCGTTTATATGTGTTTAGCTTTATGATCATCCATCATCATTCTGTAACCAGTGGTTATCTGTGCATATTTTGTCCATATATAACCAGTGGTAACTGAAAAAACTATAATCAGTCCTCAGTAAGGTCAGTGTTTAGATTTTTTGAACTAATTTATTGGACAAATACTATTTAGGTATCACGTTAGCTACTTGATTTGATTACATTCTGTAGCCATGCTTAAACTATAGAGATGACAATTTTGACCCACTTTCTTATGCATGGGTCTGTTTGGGTCGTGTTTTATTACAGGTAAACTTAATAATTATAATAATTATAATTATAAATATATACTAAAACATAAATTCTTAGCTACAATAACTTTTGTCTTTTCCTTCTCTTTTTTTTTCAAGTTTCAACTTTTGTCTTTTTCCTTTTTTTATTTTTTCAACCTTCAAGTTTATCCCTAATATTCAACGTTTGTTGTTTTTTTTACGAAAACTAAATACGTGATACACGTTATTTGAAAACGGATTGAAAAAACACGTGTGGATTGCCTTTTGGACTTATCACGATTTATTTTTTAAATTTCTTCTTTCGGTTTTTATATCGAGTGTTAGCATCGTATCGATACCGTAATGAACCCAACCAATATTGACCGGATTCCCGCCATTAACGTTATTTTTACCATTGCGTCTACAATTTCCATTTAAAATTTATTAAAAATTGAGTCGCCCCGGTCGCGGAGCGTGGTTGTAACCCACTAGTTAGCTAACAAGAAACAAATTGGTTGAAGTTTTTTTTTAAAGTGAATTTAGTTCAATGAACCTTTTAAATCATTTTAGTAAAAATGTTAGTTTTTTAATTGAAATAATGTAATAATTTTTCTAATTAGATTCGTATGCTCTATTATATAAAAGCTAATAGCTTTCTATATAAAGCATTTTGAGTCATCCCAATCTGATTAGAAAGTTACTTATTTTGACCTGTTACCCAACCCGACTGACCTGCCCTATTTTGCTCTTCTAAATATTGCGAGAACCCGTGAGAACGAATGAAAAAACCGTGAGAAATTGATCAAAAACAATTCAAATTCAATTCTTTTACACTTATCATTATTATTTGAATACAATATTAGAAATTAAATTTACATGTATTCGTAAATAAAGAAAATTTACTCATGTGTAAGTTTGTCATTTACACATGTATGAAAAATTTATTAAGAGTAATTTTGTGAAGAAAGATGAATTATTTAAAGAGTAAAATCTTTTTTTAATGTTGTCTTTTAATTATAATGAGGTTTGTTTTAAAAAAAAAAATTGATTTTGATTGGTTTTTTCATTCGTTCTCATGGTTCTCGCAAATATTTAGCCTTCTTAGGATAACCCTTCCCTATATATAACATTAATAATAAAGTGTGCTTTCAGATATGCACAAAGATTCGATCCCGGCTTTGGGTTTAATGGTGGCTCATATCCCGTACAACCTATGTATGCACCTGTCTTGACCTACAACACCGAATTTCCACAACTTGGTTCAGCTCATACCCATAGGGCCCCACCTATCTCTACTGAACAACACCAATCACACACACTGGCTCAACATATACCTGGACCATGGGTTCCACCATCCTCACCCGTAGGTCTCGGTTACAGACCCCCAGAGTCAATGGTACCCCCGTTTAATCCCAATCACGGTTCTACACTCTACATGCAGTACCCTTCTCAAGGTACTTCTGGAGTCACGTTTATGCATCCTCATGAACAAGTTCACCAACAATTGGCACAGGTAAATATAATCTGTTCTTTTTTAATTTGTTGAATGTTTAGTTTCTTGATTTAAGTTAGATTATAAAACATTAATACTATTTGATTATTACGAGTAGAAGTCTTAATCATAAGTTGGATAAAGTGATTCTAAGTATAATCTTTTGATTATTTAGGGGTTAAATGATGCGTCTTAATAATAATTTTCTACTTACTACAATTTTAGCAACTTTTTTTAATTATCGTTCATAATACTATCAAAAATCATGAACTTGTTTAATAAATAACTTGCAAATATTTTCTCAGATACAAACTAGAATTTTGACCCGTGCCGCGCGCTGTGGCGGCAACATCGCGTTTGTGACAATAACGTCATTAAACATATATAAAAAAGAGTATGTCTCAAAATGTTGTAGTGTAAAGTCGTTAAAGTAATTTAGACATTAATGTAGTTAGGCATAGATAAAAAAAATGTATAATAATGTGTTGCACGTTGCAGTGTAAAGCATAGTTGTCAATAGCGGCTATCGCGTGCTATGTAGCGAATTGATGAAGTGTCGCTATTTGGGTTATAGCGACCAATAGCGTAAATAGCGACAATTAATTTTTTTTTTTGATGTAAATAGCAATTAGATATAGCTATATAATAGCTGGATTTATAGGTTTTTGTTATATATACATGTAAAATAGCATATATACCAGGGTATTTTGATATAATATACATATAAAAATTTTCAAAATTCTTTTTCTAGTGAATCGCTATTTATAAAATAGCGGTCGCTATTTGTCGCTATTCGCTATGTAGCATATAGGTCCCTTGTCGCTGTTTGTCGCTATTCGCTATTAACAACTATGGTGTAAAGTTGTAAAAGTAATTTAAACAAAAGGAGGTGTCAAGTTATTAAGTAGAAAAGGTTGGAGGGTCAAAGCTGTCAATTACCAGAAAGTTAGAAATGAATGTGTAACTTACTTAAATAAAGATGAGGGTCAATAGTGTTTGATGTCAAAAGTTTGAGGGTGTGATCATGTCAAACGCTTGAAGATGTAAAGCGAAAAAAACTTCAAACTGTAGGGGTTAAATATTAAGATATAGTAAATTACAAAATGAATTGTGATATATTAAATTTTGTAGACTTACAAAAGTTTTGCATCTTGTTTCTGAATCAGTGATCATTTTTTAACGATATATCTTCAATCACCTGTTTTTGCAGTCTCAGCAGCAATCCGATGCGAGTTTTGGATTAGCCAACCGTCCCCGATAAGGGGCATGGCTGTGCCTGCACCCCGTCAGACTAATGAATGACCTATGCTTGCTTATCTGACAATGGGACATGCTTATCTGGCAGGGGTGCGGGCTTAATCTTCTGAGTTTGGATGGGATGGGATGGGCATCTTAAATTTATCAACATATTTCGGATCCATTTCATCGATCTCGGGTTTCTGAACAAGCTGATTATCAGAATTGTGAATGTATACTTCTTATCCAAGTGAAGGTAGTTGTTGACATCTTTTTTCTTTGTTTCAAATACTGTCATTTTGTTATGTGATCCGTAGAAAACTATATTCACTTGCTATATTTTGTTGTGCAAATTTGAATATGATGATTCTGCAGCACAATTATATATATATATATAGTTTGCATTTCCATAGCATGCATCAAAATTAACAGATGCTGGAGAATTTCACATAAATGTTTTTCTCTATAGTCATGAAATCACAAAAAACAGTCTGTAGGTTCTACTTGCTTCTTGTTTCCGTAGTGTCTCTGTCTGCCTCACAAATCACAAAAAAATTCACATCCTCACTTTAACCCTTGGCTCATACTCACAAGCCTGTGAGTGATTTTTTTGCCATTGTGAAAACACTTTTTTACATACCATCTCTTTTGAAAACGTATTGGTATCGCAAATTACAGTATGCCACATGTAAGTTTATCTGCAAGGGTTGGCTTTCATTCTAAGTGTTTGCTTGATTAACGTTATCTTCATAACGTTTTGAATGATCAAATTATGTAGGGTGTAAAACTACTTGAGCTAAGCTAGTTATGTTTTTTTTTTTTTTTTTTTTAAAGCTCGAGCTCGGTTGCGAGACACGGCTCGCGAGTGAAACCCAAAGATCAAGCTCAGCTTGAGGTAATTTGAAAACAATTTCAAACGAGCTAAAAGCTCGGCTCGCTAATGTCACAATACTTGTGTTATATATATACAAGTAAATCAGAACTGTATTTGGGTTTGTTTAGGTTTGCGAGCCTAAACGATCTTATACTTTGTATGTAAAGCTCAAGCTCGGGCTCGATAACCAAATGAGTCGGTTCAGGCTTGAGCTCTAGCTTGCTAAAGCTCGGCTCATTCGAGCTTTACACCGATCCGATCCCAAGTAGCTCTTAAAATTACCTATGCCATCTAACGGCTAGGTAAAGTTCATCTTATGTATATTTGCGTAAGCATTCATTATGGCTGTGAATATAATCATTTATTAAATATGACAATTCAACTTTTCATACAAAATTATCGACTGATCGATGATAGGATATTTCGTCTCCAACATTGTTTAGTGACCCAAGGGAAAATCGTAACTACAAGTTAGTTTGGCACTGGCTGGCACTACATAACCTAGAATGCCTACCAAATGGTTATCGTTTTGACAAGTATTCGATTGACCAATTCATCGAGATATCGTAATTGTAATGGTCAACCGTCCATAACTCCATATCATAGATTTTTCGAGGTTGTAGGAATTAAGTTATAAAGGGAAACTAGAATATATGGTAGTTTATCTTCAGCATGGTGGAGGCTACAACTTCAATAACATTATGATTGGTATCTTCATTCCTACCGATGTTCACATACTCCACACTGTTGGAGATCATGTATTTGTATTACAACCCATCTGATCCGATCTAACTAGCCAAAACAAGGGTTTAAGGGACATTGGGTAGTGGTTTGCTTGTTTTCTACCATAACCTTTTATACCCGTATGCCTACTAGACTTAAAAACATAAGTTTACCATCAAATGTCGGCAACATATCTAGTTATTAGGGCTGCAAACGAATACGAACAAGACCTTGTCCATGTTCGTTTGTTAAGAAATATATGTGTTTACGAACTGTTTATGGATATTTACCGAACGAGATTTTGTGTTTTTTGTGTGTTTGTTAAGGAAATGTACTTGTTTGTGTTTGTTCGTTAACTTTAGATAACAGACGAAAACGAACATTGATGAACACAAATGAGCACAAATTATTCATGAACAGAAATGGAAACAAATGAACACAAACAAGCATTCAAGAACAAAATATTTAATACACCGACACTTATTAAGTATTTTATTTGTTGGAGTTTTGATGTATTTAAATAAAATATAAAAACTAAACACACTAACGAACTATCGAACACAAAAGGATACGTTACCGAACCTTCACTAACATAAATGAACGAACGCGGCATATGTTCATGTTTGCTCATTTAACTAAACAAACGAAATTTCTTGTTCGTGTTCGTTTGTTTAATAAACGAACGAACACAAACGAATTTCCCGCCGAACGGTTCACCGAACGTTGGGTTCGTTTGCAGCCCTACTAGTTATAAAAATGCGGAAATAGTATTGTGATACCTAAACGATGGAGGCAACCCTAATGGCTATGATTATGGGTGCAAACGAGCCGAGCGGCTCGCGAGCTACTCGAGATCGGCTCGAGAAAAAGCTCGAAATGAGCCGAGCCTTATCGAGCCCTAGCCGAGCTTGAGCCTAAAATAAAGCTCGTTTGTTTATCGAGCCCAAGCTCGAGCCTCACATGTGAAGCTCGTTAGGCTCGTCGAGCCTTAGTGTAAACGAGCCAAGTCGAGCCGAGCTTATTCAAACTTGTTTACAAGCCGACCTCAAACCTAAAAATAAGCTTATTTAGTAAACGAGCTTGAGTCCGAGCTTCACTTATCGAGCTCATGAGCCTAAAAGTCTATTATTTATATTATTTTTATTTAATATATTAATTAATAGATAATAAACGAGCCGATCCCGAGCCCGAGCTTGAGAAAATACAAACGAGCCGAGCTCGAGCCTTGAAAACAAAGCTCGAATCGAGCCGAGCTCGAATCGAGCTCACATAAGTTAATCGAGCTTGAGCTCGAGCCTGGTCAAGCTCGGGCTTGACTCAGCTCATTTGCACCCCTAGCTATGATGACACGTCTAGATTTTCACCCATCCATTGCTTTTTCACCCATCCATTGCTTAAGCTTAGTTTAAAATAAGTTCAAGACGCATCACTTTCTTTCTTGCCCACTCTATATTCAATAAGCAATATGTGATTGTTCATTTCATAAAACGGTCAAAAAAAACAAACTCCTTACCAAAGTCTTGGGTTTTTTCTTTTTGGGCCATGAGAGAAAAGCCCAACATTAATATGGCCTTACTTGTTTTTAGGGTGAATAATTGGAGTAGAGGGTTTTAAAAACAATGGGCCTTATAACTGTTGGGTTTCCCTCATGGCCAAAAAAAAAAAAAACCTAACAGATCTCCTTCAAAGAATTTAGGTTTAAGACGTAACCGCCTAGAATAAAAAAAAAGCCAAGGGTGATTTACCAAACAACGAATATGAAATTAAACTTTTTACTATTATCGAATATGAAATTAAACTTTTTACCATTAACAGAATAAATTTATTACAAGCAAAGTTAAACTCACTACAATACCACTAGCGAATAATAAAAGCTCAAACAGTCCCAAGACATCCGTCTAAATTTGGATTATGGTTTTACGGTTCGCCCTTTTTTCTAAGCCATGAGCATATATCGGGAATAATCACATACTAGACTCCCTCTTAGGTGTTTAGGTTTTTAGGTTGTGGTTGGGTGGTGATGAGTGTTTAAGTTTTGGGTGATTGTGGATTGATTTATTTTGTTGTGGTCACATTAGTTCTCATGGTTCTTGCAATAAAAGTGGTTCTCAAATGAACCCTACCCCAGTCTAATATACGCAACGTTAAAGTATTCTTCAGATGAGTCTAATGAGTTTAACTGTTTATTTATATCTTTAATTTATTATATGTAACTATCAATAACATTTAGTAAAGAGTAAATTGTCAAATTCTTCCTTAAGGTTTGGATCTCTTTGCCAATTTTATCCAAAATATTTTATTTTGCCATATTGTGCTTCACATTTGGCATTTTTGTCATTTTCATCCAAACATCTAATTGTGTTAGAAAATGCCGTTTAATGAGAGTTTTTTTTTTATATTTTATTATATTAAATCCTTTGTCACTCTCTTCTATCTCTCTCACTCTTCTTCTCAAACACAATAAACCTGCAACACCCATTTTCTCAAAGCCGAAAACCAGCAACTCAATTAAGTTGCCATCGCAAACCCAGTGGCGGATCCATGAATATTTTCCACCGGGTTCCTTTTGCCAGATTCTCACTATTTTTTTTTTCTAAATCATATAAGGTTTCCACTAATTTTTTTCATTTTTTGCAAACCAAGGGGGTTCTCGTCATAAAAGATCTCGATGAATTGGTCAATCGAATATTTTCCATTTTTTCCAAATCATAAAAGATCTCTATGACTTGGTCAATCGAATACTCTTATTAAACGACACTTTCTAACCCAGTTAGATGACGTTTGGATGAAAGTGGCAAAAAGTGCCAAATGTGAAGGGCAATACACGACTATTATGATATTTTCAGTATTACTAATTAAGATGGGCCAGTTTTTGTGATAAATTTAAGTTAGTCGTGTGAACCATTATATGGTAATAGAAATTCGTATATATAAAGTTTCGTTACTAATTAACATAGGTCGTTAGTAATATAAAGTTTTTTAAAGATTATATAACTATATCATTTATATTGTACAAACTCGTGTAATAAGCGTGTCTATAAACTAGTATATAATATTCATCTCAAATATATTATATCATAATATATTATATCATAATTTAGATAGAGTAATATATGTATAAACTATTAATACGTACACATATACTTGTATAGGTATGAATATGAGAGAATATTTTGAAGGTACATAATGTATGCCCTTCCATCTTCTTGGTTGTGAAATATGAAAATGATGCTATTGCCCATTCTTCTTTCATTTGTATTTATTTATATTTTTGCATAAATAAGTACATGGAACATACTTATGTCATGTGTACCTATTTATATAATCTTAAAACAAAAGGTCGGTGCCACTGACAAATTACAATTTTATCCTTCTGTCTAAAATTATAATTTATTCAAACAAACACTGGCGTTGTTTTACCGGACACTTTTGCAACCGTCTTCACACAGCGCATGGCATCACAGTCCACACCAACTGTCATACCCACTTCGTCCTTGCTAAGATAATATCCCTACTATGACAGAAATGTCGTTAATAGCCAGAAAAAATAAAAATTGTAGCCGGAAAATCGAAAAAGTGGTCGGAAGCTTACCGTTAAACCCTATCCGACACAAAATGGGTCGAGAAAACCACATGCAATGATAGATCGGGACTGCAGTGATCTTAAAACACCGGAAACAGCTGCCGATTTAAACCCAGATGCAGTTATCATCCATCGTTTAGCTAATATGTTGGGTCCCCGGACGGTTGTAAACACGGTGCCCACCAGAGCCGCCACCTCCTGCAAACGATGGTTTCGTCATCGCCTTCGTCTGCCTTAGCGGTGAACCACCGTGGAGGTCGTATTTTGCATTTTATGGATTATTTGTTAGTTCGAGTCTTCGAGAGCATATAAGGAGACACGGATCTGGATCAGTATTAATACATATGCACGCACCGATCTACTGCCTAGAACCGCATCTTCGCTTGAAAACAGGTGTTTGGCGGTGACAGAGTGGTTATGTGGTGGTGGTGGTGTTGGGATTGGGGTAGGTGTAATTCAGAGGGGGGAGAGAGAATGAGAAGATTAAAGAATGAATAAGCATTTGATTTGATAATATATCTTTTTAATTTAGTATTTTAGCTGGATATCTATCTATTATATTAAATGAATTCTCTTAGGCCACAAGGTTTAATCTTAGCCAATCATTTTGATGATGTGGACATGCTCTAAAGGCTGATAATTCATTTTGTGCGCCAATTTCATTTCCTTCATTCTCCTTTCTTTGCAATTTCTTTTGAATACGTATTAAATGCTTTTCTCTTTCCAATCAATTAATCTTGCCAAAATTATGAATTGGTTTCTATTTCAAATCAAAAAACCCTAAATGTTAAGAATCATCTACATTCCAGAAAGTAACTCACCGGATTTCTCACTTCTATAACGGCGATCAACTATTGCTGGGGTTTTCATTTTTCATCTCATATACAAAAACCCTAGATCTGATTATATATTTCACGTTGTCGATTCTTCTCTCAAAGGATTCCGGTCAGCTAGGGTTTCCTCCGTAACTGGTGGTGATGGCTGATGATAATAGAGATGACGGTGGTGGTGGTTCTGGCTACGATTATGATGAATGTCGGTACAATGTTAAAGGTTAGGATGTTTTGATTTGAAACAAATATTTTTTATGACTCTAATTTAGAATTGTGAAATCGGAGTTCCATTGCATTAAAGTTTTGATTCAAAGCAGGGTTTTTTTTAGAATGGGAAATACAATGAATATTTTATGTTCGGTAATTTTATTTTGAATCTGTTTATACAATGTTTGTGCAAGTAATTATTGGTTGTATTATATATTTTATATTTGATCCGTATGTTAACACATTGTTCATTGGTTCCAGGTTCATATGTATTTTCTCCACCGATTTTGCGAAAGATCATCAGGTATGCATACACAATTCACATTTGAATTCTCTAATTAAACATAATAAACTGTTTATACGCAATAAAATTGGAAACATATTCATAGTTTTGTAGAAGATTTTCAAGTAATTGATGACTGATTGCGGTTTCTATATGAAAAGCATATCAGTGGTTTCAAAATTGAATGAAACGTATTGGAGAAGATTTATAACTGTGATTGAGAATTGAGTGAGTTTCCATATAAATCATTTTGCCGCTTAAACAACCAATTCTCTAGCCGCTTAAACAACCAATTCTCTAGCCAAAGAGATAGATTCACAAAACTAATAATATTTTTTGTTTGATTTATGTTCATTAAGTGGTACTTAAAAGTGATTTTTTGTGTGTAATTTACCTTTCACCTACATGTGAAGTTAGCCGGGTTCTTCCATCACCACCTGTAAATTCACACTTTTTTTTAATATATTAGGGCATTCTTTAAATATTGGGTTATCAGGTCTAATTTACTCTCCTTTTTTCAGCTCAAGTATCATGGTTCTTCAGATGTACAAGTTGGTCGGTGGTTATTGTTGGTTTAGTACCTGATAAAGCAATGGATCCCGACACCCCTACGTCTTTTGCATTTGCTAGCTATGGTATTCAATTGGCCGAGTAAGTACATAAGTTCATTTAATTATTTTTCTCGCGTCTTATTTATAGTTCTACAAATGTTTTGTTTGTTTCCTATGAATAATATTTTTTTCACATGTATATGATAACCATAGGTCTTTTAATTGCTCTCTGCTCAACATTAATGGGTTCACTTTTGCCTCACGTGAACAATTGTTACTTTATATTAGATGTCACTTATGCAGTGCTTTATATTGATTTGATTATTGGACTTACTGAGATTTGTTTTGAACCGGGTCATCATGAGTATAGGTTGAAATGGGCCAAGTCTGACTTTTAACTTTTCAGTGCATCTCGCTCGTTTAATATGTAACAGAGATGAGCGAGATGAATGGGTTCACTTTTGCTTCACGTGAACAATTGTTACTTTATATTAGATGTCACTTATGCAGTGCTTTATATTGATTTGATTATTGGACTTACTGAGATTTGTTTTGAACCGGGTCATCATGAGTATAGGTTGAAATGGGCCAAGTCTGACTTTCAACTTTTCAGTGCATCTCGCTCGTTTAATATGTAACAGAGATGAGCGAGATGAATGGGTTCACTTTTGCCTCACGTGAACAATTGTTACTTTATATTAGATGTCACTTATGCAGTGCTTTATATTGATTTGATTATTGGACTTACTGAGATTTGTTTTGAACCGGGTCATCATGAGTATAGGTTGAAATGGGCCAAGTCTGACTTTCAACTTTTCAGTGCATCTCGCTCGTTTAATATGTAACAGAGATGAGCGAGATGCACTATTGGGATATGATCAACGGTCTCAAAATATTAGGCTTACCAAATCATAGGTTAACGATTCAACGTTTAGAATTCATTATGTGTTTAGTTGGTGTTAAGCCACCCGCGAAACTCGCGGGGTCTTAGACTAGTTATACTAATATATTAAAACTATTAAAACCAAACGATACATTTTGTATATAGCACCTTATAACAAAAAAATGTTTTGGAGCCCATAGGTTTACTGGAAATCACATAATTATATAAATATATTTGTTTCATAATTTAAACTAAAAATGTTTTTTTATTTTATTTTGATTAAATGTTTCTTATTTTATTTTGATTAATAGTATTTGAAATTTTACTTTTATTAGTTAATTTGATGACTGTATTTGAATTTTGGGAAATAAATTGATCTCATAAAGTTTTTTAGTTTAATTGAATTTTTTTAATGGACCGAACAAGTGAGAGATATCCTTTTCTTCATATTTTTGAGTGTTTTTTTTTTTTTTTTTTTCGTTTGATACGGTAAGTACACCGACATTAATCGAGCTTCTACCCACATATAATTGCATTTAAATTTTGGTAAAAAGAATTGGTATTTCATAATAGTTTGTTTTTTCATTTAAATTATATTTATATAATGTTTTTAGGACATATTTTTAACATGGGTTCCAGATTTAGTAAAGTACCATTATTATTGCATGGTGTACATAGGTGCTATAGCTTATAACTTACTTTCAAAAGCAACTAAAAATATGGAAAAACAAGAGATGTGTATCAAAACTCCTTAGTATTTCGAAGTGAACCGCGTAGATATTGTTAGGTCATATTATAATTTTATTTTTAAGTTTTTTTTTTTTGGTTGCTATAGCATATGTCTTTACTATAATGAATCGAATTGAATCCACACGAACTTCCGTCACGTCCCTGCCGTAACGCGCAGGTTGAATCCCACTAGTATTTATAAAAAAGGAGAGGGGAGATGATGGTATGTGGATCATGTTTGTGGGTTGGCAAGTCAATCCAACACAAATGCAGAACTCGACATGGACACAGAAACCCAAACAAAATATTAACATTTGTGGATTCACATATGTTGAGCCCAGATTTTGTATTTTGTTTTTTGCATTTTAATATTTTAAAATTACAAATTTACAATCATAAGTATGAATGGTTATAAAACAATTATGTTTAAACCACAAAACTAGAAGTCTGTTCCTCTTTTAGCTGTATATTTTATAGCAGTTCACACCACAAGACAAAGAGGTGAAAAAACGACATCATTTTGATTAAACGCCTAGAGCAAATTGTTGGTAACCCTTTAATTTATTTGAACGATAAATATTGTATTGTACAACCACATATAGTAAAATTCCATTCACAGCACAATCATTGACAAAATCCTTGAAGGATGGAATGTAAGCAAACTAAAGCTCCATCCCAAAGCCGTCTCTAAAAATCATAAATTTTTTTTAACCCTGTGCGAGATAAAAAATTTAAGCCCTATTCGCAAATCTCCATACATTCAAATTGGCTCATAAATCCAAAATTCTAAAAAAGACCCAAAAACGTTTTTGGTTCATAAATCCAGGCCCTTTAAGATTTTTTTTAAACATACAACATTATATATATATATATATATATATATATATATATATATATATATATATATATATATATATATATATATATATATATATATATATATATATATATATATAGGGTAGGGCTAGGTAGAAAACCCTTATGTTTTTAGAAAACTCTAGAAACTCAAAACTCCTCCCATTTTTACCCAACCTCCCGACGTTTTTTTTTTTGAAAAAAATAACACATGTAATATACATGTTTTTAAGAGTTTTGGGCCAAAAAAAACAAAAAAGCGCCGAAGGGATATTTAAAAAAAAAACAAATTTCAGCAATCTCCGGGTAACTAACATGTGTTAGGCAACAAAGACTGAAACTTGCTGAATTTTTTTTTTTTAAAAAACATTCCTTCGGCGCTTTTTTGTTTTTTTTGGCCCAAAACTCTTAAAAACATGTATATTACATGTGTTATTTTTTTCAAAAAAAAAAATGTCAGGAGCTTTGAGTTTCCCGGGTTTTCTACCAATCGAGGGTTTCCTACCTAGCTTTATCTTATATATATATATATATATATATATATATATATATATATATATATATATATAGGGAGCCGCTAAAATGAAAACCACCTCCAGTTGTAAGAACCGCGAGAACCACTCTCAACCAATCAGAATATAACAACTCAAATGGTAGTATGGTCATTTACTCCACATGTCACCCTCTCTCCTCATTTATAAAATGTCAGTTTCTCTCACCTCCCTTATAAATGTCAGTCTTCTCTCTCATAAACATACTTTCATCCCTGTTCTCCTTCATCCCCTCCGATTCTCCTTCATCCCTGGTTCTCCTTCAATCATCATAATCCCCACCCCCTACAAATCAAAAGAAAAACCTTCCCTATCCGCCGTCGCCGCCACCCACAGCTACCCCTCCGCCGCCCGCAATCATCACAAAGATGAAGTTATTCGCCGGGATGAAGATGAAGACCGATTCTCACAAAATCCCAACCCCTGTTCTTCATCTGGGACGAAGATGAAGACCGGTTTGATGTTGTTTGTTTATAACATTTGGGGGTTGGTGGCGGCGTCTCTCCGGCGGCATCTTCTGCCTCCCTTTCCTCTCCGCCGCCCCCTTTGAGACTGGTGTTAGGTGGTGGTGGATTTGTGGTTGGTGGCGGTGGATGAAGGCGGTGGCGGTGGATGAAGGCGGTGGCGGTGGATGAAGGCGGTGGCGGTGGATGAATGAAGACCGGCGACCCAGGTCCGGCTCCTCTCGATCTCCTGTCCGACCGACACAGGTCCGGCGACGGGGGTATGTTTTGGCTGAGCCGGTGATGCTAATGGTTTTTTTGGTATGTGTTCTTGATTTTTCTGGGGTTGATTTTTGGGTGTTCTTGAATCTGGGTTTGATTTTTGGGTGTTCTTGAATCTGATGGGTGTTCTTGATTTTTCTGGGTTTGATTTTTCTGGGTTTTTTTGAATCTGATGGGTGTTCTTGAATCTGATGGGTGTTCTTGGGGGTTTGACTTTCTGGGTTTGATTCTGTTGAATCTGGGCTTGAATGTTGTTCATGTTGAATGTGGGTTTGAATGATGTTATTGTGACCTTTTTTGATCCTGTTGAATCCGCGTTTGAATGATATTCTGTTTTTTGAATGATGTTCATGCTGAATCTGGTTTGAATGTTGTTCATGTTGAATCTGGGTTGAATCTGGGTTTGAATGTTGTTCATGTTGATCTGTGGGTTTTGATTTGTGATATTTAAATCTGTGGGTTTTGATACGATCGACGGGGTGGCGATGATGCAAAAAAAAAAAAAAAACCCGTAGATTTTGACGACGATGGCGCGGCAAGGACGGCGGAGGGTAGGGTTTTTGATCCTGCAACCCCACTTTTGCAGCCTCTTGATTATCGGATAATCTGAGCCAAACCCCGTTTTTTTTTCGAGATACCCTTTTGTTTTTTATGTTTGTTGGGTTTTTATATTTTTTTTGAGGCGTCGATGATGATAACAATATATCTGAGACACCTCCCGAGTTTACGGTTTCTGGGTGCGTTCGTTTTTGCGTAAAAAAAATTTTGTAAAAAAAAATAACCCGTAAACTTTTTTAACGTAAAACGTAAAAACGTGAAGCGTAAAAAGTTTTACGTAAAACGTTTTACGTAAATCGTAAAAAGTCTTACGTTTTACGTAAAACGTAAAAAGTAAAAAGTTCTACGTAAAACGTAAAACGTAATTTTTTTTTACTAAAACGAAAAAAACGTTAACGTAAAAAACCGTTAACGTAAAAACCGTTAACGTAAAAAAACCGTTAACGTAAAATAACCCGTAAACTTTTTTAACGTAAAGCGTAAAAACGTGAAGCGTAAAAAGTTTGACGTAAAACGTTTTACGTAAATCATAAAAAGTCATACGTAAAACGTTTTACGTTTTACGTAAAACGTAAAAAATAAAAAGTTCTACGTAAAACGTAAAACGTAAATTTTTTTTACTAGAACGAAAAAAACGTTAACGTAAAACGTTAACGTAAAAAACCGTTAACATAAAAACCGTTAACGTAAAAAAACCGTTAACGTAAAAAAACCGTTAACGTAAAAAACCAATTTAAAAATGTTAACGTAAAAACCCGGTGCGTAAAATGTAAAAAACATTAACGTAAAAGGTTTTCCGTAAAAACGTAAAAAGTTTTAGGTAAAACGTAAACGTAAAAATGTTAACGTAAAAAACCGGCGCGTAAAACGTAAAAAAAACATTAATGTAAAAAACCGGCGCGTAAAACGTAAAAAAACGTTAACGTTAAAAACCGGCGCGTAAAACGTAAAAATGGCGTTAAAAAACGACGCGTAAAAAACGGCGTTAAAAAATAGGCGCGTAAAAAACGCCGCGTAAAAAACGGCGCGTTAAAAAAACGGCGTGTTAAAAAAACGTCGCTTGAAAAACTCGGGTGTAAGACGGGTCGTAAAAACGGGTCGTAAAACGGCGTGAAAAAAAAGACTGATTTTAGAAAAAAAAACAGATTTTAGAAAAAAAAAAACAGATTTTAGAAAAAAAAAAACAGATTTTAGAAAGAAAAAAAACTGATGTTTGTTTAATATAAAAAAAAAACTGATTTAAGAAAAAAAAACATTTAATGTAATAGGACAAAATTGTAATAAAAAACAATAAACTTAAATAAGACAAAAAAAACAAAATTACTTAAATACCCTTTTGGATTATAATATTAAAGACATAATAAGACAAAAACCATTTAATATTAATTTTTGTTACTTTTAATCTTATCCATCCATCAAGTTGATCTAAATGCTAGAAAGTGGTTTCCATGGTTTTTACAACTAGAGGCGGTTTTCATTTTAGCGATCCCCTATATATATATATATATATATATATATATATATATATATATATATATATATATATATATATATATATATATATATATATATATATATAGGCTAATTATAATGAGAAAACTCAGTCCAGTTGACTAAACCCTGAAAACTCTAATATATGGCTAGGATTGATCCACGTTTAATTTGTTGTTTGAAGAAGGAGGGGCATGATAGTAATTTTGCATGTTTCACTTTTGACATCTATAGATGGCGATGGTGATGTCTGCACACGCAGACTTCTCTCCTTGTATCAAACCTTCATCTTGTCATGCTTTTAATAAATGCTTGTACTTGGAGACTTTCTTCTTCTCTCCTTTCTTAATATCACAACCTTCCAATATCATAAAGAATGTGTTAAAGAGAATCCTTTCTTCTCATCAGTTTCTTTCTCTTCATTTATTCACACCATAGAGAATGTGTTAAAGAGAATCCTTACTCACCATTGAAGAGACTTTGCATTTAACATGGCTGATCTGAACAACCAACAACATCTAACTGTTGCCGGCGGTACGGAGGTAGCCAACCTCAATGATGATCCCGGTTCACCATTAAATGTTGTCCCACATAATCTTTCACTTCATTTTGCATTTAATGAAGATGAAGATGCTTTGGTTGAGGGTAGAGTTTCTCCAGATCCTGAACCTATTTCTTCAGAGATTACACGTGAGTGATTTTTTTTTCTGTTTCATTAAATGTACAGCTTTAAATGCTTGTGTAGATATTCGTTCGATTCATGTTGGTTCCTTTATTTTTTCTGTTGTGTAAAATAAGGATTTATTTGTTTAGTTGTACATTGGATTGTTGTTGCTTATTTTTTTTTTATGTGTAGCCTCAATTCTGAATCAAAATGGACTAGATGATGATGAAGATGGTGTTCAAGATTGTACTTTTACTCAGTTGTTATCAACAGGTCATTGTTTTTATCTATAGTTTAATTGTTGTTTGTAGTTTATTATTATTATTATTATTATTATTATTATTATTATTATTATTATTATTATTATTATTATTATTATTATTATTAAACAGATGATGTTTTGGGTAGTTTGGTTGAAAATGTGGTATTTTTTTTCCAAGGCAAAAAACAAGTGTAACCATTTTTTTAAGAAACAAGCTTTTAGAAAACATGTCGTTAGACTTGTATTAAGTTTTTATATTTTTTTGGAAACAAAGGTATTGAACTTGGTACTATGGTTAGGTTATATATCATAGTATGTATTGAAAAGGTGACACTATCGCATACCATAATAATAATTTAGTAAGGATACGTTAACAAAGTATGACATATGGTCACCATTAAAAAAATGCAATAGCATCTACACTTTTTGGCGTCATCAATAAAATGTACTTCCACGTTTTATTTGAATTTTTTTTGGAAAAGGTGTTAATGTTGTATTTTTGGAAACTATAGTATCAGTTTGTTATGTTTTCATGTTACAAGTAAATTTGTGTTTTAACCTATACGTGTTATGATTTATTTAATCAATACACTTTTTCTAGGTGTTCATGCGGACGAGGAATTTTATGTTCACCACACACCCAATGGGACTAGAATGTGGTGTCCTAATGTTCCTATTGTTTTAAAGCCTGTTGTTGGTTCTGTTTATGAAACGTGGAAGGATGTGTTCAGTATGTACAAGGATTATGCTGTGTATTCTGGGTTTTCTATTCGTAAGGGGCAAACCAAGAGATGGAAGGGGGTTGTCACTCACCAGTACATAAGGTGTACTAAATATTCAAAACCATAGATTAAGCGTAAAACTGATACTTTGGAGCATTCAAGCTTGACTATTAGGCAAAGTAATTTCACAGTGACAGATTGCAAGGCTAGTATACTGGTTAAGTTTTGTGAGGGCAGCTCTACGTGCACAGTGGTAGGGTTCAATGAGCACCATAATCATCCGTTTGTTGAGCGTTTCAATCGTGACCTAAGTAGGACTTCAAGGAAACTACCATTTGCATCCAAACAGTTTATCCATAACATGAGTTTGAACAGAATTGGTCCGATTGTTTCTCACAGAGTTTTAGTGTCCCTGATGGGTGGACATCACAATGTACGTGGCACGCCAACTGATTTTAAGAACTGGAGCCAGTCGGTTAGGCTTTATATTGGCGACCGTGATGCGCAACTTGTTATAGATCGTCTCAAAGAAAGATCCGAGAGCTTACCAGACTTTTACTATGAGTTTGTTGTTGAGAAAGGGCAATTGAGATCGATTTTTTGGGCAGACGAAATATCCAAGATAAACTACGAGGTGTTTGGGGATGTGTTAGCTTTTGATGCGACTTATCACACTAACAAGTAAGGTTTTTGATAGTTGCACTTTTTTTCCCTTTAACATATTATTTAACTTTTTTTTTTCTTTGTCGCACAGGTACAACATGATTTTTGTACCTTTCACAGGCGTTGATAATCATAAACAATGTGTGACATTCGGTGCTGGCTTGTTATTCAACGAAACCACTGAGTCTTACAAGTGGTTACTTGAATCATTTCTGAAGGCACACAAGAAGCAACCAAAGCTAGTTCTGACGGACCAGGATCCTTCAATGAAAGCTGCCATTTCAGAGGTTTTCACAGACTCTCGGCACCGCCTTTGCATGTGGCATATTATGAAGAAACTTCCCACCAAGGTTTTATTAATTTATGAATCTATTTTGAGAAGTTTTTTTTTGTTTCATTTATTTTAACAGTTTTTGTGTTTTCATTTGTATAGATTGCTGGAGACTTGTTACAAAACTCTGAGCTAAGAGCATTGATGCATCGTTTGGTGTGGAGTATTCACATGAAGCCATCTACATTTGTGACGCGGTGGCAACTTTTGATGGAGGAATATGGGTTACAAGATCACGACTGGTTGAAGGACATGTACTCAATTAGGGACCAATGGGTACCTGCCTACTTCCGTGACATCCCAATGTGTTGTTTGATGAAGACTACATCAAGATGTGAAAGCTCTAACTCAAGCTTCAAGGTCAACTCTTCTAGCGCTAACACACTAGTTCAGTTCATGCTATGTTACGAGACTAGGATAGACAATCAGCGTTACAGGCAACGCGTTGCAGAGTTTAAAACTTCATCTAGTGTATTCATGGACAGTACTGACCTAGCTATTGAGAAGCATGCTTTTGAGTTGTATACACATGCAATTTCTACGGAAGTAAGAAAAGAGATATACAAGGGGAAGCTGTTTTGTTACATTGTAAACACGGAGGATTGTGATGAAGGTTGTGTTTACTATGTGAATCAATTGGACAAACGTAACAATGCAACCAACACATTTACGGTAATTTTGATGTATCCTTATAGTTGCATTTTTTGTTTTAAGTTATTCATTATGCTTTTTTTCATAGAAGCTTAATTATGTGTTTTGGTGTTTTTATAGGTTATACTTGAGTTGAGTAACCAGTCGGTATCCTGTTCATGCAACAACTTCATCCGTATTGGATATTTGTGTAGGCACTTTTTTTGTGTTTACCGGGTAAACAATATTGAAAGAATCCCGGCCCAGTATGTTGTTAAGCGTTGGTCTAGGGACGTGCTTCCTAAAAGTTTATTTTCTATTGAGAGTCGATATGGCGTTGACACTCGTCCACAAGCTGCTGCGAGAAGTCAGATCCTTGAGATCGTAACTGAATGTGTGGACGCATTAAGAAGCGATGTTGGAGGACTTTCCTCTTTCGCTGAGCAGATAAAGGAACTGAAATGCAAGTTACTAAATGGAGGACCAGTTGATGACGAAGCCAACAATGATAACTATGCTGCTGTTGAAGAATTGCTTGGTGTTTCTTTAGATGGGGACGTAACTCTCGACAACCCAGACGGGATCAGGAACAAAGGACGCGGCAAACGCCGGCGATTGTCTAGAGCACCTCAGGATGGAACGAGCAACTCTGCTGTCAAACCTCCCAAAACACCCAGGCTTTGCCGAACCTGTATGAAGTACGTGACTGGGCATGATTCAAGAAATTGCAAGAAAAAGAAGAACAAGAATAAGAATAAATCGGGTAACGAGGACGAGGACGAAGACTCAAGCTCTGCGAGCCAGGAGTCCACTTGAGTTGGTATTTTTATGTTGATGTGTGTGATGTGCGTGTTTTGAAAACTTTTATGACGCCAGCTTTTTGGTCTCCATTTTAGTGGAGCGCAAGTAAACTTTGATCACCCCTTTTGGACATGCACATGTTTGCATGTGTAGATTATCTGAAAGTCGATGCACATGCATATGTTTGCATGTTAGAATGTATGTGGTTTTGGTATGTCGTATGGTTTTAAGTTTAATGACTATGTTTTAACTGATCAGTTGCATTATGAAATGATATCCCTAATGTTTTGTGTTAGAAGTAAACGTTGCATTGTTTGTTGAGATTAAGAAATGGGTGGTACTTAGTTGGATTTATCTTTTGTTAGTATGCTAATGATATTTTCGTTAGTATGTACCTGTTTATGCTATGTATTTTTTAGTTTTTTTTTTACTATGTTACATTTTTTTACCATGAGTATTTTTGTAGATTCTTTGCTGTGTTTGAATCTGAGATTTTTCAATCTTATGGATTTTTTTTTATACCATGTTACATATTTTGGTCGTTACATCCATTTTATGTATATAATTAGCTAGAAAATGTCCCTTTTCGTTACAAAAGCCAGTAACAAAAAAAAAGATGTATCTTTTTGTTACTTTTTCCCTTTTTTACCTGGCGATGCATTTAATTTGTCATTTACTTTCATATCTAATCACCACCATCCTTTTTCATTATAAATAAGTTTCAGCACCCCCCAATGTGTATATCCCCAAAGCATTGTTACCTACTTATCACACACAAAGCATAACAATGCACAAGAGGCCATGTTTGGTTTCCAAAGTTCCGGATGTTGAGGCGATCGATCTCAAGCCTGAAAAAAATGAGTTCATTAATGTTGGCAAGAGACTTCGAAAGTATGCATCGCATCCAGTCGGCGTTGGCGATATTCCTGAAACAACCCCTCTACCCGCTATGCCCATACGTACGCTTAGGGAGATTTTTACCAGTGATGGGCACCCCCGCGGGAAGAGAACTAGTTTTCCGACCCCCAAGGTTGAACCCGATGTGAAGCCTACGGCGCGAGCAATACCGAAAAACGAGCCTACTGTTAACGCTACAGTCAAGATGGAGCCAAGAGTAGTGCCCAAGGGTGAGCCTACAACATTCCCAAAAAAAAGAGATGTTGAAGACCCCACAACCAGCGATTGGGTTGATGATGTCTCATGGATGAGTGAAATTGAGTGGGATTCATATTTCCCAATAAACATATCAGTTTCCCCTGTGCCAGCAAACCCTTGCAAGTGCAAAAAATGGTTCACATGAACAAGCTCAAGTAGAAATTAGGTGTTGTTGGTGTGTTTTATTAATTATGTTGTTTTTTAAGATGTATGTATGTTTTTAGGTTAATTAGAAATTAGGTGTAGTATCAGGTTATCAACATTATGTAAGGAGTAATTTATGTGTCTAATGTTTTTGTAATCTTTTGTGGTGTAATATGTAATGGAAAAAAAAACTATCTACTTTGTGTGTTGTTACTTTATTTCTTGGGATGTATTATTATTTTTTGTATTATGTTTTTGGTTTATTCAAGTAGATATGTGGTAAACTTTTTCATAGGGGGGGGTAAGCCCCATTTGTTAAAAAAAGTAATGGAAAGTTAAAAAAGTAGGAAGTACATGGACGTGGGTAATGACAAAAGGATATATTTTACCATGGGACCCACAAATGGTTGGTTCATATCTTTATATTAGATCCATCATTTCAACTACAAGCTTCCAACTATCTCCATCTCCAACTACCCAAACTATATTCATCTATCTCTCAAAAAAGATGAAAAGGTGTTCATGTGGGAGGATTGCTGTTATTCGGACATCATGGACCGACGATAACCCAGGAAGAAGGTTCTATTCATGTCCATTTAAGGTAAAAGATTCAAACCCTAGTTTTATTAAGTAAACATGTGTTCTAATCGTGTTTTTTGCCCTTTTTTTAATGTAGCCTAGCAACTGCCCTTTCATTGGTTGGGTCGACCCACCGATGTGCTTACGGTCAACTAGGATCATACCAGGTCTTTTGAGGAACATCAACAACCTGCAAGCTGAACTGTTTACCCGCGAACAAGAAATTCGGAAGAAGAATAGGGTTATATGGTTACTGATATTAGCGTTAGTGTTTGGCAGCTTACTTGTTAGCATTGTTTGTTATGATTAAGAATTAGTTAGTACTTAGTTGGATTATGCTTATTAGTATGTTTAATGACATTTTCTAGTATGTACTTGGTGATGTTTGGTTGAATCTGAGATTTTTCTATGTTATGGGGTTTTGGGTTTTGTTTTTACCATATTACATTTTTTCCCACTAAGATTTTATGTAGAGTTTTGATGTTTTGAATCTGAGAATTTTTTATGTTATGTTTTTTTTGGTTCTTGTCTTTACCATGTTACATTTTTTTTTTGCCTATGATTTTTGTACATTTTTGGTGTATCCGAGATACATTTTTTTCAGCGAGATTTTTTTGTACATTTTTTGTTATATGTGTGTTTGATCATGTGCCTTTGAACCTTTCTTGAGTATTTTTTTTCCCCAACAACATTGTATGTTTTTTTAGATTTGATCACGTGTCTCCTTTTTATTTATTTATTTATTTTTCCCTAAAGTGTGTAACCTATGTATGCCCTTTTTTTAAGATATCATTTTTTTTTAAAATCATATAATAATGACACGAATTATTGAATAAGATACACTGGAAAAAACATAGATTTATCTCAATAGTTGAGTACATAATAACTTCAACACTAGATATGGTAAACAACATAGGATAAGTAAAGTAGCCCCTATATTGCATGAGAGAGGGAAAATTGGGGCACATTTTTTTTCACACCGATAATAGCAACTTGATGTAAACACCACTATTTAGTCAAGAAACGATCTTGGTGTGCCATACTCAATTTCAGTGCTAAGTGGTTCTGGGCTAAGCTCACTCTCCCACGGGTTGTGGTTGGCCCACGAGATAAGGGTGTTTTGAGAGTAACAAGAGTAATCATCATCTATAGGATCATCTTCAGGATCATCGATAGTTTTTTGATCAACTGCCGGGGAGGTCTCCTGGGTGCCGTTGACTGGTTTTGCTTGGTCTTCGAGCACCACAGATGAAGTTTTTTTGACGGGGGTAACTTGTGTGGTGAAGTAAAATGATCCCCAGTCAACATCCAAAAGTTCATCATCTAGCGACATCTCATCATGTGTTGTTGCTTCAGCTTTAGTGTTAGTAAGGAGATCACTTATAAGCTTAGCATCGATATCCAGATTTTCTTCAACAGTGGGCGGCATTGACGGAATGCAAGGGGTTTTTGTGATTTGAGAACACTCTGGGTTGCAATCCGATTTTGGAGTTTGGAGTTCGAATGAAAGAGTTCTCCGTAATCGTTTGGTAACCCGTTTTGAGTTCGCCGGTGATGATGGACTAGACATAGTAAGGTGTTTTTTTTAGTTCTTTTTTATGGTGAACAAGTGATGAAACTAAATTTTACATTTCACCTTATTTTTATAGACAATCAAATGATGTTAGGTGGAAAAATTAATTATATTGTTTACA
The DNA here is from genome assembly GCF_002127325.2 of Helianthus annuus. Taxonomy (NCBI): domain Eukaryota; kingdom Viridiplantae; phylum Streptophyta; class Magnoliopsida; order Asterales; family Asteraceae; genus Helianthus; species Helianthus annuus. The sequence goes on along the minus strand of NC_035437.2, from coordinate 115,792,033 downwards.
TCAGTTTACATCAACATTAAATGTACTACACTGAGCAACATAGGAGATAATTATTTTTTTGATTTAAGGAGTTACAATTTTCTTTAAAGATTTGGACTTTTGATTTTTGCATCGTTTTTTGTTTACCCAAATGCGACAGGTGTATATATATATTTTATATTTTTATTATTACACGCAAAGAGTCAATTTGGAATTTATTAGATGTGTGTACTGTAGTTACGAAATCATGACAGAGATACATTAACAATGAATATACTTAGAGATAGAAGTAGTGATTTATTCCTTTTTTTAATTGGACATAAGATAGAGCTAGAAGTACACATATTTTTTCCTTTTTATTATTTATGCCTTTTCATTGGTGTAAACATTAATAAGTGATAAGTTTCCTTTTTGTCCAATTTAGATTCCCCATATTGGGGCAATTAATGAGACTGTACTTTTATATATTTCTTGGATATAGTGTTCGATATGTATGTACTTATGCAGATTAGTCACTTCCAAGTTGGCACAACTACTTTGTAAGACTTCACTTTTTTTTTTCTTTATAAAAATACTATAATAGTATTTCAATTGAGTTAACATATAAGTTTAACGTTTCCCATAAGTACAATCTGAGAACTATCATGGCTTTTTGTCCATCTTAGATTCCCCATAACAACTACTTCATATATATTATTATAATAATGGGTACTATCATATATTTCTTGTATATGGTTTGGGGTACATGCGTGTACTTTTTTTTTGCAGATTTGACAATTCAAAGCTGGCATTTATGAAAATATATTATAATGAGTAGTTAGGTTTTGCATAGCAGGTAACTCGCCCCTCAATTTAATATATATTGTTACATTTTTTTTGGTACTGTTTGTTTGTACAAAGAAAGGTATTTTTTTGTAACAAAGCAATTCTGTAATGATAGTTATGGCCGCTTGACTAACGCTAATTATTATAGCAAAGAACACACATATTGATAGTTATGGTCGCTTGTCAAACTTTCCAGTAGTTTACTTATGCTTCACCAAAATGTTTAAGATGTCCGGATCAACGACAGACATTAATAGTTAGATACATATAGGCAACTGAGAAAGTACGAGTTTAAATTGTTTAAGTTGTACACCATAGTCCCATCCACACAAAAACATAACATTACCATACGGAGCAGCAACTTACACTGATAATGCAGCATCACGAACCTTTCCCTTCATCACATTCACATCACAGAGTAGTATGCGTGTAGCGAATTTTTTTCGGAGGGTAAGAATCTGTTTTTGCTTTTGCTTCCAGTTGCTACTAAAACCACATTCAAAGTGTTTACCAACGCCATTAAAATTCTACATGTGGTGCATAAGGAATACTGCACTATCCATTGGATGTGCACTTGTCGCCCAATGGATATCACACCTCTTAATCTTGGCTGGTGCAATTTTATCCTTTAACGGATGTTTGCAATGCTCCAAATAATTGTCCAGCATATGCTTCTGTAAAAAAAAAAAAAAAACGATAAACTAATCAGTTTTTGTATGAGTTCTTGTTTTTCATCCTAATGTTTTTATGGGAAAAGAAAATGACTAACCACTTTGTATGGTGTATCTTTTTTGTAGTAGTCTTGATGATCCCTAATGCCAGCTAAGGGTGTGCGATCAGGCTTGTGGTCTATGACGGTTATTTCACCGTTTTCCAGATCGAAAACAAGCATGTAATATTCATCATTCTCGAGGATTGGAAAGAAACCCATTTTGATCCCAATGAAATCATATGCGCCGCCTACGACCATCCTTTCGCCGAACGTTTGCATACGTTCATCATCATCACAAGTAGAATCCGTCAAAAGCCAGCTGTCCGGTTTTTTTTTCCAAAATAAGTTGTGTCAATAAGGTGGTGCAAGCCGCGAATCACCATAATTCAAAAGATGCATTTAGATAGACATACTTACAACGTTCCCAAAGACTTAATAAATCCAAAATCACAGTCAAAGATCAAGTAATATAGTATGAATACTTACTATCACAGTTGTGCTAAAATAAACCCGCGTTGGGCAGCCGTCGGTTCTGTCAAGTTCTTCATAATTCATCACATCTACCCAAGCATCAACTACATCAGAGCAGACCTTCACTTCCTCCCTCAAAGTGCGCATCAGCGTTTTTGTGAGTTCTAAGCCGTATATACTCTCGAAGATAACATCTCTGCGCAAGACAATGTTAGATATGTAGATTAGATTCTGGATATCAAGAAACTAGGCCTATTATGTTTTATGTATATCTTTTATAGGTGAACTTACCCAGCAGATTGACCAAATTTTTTTGTTACCCCGCTAGACAAGGAGATGACCATTCCACGTGTCCTGTTTTGCGAAAAATCATATGCAGTTATACATTTAAAACATAATAGACTATTTTAAAAAAAAAAACATACTATTTGGAGCAAAAACATTCCATAATCTATCAGAGGACCAAAGTTTTGCATAATGTAACAAGTAATATTTTTAATATTTTTAAACTGAAGCTTACATTGAGTACTTCACATCGAATAGAAAATCCCAAATACGCTGTTCTTCCGTTGTAATGTCTATTCCCATTTCGTCTTCATGGTCATCACATAAGCGGGCGAACCTACCAACTGGTTTTCTTCGTCTTGATTCGAGTTCCTTTATCAAAGCATTACATGTGATATCCTTTTCAGCCGTTCCCTTCCCTGCTCAATTTTAGTTTTTGTTTGTTAGTTTTTAATAAAAAAATGCCAAGTTTATTATAATCTTCGAAAGAAGTAAAAAAAACATGTAGAACTGACCTTCTTGATTTTTGTCATGCGTATCATCGACATCATCACCTGCAATTTTTTTTTCGTATTGATAAGTCGGGTTATCCGTTGTGTACAGAAATAAGACATGTTCATTTTTTTTGGGGAATTATGAGTCACCTAATTCGGTGTCTTGTGTGAGCAGGTGAAAGGTAGGCGCATCAAACAATCCTTGCATGTTTTGTGTTTCGTTGTTCTTGTCTTTTTATATTCATTCACATGTACACAGACACATACGTGTTAGTTTGTTTTGTGTGTGATTTGGTTTTCTTGACTTTTCTACACTTGTGACGGGTTATATGTAAGATGTAAAACTTACTTGTTGTAGTTATCGTCTCTTGATCTTTTGCCTCAATTTCTTTGTTGCCTATGTCTCCACATGTAGCATTTTTTTTTGTAGTGGCATCTCCGCACCTTTCTCCATCTATCATCTCTGGTGTTTTGTCAGCCTTACCCCGATCTATTTATTTTAATGTGGCCACATACACACATGTTACGCTTAGTTTGCAATTTTAGGACATACATTTTGGTGGTTTACTACTTATAGTTAGTTAAACATTTTACATTTTTTCATCTGTAGAGAAATGTAACATTGATGTCATTAATTTTTTTTTGTTATTTTTCTATCTACAATTACTGCACGTGTATGTTGTCGTGTAGGAAATTAAAGTGGAGTTTCTATTTCAAATAAAGAAATTAAAGTTAGCTTTTCCTCACATAACGTTTTTGTTAGGATTGTCATCACTAAAGTTACCTTTTGCCGACACATCATTCTTCATTTGCTTACCATCGCCATTCCCCTGATCATTGCCAGATGCTATATACGTTTAAAAAAATTAGTATCAGTTTATTATCACCCAAGACGTTTTTGTTAGGATTGTCATCAATAAAGTTACCTTTTGCCGACACATCATTCTTCATTCGCTTACCATCGCCATTCCCCCGATTATTGCCAGATGCTATATACGTTTAAAAAAAATAGTATCAGTTTATTATCACACAAGACGTTTTTGTTAGGATTGTCATCACTAAAGTTACCTTTTGCCGACACATCATTCTTCATTCGCTTACCATCGCCATCCCCCCGATCATTGCCAGATGCTATATACGTTAAAAAAAATAGTATCAGTTTATTATCACACAAGACGTTTTTGTTAGGATTGTCATCACTAAAGTTACCTTTTGCCGACACATCATTCTTCATTCGCTTACCATTGCCATTCTCCCGATCATTGCCAGACGCTATATATGTTTTAAAAAAATTGTATCAGTTTATTATCACACGTGCGTGTATTATACTTTTTTTTGCACCTTACCTTTTTTCAGTAAATTATCAGTCGCTGCACTGCGTTTTTTATTTCGCACATCCACATGATTCGGTTTATTCGAATCTGTCAATTCTCATTATTTTTGTGTTAGAAATGAATGGGTTTAAAGAGTCAGTCCATGACCACGATACATTAAATGTACCCTAAGTTTTTGAACTACTATACATAGGCATTTCTAATGGCACTGTTATTTTTTTCGGGAAAATGTAATCAAAATGGAGCTTGTTAATCCATCTTTCAAATAAATTTTTAACATGTAGGAGTAAATTGATTGTACGAAGAACGTAAAAAGCACTTTATGGCTCAACGAATCTGAACGAATTACGATAAGTATATTCTTGTTCCAGTAAGTCTTACCAAAAAAGTTATCTCGAACTCTATTTTTTTTGAGCTACAAATACATATGAATACTTTTTTCGTGTAAACGATTATTTGCAAATAAAAAAAGATAAATATTTTTTGTAAAAAAGGTCATACCATTGATCTTTGCCACTGCAGCCGCGTTTGGCACATCATCTTCAGGGTCTGCATTTAAAAAAAATATTCAAATTAGTAACAGCTTGTAGAAAAAACTGAGTACATATTCAATGAAGTGATACACATCCGTTTTCCCGTTGTACCTTCTGTGTAATCATTATCTGGGTTTTGGACTGTCTTGTTAAGAGACATGAGCACCCCAGCAATTTTTTCCCTTGGGGAATCAGGCCACAGCGATATCCTTGTTTTTTTTGAGTGTACAATTTTCTCAAATCGTTGTATCAATTTTTTAACTTGCTCGTTGTCTGGATGAGCATTGAACACTACTTCCAATTTTTTTTTGCACCGTAACTCTTTTCGCCTCCATCACGTCCAAATGTTTTTCTATCAATGCAATCTCATTCTACAAACAAAGTTATAAAATACATTTTAACCAATTTTCGAAAGAACATAATTATTTTGTAATTGGTTGTAATTATTAATCTTACACTCAGAACTTCATCATTAGCATGTAACTCTGTTTTTCTTGGATCCCGTCTAACCACACCAACTTCATGCAAATCCTCTCCACCAAAGCCACCTCTTTTTATCTCAAACCGTTCTCTTTTTTTCAGTTCGTATTTGCTCCAGAATACGATTGGGTATATTGTCCGGTCAACTGGAAATCCTGTGCATTTAACTCTGTCGACATATAGCAACTGTGTAACGGCGAAAAAAAAAACAAGCGGTAAGATAACAAAACAAATGTTGTATGCCTATATTGTTAGTAAGTTTTGTTAAACAGGACACTTACAGCCAAAAGTGTGAGTGGTCCAGAAAATGGAGATTCAGGATCACAACTCTTCCAGCCATCTTTACATGATTTGATTTGTTGGATCAGATAGGCACACCAATTGATTTTACTAAAATCCGTGTCTCCTCTAAAAGTTTTCAAAATCCACTCTTTCATTCGCCCATTTTTGTTACACTCAACCATGACGGTTAAGAATAACATCAGGAAGTCCAGTCGGAAATCAAAACTGTTGGCTTCATCACTTGTGAGTATAGATCGTGCCAGGTTCGTTGGTGCCACAAATCGTTTACGATATCGTTTTCTCCATGCTTCAACAGCAACATCAAGCTTTGAATATGTTCGTACATTTTGCATGTCTATGCCCTTCTTAGGAATCCCTAGAAGGTCATGGACAGACTGAACATCAACATCTATTGACCCACATGGCAATTCAATAGCCATTTCTTCTGGGTTAAAGTGGTCCACAACATAGTGGGCAATTTTTAGAGGTATCCCACTGATGTTGAATGACAACATTTTTCCAAAACCCATCCTATTAACGTCTTCTTGTTGGTTCCTCGTTAGAGACTTGATGCATTTGAACAACTGCATAGGTGACGAACGTGTTTTTAATTTAGGCCACTTATGCGTCGTTTTTGCGTGTTTGCCACTTCGGGTTTCCACCCGATCATGTTTTGCTTTTTTTGTTTTTTTAACAGCAATTGCATCCTGTTTTGGTAGAGCTGTATCTGCAGTCATCTGTGAGTCACCATCTGCTGAAACTAAGATAACAACTTTTGGTTAAGATTTACATATTTCATAAAGAAGGAAAGTAGTAGTGGGGTGTGTTTACGTACTTATTAGTTTCCTTTTGACATTTTTCTTTGGTTTGCTATCTTCACGCCATCGCTGAGCTGTAAATATACATTTTTTTGTAAATAATTAGCATTAAAGTACGTAAGCCAAGTATTGAAACATATATTCATTTTATTTAGACTCTCAAAGATCATGTCTAGCACAGTTTTGTACCTCCTCTTGTACGTGTTGCCGGCCCGTCCTGATCGCCCTCGCCTTACAAATGTTTTACAAAGTCATGTACACATAAATATTAGATTCAAGAAGAATGTAACCAAAGCTTCCATACATTAAAAAATGTACCTTTATTTCTTTTCTCAATGTTTTCCATCGGAGTGTCCAAGTCACTATCTGGTAAAACTGTGGCACCATATTTGTTTTATTATTTATATAAAGCATTACTATTAGACAATCGAAAGAAAAAAAATGCTTTTTTACGTACTTATTAGCTTTCTCCTGCGTACCTTCTCCTCACAATGTGCATCCTTAACTACATTTTGTACAAGTTTTATATAGATCATGAACTAGTAACAACCTTTACCAAAATATTTATAAAAAAAAAGACTAATTTTAAACCTTTTCTAGCCCCCCTTGTCCGCATTGCTGGTCCGCATGTATTAGTATCCGGTGTCACTGTTTTTTAGAAAGCTTATGGAAATTAGACATAACATGACAAACAAACATGTAAAGAATAAAAAGTAGTTACGTACATATTTGTTGCCTGTTTTTGCGCTTCTCAACCACCGGGGTATCACGAACCTTTTTAGCTGCATTTTTTATTTGTAGTCAACATCAATAAATACAAAATGGTTTTTAATCTGTAAGCATAATTGATCATAGTTTATCTAATTTATAAGCACCTGTGGTCATTTTTTTTGTCGGATTTGTTTTGCTATTCTTAGCTGTTACAACGGATCCTGCAAAAGTATGAGATAAAGAGGCAGTCAATATATGGACCACATGACTTTTCTAACAGACACATATCACCACTAGATAACAAATATAGGACTCCAATCAACAGTAGATCACTATGGCCCAGATCAGTTTATAGCAAGCAGAGTTTTGTTTCCTTAGAATGAACAAGTACACACTATCAGTTTTTTTTTTCTCAATCAAAATTAACCCACAAACCACCCCACCACCACCCCCACCCCAAATTGATCATGTGTTCATCCCGAAAAAGCCCTAATGTCACCCCTGTCATTTAACAGAAAACCAGATGTATGAAGTAACCGAGCACTTTGAAAACTGTTTAATAGTTTATATTCTTTATTTTCACACATCCCAGATCTGTATCTCTAAAAGAAAATTCATAACTACCTAAATTTTTCAACTTTCTTTTTTAACAAGTTAGATTATTTAAAACCAACAAAAACCCCTAATGGTACCTGTAATTAAGAAAAACCTAAATGGGTATAAAGCAATCCAGCATTTTCAAAAGTCTTAAAAAACCCTATAGGCCCAAACCATATAATCTCTGTTATAAAACACCCTAATTCTGAATAGCTAAAACAAAGTTGATGATTTTAGTCAACCAAGAGAGCGACGCACCTGAACCCCTCTCGTTTTTAGCCTGAATTTTTTCTTCCGGTGACCGTTGAAATTCTACGGTGATTTTCTGAATATCTTCGTCGATGAAGTTATACGCTTGATGAAGATGATGAGAGAGAGCGACTCTCCGGTGAAGATGATGAGAGAGAGTGACTCTCCGGTGATTTTTGGGGTTAATTTGAGAGCGGTTGTTGAAGAGTATGAGAGAGTTATGTGAGTCTGGTAATATTTTTGTGGTTTTTGAAATTGTAGAGTGATGTAGGGTTTTTAGGATTAGGGAGGTGTAATGATGCAGCTGTTTGATATTTGATGTAAAGGTTCTTACACTCATGCAGAGTATATTAATCTTTTCCCATATTGCCCCTTTAGGTACATAATTTATATTAAAAAATAGTGAGAAAGGAATTCATATTTCACTAGTGACGAAAATGAATCTCAACCATCCATCAAGCTTAATCAATGGTAGTTAATGGGTTTTCAGGGTTTAGTCAACTCAACCGGGTTTTCGATTTATCCTTGCCCTATATATATATATATATATATATATATATATAGATAGGCCTTATTTCGATTTGGGCCCAGAGTGGTCGTCCACCTAACACTACTCTGGCCAGCCCTACTCCATCCTAGAGGATAGAAAAACTGCTTTCAAGAGCACCTTGAAACAAAATTTGTGTGTGGTAAAAGATTATTATTTTAAACATTCTATAACGAAAATGGAACTTGTTTTTCAAGTCCTAATAATGATTATTGATTTTTGTAGTTAGCAGCGGAGCTAGAATTCTAGAAGCAATAACTTTGCCACAGTAATTAGCTTTTTGCCATAACGTTTTAGTTAGTTTTTTTTTTAATGACTAATTTCTTTAATCCAATGTCCTTTGTGGGACTTGAACCTAAGAATTTCTCTTTCCCAATCTAGGTGTTTTTTTTTAAAGGCCAACAAAGCAATTTTATATATACAGATGCTAACAATAGTTAGACATACACCAAATTACATCCACCCAGATACATACAGTCTAGAAGAAACAACCAATTGCTACATTAAACCCCCATACTTAATACATTTGCCATGCACCAGTTGTCCCAAGAAAGAGCAAAAACCTTTGCTCTGTTTCTAAGCCAAAGGTGACTTAAGACCTTTATTTCATCCAAGACTTCTCCAACTTTCTGCAGCGAGTTGTTAAAGACTGCCTCATTACGAGCTCGCCAAATGCACCAGATAGTAGTGAGACTTACCATATAAATAACTTTCTTCCACTTCGTCGATCCGCGGTTTTGTTCATGAATTTTCAGAATATCTCTAGCTTCAAATAAAATACATGGGGGCAGCCTCCACCACTGCATAACCTTGTCCCAAACCTGCTGTGAAAACGGACAAAGCGCAAACACATGGTCTACGTTTTCCTCGAACAATCTAGGTGTTTTTAAAGGCTTTGCCTTTGCTAATGGACCACCACCCCATTGGTTAACGTTTTAGTTAGCATTTGATTTTAACTAGAATTAAGACCCGCGCGCGTTGCGGTGCAGATTCTTCACAAACATCGAATGGATTAGTCCAAACGTTATGTGATGCGTTAAGTCCGTTAACCATATGAAAACACGCATTTTGACGTATCTGATTAAACTCAATGTAACCTATATAAGCATTGCGATTGGATCAAAATATAAAGTAGATCAAATTATAGAGTAAAATCATAACGTATTACATATGACCCGAGTCATACATAGAAAACGTAACGGGTATAACGCAAAAGTTGACAGGTATAATAAAAAAAGAGATTAACTAGAGGTTTTAAAAAAAGGAAAAACGAAACCACAATTTGACTCCACTTGGATCCAAACAAAATTTACAAAACATTCACAAAATAATCACGAAAACATATTATATTTGATCCGACTCGTTTCCAAAAAAAGTTTACGTCGAAACATACACCAAGTTGAATTTATACCGAAACGGTTTTAAACTAAAACGTATTATATTTAACCTGATTCGTTTCCAGAAAAAGTTTACGTCGAAATATAGAGCAAACCAAATTTATACGGACACGTACATAAAAATATACACGTAAAAAAATTAGTTTTTCTTAAGTAAAGAAGATATATGGGTAAACTCGAAACAAATTATCAAAAAAAAACTTAATAGGTAAAATATATTCGCAAAATCGTGGCAAGTAGCACTAATGCTACACCACTGCTAGCGACCATCAACATTAGAAAAGCTCGTGCAAATAAAACAAATAAAAAGGTAAAAAATAACACCTAACAAAAAAAAAACGTAAAATGTTGAACCACGCATGCCCGTTGCGGCGTGTTAATGCGAAGAAGTTAGACATAAACGTAAAACATAGAAAAGAAAAATTAAGTCGATTCAGGACCCGCGCGTTGCGACGAACTTGCTAAATGGAGAAAAATAGACGCATTGCGATTGGCCTGTCAAATGGGAAAAAACGTTGAACCCCACACACACGTTGCGACGTATTGACTCGCAAAATATAAAAAGAAACGTAAAACAAAAAACTTGTGAAAGATGAAAAATATGGTGGATAAAAGTTGAAAATATAAAAGTGTTAGGGTTAAATTGTAAAAAATGAAAAACTTTGGTTTAAAATTAAAAAAGTAGAAGAGGTTAAAATGTAAAAGATAAAACCTTTTGAGTTAAAAGTAGAAAATACAACTTTCTTTTTTTTAAAAACCTCCTATGCATATATTACAACCATATAAAGCAACAAAATATTGGAAATTTATAGGTTGGAAATGGAAATATGATTTACATCAGGACACTCCATGTGGAAACCTTAGTATTCCATATTTGTTACCCAGTATCACAGGATCTATTTTAAGATATTATTTTTATTACTTTATATAGATATATTTAGCTCTTAACTATACAAATAGATGGAGGCTACAATAATTAAGATAATAAGGGTTTCTTGTTGACTTTTTGAGATTTCTAGAAGCATAAACGTTGTAAATAGTATCTCATATGGAACTTTCATTATATATATATGCTCCATACTCAACATAAGCAAAGACATACAAGGGGACTTAGCAAGAACATCGATAAAATGTCTTTCAACCTACAAGTTTTTGTCTTCTATTCTCTTCCTATAATTTTTGCCTTACATGTTTCGAAATTATATTATTTTTCTTCCAAAAAATCCCATAAAAACCTACCTCCATCTCCTCCAAGGTTACCATTAATAGGAAACCTTCACCAATTAGGCGTGGGCATGCACCGTGTCCTTCAATCCATGGCTAAGACTTATGGTCCACTCGTATTGGTTCACTTTGGTAGTGTGCCGATAATTGTAGCCTCTTCCGTTGATGCAGCTAGAGAGATTATGAAAACCCACGATATAACATTTGCAAATAGACCGTATTTAAGCACCATTCGTAAACTTACTTATGATGGCACAGATATAGCCTTTTCCAAATATGGAGAGCAGTGGAGGCAACTCAAAAGTATTGCTGTACTCCATGTTTTAAGTAACAAAAGGGTTGAGTCATACCGAAAAGTGAGGGAGGAGGAGGTGGCGAGTATGATAAAAAAGATTCAAGGAACCAATGAATCCGTTTTTAATTTGAGTGAGTTAGTTGCTACCCTTACACATAATGTGATCTCTAGGGCAGCTTTCGGAAAGATATATGAAGGGATGGAGCTTAAGCATTTGCTAGACCGGACTTTAGATGTGTTGGGACGTTTTTGTTTTGAGACCGTTTTTCCTTCATTAGCATGGATGGATAGATTTACTGGATTAGAACGAGAAATTGAAAAACTTGCTAAAGATATTGATGAGTTTTATGATATTGTAATTGACGAACATGTAAACAAGAAAGAGGGTGATGCTCAAGGCCAAGATCTTGTTGATATTTTATTAGAAATTCAAAAAGATAACTCGACAGGGTTTCATCTTGAGAAAAAGAATATAAAAGCCCTCAGCTTGGTAATACGTCTTTCCTTTCTTATTCTTATTCATGTATGTATCTCTCCTAAATTAGATGTTTATGCATGAAATTTTACATATGCATACGAAATGAGTGCTGCTTAGAAGACACTATAATTAATATAGGAAAAACATATATAGTTGTTACGGCTTCTATCAAATATTAGTCCTTTAAATTATTTGGTACGTCTTATATTCATAAATACACACACATATTTTAGATCTAGTAGGTGTGTAATGTGTTCATGTGATGTGATGGGAACACAAACACTGGTAATCACGTAACATATTATTTTTTTTTAAATAAAAGATTTTCAACAATATCATACTCAAATTAAAAAAAACTAGTGATGGCGTCCGCCGTTACGGCGAAATTCGGTCGATTAAGTTTATTATGTCGGAGAATTGGATAGGTATTAATTCGGTTATTATGATATAAATATATGGTATCGACACTTGATATGGATTATCGATACCGATGTTGATATCTGGTTCAAATAAAAATATTTAAAATAAAGAAGCATAAACATGTTAAATAGATAATAAGGACATGCTACTTAACTCACATTTCGTACATGTATACCTGTTAAAATTAAATTATTACATACTTGAATTATATATTTTAAACACTATTCCTTATAATTGATTGGATGCATACTTGGCACACTAATTAAGCTAACTATTTTTTTCTCTATGTAAACTATCCATGTCTCTATCTCTCTAAACGCTCTCCTGTTACCTCACTATCACATCCATAATCACCATTTATATCCCAATATCCATACCACAAATCAATCTAGATCACATGAACGGCGACCACTCGGAAATGTGTGAAGATGACGTCGGCCGTGGAGCAGCTATTAAGTTAAGAAACTCTGTTGGTGCCGGAGAGTATTTCATCCCATGCCCAGATCATAGTAGATGGCACTGTGTGGAGACGTAAACCAGATCGAATGGTCTTAATCAGAAACTGATATTTGGTAGCAATACGGTGAATTACCCGATATTTCACCCACCCGGTGAGCAAAGGGATGTAATCGACCTGCAGATGTGTCCATGGATGAAAGGTAGAAGGAAAGAAAAAGCCATTGAGGTGACTTGTTAACATTAATGGCATTCTAATAAATAAACATAAAACTAAAGCTTTTGTGTGTTGAGGTCATTTTTGTAAATTTCTTTAGTGACACTCTAGCTAACAACTTGCTAAATTATATATATAATAACGTTTGTTTTTATGGTATAATCATTTTAAACAAAAATATTAATGTATGAAAAAGTTATATTAATTTAAAAGCTTGTGGAGAAGTTGGTGTAAAAGTCAACAATGCTTTAAAGGATTGTGCCAAATGTTTTAAAGTTATAATTAAAATCCTTAAAATTATATATGAAACTTTTTACCTTCCCATATGTGTAGAAACCAAATTAAAAGATTAATAAAGTCATATTTTCAATGGAGATTCAAGTTCGATTCCCACTTGTGTTATATTGGGGTAGATATTGGGCAATGATGGTGACAAACCCACCGAGGGGGGTTCGATCCTGAGCCGTACCCCGGTTTCATCCGGCTGTTACTTCAGCAAGGCATCTCGTGTGGAGGCAGTACGGTTTTCGGGGGAACGCCGTAATCAAGTTTGACCAACCCAGCGCGGATCCAGTTAAGACAACGTAGTATGGGCAGATCTTGGCTAGGACCGTCGTTTAGGCGGTGTGACATTGGGTCACTCAAAAAGAAAGTCACCGTTTGAAAAAAAAATCTAAAAACTTACAACCTTTTGCTTTTCATTTTCCTGTCTTCTTTCTATATTATTCTTTGATAAACGAGTAGATGACTAATGAGGCTTGAGGTACCGTTTATCCCCCATATATAAGTATTATGTGTACTTGCTATACATGTGTGAACCACCATAATGTTGACAACTAGGTAAACTAAACTACAATCTTAAAACAAAAAAATAAGTGAATGTTGGGTTTTACTAATAAGCGTGTCGATGTCACGCAGCTCTACACATATGAGATATCATATATGCACACATGTACATTTTTAACCGTCACCTATATACATACATACATGTGTAATTTGATTCATGATTCCTAGGACGTGTTTAATGGTGGCACTGATACCACATCCACTAGCCTCGACTGGGCGATTGGCGAGCTACTACGAAACCCACGTACAATGAAAAAATTGCAACAAGAGGCACACACAGTAGGACAAGGAAGAGAAATGATCACCGAAGACGACTTAGACAATATGCCCTATCTAAAAGCCGTCCTCAAAGAAGCCCTACGATTACACGTTCCAGCTCCATTGCTTGTTCCCCGTGAATCAACAAAAGACGTTAAACTACTCGGCTACGACATCCCATCAGGTTCGCAAGTGATGATTAACGCATGGGCGATAGCAAGAGATCCTTTAATATGGGAAGAACCTGAAGAGTTTAGACCAGAGAGGTTCTTGAACACCGCTACTGATTATAAAGGTTTTCATTTCGAGTTTATACCATTTGGTGCTGGAAGACGAAGGTGTCCTGGTATTAGTTTTGCAATGATTATTAACGAAATTGTGTTGGCAAATTTGGTGTATAAGTTTGAATTTTCATTGCTGGGGAACGAGCCTATAGACATGACTGAGAGTGATAGTTTTACCGTCCGTAGGAAGTTTCCTATACTTGTCAAAGCAACTCCTAGGGAGTAGTAACTTGTTGGACCAACTCCTTGTGTGTGTAATAATTCCTTGTACTTTATGTTATATGAAAGTGAGCTGAAACAAATAAATTATCAACTGCTGTATTTTTATTTTTTTTTATATGTCTACAGTATTTTTTACATGAACGTAGCATCCATCATACAATTGTCATTACATCACATCACATCACAGAGAATACTGTTAGTTTTAAGGGCTACGTGACCACACAAAACCCAAATAAAACTTGGGTTTTGAAGTGTCAGTGAAATCACCAATGGGTATCCGACATGGTCGATGGTGTACCTGAGGAATATTGCAGTTTTGTAAACATTGGTCGATGAATCTCTCACACTACATGGTGTGGTAGGAAAGGGTAACGGGAAAAGAGCATGCCCCACAGTCATCACATCACGAAAAGGCCTGTTTTGTCCTCCCATCACAAAAAGGGGAGGGGTGGTGAAAGGCAAGGGCAAAGCGCTAAAAAAGCAAGTGGATCAAACTTCCAAGTGCCCAAACTCTTGTGGCGTTTATGGTGGGGTGGCATGGAGGGGCTTGCCCTCCCCTCTCCATGCCCTCGTACTGTCCAATCTGATGAGGCTTTTAAGTTTTTGACGGGTGAAGGCAAATTTGTGACGTGGCCCGTCTCAAAATCTGAATATAAGATTTTGGTGTCCTTGGTACTAAAAGTTTCCAAATGTGGTGTTAATCCTTCATATGAGGTAGTGGGAACTTGTACGTTTGTTCACGTGTATGTGAAATACGAATTTCACATGTATAAACATGGAATCGGTTAGAGTTAAAATTGCCCATACGTATCCAAATACAGCCCTTATGAACAAGTGGCTGATTAATGTTCTAATGTAGGTCGATATTTGTTTGGTTAAAAATGGTCATATTTTACGGTAACGACTATATATGCAGGTCTCCTTTAACACTTGTATTGTATCTGTATCTGTATTTCTATTTGATTGAAAAATAGGTCATATTTGGTTGTAAAGCTTTTATATTTTAGATTATGCTATATGTGTATATTTAGGGTATGTCTGGCATGGACCTTTTAGGAGCTTATAAGAGCTTCTAGCTTTAAACTTTTAAGAAAAAAGCTCATACTCAATAAAAAGTATTGTTTGGTTGAAGGAGCTTGAAACTTTTGGTTGAACGCTCCTACTAGTAGCGTTTTAGAAGGAGCTACAAGCTTTTAGAGAAAAATGACTATTTTAACCTCTAAAGATACTGAACTTTTTAATGCACAAACTTTTCGAATTTTTAGTTATGGCAATGTTGGTCATTTTATACATTTTATTAAAAGCTTTAGCTACTCTGCCAAACACCAAATATATCTAAAAAGCTACAGCTACCAGCTTCCAGCCACTAGCTACCAGCTAACAGCTTCCAGCCATCTACTTTTGCCAAACATACCCTAAGAGGGCAAATGCCTTTACCAAGTGGGCTAATCTCACATTGGCTTTTATTTAATTATCGTGTTTTATTACTTTATTTGATTTGATTCTAACATAAATATCAACTACTACTGAAGATTATTTATCAATGTTGTAGAAGGCGCTAGTCGGGCGGTAAGGTACCACCTAGGGATTAATCGGATTGGACTTTTATATGTAATTTTACAATTATTTTTATAAATATGTAGTTAATTTTATACTTTTTATATATAATTTTACAAGTTTAGGAACCATATGTAAACTAGTGAAAGATAGAGGGAGCTAAATATCAAATTACCCAAACTTAATATAGCCTAATACCCACCCACGTTCATCATAAGCCGCCTCTTCCTCATCTCCATCAGTTTCATCAGACACAACAAGAAAACACATACTCTATAACCAATTTCGCTTCTTCTGGTTGATTAATTCTTCAATGTTGTTCGATTTTGCACATTGGAGACACGTGCAGATCAGATTTAAGTTCTAGTTAAGGTAAGAACTCGTTCTAATTTGACTGTACTGTTCCATTTCAACTCATTTTGATCCAGTTTCGACCTCATACTTAACTGACTAGGACCGATTTAAAGCGATTTTTGACCGATTTTTACGAGTTTGACCGATTTTGACCATTACCGCCTAATTAGGCCGATTTGGCTATTTCTGGGCGATGGACCTCCGATTACTGCCTAGGGGCTTATTAATCGACCGCCTAGGCGCCTATTAATCGACCGCCTAGGCCGATTTCTGCAACATTGTTATTTATTCAAAAATTTATGTAGGTCACTTTAATCAACAAAATAAATAAAATAAATGATACTTAAAAAAATATCAATTTTACAACTTTTGGGCGCTCGCGGGGCAAAAGTGAAAGTGCACTAATTTTAACGTTATTTTACTAATTTCGTGGAAATAACGTTAAAAGAGGGGATGGTTAATCATGCATCATGTGGTGGCGTTGATAGCTGAAAGACAAGGGGGTACATGCACTAATCGGCAGTTGTCTCAAGTGCTGACTGCTGAGTGTTACGTGCCTTATGTCCAAGGCTTGATGCAAAACTACTATCGAGCCGGGGGTCTCACTGGAAGCAGCCTCTCTATTCCTACGGGGTAGAGGTAAGGCTGTCTACATCTTACCCTCCTCAGACCCTACCTTAGCTTTGCTATTGGTGGGATTTACTGAGTATGATGATGATGATTTCAAGACATGAAGTTTTAAATTTTAAAGTTATAACTTGTTCTCAAGCTCATTATATATTATACATGATAAAAAAGGAAAAATTACACGTTTTGTCCTTTATCTTGATACCCTTTTTCAAGCGGTGTCGTTTTCAACGAATTTTGATAAGTTTTTCTCTTTATAGGCAAAATCCTTGCACGTCTTATCCTTTAGCCCTAACCTAGTTAGATTTCTTTGCTAAATCTGATCATGTGACTTGCATGTGAGGTAGGGATGGCAATGGGTCGGGTTTGGGACGGGTTTAGGTAATCCCAAACCCGGTTAGATAAGCTTGTCCCAAACCCGTCCCAAAACCCATCGGGTTTCTAACGGGTAAATACCCATCGGGTATCAGGTATACCCGCGGGTTTCAGGTAAACCCGTTAATTTAAAAAGATTACTCGTTAGGTATACTCATCTCAAAACCCATTGGATATTTATCAGGTAACTATTAACCAGTTACATTTTGTATTGTCATTATTAAAATATATATCAAATAACTATAACGTATACAGAATAGAATACCTATATGTGTAAAAAATGGATGTATCATATATATACATAGGGGAGAACTGCATGTCCTACTAGTCGGATAGAAGCCTACCCACCTACCAGCTTAATAATATAAAAGAAATTATATCGGGTATATAATCGGGTAAACGGGTATACTTTATCGGGTAATTGGGTCGGGTAAACGGGTATATCACTAAATCCCAAACCCGCGAAAAAAATAGAAACTATTCCCAAACCCATCCCAAACCCGATTAACCGACCCTAAACCCGTCCCAAATGTGTCGGGTTTCGGGTTTACCCAGCGGGTTCGGGTTTGATTGCCATCCCTAATGTGAGGGCATTTTTGTCATTTTCTCTAAAAGGACTAAATATGTAAATAACTTAAATACTCAACCATCTATCTATACTTTCTATAAAAGGAGAAATCTGAGTGACATAAGAAAACCTGATGTGTCAGCTGGAGAGGCTGTCCAACAAGGCTTTTCTTATGTTATTTTTACATCATAAACCTGAATATATAAATCACTTTAAAATACATTTAATTTAATTTCAAAGCACTGCCTTGTGTATTCAAATGTTAAAGGTATGGCCCACATTCCAACGGGCAAAGCACTGCCCATCTACAAGAAAGTAGCAATGGTTCCTTTGGCAAACGTATACGTTAGCAAATGTTTTGAAATTACGGGTAATTTGAAACGTATACGTTTGCCTTGATGATGGTAATATGATATATATGATTATGTTTGTTTTTGATTTTTACTAAAGTTTTTTTTATCTGAGTTATGACTAAATGATAATTGTGAATGATCTGAGCAAATGATGATGATGATTGTTCTACGGTTGTTTCCAGCATCATTTTTCCAACATCGTTTAAAGTATGTTTTTTTTCTACTCTAATTTTGAAATTTTGAATTTTTAATTTTGAAGTGATATACTCTAATTCTCGCTTTATATTTCAGTCTAATCACAGTTGTTTGAAATTCATACAATCATCTGCGGGTTATTATAGGTTTGTATTAAAAGAAGCATAAAGTTAAATTAAACACAAAGAAATATTATTAAATGTACATTTAAATAATTTTTGATTATGACTAAATTATGATTATATATGACTTTGGGCAGATGATGATGATGTAGAACCCACAGTAGTTCCTACTAAACGCAAGAAAGGATCTGCTACTGCTGTAAGATAGGATTTTATCTTACTAGAGCAATGTTCTTTCTTACCTTTTTTGTATTAAAAGAAGCATAAAGTTTGGTTTAAAGCAGCTCTTTATGTAGCAAGTTAAGGATTAAGTATATGAGGATAGGGCCCCTCTTCAACAGCTGAAGAAGTGTTTTCATGTAGTGCATCTTGGTCTGTTCACGAGAGACCGAGTTTCCAGAAACCCCTGATGGTGATGCATTTAGTACTTCAGTGGAGTTCATGGCGATTGTCGAAGGTATACATTGAGAAGTTCGGTACTCGATGGAGTTTAAGCTAAAAGCACTAAATTTTTGCTGTTAGATTCGTAAATTTCTTGGCGTTGTTAGATTCGTAAATTTCTCGATGTAATTGTTGATCTTTTAATCTTCATAATTTGTGGAGCATTTTATTTTTACTAATTTTAAGCTGAATAAGTTTTATTATGTAATTTTGAATATCATCTGATTATTGCAGGTCGGTACTTTTGATGTAGAAGTGAAATTGTCTCTGAGTTTAATTAGATTATGTTGATGTTGTATCGATTTCTGTTAGTGTATAGATCTGTCAAAGTTAAAGTTTGCCAAAAGAGAACATCTGCTCTAAATCATCATCTGCTGATCTAACGGCTGTTTGACTTGCTACTGTTGCCAACATCTGTTGTTGCCTAATAGAGCTTTTCGAAGAATTTCCTCCTCTCAATTGTAAATGCTGATGCATCTGCTACTTTAACTCCCTGTCAAAGGTAAAGTCTGCCCAAAGAGAACATTTGTTTAGTGGTGATCTTCTGCTAATCTAACGGCTGTTTGACTTGCTACTGTTGGCAATATCTGTTGTTGGCTAACAGATGTTCTATATTCAAATGTCAAAGGTCTAAGAATTTTATCTGAGCTTTTTTATCTGAGTTAAAATACATTTAATGTGAAACCACTGCTCTATATTCAAATGTCAAAGGTCTGGCCCATATTCCAGATGGCAAACCACTGCCCATCGCCAAGAAAGTATAACTTAGCAGATGTTTTGAAATTGTCGGTAATTTCTAATTCAAAATGCCTGGGGATATGTACTTTGCAATTAATGCACGTCACTCACTCAATTCTGTCTTATGGTAAAGGCGTGTTATGGTAAATGAAGAGCTTAATTGTAATTATAAGAACGTGTTTAATTTTATATTTTTCCCATAGAAATGCATTAAAAGCCTAACGAGTGTCGCATCATATTCTTTCATCTGACGATGTATTTAGTCATAACCGCCTTCGTTGGGTATATAAAATACATTGGGCAGAGGTTTTCATCATTACCGTTTTCATCCATCTACTCAATCATCTTCAAAAGTTTTTTGTTTATTAATATGTTGGTGCACTACATCTGTCGACTTCGTCTTGTATCGAGTCATACATTGAATTGTATAGATTAGGGCACGATTTACGAGAAAATAGAAGAATGTATGTGTCTTAGGTACTGATTTCGCTCATAGGGTCTTTAGCAGGGGGTTTCGCTTATATGGTAATGATGGGGTTTCGCTTATATGGTCATGTAGGGGTTTCGCTTATATGGTCATGTAGGGGTTTCGCTTATATGTACATGTACATATGAGCGAAATCATCAACACTATATATAGAGTTTTGAGCGAAATCATTTGTAACATTGTACGATTCCATACCGAGGTGCTGCCGGTGTGAAGACTGAATGTAATTGCTTCAAATCAATACAATCAGTGATATTAGTGAAGAATCAGCTGTTTCTACCTCCGTTTCTTGTTATTCCGCACCTGAAACAGAGAAGAACGCCTCTGAACGACTCATTCGGGTCAGATCACGAATCAGCTGTTGTTATAAGCAAAACCTTAAGTTTTCCTAACAGTGTCCACCCTAGCTTCTTACGTATTCTATCGTCATTTAATGGATTGTTGTTAGTTTGCAATGAAGGGATTTGCTGTGAGCTGATTCTTTGGAATCCAACTACCAGACGCTATAAGGTTTTGTCTGATGACTACTTAAATTACAATCATAAATGAAACTCTAATACTAGTGGAATTTATTTTGATCAATTCAATGATCTGAAAGTGCTGAACATCAGATGTTACCGTAATGTAGCCACTGCTCGTGTTTACTCACGATGTCGTGAGTCATGGTGAACAATAAATTTTAGTAGCGTAAATAATTATGGTTCAAGTGGTTATTCATGGTCTACAGGAGTTTATGCTGATAAAACCATATATTTCATGGTTTCAAATTATTGGTATCCACTAGGTGAGAGGAACATCGTTTCTTTTGATGTTATGAGTGAGACTTTCAGAATGCTTCGTTTTCCAGAGAGTATCGTAGTCAATCCTTGCCAAGGGCATTTTTTGACCATCGCAAAGAGGCTGCATTTGATTGTTATTGGAAAGTCTGCTGAGCTAACTGCTGATTTGCTCAGATATGAAGAAGAAGGCTGGCTGAAGGTGTTTGCTTTCAATAATCCTCGTGTAGTTGATTATGAAGAGAGGCGCCGAAGGACTAATATAATTGAAAACAACAAGTGGCTGATAACAAGCATCTAGGGAGATATGGTTGAAGTTGATCTGAGCAACGAACTTCTGTAATACCTCCAACATGTTGACAACTACAATGGTCTGAAAGGAGCTTTACTTATCGAGACTACTGTTCGTCCATTAATTAAGAATTAGTATGTTGTATTTTATTGAATGTTGTTTTCTGTTATGAACTTTGTTTATCATATAGTTACCTCTGTTTGACACTTGTAGTTTTTATATAATTAGTTGTGTTAAAATTATTAACCATGTTTGTTATTTAAATTAACTAAATGAATATTTAGGTTTGAGAGTGTAAAAGCTTGTAATATTGGCAAAGGTCTGTTTAAATGGTCAAAACTCTGTTATTTTGAACAGATGTTTGAAAATAAAACAGTAGTTGATACATCTGTTGACTTTGGTCAACAAATGGATGAACTTTGTATGCTATTTCGCCCATTGATTAGGAATTAGTATGCTGTATTTTATTGAATGTTGTTTGTTGTTTTGAACTTTGTTTATTATATAGTTACCTATGTTTGACACTTGTAGTTTTTATATAATTAGTGTGTTAAAATTATTAACCATGTTTGTTATTTAAATTAACTAAATGAATATTTAGGTTTGAGAGTGTAAAAGTTTGTAATATTGGCAAAGGTCTGTTTAAATTATCAAAGCTATGTTATTGTGAACAGATGTTTGAAAATAAAACAATCACTACAAAAAAATGCCATTTAGTGGCACACACTTTTAGTGGTATTTAGTTTTTATGCCACTAATTTAGGTTTTTAATGGCACATTATTTATACCATATTACTTGACATACATTTTTAGTGGCATTTAGTTTTTAAGCCACTGATTTATGATTTTAGTGACATTTTTCGTGTGCCATCTTTGTTTAACACACACTTTTAATGAGATTTTGGTTATATACGCTACTAATTCTCACTTTTAGTCTCACCTTAAAATTTACTTCCTTATGCCATTAATCCTAAGAAGTAATCAAAACTCAAATATACAAAGTTATATTTTTATAAGTTGTAATTTTAGTTTGAGTAAATTACATTTTTGGTCCCTGTGATTATATCACTTTTACTATATTAGCTCAAAATAAGAATTTTTAACATATCTGTCCCCATGGTCTCTATAACTAACCATTTTGGCCCCTAAGTCTAACCATTTTAGCCCACATGGTCTCTATAATTAACCATTTTGGCCCCCATGATCTATAGACTTAGGGGCCAAAATGATTAGTTATAGAAACCATAGGGGCAGATATGTTAAAAATTCTTATTTTAGGCTAATATAGTAAAAATGATATAAGCACAGTGGCCAAAACATAATTTTTTTATGTTTACACTATACTTGTTATTTTTGTGTAACTAAAATAAAAGAAAAAAAATCAAATTTGAGTTTCATTTCCCTCCAGGCCTCCCCAGCCCCAAAAATACAATTTTTCCAATTCCCACTACTTTCTTCTACTTCCCTCTTCCTTGTTTTTCAATTTTTCATCTTCCCTCCCTTTCCTCTGGCCCTGATTTGATTCCTATCCAAATAGATCCATTTACAGCAGTTGAGGAGAAAAGCACCCGACCACCATCGCTGCACCCCAATGACCGTCGACCACCCTTCTTTTCTTCTAATCTATTGGCTTCTAAGCTGTTTGCAGAATGGGAGATGAATGAGCCTGGGGCTAAGCGCCCTAAATTCAGCATGTTGGTTCAATCGAGATTCTTAGTTTTACCCGGTCATTTTCTTTATACGACCCACAATTTGTAGGTAAACACTCACTAGAACATGTTTAGTGGTTTTTTTTTTTTTTGTTTATATTTAGTAAATGTTGTATTTTGCATAAAAGGGATGCTGTGATGGTAACTATTGGTGTTGATTTAGAATAACATGAACCTTGTTTGGTCATTGGTGTATGCGATTACCAACTAGAAGAAGTTAGATACTTTGCAAGATTCATTCATGCGCTCCACATGTTTGATGAAATGTCTCAATGAAACTTTTTTTGTACAAATTTCATTATCATTTCCCTTTGTTGATAATGTGAGGGCTACTTTAATTTGAGATATATTCTTTAATTTGTTTGCCAGTTTTTGAGATTTTTCATTTACTAATTAGATATTGGATGGTTACTGGTGTTCTAGTTGTATAGGAAATGTTTGAAGGTTTAGTAAGGCAGGTTATCTTGGGCAATATATTAAAGATATACACAGGGAGCAACTCAAGATTACACTCTAGAATGGTCAGTCACTACTGTATAATATCCTACTCTTTATTAAGTTACTGTAGGTCTAGTTGTGTAGTAAATAGCGAATAGTGAACGATAGCGACAAACTACTTATATGTTACGCGCAATTTTATCTTTAGCGATACACTAGAAGAAAATTTAAGAAATATTTTATATGTAAATTTTATAAAAAAAACGAAATAAAAAATTCCAAAAATCTCGCTATTTGTCGCTAAATTCTATATAATGTCATCAATCCGCTTCGCTACGTAGCACGCTATATCACTCTCTACGGGCGCTATTGACATCTATGATGTAGGATAAGCATACTACTCACGTCTAGGGGCGGCTCAACCGTTTTCGTGGCCCAAAGCGAATGGAATTGTGACTCCTGTGATTCGAACTTGAGTCTCTACAAGTCTACAGCAACAGCGTGGGAGAGTTACCATCAAACTACACACATTACCTGTCAAATCTGTCCAAGTAACATCATAATATCTATATTGTATATATGTAATTTTTAAAACCGGGCACTCAAAAATTTGAGGGCCCAAAGTTCTTGCGTTACCCCAAGTTTATGGTGAACATTAATATTTCATTCAACTCTATGATTTTTTAACTCCACATTGTTTTGTCTTCGTAAAATGAGCATGTTCATAGGGGATGACTTTCTTTTAGGGTTCTTTTTTTTTGTGATTTGTATTCATATATAATAATCATAATATGTACCTCTGGAGTTGAATATGTGCTTCATTTTTGATGCAGAGGAAGTATTATTGGAAAATGCGGAGTTAATTCTAGAGGTTTTTGACACGTCGCTTTAAAGCAAGGTAATCAAAACCAACTTTATACTTAATGCTGTTTCTTCTGTTATTGCTGAGATGTATAAGTTGTGAGTTGTTATATAATCTGGAATGCATATATATATATATCTGTTATCTTTCTTGATATAACCTTTCGTGATACATATGTATATACTCAATTTTAAACTATATATACCTTATATATTAGTTAATATAAATTTTAGCACAATGGGTTGATTAGGCTCGCGAGTAAGTCTGAGCTTGATAACCGAAGCTCGAGCACGTGCTCGTTTACTAATTGAGCTTGTTTTTAGGTTTGGGCTAGGGCTCAAGCTCGGCTCGTTTCGAGTTACTTTTCGAACAAAGCTCGAGTAGGTTGGCTCGTTTGCACCCTCATAAATAATAAAATTTCAATTTAAATTACTATATATGGTCTCCCCTAATTGATTTTAGTCTATATAATTAAACTATTCATTTGGGTGGTTTTTTGAAAAAAGGAGATTAGCGGCGGCGGTACTTTTAGGTTTGAAAGTTTTGATGTTCCCTCTTAAATCGCGCCGCTAACCTAATTTCTGATCGAAAGGAAGAACTAACTAGAGGAGTGGTTCAATCGCGAAAGGACAAAAGGGCTACGAAAAGTTCAATCGCAGTTTCAACCCACCTTAAATCCTCCTAGGTTAGTATAAAAGATAATGACTATGTTCAATTGATCATATATGTGATTGCGTGTATTTCTTTTTTTTTTTCTTGTTCAGTTTGAGTTGAATCTTGATTTTAATTTTGCCCGCCTGGCAATACTGTCATTGCAAAGATCGAACTAACTACTTTGCTCATCTGACGTTTCTAAAATTACAATTTAAGTGTGATGACATATTGATTTACTTACATCAGAAGTTGTAATTGACTTGCAACTGTATGGGGCTATATTGTTTAATTTTAACCCTAAGTTAGTTTGTGTCTGATTGTTCATATCTTCTATCTGATTCGGTTTGTGTTCTTGTTCTGAGAAATATGAAAAAGTTTTATCTGATATAAAAAAGTATCAATATAACAATTTATCAAAGAAGCATATAGGGAAAGAATCAAATAAAACATATGCAAGATTACTAGATTACGCAAACAATAGGACAATTTGATGTAGTTTTATTTGTAAATCACCACTGCAATAATAAAAGTGGAATGAAGTAAACCAAAAAATTTTGATGTACAAAATTTATGAATTTGCTTACAAATCATGTGGGATCAATACACAACATCATTTAGACTACGGGGAGCGGCGCGTTGGTTAGGATGGGGGAAGCCCTTCAACGCCACCTGCTCCACTCCGGGTTGGCGTTGGTTGGGGCGATGCCCCTTTGGTTGGCTGGTTCAATATGGCTGGCTTTGGTTGGTTACTTTAATTAAAAAAAATTCACATCACACCCCTCATTTTTCACCATAAGCTTGTGGATCCCACCCTCGCCACATGTCGAGCAATGGCCCCAACCCAAGCCAAGCCCCTCCACTCCCCGCAGTCTTAGGAAAAACATAAACAATACATTCGTTGTTACATTCAACCATTTAATTCGGTTGAACCTCGGCTACAAAGCATCAATTAAAACAACCACTTGAAACACAATCATCATTAATAAAAGCACCCCATCTTAGTGTCTTTAAATAAATAAATCACTACACGTTCAAGATGATAATCTACAAAAATAAAAGGGTGGACCAGTAAAAAGAACAAAGGTGAGGAGGATTGCATACATGCTGCTGGATAAAATTTAAAAAATGACATCTATGATTTAAAAGATGTAAACAAATGTAATCCGACTAAAGACCTTTTTATAAGTGTATAAGATGGAGAGAAATTTTTGAAATTATAAGTGTAATGATGAATGCTGGTCATTGATGGCATCTTGGGTATGCGACGAAATGGCTTTTTTGGTAGTTGTTTCTTGTTTTCGGTCTTTGTAAAAACCGATTAGAGCCCTAGCATGCAGGTCTAATCTCATTAGTGAGTTCAATTCCAATGACTGTGGAATCGATTCTTAATCCCATTAGGTAGCGTTCGTTTCATGGAATGGAATGGAATGGAATTAGGAAGTTTTTCTTTGTAAAATTGATCTTGGTTGGGGGAGGGAGGAATTTGAAATCCCATGAATTTCTTTAATCAATGAAATTTGTGACTATTTCAACATTCCATTCCATTCCTTCATTTGAGTGAAGGATTTCTAAGGAATGTTGAAATAGTCACAAATTTCATTGATTAAAGAAATTCATGGGATTTCAAATTCCTCCCTCCCCCAACCAAGATCAATTTTACAAAGAAAAACTTCCTAATTCCATTCCATTCCATTCCATGAAACGAACGCTACCTTAGTGAATTCATTACAATTGGAACACTAGCTTGCTGGTCTGATCTCAGTTTCTTATTGCTTTTTGCAGGTGTTAAGCCGATCTGGTCAGGTGGACTCTTCTTTCGTGACTCGTCTAACTCGTTGTCAGGTGTATTTTTCACACTACAAACATCATAATTCAGTTTGTGATATTTTATAATTTCAAAAGATTGTGCTTTCTCAATTTCATGTTTGCCTTTCTCAAGATGTTTATTTTTTATTCAATTTGCGATAAATTTTGTCTGCGATTATATGTTTTAGGGTTGTCACATCTACTATTTGAAACGCGCCGGCCGAAACAAATTTTAACCAAATTTCTATAATTTTTTTTTATTTAGTTATATGTTAGTTTGTACATCATTACTAGTTGGGCATTACTTCTCTATAAGCTCAATTCGACTTATTATAAACCGAAGGGTAAACATTCTCATCATGAACTCTCTTGTTGTTAGGTGATGACAATTCCGACAACGAAGAGCTTAAAGTGATGTCAAAAGAAGTAAGTTTGCCTTTTATTAACTGCTCTTACGTCTTTGATACCTGTGCTTATCAGATCTAATTAATTTAACATGAATTGTGAAATTTCAGGTTGAGTATAATCAGTTGGCTGATGTAGCGACAATAAGTAATAAGTGTCACACCCCCAAAATCCACGCGCGGAGTACCACCGCATGGAGGCGTGACATGACCAGGATCAAGCCACCAATCATATTGAACAATATAAATATTAAAAGTAATTCAACCAAACAACATGAAAGGCGTTCAAAACATAAGTATAGTTTCAATGTTTAGCAAAAGCATAAAAGTAAACCCAACATAAGTATCAAGTTTAAAAAGACAAAAGTGTTTAACATGGCATCCACAATCCATGTCCTACAACGACCGCGCCTCCCTGTGCAAGCTCTATGAGTACCTAACGACCTGCAAGGCATGCAACAGAGAGTTAACAACAAAGTTGAGCGAGTTCACAGTTGATTGTTCAGTTATAGTATTCATTTCGTAAACCGTTTGTTCGTTTAGTAAACCATGTATCGTATATATTTGTATCGCGGCCCTCCAGGCATGTTTGCGAAGATTAGTGGGAGTTTCCCATGTATTCTAGACTAGTTATATTTGTATCGCGGCCCTCCAGGCATGTGTGCGAAGTTTAGTATTTGTATCGCGGCCATTCCAGGCATGTGTGCAAAGTTTAGTATTCGTATCGCGGCCCATTCCAGGCATGTGTGCGAAGTTTTGTGGGAACTTCCCATGTATTACCAGTCTAGCAGTATCTATAAGTGACCTTCCCCTAACGAGGTCGGTGGTACGTAATTCCGGTAACGATGTAAGTACAAGTAATCATTCAATCCCATTCCCAACCCCCGGGAATCCTATGCCTTGGTAAGAGTTTGAACTCACCTTGGTTTGCTCGGTATGCTAAGGTATGTGCTCACAAATAATCAGTCAAGTCCTAAAGTACGCACGTGTACATAATCAGTTTATATTCACGAAGTTCACGTATAAGCACAATCATAGCGGATATCGGACCAATGATCACCTAATAGCACAAAACACGTATTCAAGCTCATCCAAGTCATGCTCAACATTTAACCTTAGTTAGTTAACCTAGTTAAGTCTTAACAGATTTAAACTATGTTACTGTGCAGATTGACAACTCGACGAAACACCCTTGTTTCGCCGTATTTACCCTTGGCGAAACACATCTGTTTCGCCGTAATAGCCCATGACGAAACGCATTTGTTTCATCATACCTACCCTCGGCGAAACACCCCCTGTTTCGCCGTGTCTGATTCATGGTGACCAATGTTGGCGAAACACATCAGCGTTTCGTCGACATCGGCGTTTCGTGAAGGCATCAGTTTCGCCGCATAACAGTTACGTACAGAAAACTCTAACAGCCGTCATCATCAAGCAGCAATCATACAGAAATCATTCAGCACAGAAAACATCATCTAATCATCATGAAATTATTGATACTAATCGTGACTGAGTTATGTGTTCACCTAAACAATCTAATCATACAATCATCACATCATAATTTCATCATTCAGCAACATGCTCATACCAATCATGAATAATAGCATAAACAATTGAATTCATCAACTCTATCTATTTACCGGTGCATCAGCAAGCAATTCAAATCCCGACACTCAAACATTAATCGATAATAGATCCTACTATAATCAATTTATCATCTAAACATGAACATAGGCATTACTTAGTATCGATCCCTAATGATTTAAATCAAACAGTTCACGACAATATAAATCGAATAATCACGCAAGGTTTACATACTAACCGCGATGAATAAAAAGGATGATTTGATTGTTTAAAGATGGCTCCGAGGCACACGGTTGCCGTCAACAGAGAGAGAGAGAGAGTTCTAGGGTTCTTGTTTGCTAAAAGAATGTCAAGTGTAGCAGTTTCACGCAACAAATACTCGTAAAAACGTACTGGGCCGTTACTGGGCCTCGTGTAACACTAGGCCGGCGAAACAACTTGTTTCGTCGAGACGCAAATGGCAAAACACCCTATTTCGTCGAATTGGTTTAAGGCGAAACACATCCGTTTCCTCGAGTTAGCTGATGGCGAAACACTCTTGTTTCATTGGGCCTTTTTATGGTTTAAATAGTTTAAGTTTTTCTACAAGTTTCATGTAATAACACCAAACACATATACATGCAACAATCACAATACGCTTTATCATATTACAACGTATACAGTTACAAAGCAAACAAGTCGTATACGTAAACAGTTAAACAGTTAATCGTGCAATAAATGCGAAAGTGGAATCTCGGAAACTCGAGTTGTCACATTATCCCCAACTTGAAAGAAGTTTCGTCCCAAAATTTAGCATGCTGTTACTGAGGAAGCTAGTTGTGTCGTGTCGTTTACTGGTTTTCCTGGAGTGTCACATCATCCCCCCGTTGATTTGGAATTTCGTCCCGAAATTCTGTAGTAGCTTCAGCCTCAGTAGTGGTTGAATTGTTTACGAACAACTGTGGATACTTGAGTTTTGCATTTGGTCTTCTCGTTCCCAGGTGAACTCTGGGCCACGACGGGAGTTCCAACGAACTCGAACAAGAGGTATTCTAGTGTGCTTGAGGACCTTAACATCCCGGTCCGTGATTTCAACTGGTTCTTCGATGAAATGTAACTGTTCGTCGATAGTGAGTTCCTTCAAAGGAACTATGAGGGTCTCATCTGACAGACACTTCTTCAGATTCGACACGTGGAAAACGTTATGAGCTGCACCGAGTTCTGCTGGTAGGTTCAGTCTGTAGGCGACTTTGCCTATTCTTTTTATGATTTCAAATGGTTCGACGTATCGTGGATTGAGTTTGCCTCGTTTGCCAAAACGAACTACACCCTTCCAGGGCGAGACTTTGAGTAGCACTCGATCCCTAACCTGGAACTCGAGTGGTTTCCTGCGCTTATCAGCGTAGCTTTTCTGACGGTCGCGAGCTGCCGCCATGCGTTGTCGTATCTGTGCAATCCTTTCTGTTGCGTCTACTACCAGTTCTGGACCTGTGATCTGACTATCGCCCACCTCTGCCCAACAAAGAGGTGATCGGCATTTACGCCCGTATAGTGCCTCGAATGGAGTGGCTTGAATGCTGGTATGGTAATTGTTATTGTACGAAAACTCCACTAAAGGGAGGTGTTTTTCCCAGCTGTTGCCGAAGTTGATTACTCATGCACGTAACATGTCTTCCAGAGTTTGAATAGTGCGCTCAGACTGCCCATCCGTCTGAGGGTGATAGGCTGTGCTCATGTCTAATCGTGAGCCAAAAGATTTGTGCATCGCTTGCCACAGTTCTGAAGTGAATCGTGCATCACGATCCGAAATAATAGAGGTTGGCACCCCGTTCTTCGAGACCACTTCTTTTAAGTAGATGCCTGCTAAGGTAGAGAACTTATCTGTTTCCTTGATAGCCAAGAAGTGTGCAGACTTAGTGAGTCGATCAACGATCACCCAAATAGTATCATTCCCACGCTGAGATCTAGGTAGGCCAGTAACAAAATCCATGGAAATTTCCTCCCATTTCCAATGTGGTATCTTTGGTTGCTGAATTAGGCCTGATGGTTTCTGATATTCGACCTTGACTCTCGCACAAGTCAAACACTTGCTGACGTAAGTTGCTATGTGGGCTTTCATGCTAGGCCACCAATACGTAGTTCTGAGATCGTGGTACATTTTATCCGAACCTGGATGTACCGAGTAGCGAGACTTATGTGCTTCATCCATTACAAGCTCGCGTAAGTTGCCAAAGAGTGGAACCCAGATGCGTCCTGTTACATAATAGGCGTCGTCTTCCTTTTGTTCTAGTCGTTGCCTTGAACCGCGTAAGGCTTCAGCCCTGACGTTTTCTGGTTTCAATGCTTCTACCTGAGCATCTCGTATCTGTGCAGGAAGACTAGACTGAATAGTAAGTTGTAATGCTCGTACGCGCCTAGGCGTAGTATCCTTTCGACTGAGGGCGTTAGCCACAACATTGGCTTTGCCCGGATGGTACTTGATGGCACATTCGTAATCATTAAGTAGCTCAACCCATCGACGTTGACGCATGTTCAATTCCTTCTGCTTGAAGATATGCTCGAGACTCCTGTGATCGGTGTAGATGGTGCACTTGGTACCGTACAGGTAATGTCGCCATATCTTAAGCGCGAAAACAACAGCTCCCAGCTCTAAATCGTGTGTAGTGTAATTCCGTTCGTGGATCTTAAGTTGGCGCGAAGCGTAAGCAATGAATTTATCCCGTTGCATCAATACAC
This sequence comes from Helianthus annuus, assembly GCF_002127325.2. Taxonomy (NCBI): domain Eukaryota; kingdom Viridiplantae; phylum Streptophyta; class Magnoliopsida; order Asterales; family Asteraceae; genus Helianthus; species Helianthus annuus. The sequence continues at coordinate 115,760,562 of NC_035437.2, read as the reverse complement.
AACCAAGACCCTGAATCGATGCGTCGCAGTAGACCACAAAATCGTCTGTGCCCTCTGGCAATGAGAGAATAGGTGCGCTGCAGAGTCTATCCTTTAAGTGCTGAAAAGTTGTTTCCTGTGTATTACCCCTACGATAAGTAACACCTTTCTGTGTCAGTAGTGTAAGCGGCTGTGCAATCTTTGAGAAGTCTTTGATGAACCGTCTGTAATAACCCGCCAAACCCAAGAATTGGCGTATTTCCATTGGGGTACGTGGTGCAGGCCAGTTCCTGATCGAGTCTACCTTGGATGGATCAACATGAATCCCATCCTTGTTTACCACGTGGCCTAGAAAGTGGACTTCACGAAGCCAGAAATCGCATTTTGAAAACTTGGCGTATAGCTGTTCTGTTCGAAGAAGTTCTAAAATAAGTCGTAAATGCTGTTCGTGTTCCTCCTGACTCTTGGAATAGATCAGGATGTCGTCGATGAAAACAATCACAAACTTGTCTAGGTAAGGCTTGCACACTCTGTTCATAAGATCCATGAAGACTGCAGGCGCGTTCGTTAATCCGAATGGCATAACTAGAAACTCGTAGTGGCCGTAGCGAGTTCTGAATGCTGTTTTGGAGACGTCCTCATCCCGGACTCTCAGTTGATGGTAGCCTGACCTCAGATCAATCTTTGAGTAGTAGCTCAACCCTTGCAGCTGGTCGAACAAGTCATCAATGCGTGGAAGAGGATAGCGATTCTTCACAGTCACCTTGTTGAGCTCGCGATAATCGATACACATTCTGAAGGTACCGTCTTTCTTCTTCACAAATAATACTAGAGCTCCCCAGGGCGAAGAGCTAGGACGAATAAAACCCTTATCCAAGAGCTCTTGTAGTTGTTTGGACAGTTCTTCCAGTTCAGTTGGAGCTAAGCGATACGGTGCACGAGCTATTGGTGCTGCTCTTGGAGCTAGTTCAATCTGGAATTCGACCTGGCGATGAGGCGGTAGCCCAGGTAAATCTTCAGGAAACACTTGAGGAAAATCACGTACAATTGGGATATCCTCTAATCTCTTCTCTTTCGTTGATGCGTCTGTAACAAGTGCCAAAATGGCAGTGTGACCCTTTCGCAAACATTTCTGAGCTTTCAGAAAGGAGATGATGCCAACCACGGCACTACTCTTGTCGCCTTGAACTTCGAGAGGTTCTTTACCAGAACGGGGAATACGAACAATCTTCTCCTTGCATAAGATCTCTGCTTGATGTTGGGATAACCAATCCATACCTTGGTTTACTCGGTATGCTAAGGTATGTGCTTACAAATAATCAGTCAAGTCCTAAAGTACGCACGTCTACATAATCAGTTTATATTCACGAAGTTCACGTATAAGCACAATCATAGCGGATATCAGACCAATGATCACCTAATAGCACAAGACACGTATTCAAGCTCATCCAAGTCATGCTCAACATTTAACCTCAGTTAGTTAACCCAGTTAAGTCTTAACAAATTTAAACTATGTTACTGTGCAGATTGATAACTCGACGAAACACCCTTGTTTCGTCATATTTACCCTTGGCGAAACACATCTGTTTTGCCGTAATAGCCCATGACGAAACGCATTTGTTTCGTCATAACTACCCTCGGCGAAACACCCCCTGTTGGCGAAACACATCAGCGTTTCGTCGACATCGGCGTTTCGTGAAGGCATCAGTTTCGCTGCATAACGGTTACGTACAGAAAACCCTAACAGCCGTCATCATCAAGTAGCAATCATACAGAAATCATTCAGCACAGAAAACATCATCTAATCATCATGAAATTATTGATACTAATTGTGACTGAGTTACGTGTTCACCTAAACAATCTAATCATACAATCATCACATCATAATTTCATCATTCAGCAACATGCTCATACCAATCATGAACACTAGCATAAACAATTGAATTCATCAACTCTATCTATTTACCGGTGCATCAGTAAGCAATTCAAATCCCGACACTCAAACATTAACCGATAATAGATCCTACTATAATCAATTTATCATCTAAACATGAACATAGGCATTACTTAGTATCGATCCCTAATGATTTAAATCAAACAGTTCACGACAATATAAATCGAATAATCACGCAAGGTTTACACACTAACCGCGATGAATAAAAAGGATGATTTGATCGTTTAAAGATGGCTCCGAGGCACACGGTTGCCGTCAACAGAGAGAGAGAGAGTTCTAGGGTTCTTGTTTGCTAAAAGAATGTCAAGTGTAGCAGTTTCACGCAACAAATACTCGTAAAAACGTACTGGGCCGTTACTGGGCCTCGCGTAACACTGGGCCGGCGAAATAACTTGTTTCGTCGAGACGTAAATGGCGAAACACCCTGTTTCATCGAATTGGTTTAAGGCGAAACACATCCGTTTCGTCGAGTTAGCTGATGGCGAAACACTCTTGTTTCGTCGGGCCTTTTTATGGTTTAAATAGTTTAAGTTTTTCTACAAGTTTCATGTAATAACACCAAACACATATACATGCAACAATCATAATACGCTTTATCATATTACAACGTATACAGTTACAAAGCAAACAAGTCGTATACGTAAACAATTAAACAGTTAATCTTGCAATAAATGCGAAAGTGGAATCTCGGAAATTCGAGTTGTCACAATAAGTGCTGTGAACTATGAAGTGGAAGTATGACTACTAAGAAAACGTTAACACGATGATTATTTAACTCGCATGAAGATTGTGAAAGAGATTCATGAACACAATGAAGTTTTGAGTTTTTATTCATACACTTGTTAGTTTATTTGGGTTATATGTTTGATCATTAGACTTAGATCGACACTTATTAGACATTTGGATTATTTGGAAGATTGATTGAACTTTTAATTGAAGTGATTATTTTATGATTTCTACATTTTACAATTTTGTTTTTATTTTTAATGTAAATAAATTATAATTGTAATTAATTAAAATTAATATGAATAACGTCAGTGTCATTTAATATGAGGTAATTTTTGTGGTAAAAAATATGTGCCACTAAAAGCTCAAAAGTTTGTACTGGCAGATAAAAAAGTGCCACTAAAAACCTAAAAACTTCGTGCGACACATTGAAAAAGTGCCACTAAAAGGCTTTAGCGTCAGCACTTCTTGTGGCACTTTTTTTGTGTGCCGCCCATTCTTACAAGTTTCTTTAGTGGCAATTTCTTGTTTTTCTGTGGCACTTTTTGCATGCCACTAGATGGCATTTTTTTGTAGTGAGTGGTTGATACATCTGTTGACTTTGGTCAACAGATGGATGAAAAACAGATGTTTCGAACTACTGTTGGGATAAAGAAGAGTGTTATGGAAAAAACTGTGGTTGAAACTGCTGTTTGGTTAAAACGGTTGTTTAAAACCACTGGTGGGTTAAAATAGTGTTTTGTGGAGGTTGAAGGGGATTGAAACGACTGTTGGGTTAAAATACTATTTTTTTTGGAGAAGGAACATGTTTGAATGCAAATGTTATTTTGTATTTATTATACTCTAAACTTTAAGTATTTAAGGTTGAAGTTGAAGTTGGGGAGATATGGTTGAATTTGATTTGAGCAATGAAGTTTTGAAATACCTCCAACATGTTGACAACTACAGTGATCCGAAAGGAGTTTTATTTATCGAGACTACTGTTTCGCCCATTGATTAGAAATTAGTATGCTGTCTTTTACTGAATGTTGTTTGCTGTTTTGAACTTTGTTTATTATATAGTTACCTCTGTTTGACACTTGTAGTTTTATATAATTAGTTGTGTTAAAATTATTAACCATGTTTGTTATTTAAATTAACTAAATGAATATTTAGATTTGAGAGTGTAAACGCTTGTACTATTGGCAAAGTTCTGTTTAAATTGTCAAAGCTCTGTTATTGTGAACATATATTTGAAAATAAAATAGTGGTTGATACATCTGTTGACTTTGGTCAACAGATGGATGAAAACAGATGTTTCAAACTACTGTTAGGATCAAGCAGAGTGTTGTGGAGAAAACTGTGGTTGAAACCGCTGTTTGGTTAAAATGGTGGTTTAAAACCACTGTGGGGTTAAAATAGTATTTGTGGAGGTTGAAGGGGATTGAAACGACTGTTGAGTTAAAATATTGTTTTGAAATACCTCTAACATGTTGACAACTACAGTGATCCGAAACGAGTTTTATATATTTATCGAGACTACTGTTTCGTCCAATGATTATAAATTAGTATGTTGTATTTTACTAAATGTTGTGTGCTATTTTGAACTTTATTTATTATATAGTTACCTCTATTTGACACTTGTAGTTTTTATATAATTAGTTATGTTAAAATTATTAACCATGTTTGTTATTTAAATTAACTAAATGAATATTTAGGTTTGAGAGTGTAAAAGCTTGTAATATTGGCAAAGGTCTGTTTAAATGATCAAAGCTCTGTTATTGTGAACAGATGTTTGAAAATAAACAGTGGTTGATACATCTGTTGACTTTGGTCAACAGATGGATGAAAAAAGATGTTTCGAACTACTGTTGGGATCTAGCAGAGTGTTGTAGAGAAAACTGTGGTTGAAACCGCTGTTTGGTTAAAATGGTGGTTTAAAACCACTGTTGGGTTAAAATAGTGTTTTGTGGAGGTTGAAGGGGATTGAAACGACTGTTAGGTTAAAATATTTTTTTTGAGAAGGAACATGCTTGAATGCAAATGTTATTTTGTTTACAAAGAGATTAATAAATTATATATTTTTGTATTTTTTATACTCTAAACATTAAGTTTAAGGTTGAAGTTGAAGTTGAAGTTGGGGAGATATGGTTGAATTTGATTTGAGCAATGAAGTTTTGAAATACCTCCAACATGTTGACAACTACAGTGATCCGAAAGGAGTTTTATTTATCGAGAGTACTTTTTCGCCCATTGATTAGAAATTATTATGCTGTATTTTATTGAATGTTGTGTGCTGTTTTGAAGTTTGTTTATTATATAGTTACCTCTGTTTGACACTTTCATATTTTATGTAATTAGTTGTGTTAAAATTATTAACGATGTTTGTTATTTAAAGTAACTAAATGAATATTTAGGTTTGAAAGTTTAAATGATGAAAGCTCTGTTGTTGTGAACAGATGTTTGAAAATAAAACTGTAGTTGATACATCTGTTGACTTTGGTCAACAGATGGAGGAAAACAAATGTTTGAAACCACAGTTGGGTTAAATGTATTTGTTGTGGAGAAAACTATGGTTAAAACTGCTGTTGGGTTAAAACGATGGTGTAAAACCACTGTTGGGTTAAAATAGTGTTTTGTGGAGGTTGAAGGAACATGTTTGAATGCAAATATTATTTCGTTTACAAAAGATTAATAAATTGGATATTTTTGTATTTTTTATACTCTAATCTTTAAGTTTTTACTGACTGACTTATTTATTTATAAATCTATATAAATATAACTATATTCATCATTTATATTTATTATGCATGGTTTTCTAAGAAACGACCCGTGTTTGCACACGGGTCTTACCGCTAGTCTACTATAATAAAAGAAACCAATTTTTGGACACGTGTCATTCATTGAAGATATCCTCAAATCTATACTTATCTTATACTAACTAAATAAATAATAAATTAATATTAAATATTATCATACTTTAATAAAATATTTTTCTCAAATCTAAATTGTTAATTTAATATACTTTTAAAATAGATACCTCTCTTTCCTTCTTATCTTATATATATAAATAATAAATTAATATTAAATGTTATCCTAATTTATTAAAAATATAACTTTTTTTTATTATTTGGTATACAAAATTATATTTACTCAACTCGTGTAAAACGCAGGGTTTTTAAGAATATAATTTTTTTTATCATTTGGTAGATTTTTCAACCCGACTACACACGGGTTTTTTAAAGATACGACGTTTTTAGTATTTAATATACAAAACTACATTTATTTAATCTGTCTAATACACATGGTTTTTAAATATATAACTCTTTTTAGATCTATTCAACACGTGTAATATACGGGGTTTTTAAGGATGTAATTTTTTATTATTTGGTAGATTTATTCAACCCGATTATACACGGGTTTTTTTAAAGATACGCCATTTTTAGTATTTAGTATTTAGTATATAAAATTACATTTATTTAATCTGTGTAATACACATGGTTTTTAAAGATATAACTTTTTTTATTAGTTGATATATAAAATTACATTTATTTAACCCGTACAATATACAGGGTTCATAAAGATATAACTTTTTATTATTTAATATATAAAATTAGATTTATTCAACCCGTGTAATACATGGGATTCTAACCTAGTTTTAAATAACTTAAATCTGATCATCCACCACCACCACCACCATCCATGATCCACCCCATCGCCACCACTCTCTCTCTCTCTCTATCCCAATCGTAACCCACCTCTATCAAGAACATTTCTAATCCGAAACCAAATCACTGAACAATCTGTACATTATAATAAGTAATTAAATGAAATCGCAAACCTAATCACTAAACATCAATTAAATTAAGCGATTTGTATAAAATAATGACTAATGAAACATTGTTGTAAAGGAAATCGGAAACCTAATCACTGGACATCAATCAAATTAAACAATCTGTACTATATAATGATTGTTGAAATGTTGTTTCTAAATGAAATTGGCAACCTAATTACAGAAGACATCAGTCTAGTTAAATAATCTGTGCATTATAATGACTAGTGAAATTAAATCGGAAACTTAACCACTGAACATCAATCTATTAAACAATCTGTACGTTACAATGACTAATAAAAAACTGTGAATCAAATCAAACAATCTGAACATGAATCAAATCAAACAATCTGAACATGAATCAAATCAAACCTAATCACCACAAACATACAAACCCTAAAATCAAAACTTTTATCTTCTACACAAAATCAAACCTGCAACACTTATACACAAAATCATAATCTGCATACACAAAATCGAAGGATTGCAACACCACCAGAAGACCTCCGATTGGAGGATTCCAGCTGCAATTTTGATCGGAGGATTCTGGCTACAAATTCATCGCCAATACCTCAGAGACGTTCTAGAAGCGTAAGCAGAATCTCACGGAGGATTCCGGCAGGAATTTTGAACCGGAGATAAGTTCGTCGTTGTAGTCTAAGCATGGTGGTGTGGCTGGTTCTACTCAGAAGCATGGGAGGTGGTGCGGTGGAGGGGGTAGAGGGTGGCGGTTCTTTGTGGTGGTTGGTTTGCAGGTGGGGCAGTGGGTGGGAGTGTTTGGTTGTAAGTGAGCGGTGGGAGGCGGTTATTTTGGTGGGTGTCAGATGTATTGGGAAGGGAAATTTTGATTTTGAAAAAGCCTATGATAACGTTTGTTGGAGTTTTCTGCTGGACATCATGGGGCAAATGGGTTTTCCCGATTTATGGTGCAAATGGGTTAAATGGATCCTAGTTTCGGCTAGATCCTCGATTCTTATGAACAGGTCCCCTACCTTTGAATTTACTTGTTCAAATGGGGTTAGACAGGGAGACCCATTATCCCCGTTTTTGTTCCTTTTGGTTATGGAAGCCCTATCCAACATTTTAAGCAATTCTAGGAATGTTGGGCTTTTCAAAGGTATTCATACCCCTAACCATGGACCGGTTATTTCCCACCTTTTTTACGCTAATGATGTTCTTTTAATGGGGGAGTGGGATAGCGGCAATGTGAAGAATGTGGCTAGATGTTTAATAATTTTTTTATTTATGTTCGGGTTTAAAAATCAATCTCCAAAAATCTAACATATACGGGTTGGGGGTTGAAAGTAATGATGTGATTGATATGCTAAAGTGATTGGGTGTAAAATGGACTCCATCCCGCTTACTTATTTAGGGATTTTGGTGGGGCTAATATGAATAGAATTAATAGCTGGTATACAGTTATGGAGGTTTTTGATAAAAGGTTGTCGATATGGAAAGCTAAAACTTTGTCGACAGGGGGGGAGGCTTACGTTGATCAAATCGGTTTTGGAGAGTCTTCCTATCTATTGTTTTTCTTTATATAAGGCCCCTTTGGGGGTTATTAAGACTCTCGAAGCCAAAATGAGAAAATTCCTTTGGGGGCTTTAGTATTAATCATAAAATGAACTGGGTGGCTTGAGATTGGGTCACCTGGCCTAAGATAAAGGGTGGTTTGGGTATAAACAGACTCAAAGAGGTCAATAAGGCTCTTCTTGTTAAATGGGGGTGGAGATATAAGGTCGAAAATCATAATCTGTGGTGTAAGTGGTGGAAGGCTTGCCATGGTAAGAAAAATCAAAGGAGCTTCCTCCCGCTAACATCACGGGGTGTTGGAAAAATGTGGTCAATCTGATGTCCAAATTAAAATTAAATGGGGAGGGGTTAAATCGGATTATCATGGGTAAGGTGGGAAATGGGGAGGATATTCGTTTTTGGATTGACACTTGGGTGGGCGATTTTCCCTTCATGGAAAGATGGCCTCTTTTATTTGGTTTGGAGTTGTTCAGAATGTGCAGGGTCGCAGAGAGAGTTGAAGATTTTGGTGTATTTAATTGGCAATGGTCTAGACCTCCTGAATCCGATGAGGAAATAAAGGAATGGCAGGATTGCCGTGAGGTTCTTAGCATAGTGAGACTCTCCAACGAAAAGGACGCGTGATATTGGAGTGAGGATAGTCAGAAAGGTTTCTCGGTGAAGCCGGTCAAAAAGGTTATGATTAAGGATAGAGGTACAAGTCATCCTCCGAATTCTGTATGGTGAAAATGAGTGCCCATCAAATGTAATATCATGGCATGGAGAGGTAATTTGGATAGGCTTCCTACGATGATTAATTTAAAAAGAAGGAAGGTAGATATCAACTCGGTCATGTGCCCCGTTTGCGACGAATACGAGGAAACGGTGGACCATTTATTCACTGCTTGCACGGTGGCGATTCGTATGTGATCGGCTTTCAGCGTTTGGTGCAACATCCAACCGTTTTCTTTTTTGAGTTCAAAGACATTTTAGACATCCACAAGTTTATTAAAAGCAGTAAGAAGGCAGAGAAGATCATGTACGGGTTGACAATTATTTCTTGCTGGTGCATTTAGAAAGGAAGGAACGAAGCGGTTTATAATCAGAAAAAGTGTAGTCCGCAAGATATCATAGGGGATGTCAAATCGAGAGGGTTTGCTTGGGTTAGAAGTAGATCGGCATATAACTATATTAATTGGGCGGAGGGTGCAAATACCCATTATATATGTTGTAATTTTCTTCCCTTTGCCCGTTTAGGTCGGAGGTGTGTTTCTTAATGAAGTTTATTTTTCAAAAAAAAAAAAAAAAAAAAGAAGGGGTAGAGAAAGAGGGAGAGAAGTAGAGAGAGATGAGTGAGGGTTTCTGAACATATAATTATATGTAATAATTATATTAATTTCTTAAATTTGTTTTTGGTTTATTGTTAATTAAAATTAATATATATATATATATATATATATATATATATATATATGGGTAAAAAACAAAATTACCCTTGTGTGATCTGATTTAACAAAAAATCTAACTGAGTTATGGCTAAAGGACAAGACGTGCAAAGATTTTGCCTATAAAGGGCTAGAGATGGGTGATGCGTGTGAAGTGTCGTATAGTTTTTAATGTATATTTTAAGCCCTTTAACACTTTTTAGCCAAGTTTTAAATTTATGAAACACGATATTTACTAACACTAAACACACATGTGGGCAAGTGCACCCGTCGTGAGCGTATTAGTACCGGTTTATCCTCAACGTCTAATCAAATCAAAAGTTTAGAAAAAGATGTTAAACTAGAAAATAAAAACTAAAAATGCTGAAAAATAAAAATAAAAGTAAAAACAGATAGACAAGATGAATCACTTGGATCCGACTCGTGTTTAGTGTAACCTTTGATTATTTCTGCACTTTTGCACTTTTTAAGAGATTATCTTAGTTATTCGTAACATTCCCAAAATTCTTATTTATATAAAATATATAAAAACTTATGTTATTAAAAGGATGCATCATGGGTAGGGTAGGTTGTCCAATGAAAATATGAGGTATTTTGGGCAAGCGTATGAACCATTTAATAATTAAATTATAAAAATACATTATATTTGAACATACTCTATTTTTAATGAAACTTTGTTCAAAATGTAGATAAAATTATTCTCATTCTAATGGCATATTTATTATTTTATAAAACGTCATATTTTAGAAGTTATAAGCGCCAAAAGAGTAAAGCAGTTAAATTAATTATAATATATATATATATATATATATTAAATAATAATAATAATAATCAAAATCAAAATCTTTCATATTTAAATAAAGTGGACGTACATGTCCATTTTGAATAAACTAATAATTAAAATTTCAAAAATGAAATTAGGATGATATACGTGGATGAGGGAATCTTTTGATCAACTTCCAAATCAACAAATTTCATTAAATATTGAAGGGTACGTGTATACACCAGAACGGATGCTTTTAGCCTCCAAGACAATTGAAAATATGACTATATATATGGACACAAGCATCAAAGAAAGTTGCTCAATACCTTCCATTTTTGTCGCCCCTCTTTCCTTTGTTATATACATATTTATTCATTCCATAGTAAGAATAATAAAGCCCTGCCCTGTTTTAAGTGTTGTAACCCTGGTCACTGATGCCCTGTCCGATTGACGTAGGGCCCCGTAACGTATGTCAAGGCTCTGCCTATATTCGTTGGGGTTCTGTCTCGTGACGTAGGGATAAAGTGAAATTGGGTTACTATACTTAAGGTGAGTGCACTATATATTTTATTAAATAGCCCAGGAGTTATACCCAAAATATAACAACCCTCCTAAAACATCCATGACACCCCTACACCTCCTAAAATACGGCCCATACTTGAAAACTGGCCCCGAATAACCTTTATTTCATTAAAAAACAAATAAAACAAATTCTAGGAGTCGCTCGCGGGCCGCGAAGGCATAGCCTTCGGCTTACGCGGGCCGCGACAAGGTAAATGGTGGTGAAACCTTGGGCTGCCACGTGGCCCAACACACGGCAACCCTATGCCATGACCCGGACAAGCTACGCTGTTGCCCAACTTTGACATGGGCCGCGTAACCCTTGGGTTACACTTTACGCGGGCCGCTAGAGGACCAGAAATCAACACTATATATAGAGGGCCTCGGCTCTTCAGTTGAATTCGTTCACAAATATTTTCTTTCTCTCCAATCTGAAGTATAGGCATTATAAACAGGTATTATACCCCTTTAATTAGCGAAGCTCTACTCCGTTGTAAGTATCATAACCCCTGGATATGTATTAGATACGCTGCCTGAATGATCTAGGGTTCCGTAAAGGCTGTCGTGGTTCTGCCCGACGTAGTCGTTGGAATGCCGTCTCGGGGAGGGTATTACTAATGTTAAAATGGGTTTTTATACTAACACGTTTGCATTGTTTATTTAATTAGATTATAACCAAGAAGTCACAAAGGAAAGCCCTATAATAACAATGTGAGTAATCCTCTTTCTGTAAAGCTATTTTATGAACTGTTTTCCAAAACCTTAAATATTTTTCCATGCGAATAGCAGTTATTGAGTATTTGTAAGAATACAATTATAGTCAGTAAATTTGGGGTTTTGTATACAAAATTTGTTACAAGCTGGATAGGAGTAACATGACCATAAGTCGGAACGACAGTACCGTGTGGTGGTAATTGATATAACTTGGAAACAAATGTAATTGCGAGATCGCCCTCAATACTGTACAATGGTTTTTATTAAACTTGATTGAACTGGGATTCACTCACCAGTATTTCCTGCTGATAAAATGTTTTAAACACGTGTTTCAGGTAACTTAATGTGAAGCCAATAAAAGCCAGCTGGAGAGCACTGAATGTCACACCCCGACCACGTTAAAACAACAAAACGTGGCGAAAACATCGGGGAGTGTTGTAACAGAATCATTGTTTCAAAACACACGGAAATTTGAAGTTTCGTTTTATTAAACATTAAACATTTACATCGTCTTGAAATCTAACAAACAAGTTAAACATAGTCTATCATTGTTATTAAGTCACTAAGGCCTTGCCCAGTCCTATGTGAGTGTGCATCCTAGCAATCAACATTACCTGAAACATATGTGAAAACAAAGTCAGCAAAGAAATGCTGGCGAGTATATAGGTTTTATGAGAGTATCGGATTCATGGCTAGTTTACATGTTGCAGTACCTCGTTAGACTACAAGAGTCAAAATACAAACCTCGTTTTGAAAAGTGTATTGCAACATAAATAACCAACTCAAATCAAATTGGTTATAGTTTGTTATAAAATCTCGTAGCCATGATCCTTAACCCAAAACATTTGTTTTATCAAATCAAATTGTAAAACATTTCGTAAAAACTCGTTAATAAAACTCGTATGGTTTATATCATTTCAAAAACCTCGTTGTGTGACATCGTTTTAAAATCGTTTCCCCAGTGAACTAAATAATGACACAAAATGTAATATGATAAGAGCATTTATATATAAGATGTACCAGCAACGTATCTACCATGCTTTTATCATGCTACACCTGTCCCATTATCTAATCACATCCCAAAACCAATCGTTTGACCAAATCGTTTATCCAATTCGTTTAATTCGTTTCAAATCGTGTAACTTATCCCCAAAATTGTTTAACTCGTTTTAATAGTGAAACTACTTTTGGTCGCCTCGCTAATAACATTCAAACCTTTGTGACTCGCCTATCGCCAATCTCGCATTAACTAACCACCAAAGGGTAAGTTAACAATCTCGCATTAACTAACCACCAAAGGGTAAGTTAACAATCTCGCATTAACTAACCACCAAAGGGTAAGTTAACAATTACAGATTCGGTCGCTACCCACCTAACCCACACATAACAATGGGCGCAGTCTGATAACGGGATTTGTCAGATCCTATGGTACCATAACCTAATACTGGTCGGTTTGGCCAAAATTAATGAATGTTATTCGTTATGTAATTTCAACCAACAAGTTTGTTCACTTTATCAAAATCGTTATTAATTTAATATAAACCATTTCAATCGTTTTCAAAAACCATCGTTAAAACATTGAAATCACTTAACACATATAGATCACCCCAAAACAATTAAAAGCAGTAAAATAGGGGAACTATGTACTCGCCTGAGAATGCTTAGCGGTCTTTGAACAACAACCAAGCAAAGCTAGAGGGAGCACGGAATCAAATGGCAACCTAATAACTATATAAATAAACCGGACCTAAGTCGGAGGATCGGATAGGATGAGGTCTTGTAAACCAAATGAGTTGTTGGAACTCATATGACATGGTTTAACAATGCCTACATACTAAATTGAAACCTAACCTAAGTGCTTTAGACCCGTTACGACCCATTAAGGTAGCTTACGCTACTTTAACGCGTCGTGCGTGCAAACGCGCGTTCGAGACGTCTAACTAGTCCTATGACAAGTATTATATGCCTAAACATGTTTAAATAAGTTGCATAATCAGTTTAGGTGACAAAAGTTAGGTTACATATGCTTAGAGTCCAATTATGCATAAAAAGGGCATTTTGGTAATTTACCTAAGGCATATAATCTACCTATCATACAACTACTTAAACTCGGTGACCATAAGGTATAACCTCGGAAGGTTATTCCCTATGCAACTATGGTCACTACATATGCTTGGTCGGATCCTAAAGATCGACCAAACGGGTCGAGTTCGAAAGTCTAAGCGGTGGTTTAGACCGCTTGACTTACGACTCTAAACAAGCACTAAACTAAAAGTGACGAGCTAAGCATGTTAAAACATGCTTAACTAAGTTAGAAAACAGGTTTTGATATTAAAACAAAGTGTTTTGATACCTAGAGTAGTTTGGTTGCAAAATACGCTTAAATGCGCATTTTGACCGAAACTACGACTCGTCACTATGCCTAGTCAACGTGGTAATCAGTAGGTATAGTCACTAAGGACTATAACCATCGTGATTACGCTCACGTTGCGAAGTTCTAACGAACTTCTCGTTGACCATCTCGTGGTCAAAGCTGGAAGTCAAACAAAGTTTGACTTTCGAGCTAGGAAAGCGATAAAAGAATGAAAGAGGACTTACAAAGGGTCCAAAGAGATTTGGTTCCAAGTATTCTCAGGTAGGAAGTGATTATTCAACCACTAAGAGAAATCTCAGACCAAATGCAAGGAGAATGGAATGAAAGCATGGCCTATATATAGTTTTCGCAAAACCGTTAAGATCATTTCTTGGAGAAGAGAGAATGATCTAGGCCATACACTTGCTATAGACTGATTGGGGGACTTGGAGAACACATAAACCAGCCCATAGCATGAAAAACCACCCATCAAAACCATCAAAATCGAGCAAAATGACCAGATTCAATGTTTCTGTCTGATAGGCTCACGCGCCTCGCGTAAGGTTTTACTAAGGCTTACGCGGCCCGCCTGAGGAAGTTTGGCAGATTGTCAGTTTTAGTCCCTGCAGCTGAGAAACTTGCGTTTCGGCCCATTTTTGACATGTTTAAGCCCCGTTAACCTCATTTCAAGACTATAAAATGAAGTTAAAGTATTGGGAACTCAAAACATGCTCAAAAATATCTCGGATGTCGGTTCGTTTGGTCGTACGGTTGCGTTGTTCGGTTAATTACTACGGAAGTCGTAACGAACGCAAAAACGATCCAAATTGAGCGACGAATGGAATTTTATCATGCCAATCACTAAAATATAATATTTTAATGATTACATAAATTTTTGGATGTCCGGATATATTCAGAACGTAAGATATGCGCGAAAATGCAAACTTGTGCACTTTTTGACGCTTTTAGTCCCTGAATGACCAATAAGTTTATTTTTTTGCACACCAAACACCTCAAAGCCTATTTCTAAGCTATGTAAAGGATATTTAGGGCATGTTTAACTTATGATCAAGTTCCGGAATGTTCATTACAGTACGAATCGGCATACTTTCGCAGTTTGTCAAAATTAGTCCCTTTAAGCGAATAAACTTGATTTCGACACACCAAACCCTCCAAAACTTATTTCTAAGTTATGTAAAGGTTATTTAAGGTATGTTAAGCCTATGTCACTATTCCGGAGTATTTGTCGTGTTAAACTGATTACGTTTACGCATCAGTTCGCGTATAACTTTCTAGAAAGCGATTTAGAGCTCGAAATCGAACAAGAATTGATATGTGCAAATGATACACATATTTATACAAATCCCAAGTATGAAATACAATATTTCATTGATTTGGTATTTGTTTTATGGCCGTGGAGGCACAGATGTCACAGTCTCCCCTACTTCAGGAAATTTCGTCCCGAAATTTTAACTAGAGGAAACTTGTGAGAACAATTGTGGATGTTTCACCTTCATTTGGTCCTCACGTTCCGAAGTAAATTCTGGGCCACGCTTAGATTCCTAGCGAATCTTGACCAAACGAAATCTATTTTGGGGATGATAAGCAGTGCTTAGATTTAGTTGGGTTCCCATAGCAGATTGCATGGCCTTCCAAAAATGAGATGAAAATTGAGCATCACGATCAGATATGATGTCCAAAGGAACACCATGTCGAGATACAATCTCATCAACATAAATCTTTGCAAGTTTATCAGCAGATAAATCTTCGCGAGTCGGAATAAAATGAGCTGTCTTCGTTAATCGATCGATAACAACTCATATAGCATCGTGACCTTTAGATATACGCGAAAATTTAGTGATGAGATCCATAACAACGTTCTCCCACTTCCAAACCGGTATCTCTGGTTGTACAAGCAAACCAGAAGGTCGTTGATGTTCAGCCTTGACTTTTGAGATAAGTTAGGCATTTCGAAACATGAAGTCGAAAAGATAAGACAGCACCGGTTAGGGTTATGAACTTCTAGTAACTTTAATAACATTATGCTTGCAATGTAAGAGGGACACTTATATACAAGTATATGAAGCGTCATTGGTGCGTCCACCGTACCTCCATTACATTGTTCACGTTCCGTTATTGTTGTCACTATCGGTTCTTACACATGATAAATCTTACTGTGGTTTCTGTGCACTGAATTTCATAATTATGTATGCATCCATAATTACGCAATTCCTTGCATAGTCCACACAGTGCATCTTATGACGTGTAGGGGAAAACCCAATAAACAAACCTGTGATGAGTGTGACTAGAACACCATAGAGTCCTTTAGATCAATAAATGATCTTTTAAAACAGACAACCAAGGAGTCTTTTCAGGTATATCATCACATGTCGTTCCTAACCAGATTTGAATCAATCTTTTTACTAGACCACCCAAAGGGTCTCTTTTTCGAATTATGGAATGGTACTATAAAATCCAAGGGTCTTAACTACCACGTAGAAGCCCATTAAGGATTTAAGGTAGTACCTTTGGATATCCTACTATGAATCCCTCATATGAAGATATGGAAGGTTCTACGAGGATTTGGATAACGAATAACTCGGATTACACAAAAACATAAAGGAAACACATAATCACATAATCGTTTAACTTGACCTTTAATTTGTTATCTTTGGACACGGGTATTTAAAGCATACCAGGAATCCAATTCGTGGATTTCATTTGACACTTTAAACATCTTCAAAAATCTAACTATGAAGATAGAGAGATCTTAATAGGAATTTCGGCTTGTCCTTATTGAATTGTAATGTATGTATTAAGGCATACAAAGAATCCAATCAAGGGCTCCGATTTGAGTGATAATCATCCACATGGATCTAATTGTGAAGATAATAAGATCCTATATGGATTTCAGAATTTGAATAGCAGGGGATGCTTCGAAACCTTGCACTAGACGTGCTTAAGTCGACACACGAGGTAGAATCCTCATGAAGTTGAGGTGCTAGCTATGCCAAGGCGACATATGAAGCAGAATTTGGAGGTTGGGTATAAGATCGAAAAAAAAAAAAATAATACCCTTAGTTATCTAACCAAGAATTTAAAGTGATTACCCAAAATGTCACTTGTATTCGGTACTTCGTTTCTTGAAACGAGTACTTAGAATTTTTTGAGGAAATCATGAGCGATCACATGAATGGAAGAACTACAAGAGTAGTTTGTAAAGAACATAGTTCTTTGGTGTAGGTATTATAGGGGCATGCCATACACACATATAACTACACTTGTACATCAGAATTGTGAACAACGATTTATTTATAAACCAAACAGGTTGTTTCAGAGTTCAACAAAAGAAACAAAAGCATAAGTTTCCAATCATTTCAAACAACAGCTTCTTCTAATCGGCCCAATGCTCATCCGTGGGTCAGATTTGCATTGACAAACTTTGGGTATTCGTCCCTGAAATGACTCGTCTCGTCATAGAAGTAGCAAGTTCCAAGAGGAAAACGAGCTTGTGCTGGATTTGCTTGAAGTTGAACAGGGTTCTGAATAGTTTGGTTTAACATAGCGACTGAACGACAGTCTCTTGCCAAATGACCAACAAGTCCACACTTGAAGCATATTTGGCATTTGACACTAGCATGGTGATGGAGGTTACATTGATGGCACAAAGGGGCTGTTCCTTCGTATGGTGCTCGAGTAACAGTAGGACCTGCAACAACTTTGTTTTGGATAACAAAGCGGCACATGTTAACCAAATGTCCCCATCGCCCGCAGTGGGTACATTTGAAACAAGGTGCTTGATTCAGATGATGGCCATTGCATTGATTGCAGAAAGGAGCAGTTCCCAAGTACCGCTTCTTGGCTGGTGGTGTTGCCACCTGACCAGGTCCTGCTTGATTTGGTGCAACGGCTGGAGGATTCTTTAAGGTCTTACGCTTCTTTGACCTTTTTGAAGGCTTGGCTTCTGCTTCCTTTGGTGCTTCTCGGGTGGTTTCATCCTGGAGACGGGACATGGCAACAGCTAATTCAGCAGTCTTCAGGATTACTTCGCCTATTCGTTGGGCAACTTTAGTAGCCTGTTCGGACATTTGAGCGTCGTTGCGATGAAGTGACATTCCAGAGGAAAGGGAAGACATAGGGGAAATGAACGAAAGGCTACCGGGTAATCAAAACAGAACGACAACGCATAAAAATTGCGATCATTTGTTTGTTACCTAAGGCAAACAAATGAAACGGTGACTAATCAAAGTAAATGGGTCATATTAATATATCACCGAAGACATGCTCGCCTATAAGTGAACACTCACCCCAAGAGTTCCCAGGTAAGAGTGACTGGTCCGATACTGCGGATTTGTACGAACACTCTAGCCTTAGACAGAAAACTCAGGGTACAGGCATTCACTCTTCCAGTTTGCACGTGTTCACATTATCTAGACCCAAACTTTGACGAGATTTTGAAAACTCAGAAGGCATAAAGCCAAAGATGAATCAAACCAGAAGGGTTTAAAACCATCTAACAGAAGGTTCAAAACCTAGTAATCAATCATCCTAGAACAGATGATTAATTTTTGAAGCGGATTCGAAATTTATGTTCTTATTGTGGTTGTCACCTAAGGATAGGTGACGGTATTGTTTTAAGATCTAAACACAAGAATCTTGTGTTAGGGTCCTAGGAAGGTTATAGACTAGGTCAAAGCATTACTAACAACCTAATTCCCTATAACCATGAGCTCTGATACCAACTTTTCTGTCACACCCCGACCATGTTAAAACAACAAAACGTGGCGGAAACATCGGGGAGTGTTGTAACAGAATCATTGTTTCAAAACACACGGAAATTTGAAGTTTCGTTTTATTAAACATTAAACATTTACATCGTCTTGAAATCTAACAAACAAGTTAAACATAGTCTATCATTGTTATTAAGTCACTAAGGCCTTGTCCAGTCCTATGTGAGTGTGCATCCTAGCAATCAACATTACCTGAAACATATGTGAAAACAAAGTCAGCAAAGAAATGCTGGCGAGTATATAGGTTTTATGAGAGTATCGGATTCATGGCTAGTTTACATGTTGCAGTACCTCGTTAGACTACAAGAGTCAAAATACAAACCTCGTTTTGAAAAGTGTATTGCAACATAAATAACCAACTCAATTCAAATTGGTTATAGTTTGTTATAAAATCTCGTAGCCATGATCCTTAACCCAAAACATTTGTTTTATCAAATCAAATTGTAAAACATCTCGTAAAAACTCGTTAATAAAACTCGTATGGTTTATATCATTTCAAAAACCTCGTTGTGTGACATCGTTTTAAAATCGTTTCCCCAGTGAACTAAATAATGACACAAAATGTAATATGATAAGAGCATTTATATATAAGATGTACCAGCGGCGTATCTACCATGCTTTTATCATGCTACACCTGTCCCATTATCTAATCACATCCCAAAACCAATCGTTTGACCAAATCGTTTATCCAATTCGTTTAATTCGTTTCAAATCGTGTAACTTATCCCCAAAATTGTTTAACTCGTTTTAATAGTGAAACTACTTTTGGTCGCCTCGCTAATAACATTCAAACCTTTATGACTCGCCTATCGCCAATCTCGCATTAACTAACCACCAAAGGGTAAGTTAACAATCTCGCATTAACTAACCACCAAAGGGTAAGTTAACAATTACAGATTCGGTCGCTACCCACCTAACCCACACATAACAATGGGCGCAGTCTGATAACGGGATTTGTCAGATCCTATGGTACCATAACCTAATACTGGTCGGTTTGGCCAAAATTAATGAATGTTATTCGTTATGTAATTTCAACCAACAAGTTTGTTCACTTTATCAAAACGTTATTAATTTAATATAAACCATTTCAATCGTTTTCAAAAACCATCGTTAAAACATTGAAATCATTTAACACATATGGATCACCCCAAAACAATTGAAAACAGTAAAATAGGGGAACTATGTACTCGCCTGAGAATGCTTAGCGGTCTTTGAACAACAGCCAAGCAAAGCTAGAGGGAGCACAGAATCAAATGGCAACCTAATAACTATATAAATAAACCCGACCTAAGTCGGAGGATCGGATAGGATGAGGTCTTGTAAACCAAATGAGTTATTGGAACTCATATGACATGGTTTAACAATGCCTACATACTAAATTGAAACCTAACCTAAGTGCTTTAGACCCGTTACGACCCATTAAGGTAGCTTACGCTACTTTAACGCGTCGTGCGTGCAAACGCGCGTTCGAGACGTCTAACTAGTCCTATGACA
Organism: Helianthus annuus; assembly: GCF_002127325.2. NCBI lineage: Eukaryota > Viridiplantae > Streptophyta > Magnoliopsida > Asterales > Asteraceae > Helianthus > Helianthus annuus. The sequence continues at coordinate 115,740,460 of NC_035437.2, read as the reverse complement.
AGTATTATATGCCTAAACATGTTTAAATAAGTTGCATAATCAGTTTAGGTGACAAAAGTTAGGTTACATATGCTTAGAGTCCAATTATGCATAAAAAGGGCATTTTGGTAATTTACCTAAGGCATACAATCTACCTATCATACAACTACTTAAACTCGGTGACCATAAGGTATAACCTCGGAAGGTTATTCCCTATGCAACTATGGTCACTACATATGCTTGGTCGGATCCAAAAGATCGACCAAACGGGTCGAGTTCGGAAGTCTAAGCGGTGGTTTAGACCGCTTGACTTACGACTCTAAACAAGCACTAAACTAAAAGTGACGAGCTAAGCATGTTAAAACATGCTTAACTAAGTTAGAAAACAGGTTTTGATATCAAAACAAAGTGTTTTGAGACCTAGAGTAGTTTGGTTGCAAAATACGCTTAAATGCGCATTTTGACCGAAACTACGACTCATCACTATGCCTAGTCAACGTGGTAATCAGTAGGTATAGTCACTAAGGACTATAACCATCGTGATTACGCTCACGTTGCGAAGTTCTAACGAACTTCTTGTTGACCATCTCGTGGTCAAAGCTGAAAGTCAAATAAAGTTTGACTTTCGAGCTAGGAAAGCGATAAAAGAATGAAAGAGGACTTACAAAGGGTCCAAAGAGATTTGGTTCCAAGTATTCTCAGGTAGGAAGTGAATAATCACAACCACTTAGAGAAATCTCAGACCAAATGCAAGGAGAATGGAATGAAAGCATGACCTATATATAGTTTTCGCAAAACCGTTAAGATCATTTCTTGGAGAAGAGGGAATGATCTAGGCCATACACTTGCTATAGACTGATTGGGGGACTTGGAGAACACACAAACCAGCCCATAGCATGAAAAACCACCCATCAAAACCATCAAAATCGAGCAAAATGACCAGATTCAATGTCTCTGTCTGATAGGCTCACGCGCCCCGCGTAAGGTTTTACTAAGGCTTATGCGCCCCGCCTGAGGAAGTTTGGCAGATTGTCAGTTTTAGTCCCTGCAGCTTAGAAACTTGCGTTTCGGCCCATTTTTGACACGTTTAAGCCCCGTTAACCTCATTTCAAGACTCTAAAATGAAGTTAAAGTATTGGGAACTCAAAACATGCTCAAAAATATCTCGGATGTCGGTTCGTTTGGTCGTACGGTTGCGTTGTTCGGTTAATTACGATGGAAGTCGTAACGAACGCAAAAACGATCCAAATTGAGCGACGAATGGAATTTTATCATGCCAATCACTAAAATATAATATTTTAATGATTACATAAATTTTTGGATGTCCGGATATATTCAGAACGTAAGATATGCGCGAAAATGCAAACTTGTGCACTTTTTGACGCTTTTAGTCCCTGAATGACCAATAAGTTTATTTTTTTGCACACCAAACACCTCAAAGCCTATTTCTAAGCTATGTAAAGGATATTTAGGGCATGTTTAACTTATGATCAAGTTCCGGAATGTTCATTACAGTACGAATCGGCATACTTTCGCAGTTTGTCGAAATTAGTCCCTGTAAGCGAATAAACTTGATTTCGACACACCAAACCCTCCAAAATTTATTTCTAAGTTATGTAAAGGTTATTTAAGGTATGTTAAGCCTATGTAACTATTCCGGAGTGTTTTTCGTGTTAAATTGATTACGTTTACGTATCAGTTCGCGTATAACTTTCCAGAAAGCGATTTAGAGCTCGAAATCGAACAAGAATTGATATGTGCAAATGATACACATATTTATACAAATCCCAAGTATGAAATACAATATTTCATTGATTTGGTATTTGTTTGATGGCCGTGGAGGCACAGATGTCACACTGAAGGCTTGGAAAAGTGGTAATAAAGTTACCTAAAATAAAATAGATGTTTTTATTAAATAAAATAGGATTTATTCCTATGAAAACGTGTGTACTGCAAACTTAGGTTTTATCCCATGTGTTTAATATTATGAAAATGTGGTATTTACTCTGATCAAATATTTCCTAACTACGGTCCTGATGAAAATTCCGCTGCCAAATTAGACAATACCTGATACCACCGAAACTGGCTCGCGGCCGCCCGGTCCCGGGATTAGGGATCGGGGGTTGTGACAGAAGGTGGTATCAGAACCATGCCACTGGTTCAAGCCAAAGTAGTGTTCTGCTGACACTTAAGTTTTAAATTCCGTGTTAGGAAATAACTTATGTGATTATGTGTTTTATGTTATTTGACTATTTGTTAGTCTACAATATGGGTAAACAAAGAATTTCGGACATCTATCGTCTATTAGATAGTTCACCAAAAGATAAGGGAACCTCACTTCAATCAAATCCCTCAGGATACTCAGTAGATACTGAGGAAGGAATATTTATTCGTAAGGCATAGTCTGAGAAACCATTTACCACTAAGAAGAGAAGAAGGATTATTAGAAAAAGTCAAGAGAAAATAAAGAAGTCACAACCAAAGGGAGTGATAATCAATAAGGAAATAAATACACAAACTTAGGAAACATGCAATAACCTATCATGGGAAGATGAATTAGATGAACAATGGGTAAATCTCCATATGTTAGCCACTATAGCAGTAATTGCAAACTTATGTTAAATAGTTGAACCGCCAAACCAGTACCAGCACCCATGCCACCTATGAGCCAAAAACTTTAAAGGAACTTTGTGACATCTGTGCCTCCAAGACCATCGAACAAATACCAAACCAATGAAATTTTGTGTTTCATACTTGGGATTTGTGAAAATATGTGTATCGTTTGCACATATCAAATTCTTGTTCGATTTCGAGCTCTAAATCGCTTTCTGGAAAGTTATACGCAAACTGGTGTGTAAACGCAGTCAGTTTAATGCGACAAACACTCCGAAATAGTGAAATAGGCTTAACATACCTTAAATAACCTTCAAATAACTTAGAAATAAGTTTTGGATGGTTTGGTGTGTCGAAAACAAGTTTATTCGATCGCAGGGACTATTTGTGTCAAACTGTGAAACTATACCGATTCGTATGGTGTCGAACAGTCCGGAACTTGATCATAAGTTAAACATACCATATATAACCTAAAAATGGCTTAGAAATAAGCTTTGATAGGTTCGGTGTGCGAAAACATGCTTATATGATCTTTCAGGGACTAAAAGTGTCAAAAACGGCGTAAGTTTGCATTTTCGCGCGTATCTTACGTTCTGGACACACCTGGACATCCAAAATTTTTGTACACACTAAAATATTTTTATTTTAGTGATCGCCATGCAAAAAATTCCATTCGTCGCTTAATTTGGATCGATTTTGCGTTCGTTACGACTTCCGTCGTAATTAACCGAACAACGCGATTGTACGATCAAACGAACCGACATCCGAGATATTTTTGAACATGTTTTGAGTCCCCTATGCTTTAACTTCATTTTAGAGCCTTGAAATGAGGTTAACGGGGTTTAAACGCATCGAAAAAGGCTTTAAACGCGTGCAGGGACCATTTCTGTCATTTTTGAAACTTTGCTGAATCTGATACACCGTAGCGTAGCGCGAGCCCTCCTGCCTATGCCGTCGCGCTACGCGAGCGCCTCATCTGGGCAGAATGTGTGTTTTCAGCAACAGTTTGTAATTTCAGGGGCCAAACTTGCAATTTCTTTGTGTGGTAACCAAGTTACCACCTCTCCAAGGCTTTGCACCTGCTCCTAACACTTGTATGGATGAGATTTATTGCTTAATGGCTAAACAATCCACTTGTGATGATCTTGTTCATCACCAACAAGTATAAATAGCCAAGCCATCCATTGTTTCATTTGCTCATTCCTCATTTCCTCCCTTCTTATCTGCTTTGGAAGCTCTCTCAACTGATTTGGGACTTGTCTTCTTTGTAGAAAAGATAGCAAGGACTATTGTGAGTCTTCTTTTATTCTTTTTCTTGCTTTTTCCTTATGTAGTGCAGAAAGTCAAACAGTTTGGCCAACAGTTTGACTTTCGGTTTTGACCATCAATTGGTCAAGTCAAAGTTCAATTGAACTTTGACACGTGATTGTAATCACGATAGTTATAATCCTTCGCGATTATAACCGCTGATTACCACGTTATCTAGTTGTAGTGTCGAGTCAAAGTTTCGGTCAAAATGCGTTTTAGCACGCATTTTGCAACGGAACTACTTTAGGGTATCAAAACACTTTGTTTTGATACCAAATCAGTAGGTTAGACATGTTTTGACATGTCTAACTCGACACTATTAGTTTGTGCTTGTTTAGGGTCGTAAGATAAGCGGTCTAAACAACCGCTTATACTTCCGAACCCGACCCGTCTGGTCGATCTTTGGATCCGACCAAGCTTAGTTAGTGATCATAATTGCATAGGGAATAACCACTGAGGTTATACCTTATGATCACGTAGGATCGGTTAGTCATTTGCTAGTTAGCTTGTATGCCCATAGGAAATGACCAAAATGCCCTTTTGAAGCTAAAATCCGTAATTTGACTATGTGAACATATTTTTGACTTGTAATCTGATTTAGTAACATGTTTAGGGATAATTGGGCATGTAAGACTTGGCATAGCACATAGATTACCATCCGAACATAGTTATACGCTAACGACGCCTTATGGTAGCTTATGTTACCATAATGTGTCGAAACGGGTCAAAAGCACTTAGGTAGACTTCCAAATCAGAATGATGGGACTATTAAATCATACCACATGAGTTTAATTACTCATTTGATTTATAGAACCTCATTCTATCCTATCTCCCGATTTAGGTGTCGATTTATTTATTTAGCAATCCGATACTAGGTACCACTTGATTCCTTGATTGCCCGTGCATCGATAGTTCACAAAATCAAGGATACCCTACAATCTCAAGTGAGTACATAGTCCCCCTATTTTACTGTTTTCAATTGTTTTGGGGTGAATCATATGTACAAAACGATTTTCAAGGTTTAAACGATGATTTCAAAAACGATTAAGATGGTTTATACAAAACTAAGAACGATTTCAATAAGGTGAACAAGGCTTGTTGGTTGTAATTACATAACGAATGACATTCATTAGCTCTGATCAAGCCGACCAGTATTAGGTTATGGTACCATAGGATCTGACAAATCCCGTTATCAGACTACACCCATGGTTATGTGTGGGGGTTATGTAGGTAACGACCGAACCTGATGATTGTTAACTTACCCTTTGGTGGTTTGTTAATACGAAACGAGAAACGAGTTAAACGAGTCACGAAGGTTTGAATGTTGTTAACGAGACGACCAAAAGTATTTTTCACTATTAAAAACGAATACGATTTTGGGTCGAGTTAAACGATTTGAAACGAGATACACGATTTGAAACGAGATAAACGAATTAAACGATTGGCTTTGGGCAGTGATTAAATAATGGGATGGGTGTAGTATGATAGAATCATGGTAGATACGCCGCTGGTACTTCTTATATATAAGTGATTCTATCATATTACATTGCGTGTCATTATTTAGTGCACTTGGGAAAACGATTTGAAACGATATCACACAACGAGGTTTTCGAAACGATATAAACCATACGAGTTTTATTAACGAGCTTTTACGAGGTGTTTCCAAATTATTTTACTAAAACAAATGTTTTTGGGTTAAGACTCATGGCTACGAGATTTTATAAACTATAACCAATTTGATTTGAGTTGGTTAATTATGTTGCAATACACTTTTCAAAACGAGGTTTGTATTTTTGACTTTTGTAGTCTAACGAGGTACTGCAACATATAAACGAGCCATGAATCCAATACTCCCACAAAACCTATGTACTCGCCAGCAATTTCTTTGCTGACTTTACTTTTTACATATGTTTCAGGTGATATTGCTTGATGATGCTTGCTAGGAAGTTTGTGTCACATAGGACCTGGACGAGGCCTTAGTGACTTAAAAACAGTCATAACAATATGTAGTTTGTTTGTTTTGATTTAAAGACAATGTACATTACATAATAATTCAATAAAACAAAACATTTGGTTACCATGGTTGTGAAACAATAATTCTGTTGCAACACTCCCCGACGTTTCCGCCACGGTTTGTTGTTTTAACGTGGTCGGGGTGTGACAAACTTTGCCCATTACATAACAACTTAGTAGAGACAGGAGATAGAATAAACCTTACATAAAAGTATGTTGAACATAATACTCCTATAATCTAGATAGACTAAAATAAGTTATGGATGCATAATCACTAGTATATTTTGAACCCCAGTTGTAGTTGTAACAAATACATATATATATGTATAAGTCGCAATGTTCATCGTTTTTAATCAATCTATTTTTATGATTGTACCCAAATGTTTATACTAGAATTTTGTCTGTGATAATTAATACCACCTACTCAAATAATATTGTAATATACATCAAACTAAGTTAGTTATTAACAAAGCAGTCATGTTTATGACTCTCTTCTGGAACCAATCATTTACTTTGGTTTAAAATACATAAATATATGGTATAAAGTTTTAAACCTTCGTGGTTTTAATAATATTGTTTCAAAATAATTTATATTTAAATAAATAAAATCAAAGCTATTAAATTAACCGAAAGGATTTTAAGAATTAATAAAATTTAAAAGATTGCTTTAGTGGATCGAGCCAAAGCAAGTTTTGAAACCCAGGTGTACCAATTTACCCCTCCATTTTATCCCTTCTGGTTTGTAACCAGTTGGTCATAAGACTTCATACTTTCATAGTTTTATGAAATAACTGATGTTGGATTACTTGTAAAAATTTCTATTAAAATACTTAGCGATAAAATAAATGGTTAAATGAATATGATGGGTATTCATGATTAAATAAAATCATTTAAATTTTTGAGATTTGGATTGGTTGGACTACGTAGAAAGGCCTAACTAAACGTTGAAAGCATTTCTACAAATCTTTAATATTAAGGTATGTCCAGAATAGGTCTTATGCATGGAAATAATTAAGATACGATTTTAAGATTAACTATAAGATTAACCAATCATATTCGTTATAGGATTATGTATCCTAAATTATAAAGAAAAGTATTTAAGTCGGCTGGCTGATGTATAATTGTTGGCGCACGATGTCTATAGCCTACGTCTTATGTCTAGGTCATAATGTATAGGGGTCAAAAGTGTCAAATATGTAAAGTTTAGGGGTGTTTTATGTAATTTCGTTTGTAATGGTCTCACCTAATTCCGCACGGAATTACATTAAGTAATTCCACTTGAACTGACATGTTATGTTTCAAGTGAAATTAGGTGCCTATATATATGTGTGTTCAGTTTCTCATTTGGCACGGAATTAGTCAGAGTGTCACGAAGTGCTGCTGAAATTCCACCGTGTAATCAAGTCTATTTTGAATGAGAAGCTTGTTTTAAAGTGAAATACTCTGTTTCTACTCAATTCTTCACTGATTCTAAGCTGTTTGTCTGTTTCCGCCTCTCAAACAGTTGTGTATTGCGTCTGATTGACTCATTTGGTCAGTAAAACGATCCTACAATTGGTATCAGAGCCAGTTATGAGTCAATACACTTGAATCAGTGCCTTTTTCTACACTTTCTTGGACTTCTGGACAATTTAACGAACAAAATGGACTGATTTTCTGATATTTTGTGTAAAACACAGTTTTAACAAACCCTTGAGAGAATCAGATCAAAAATCATACTAAAAGTGACAAAATGGGCCAAATAGTTAATTCCGTTTGAACGAACACATAATTTCATTTGAAAAACTTGAGGTAATTCCGCACGGAATTACTGATTCCGTTTGAAAAGTTGAAGTAGTTTCACACGAAATTAGTAATTCCGTTCGAATTGTAATTCGCTTTGGCTAATTTTGCACCAAATTACTAATTTCGTTTGAAATGACACCTGATTTCGTTTGAAGGTGTAATTTCGTTTGAAAAAGAGGTAATTTCATTTGAAAGGTAATTCCACTTGAAACTTAATTCCGCGTGAAGGTCTAATTCCGTTTGAAAGTCCATTGTGTTGGTATCGTTTGAAAGTCCTGTTTGTGTAATTTCTCTTGAAAATTCCTGTTTTCAAAACTTGAAAATTTTTTCCGTAAACTGATTTCGTAAAATGGACAATCAAGAATTTATAACTTCTTTGCCGGCGGGGGGATGACAGCAGCACAAAACCCAGCCAGTATAGTGCAAAACGTGAATATGGAGAATGAGCTCGGGACGATGCAGAAACCTCCTAAGTTGATGAATATCGATGAGTATGCTGGGTGGTCTCTAAGGTTTAAGACATGGGTATAAGCCAACCATTTCGAGTGTTGGATGAAGATCGAATCGAAATATGTTCCTCCTAAGGATGGTTTGAATCTTGTGAAGTCGATTAGCAGTTTGACACAAACTGAACAAGAAGATTTCAAAGCGGAGAAGAAGATGATGAGTATTCTTCAACAGGCAATTAAAGAAGATATCTTAGTGTTACTGCAACATCAAGATAATTCACAATCAGTGTGGCAAGCTTTGAAAGTGAAGTTTTTGGGAAGTGTATCGATGATAAAAAGCAAGACGGCTTTGATAAAGAAAGAATTTGACATCGTCAGGGGAATTAAAGGCGAAACAACAAAACAGTTGATCGAGAGATACTGTCACCTAGTAGTTGAAATAAAGCGTTTGGGTATTGAGAAAATTGACAAAGAATGGGTTGATAAACTGGCAGATGGCTTACCATATGATAAACGGGGTACATATTTGTTAGTGTTGAAAAACAACTTAGAATATGTTGGATTCAACCTCAGTTCATTCATTGAGAAGATTGAAGCACATGAACTTGAACTGATGAAGATTAGAAAGATGAACTCTGCAGATATTCAACAAGACGTTTCTTTATACTACAAAGGAAGCTCTTTGGCAACTACAAATCTAAGTCCGAAGATCCAGATAGCTTTCAGTGCAGATTCAACATCTGGTGTTTCGTCTAATACATCAAGCAACAACAAGCCTTCACCGTTTGCAAGTTATGAGCCAAATCCCAAGACTTCAGAACAAATGTCTCCACAAAGCTTATCAAACTCGAACAATCAGGGTTATGTTTCTAGGATACAGTGTAACATTGCTGTAAACATCAAAAATGGACAACAATATACAGAAGCAGCTGCAAAGCAACACATTGCACTGTTAGCTTCCGTTCTTGAGTCATATGAGAGTTTGGTAGCTGGAAGGATCGGTAATCCAGACATGACGAAGGAGGATTACGATCAAATCTATCCAGAGGAGTTAGAGTTGATTGACATCAAGTGGGGAATGGCTAGTTTGGTAAGAAGAGCCCAAAGGTTTATGGAAATTACGGGTCGGAACAGTTTGTCAGGACCAGATCAAAGGCTTGGGTTTGATAAATCCAAAGTGACGTGTTTTAAATGTAAAGAGAAGGGACATTTTAAGCGTGAGTGTCCGAATAGAGAGGTCAATAACCATCAGAACCCTTTCATAAATGACTACTACCGACAAGCGATCTATCATAAGACAAATCAACAACCAGTCATTCAAAGACCTCAGATCGAAAACAAGCCGGAAAAAGCTCTTATAGTCAACCAAGATGATGAAAAGGTTGCTGAAGGTTTCAGTTGGGACAAGTATATCCCGGGCAGTGAAAGTAGAGCAATGATGGCTGAGATTGTGGAGGAGTCAGAGAGTGTTGTTGAAACAGAAGTTGTTAGTGAAGATGTGTCTGAAGAAAGTTTGGCTGATCTCGAAGAAATAGAAATTGCTACAGAAGTCTACTATTATCAATCCGAACAGGAGGTTATAGCTAGTTCTTTAAAATCATTATGCCTCCTAATGTGTTTGATTCTTTTGCAGGTTTTTTCAGTGAGCCAACAACAGGATTCTGCCCACAATATGATGTTGAGAAAGCGCTTGTTGAAGAGATAATTGATGTCTCCAAAGAAATGACTGAAGAAACACTGAAAGAAATTGCTGAAAAGCCTTGATGGGAAAACTGAAAGAGGTAGACACAGAATCTGTAGAACTGGAGTCTGTTGATACTGAGTTAGTTGAAAATGTGTCGGTCAAAATAGAGTCAGGTCAAAAGGAGTCTGACGGGAAATCTGAAAGTGAGGAGATCAAATCAGAAGAAGTGTCTGAGTCAGAGTCTGATGGTGTCAGTAAACAGGATGCTAAAATTGATCAAGAGGAAAAGATTGTTGAAAAAATTGATTCAATGTCTGAAACTTCATGCAAAAATTGTTCAAAACCCTGCATGGAGTGTCTTGAAAAAGACACAAAGTTTTAGGAATTGAAACAATATACTGATGAACTTAAATTTGATCTAAGTGAAGTAAAAGAAGCTTATGACAAGTTGGCTAGATCTATCAAAATGATTCAAAAAGAGAGTCTTGAAAACGATAAAGCCACAAGATTGTTAAAATCAACAGTTTTTGATAAACAAATAGAAATCAACGTTCATTTGGACACGATTGCTTCATTGAAAAAGGAATTAGAATTAACAAAAATTGAGAATGAAAGAATTGATAAGAAGTTGATGAGTTATGTTGCATCTTCATATGTGATTGAGCAGATTGTTTCACAACAACCAGATACAACACCTGTCTTTAACAGTGTTCCACCCCCAATGTGGAATCATTATACTCAGAAGTATCCAGATGGGGTGGAAGCTGCTTTGAACCTCAAACTGAGAACTATTGAGAATGAGTTTCCTGAGAGTATTGATGTTACATTCTCTCCGTCTGACACTGATAATGAGTCACAGGTAATCAAAACCGTTGTTGACCAAGTGTTAGACGAAGAAAGTGATAACTCGGAGTTTGAGATTGTGAAAACTCATTTTGAGAACTCCATTTATGATTCTGAAGAAGATGGTAACTTCTTAGACAGATTTATACCAAAATCAGACAAAGTTGCGAATGATGATTCGATCATTGTAGTTTACACAATGGTTGGAACTGACAAACTTTACTCTGATTTTGAGTATCCGCTCCAAAATGCCAGGATTGAGAATGTTGAAAAGGTGTTTAAATTGGTCGAGATTGATATTTCTGAGGTAAACAACAACGAGTTCTTTTCAAAACCTAAAAAGTCTTTTGTAACTCAACAACCTAACAACTCTGGAAAGAAAGGGTCAGTGGGTAATCATGATCAGAACAAAAGACAGGGTAACAATTTGAAAAGAAAGGTGTTGGTTTTGAGAAGAAGATGGGTAAAAATGAGGTAAAACCAAAAGAAAAGATGAGTGATGTTTTTGTTGTTGGACCAAGTGTTGATGCTGAAAAGGAGTATATTTTCAGTCAAAAAGCTATTGATGATTTCTATGCAGCGAAGAAGTTGAAACAGGAGACCTATAAATCAACTTTTGTCGAGTATGACAAAAGAATTTGTTACCGCTGCAATGAAATTGGTCACATGGCCAAACAATGCATGAAAAAGATTGTGAAACCAGTTTTGCAAAAACCAAAACCTAAAACTCAAACTGATGTTAAGGGTAAAAAAACCCATGGTTTCCCCCGTTCGAATCTTGAAAAGAGGAGAATCTTTGAAGTCCGAAGAAAAGCCGAAATCAATCTTTGAGATTGGAGAATCTTCGAAGACACATAAGACTTCAAAGATTTACCCAAAGATGAAAAATTTTGAAAGTCAATCATGGGTGGCAAAATCAAAACAGTCAGTTGAGGTTAAGAAGATGGAAAATGTTTTGAAAACTGAACCAAAAGTCTTTGAAAATGATGTGGATAAGCTTGAATTTGAACTTGATAAGCTCCTTGAAGAATTTCCGCCGATTAGGAAGGAAAACTTATCAAAACTGACGTTCCAAATGTCAATTTTAACATTCCGAAAGTTGATGTGACACGTGATATTGTATTTGGTAGTGTTTCAACTGTAAAGAAATCATGGGCATCATTGTGACATTCGTGCTTGTAGTCATTGTAAACTGTTCGGTTATCAATGAAATAAAGTTATTTGATCCCAATGTTTGTTTATTTATGTTTGATGTTTTTCATGTTTTGGCTTTTATTCGATTTCAAACCCTATATCGCTTTCTGGAGAATTATATGCAAACTGGTACGAAAACGTAATCAGTTATATGCAACAAATACTCTGGAACATCAATTTATGCTTAACATACCTTAAATAACCTTTACATAACTTAGAAATAAGTTTCGAAGGCTTTGGTATGGCAAAATCTAGTTTATTCGCTTACAGGGACTAAAATTGACAAACTGCGAAAGTATGCCAATCTGAACTGTAACGAACATTCCGGAACATGATCATAAGTTAAACACACCTTAAATATCCTTTACATAGCTTAGAAATAGGCTTTGAGGGGTTTGGTGTGCTAAAATAAACTTTATGCTCATTCAGGGACTAAAAGCGTCAAAAAGTGCATAAGTTTGCACTTTCGCGCATATCTTACGTTCTGAATACTTCCGGACATCCAAAAATTTATGTAAGCATTAAAATATTATGTTTTAATGTTTGGCATGAGAAAAATCCATTCGTCGCGCAATTTGGATCGTTTTTCGCGCTTATGCGCATTCCGTCGTAATTAAGCAAACAACGCGATCGTACGACCAAACGAACCGACATCCGAGATATTTTTGAGCATGGTTTGAGTTCCCTATACTTTAACTTCATTTTAGAGGCTTGAAGTGAGGTTAACGGGCCTTAAACGTGTCAAAAATGGCCTTAAACGCATGCAGGGACCAAAACTGTCATTTTGCAAAGTTTTTGCTGATCTGACATGGCTAGGCGGCCCGCCTAGCATTTTGGTAATTCTCACGCGGGCCGCGTGAGGTCCCCAGAACTGCAAAAACAGTTTTAACAGCTGCTAACAGCTGTTATGCACTCAAAAACCCATTGCAAATGGTATTTTCGAATCAGGGGACTGAAATAATGGGCTCAAATGGTTTTTTAAAAACTATGGGTACACATGGATGGCCAAGATCGAAGCACGCTTTGCGAGGAACGATCTTAACGGTTCACCAAATCCTATATATACCCCTCCATGTCTTGCCCATTTCCCTCACACTTGAATTCAGAGGTTGCTCTCTAAGTTGGGGTGCTTTGACACTTCATACCTGAGAGTACTCGGAATTCAATCTTGCGGGGACCCGTGTAAGTATTCTTTCGTTCTTTTATTGCTTTTCGAGTCCGAAAGTCAAACTTTGTTTGACTTTCTGCATTGACCAGTTTATGGTCAATGCGAAGTTCGTTTGAACTTCATAACGTGAGCGTAATCACGTTGGTTATAGTCCCTAGCGACTATACCCACTGATTACCACGTTATCTAGGCTTAGTGACGAGTCGTAGTTTCGGTCAAAATGCGTTTTCTTGCGCATTTTGTAACCAAACTACTTTAGGGTATTAAAACCGTTTGTTTTAATACCAAACCTGTTTTCTAAACATGTTCTAGCATGTTTAGCTCGTCGCTTTTAGTTTTGTGCTTGTTTAGGGTCGTAAGGGTAAGCGATCTAATCAATCGCTTATACTTACGAACCCGACCCATTTGGTCGATCATTAGGATCCGACCAAACACATTAGGTGACCATAGTGTATAGGGAATAACCTTTCAAGGTTATACCTTATGGTCACGCCATTTGAGTAGTTGTATGACAAGTGGCTCTTATGCTTTAGGTAAATTACCAAAATGCCCTTTTTACACTAAAATTCATTTTAAACTTATGTAACATAAATTTTGACACCTAAACTGATTTAGCAACAATATTAAGTGTGTTAAGGCATATCTTGTCATAGGGCTAGTTAGGCGTTTCAAGCGCGTTTTACGCAAACGACGCGTTAAAGTAGCATAAGCTACCTAAGCGGGTCGTAACGGGTCAAAAGCACTTAGGATAAGTTTCGTTTTAGTATGTAGGCTTTGTCAAACCATATTACATAAGTTCCCACACTTATTTGGTTTGCGAACCCTCGTACTACCCGATCCTCCGATAGGTCCGTTTATTAATGTAGGTGCCTTTATAGGTGCTGTTTGATTCCGTGATCTTCTAACATTGCTTGGTGGTTGTTCTACGACTTCTAAGCAATCTCAAGTGAGTACATAGTCCCCTCTTTTACTGTTTTCCAAACATTTTGGGGTGAAACACATGTGCCTACTTGTTACTTTCATGATTTCATGCTTTTATATCATATACTTGCTATGTTCATTAATACATCGATTTACATGACATTTTATGCTACGTATGTTCGTTTAGCGCATACTTAGTACATTTGTTTTACATGACATTTTCACGCTATGTATGTTCATCATACTTAGTGCATTTGTTTTACATGACATTTTCATGCTTACATTTTGGGTATGACATTTGGTTTGTTTAAGTGGGACAATATACATTCATTAACATTGATCACGCCGCTCGTTAGTAGGTAATGGTACCATAGGAATTGATAACTCCCGATCCTGAAATCCTGGGTATGTTTGGATTGGATGGAATGACCGAATTCGATTAAAACATTTAGACAGATAGACCTTTAATTTGTTTAAAGGTTTATCACCACAGTTGCAAGGCTTGAATGTATGCATTTTCACAATACCGCATAAATGTTTGTATTCATTATAGCATGCATTTTTCACAAAACATAGCGTTGATTTAAACCATGTTTTACTTCAATACACTGTTTTGTGCATTTTTCCTATGGTTTAGTTGATACATATTTCACTAACCATACATTGACATTTTGATTACACATTACATGATTGATATTTGACATAGACAATGTTGATATTGATATATATACATTTTGACATGGTTTTCACAATAACATTGGGCAAATGGTTTAGACATGGGCAATTCGGCTAAACCACTCAGTGGTACCGAAGGAGCAACTGGGCTTCTTCAATGGTTTGAGAGCATTGAGAATACTTTTCGTCATGTTCAGTGTCCTGATAATCGCAAGGTCGAGTTTGCTTCAAGTGTCTTTCAGAAGAGGGCGTTGACATGGTGGAACGGGATTATGAGAGATCGTGGTGCTGAAGTCGCTTTAGCACAAACGTGGGCTGAGTTAAGGACTCTCATGATGAGTGAGTTCTGTCCTCGTCATGAATTGCGAAAGTTGGAAAGGGAGTTTGACGATCTGAAACAGGTTAGTGGTGAGCACCGGGCGTATACTGATAGATATGAAGAGTTGAGTTTGCTATGCCCAACAATGGTCACCCCACTTGACAAGGCTATCGAAAGATACATCGATGGTCTACCTGATTCTGTGCAAGACATCGTTACTGGGAGTAAGCCTACCACTGTCCGTCAGGCCATTGAGTTAGCTGCGACATTGACAGAATCGCAGGTCAGAAAGGGTAAATTGCATATGAAGGGTGACAAGGGTAAGAAGCAGGATTCTGACAAGAAGGATAGCAAGAAAGGTAAGAAGGGGAAGGATTCTGGCTCATCAAGGGGCTCTAGGAAGCGAAAGGCTTCCCAAAATTTTGCCATCACTGCCCAACAGAACCAGGCAGCTCCCAATCAGCCAGCGCAGCCTCCCGCGAAGAAACGATATGAAGGGAATGCACCTTTGTGCAATAGGTGCAATAGTCATCATCAGCAACAACTCCCGTGTCGTTTCTGTACCAACTGTGGGAAGTCGGGTCATCTTGCAGAAGTTTGTCACTTTGCTCGAAATCAGGTAGCTCAACCACCTGTTCAACAGCAAGCTGCACGACCTCACTACCCTCCCGGCTCATGCTTTAATTGCGGAGACCTGACTCATTATCGAAACCAGTGTCCAAGGCTGGTTAATGCAAATCCAGTTCAGGCTCAGGCTCGTGGACGAGCTTTCAATATGAATGCTGTTGAGGCGCAGGCAGACAACGAAGTGGTGAACGGTACGTTCTTAGTTAATAATCAACCTGCGTCTGTTCTTTTTGATTCAGGGGCCGACAAAAGTTTTGTGTCTTTATCTTTCGAACCATTGCTTCGCGTGTCTAGAACAAAACTAGGTAAACCTTTGACTGTTGAAGTTGCGAATGGTGAACCCATTGTTCTTAATTCCATTCTTCGCAACTGCCAATTAAACCTTAGCAACCATCTTTTTCCTATTGACCTCACGCCTATGCGTCTTGGAAGTTTCGACATTATTGTGGGTATGGATTGGTTAGCTAAGCATCGCGCAGAAGTGGTTTGTTTCAAGAAGATCGTTCGTGTGCCGCTCCCGTCAGGTGAGATCCTACAGGTTCATGGTGACAAACCTGTTAGTAGCCTCAAGCTTATGTCTTGTTCTCAAGCTCGATGGTATCTGCGAAAGAACTATGTGGCCTTCTTGGCACATGTTACGGCAGATAAAGACCAAGGTAAGTCTATTCAAGATATCCCTGTTGTTCGGGATTATCCGGAGCTGATTCCTGAAGAATTACCTGGTCTACCCCCAGCACGCCAAGTCGAGTTCCATATCGATCTTGTACCTGGTGCAAATCCTATTGCCAAAGCTCCGTATCGCCTTGCACCATCTGAGATGCAAGAGCTATCTAAGCAGCTTCAAGAGCTTTCTGACAAAGGCTTTATCCATCCTAGCTTTTCACCTTGGGGTGCTCCCGTTCTCTTTGTCAAGAAGAAGGATGGATCCTTCAGAATGTGTATCGATTATCGTGAGCTGAATAAGCTTACCATCAAGAATCGATATCCCCTACCTCGCATTGATGATCTCTTTGACCAGTTACAGGGTGCTACTTGCTTTTCGAAGATTGATCTTCGTTCTGGGTATCATCAACTTCGTGTGCATGAAGAGGATATTCCCAAAACAGCATTTCGCACTCGATATGGGCATTATGAGTTCACAGTCATGCCATTCGGTTTGACCAATGCTCCTGCTGTTTTCATGGACTTGATGAATAGGGTCTGCAGGCCTTATTTGGATAAGTTCATCATCGTTTTCATTGATGACATCTTGATTTACTCTAAGACGCAAGCTGATCACGAGCACCATCTTCGTCTTACTCTGGAACTCCTAAAGAAAGAGCAACTTTTTGCCAAGTTCTCCAAGTGCGAGTTTTGGCTTAAGGAAGTTCAATTTTTGGGACATATTGTCAACGAACAAGGTATTCATGTAGATCCCTCCAAGATCAGTGCGATTAAGGATTGGGATACGCCAACTACTCCTACTGAGGTTCGTTCTTTCCTTGGTCTTGCGGGTTATTACCGCCGCTTCATTAAAAACTTCTCGAAGATTGCAGTTCCTCTAACTGCTCTAACTCAGAAAAACAAACCCTTTGAATGGGGTTCTAAGCAAGAAGAAGCGTTTCAGACCTTGAAGCAGAAGCTTTGTGATGCACCTATTCTAACTCTGCCTGAGGGCAACGATGATTTTGTTGTCTACTGTGATGCATCGAAATTGGGTCTTGGCTGTGTTCTAATGCAAAGGAACAAAGTCATAGCCTACGCATCTAGACAATTGAAGGTACATGAGAGAAACTACACCACTCATGATCTTGAGTTAGGTGCAGTTGTTTTCGCTCTCAAAATCTGGAGACATTATTTATACGGTACAAAATGCGTGGTTTTCACTGACCACAAAAGTCTCCAGCACATCTTTAATCAAAAAGAACTCAACATGAGGCAAAGACGTTGGGTCGAACTCCTAAACGACTATGATTGCGAAATTCGCTACCATCCTGGTAAAGCGAATGTCGTGGCTGACGCAATAAGTCGTAAGGAACGTACTATGCTTCATTGCGTTCGCGTTCAATCTGCTATCCAAGCTCGATCCGATATCCAAGCGCGCATTTCTCAGGCTCAGCATGCTTGTGTTTCACAAGACTTGATGGGAAAGGAATTACCCTATCACATTAAGCCTGATCTTGTTCTGAAGGAAGATGGATCGTATTATTTCATGGACCGTTTGTGGGTCCCAAGCCAAGATAATCTTCGTGCTTTGCTTATGGATGAGGCCCATAAGTCTCGTTATTCTATTCATCCTGGCTCAGACAAAATGTATAAGGATCTTCGTACTCGGTATTGGTGGCCTGGTATGAAGAAAGACATTGCCTTATACGTTTCAAAATGCCTTACTTGTCTTAAGGTTAAGGCTGAACACCAACATCCTTATGGTCTTTTAGAGCAACCAGAGATTCCAGTTTGGAAATGGGAAAACATCGCTATGGATCTCATTACTAAACTTCCGCGCACTAAGAAAGGTCATAATGCCATCTGGGTAATTGTGGACCGTCTTACTAAATCAGCGCATTTCTTGCCAATCCGTGAGGATTTTTCTGCTGAAGATTTGGCTAAAATCTACGTGGATGAAATTGTATCTCGACATGGTGTTCCTTTGAACATTATTTCGGACAGGGATGCTCGTTTCTCTTCTCGATTTTGGAGAACCATGCAATCTGCTATGGGGACCCAACTCAATCTGAGCACAGCCTATCATCCACAAACTGATGGCCAAACTGAAAGAACAATCCAGACTTTGGAGGATATGCTTAGAGCTTGTGTGATCGACTTTGGTGGTAGTTGGGATTCACATCTTCCATTGATTGAATTCTCCTACAACAACAGTTATCACTCCAGCATCAACATGGCTCCTTTCGAGGCTCTCTATGGTCGAAAATGTCGTTCACCAGTCTGCTGGAATGAGATAGGTGAGGCTCAGATTACTGGACCTGACCTCATTCTGGAAACAACTGACAAGGTAAAGAAAGTTCGTGATAACTTACAGGCAGCTCGAAGCCGTCAAAAGAGTTACGCGGACCTAAAACGCAAGCCCTTGGATTTTCAAGTCGGTGATCGAGTATTACTTAAGGTCTCACCTTGGAAAGGTGTGATCAGATTTGGAAAGAAAGGAAAACTTGCACCTAGATACGTTGGACCATTCCAGATCATTGAAAGAATCGGTAAGGTAGCCTACAGACTTCAATTGCCTCCTGAACTTGGAAATGTTCATCCAACTTTCCACGTATCCAACCTCAAGAGGTGCTTAGCTGATAAGAACCTCCACATACCTCTCGACGAGATTCGTGTTGATAAAACACTCCACTTTGTTGAGAAACCTGTGGAAATTATGGATCGTGAAGTCAAATGGCTTAAACGCAAGCGCATTCCGTTGGTTAGAGTTCGCTGGGAATCTAAACGTGGACCTGAGTTTACTTGGGAACGTGAAGATCAAATGAAGGCGAAGTATCCACATCTATTCCCACGAGTTTCCTCTAAACGAATTTCGGGACGAAATTCCCACAAGTAGGGGAGACTGTGACATTCGTGCTTGTAGTCATTGTAAACTGTTCGGTTATCAATGAAATAAAGTTATTTGATCCCAATGTTTGTTTATTTATGTTTGATGTTTTTCATGTTTTGGCTTTTATTCGATTTCAAACCCTATATCGCTTTCTGGAGAATTATATGCAAACTGGTACGAAAACGTAATCAGTTATATGCAACAAATACTCCGGAACATCAATTTATGCTTAACATACCTTAAATAACCTTTACATAACTTAGAAATAAGTTTCGAAGGCTTTGGTATGGCAAAATCTAGTTTATTCGCTTACAGGGACTAAAATTGACAAACTGCGAAAGTATGCCAATCTGAACTGTAACGAACATTCCAGAACATGATCATAAGTTAAACACACCTTAAATATCCTTTACATAGCTTAGAAATAGGCTTTGAGGGGTTTGGTGTGCTAAAATAAACTTTATGCTCATTCAGGGACTAAAAGCGTCAAAAAGTGCATAAGTTTGCACTTTCGCGCATATCTTACGTTCTGAATACTTCCGGACATCCAAAAATTTATGTAAGCATTAAAATATTATGTTTTAATGTTTGGCATGAGAAAAATCCATTCGTCGCGCAATTTGGATCGTTTTTCGCGCTTATGCGCATTCCGTCGTAATTAAGCAAACAACGCGATTGTACGACCAAACGAACCGACATCCGAGATATTTTTGAGCATGGTTTGAGTTCCCTATACTTTAACTTCATTTTAGAGGCTTGAAGTGAGGTTAACGGGCCTTAAACGTGTCAAAAATGGCCTTAAACGCATGCAGGGACCAAAACTGTCATTTTGCAAAGTTTTTGCTGATCTGACATGGCTAGGCGGCCCGCCTAGCATTTTGGTAATTCTCACGCGGGCCGCGTGAGGTCCCCAGAACTGCAAAAACAGTTTTAACAGCTGCTAACAGCTGTTATGCACTCAAAAACCCATTGCAAATGGTATTTTCGAATCAGGGGACTGAAATAATGGGCTCAAATGGTTTTTTAAAAACTATGGGTACACATGGATGGCCAAGATCGAAGCACGCTTTGCGAGGAACGATCTTAACGGTTCACCAAATCCTATATATACCCCTCCATGTCTTGCCCATTTCCCTCACACTTGAATTCAGAGGTTGCTCTCTAAGTTGGGGTGCTTTGACACTTCATACCTGAGAGTACTCGGAATTCAATCTTGCGGGGACCCGTTGTAAGTATTCTTTCGTTCTTTTATTGCTTTTCGAGTCCGAAAGTCAAACTTTGTTTGACTTTCTGCATTGACCAGTTTATGGTCAATGCGAAGTTCGTTTGAACTTCATAACGTGAGCGTAATCACGTTGGTTATAGTCCCTAGTGACTATACCCACTGATTACCACGTTATCTAGGCTTAGTGACGAGTCGTAGTTTCGGTCAAAATGCGTTTTCTTGCGCATTTTGTAACCAAACTACTTTAGGGTATTAAAACCGTTTGTTTTAATACCAAACCTGTTTTCTAAACATGTTCTAGCATGTTTAGCTCGTCGCTTTTAGTTTTGTGCTTGTTTAGGGTCGTAAGGGTAAGCGATCTAATCAATCGCTTATACTTACGAACCCGACCCATTTGGTCGATCATTAGGATCCGACCAAACACATTAGGTGACCATAGTGTATAGGGAATAACCTTTCAAGGTTATACCTTATGGTCACGCCATTTGAGTAGTTGTATGACAAGTGGCTCTTATGCTTTAGGTAAATTACCAAAATGCCCTTTTTACACTAAAATTCATTTTAAACTTATGTAACATAAATTTTGACACCTAAACTGATTTAGCAACAATATTAAGTGTGTTAAGGCATATCTTGTCATAGGGCTAGTTAGGCGTTTCAAGCGCGTTTTACGCAAACGACGCGTTAAAGTAGCATAAGCTACCTAAGCGGGTCGTAACGGGTCAAAAGCACTTAGGATAAGTTTCGTTTTAGTATGTAGGCTTTGTCAAACCATATTACATAAGTTCCCACACTTATTTGGTTTGCGAACCCTCGTACTACCCGATCCTCCGATAGGTCCGTTTATTAATGTAGGTGCCTTTATAGGTGCTGTTTGATTCCGTGATCTTCTAACATTGCTTGGTGGTTGTTCTACGACTTCTAAGCAATCTCAAGTGAGTACATAGTCCCCTCTTTTACTGTTTTCCAAACATTTTGGGGTGAAACACATGTGCCTACTTGTTACTTTCATGATTTCATGCTTTTATATCATATACTTGCTATGTTCATTAATACATCGATTTACATGACATTTTATGCTACGTATGTTCGTTTAGCGCATACTTAGTACATTTGTTTTACATGACATTTTCACGCTATGTATGTTCATCATACTTAGTGCATTTTTTTACATGACATTTTCATGCTTACATTTTGGGTATGACATTTGGTTTGTTTAAGTGGGACAATATACATTCATTAACATTGATCACGCCGCTCGTTAGTAGGTAATGGTACCATAGGAATTGACAACTCCCGTTCCTGAAATCCTGGGTATGTTTGGATTGGAAGGAATGACCGAATTCGATTAAAACATTTAGACAGATAGACCTTTAATTTGTTTAAAGGTTTATCACCACAGTTGCAAGGCTTGAATGTATGCATTTTCACAATACCGCATAAATGTTTGTATTCATTATAGCATGCATTTTTCACAAAACATAGCGTTGATTTAAACCATGTTTTACTTCAATACACTGTTTTGTGCATTTTTCCTATGGTTTAGTTGATACATATTTCACTAACCATACATTGACATTTTGATTACACATTACATGATTGATATTTGACATAGACAATGTTGATATTGATATATATACATTTTGACATGGTTTTCACAATAACATTGGGCAAATGGTTTAGACATGGGCAACTTTCATTGGGTGGTTTATTTAAGTCATTCAACTTGGACTTAATCATTTTTCTTACAAATAACACATTTTTCATAAGACATTGTTTTACAACACTGTTCGATATATATATATATATACAAACTCATTTTACTTAGTTATTCATTTAACCTTACATTACTTTTTCACATATCATCTACTTTATCATCGCTTTTCAAATGATTTATAAAACAAAGCATGTTACAAGGATCATGACTGACTTCGTTAAACAACCCTTTTCTAAAACCTAAGTCATGAATCCTATTTTCACAAAACCTATGTTACTCACTGGCATTTTTATGCTAACGTACTTTATTTTCACATGTGTTTCAGGAGCTAATGCATAGCTTGATCGTGATACGCTAGGGTGGACTTGGGCCTTAGTGACTTTAAAATGAAGCTAGTCTAATTAAAACATGTTATGTACTCTATGTTTCAGTTATTTCAAGACAATGTACCTCTTTTATTGATAAATAAAATATAACTTTAAATGCCATGGTTGTGAAACAATAATTCTGTTACAACACTCCCCGACGTTTCCGCCACGATTTGATGTTTTACGTGGTCGGGGTGTGACAATCATTGTTTGAATGATTTTCTTCAATGTGTGCAGGGGCTTCCGAGGTCGATAATCTCGAAGTGGATAATGGACAACGGAGCTTCAAGGCATATGACTGGAATGCTAGCATTGCTTTATGACGTAAAATCTATCAACGGAGGATATGTGGGATTTGCTGGGAATCAGGGTGGCAGGATAGTTGGTCAAGGGACTCTAACGAATGGAGTCATTACGTTTGATAAAGTGAACTATATAATCGAACTTGAAAACAATCTGCTGAGTATCCCACAGATTTGTGACAAATCTTTTACAGTACACTTTACTAAAAATGAATGTCTAATCATAAAACCTGGTTTCAAAATTCCTGAGGAAATGGTGTTGATGCGAGCTCCACGAGAAAATGACTTGTATGTACTCATATGAGCGTCGCAACAACAACATATCATAAAAAACAGTGTTTCGTGACAAAAAACAAAGGCAATAGAAAAAGAGTCGATAATGTAGCATCGAAAGATGGGCCATATTCATGTTAGGAAAATGAAATTTCTTGTACACAATGATTTAGTTGAAGGTGTGAATCTTAAAAGTTTTCATTTAAATGATGATTGTGTAGAGTGCAAGAAGGGAAAGCAGATAAAGAAGTCACACCCGCAGAGAATTCAATCAGAGTACCGTTCGAGAGACTCCACATGGATCTCTTTGGGCCGGTTAATGTGAAAAGTATCAGTGGAGACTTGTACTGTCTTGTGGTTACTGATGACTTCACAAGGTTTTCATGGGTGGTGTGCATGGAAAGGAAAGATCAAACGTTCTAGTCGCTGATGATCCTATTCAAGAAGATGGAAATGTTGTATAAGCTGCCGATCAGAAGAATAAGAAGCGATAATGGAACGGAGTTCAAGAATAACTGAATGCTCGAGTTTTGTAACGAAAAAGGGATTCTTCATGAATTTAGTGCACCATACACACCACAGCAGAACGGTGTAGCTGAAAGAAAGAATCGCACCTTGATTGAAACAACTCGAACAATGCTTGCCGATTCCAAGTTGCCAATATTTTTCTGGAGTGAAGCAGTGGCAACAGCATGTTATACATTGAATAGAGTCCTCACAGTGAAAAGAATACAAGAAAACGTGTTTTGAACTTCTTCATCGTTATAAGCCGAATTTGAAGTTTTTAGAAGCGTTTGGATCTCCATGTACCTTTATAGATCCTGATGGCAAGTTTGGTGCTAAATCTAATGAGGGTTTCTTTGTAGGTTACGCGAGCCCGCTGAAGAGGGTATTCGTTTCGTGCCTGGGGAAGGTAATTCAAGTTCAACATGTAAATTGTCAGAAGCATACAGCTCAACCGCAACTTCCCCGACAAAGATTCTTGTTCGATTATGACAAACTCTGGGAGTCTTTCCAACTTCCGACTGAGCCAAGTATCGAGGAACTCGTACTGTTATACCAACAGCAACAATCTAGTTCACAAGATCAGGTACCTAGACCGTTGGTAGTTTCTCAACCCGACGTGGGTACTAATGATCACGAGGCCGGTCCAATCGGAACGACACACGAAGACCCAGAAGAACCAGCTCCAACATTTGATAATTCTGACGACTCAGAATCAGAATCCGGTCCGACTTTTGACGAGGAACCAGATGTTGCAACGACAGAAGCCGAGGATCACGCCGGTGATCAAGACATCACGAACTTGCAATCGGAAGTTAATGTGCCTGACATTGCAATGCCAAGAACTTTGTCTTATCATCCTTCAGAGCAAATAATCGGTGATCTTTAGAGCGGAGTAAAGACGAGGGATCAGATCAACATAGCACTTACTTGTTTTTATACATCTGTTGCTCCTTTATAGGAAGAATTCTCACTTAAGTGTTTTATCTCACAGATTGAACCCAAAACATATAAGGAAGCTTTAACTGAAGAGAGCTGGGTGAACGCTATGCAGGAAGAGCTGCAGCCATTTGAGAAGTTGGGAGTTTGGAGACTGGTAGATCTTCCTGAGAATCAGAAGCTGATAAAGACAAAGTGGGTTTTTAAGTGCAAAAGAGATGATAGAGGAGTGATCGTAAGGAACAAAGCACGATTGGTAGTACAGGGTTTCAGTCAGCAGGAAGGCATAGACTTCACGGAAGTGTATGCACCGGTTGCTAGACTCGAGGCGATAAGAATCTTCCTGGCATTCGCGTCCTGGAAAAGATTCAAAGTATACCAACTAGATGTCAAGTCTGCATTCCTATATGGCAAGATCAAGGAAGAAGTGTACGTTGGACAACCGCCGGGGTTCATAGATCCAGTACACAAAAACAAAGTCTATCTTCTGGATAAAGCGCTTTACATTTTACACCAGGCCCCGAGAGCCTGGTACGAGACGCTTTCCCAATACCTGCTGGACAACGGGTTCATCAGAGGGACAGTTGGTAGTACGTTGTTTACGAAAGAGGTTGCAGGGCATCTATTGATTGTGCAGATTTGTGTCGATGATATCATCTTTGGATCGACAAATGATGATTTGTGTAAGGATTTTGAGAAGGTGATGAAAAAGAAATTTGAGATGAGTTCGATGGGGGATACAAAGTTCTTCCTAGGGCTGCAGGTGGAACAGTTGCCCGAAGGAATCTTCATTCATCAAACAAAATACGTGAACGATGTTCTGGAAAAGTTCAACATGGCTCAATCTAGTCCAGCATCAACCCCCCTAGCTCAGAATCACGGGATTTGCCCAGATGAGAGTGGAGAAAAAGTGGAGGAGACGTTGTATCGGTCGATAATTGGATCCTTGATGTATCTTACTGCTTCCCGCCTAGACATCATGTATCCGACGTGTTTAAGCGCCCGATATCAGTCAAGCCCAAAGCAGTCACACCTGACAATCGTGAAATGCATTTTACGGTATTTGAAAGGCTGCCCAAGCATCGGCTTGTGGTATCCTAGATCGGGTGACTTCTCTCTCATAGGTTATGCTGATTCGGACTTTGGTAGCTGCAAGCAGAATGCTAAGTCCACCACTGCAGGCTGTCAGTTCTTCGGAACTCGATTAGTCACTTGGCAGTGCAAGAAACAAACCTCAGTAGCGCTCTCTACGTGCGAGGCTGAATACGTTTCGGCCTCAAGCTATTGCTCTCAGATCCTTTGGATCCAACAGCAGATGCGAGACTTTGGTTTGCAGTTATTGGACACGCCCATATTTGTGGACAATGAAGCAACAATTAACATAACAAAAAATCTGGTTCACCATTCTAAAACAAAGCATATAGAAATCCGACATCATTTCATCCGTGATTGTCACGAGAAGAAATTGATTCGGATAGAACATATACACACCGATGAACAGAGGGCTGATTTTTACACCAAACCGTTTGACAAAAAGAGATTTAACTATCTTTTGAAATTAAATGGGATGAAAAATTGCTTTCTAGGAGGGTTGTTGAATGTGAAGCCGAGGAGGGCGGCGATCTGATGTGATCCGCGTCATGTTGTCAAGTTTTTGTATAGTTTGTACCGTAACAAAGTTGCCACTGTAAGTTACGGTAGGTACCGTAATTTATGGTGGAGGTCAAATTTGAGCAAAAATATATGTGACATTGTGTAATCATTTTGGGATGCACTTTTTGGCCGAAATCAAGTTCTGATGCATTTTCGACCCCAGCCAGGGGCTCTGCCCCTTGGACCCCGCCAGGGGCTGCCGCCCCTTGGACCCCACTTCTCTCAGGGGCGCTGCTCCCGAACCCCCGTTAGTATAGAAAGGTATGTACGTACGTATGAGTTATGTATGAATGTATGCAAGTATGAAGTAATGTATGAAAGATATGCACGTATGAAGTTACATAGTAATGTATGCACGTATGAGGTTATGTATGATTGTACACACGTATGTAGAGACGTAGGAATGAATATACGTATGAAGATGCGTATGCAGGTAAGTACGAATGTATGCATGAGTGTATGTGTAAATGTAGAGATGAAGTAATGTATGAACGTATGTGGATATGTATGAAGTAGGCATGAATGTATGTACGTATGCATGAAGAAAGAATTATCGTCCATGAAGGTATGAGGGGTATGTATGAATGTACGCATGTACGTAGAGGTGTAGGAATGTATGCAAGTATGTATATATATGTATGAATATATGCACGTATGTAAGTATGTACGAATGTATGCAAGTATGTATGAATGTATGCAAAAATGTATGAATATATGTAAGTATGAATGAATGAATGTAAGTACGTATGAAGGTAGGTATAAATGTATGCACATATGTAGATATGTATGAATGAATGTATGTATGTGTGCACGTGGGAAAGCATGTGCGTATGTACGATTTAGATACGTTCGAGTATTAACGTTATTAACCATGTTCCCGTTGAGAAAGCAATGTAATACAGGTATGAGAACATTGGATGCATGAGGAATTGAAGTTGATCTCAGAAAGGGTAAAGTTACGTTATGTTACGAATTGAACCAATTATGAACCTTGTAAGGGTTTTATGAGTATGAATATGTTATCATATCTAAAGTGTTGAAGTGTTATAAACATTGTATGAAAGTTATGGCCATTATTTATATTAAATGCAAAGATCCTTGTGAATTCTCAATTATGTAAGCTTAGGTCTTGCAAGTTATATTATTTGATCCATGTACACTATAAACTATAATGCTGATACAAATCAGAAATTGTGAAGGTATTATGGGTGAATAAACACCAAGTTAAACAAAAGAATGAAATGAAATAAGCTAACCGTTGATGTTAAGTATAAGAAGGATAAAGTGATATGCTGTAAGTATGCTCGAACTAGAAGTAAGTACAATGCATACTCCAATATGTAATGACCCGTCACGAACAGGTTAAACGAATGAAAATGATATGTTAGAGAGCGATCATGCATTGACCTGTTATAAATGGGTCAAACGAACCAAAGTTTTAAAGAAACTAGAAATGGGGTTGAATGTGCATAGTACATGTCGGTAGCAAACGTAGTGTGATGTTGAATCTCGAGTTAAGTACGAGAGGTGAGTATGAAATAGTAGTTATGTTGCAAGTATGTTTTGGGTGTAGGTAAATAGATGTATGAGTGTACATATATGAACGTACGTACGTATGTGTTAAAGGGGACTGAATGTGCACAAAGGAATAAAGCTTGTATGTATTTATGCATGTATGTATGCATGTGTGAATGTATTCATGAAGGTATGTATGTATGTATGTATGTATGTATGTATGTATGTATGTATGTATGTATGTATGTATGTATGTATGTATGTATGTATGTATGTATGTATGTATGTATGTATGTATGTATGTATGTATGTATGTATGTATGTATGTATGTATGTATGTATGTATGTATGTATGTATGTATGTATGTATGTATGTATGTATGTATGTATGTATGTATGTATGTATGTATGTAGGAACATACATGTAAATGTAAGTATATGAGTATTACATTTGATTTAAGAAAGTAACGATAAGACGTATAGTTATATATGTTCATGAATGGGACCCTTTTTATAAGGTATGAGTGAATTCTTTCCATCGTGTGTGTTGTGAATGAAATGAATGAATAGCCAAGCAGTGATGATCATCACTAAGGAGCTAACATGAGACAAGAATCCGAAATCCAAAGATATATGAATTTATTTTAGAAGTGTGCTATATAGAAGGACTGGTAGTAACCGGTAAGTAAAGATTTATGGCCTCGTGGATATGAGCAAGGTTTCGGGGACGAAACCTCTTTTAAGGGGGGTAGACTTGTAACACCCCAAAAATGGGTTTGGTAATTTAAACCCGGTTACTATTAAGAAACGGGTAAGGTACCGTTAATGAGAAAAGTTAACCTGAAAATGAGGATTAACTAGGAATAATTAACCTAGTTGATTATTGGTCTCGTTAGTAGTAAACTAAGAGTTGTAGCCTTATTTAATTAAAATGAAACATGAGGGGCCAAAGTGGGATAACTTGAAAGTTGTTTTATTAAATAAAAATAACACACACACACACACACACACACACACACACACACACTTCGTGTGTGTTCTGTACGTGATCAGGGGAAGGCTCTAGAGAGCCAAACCCTAGTTCATCATATATCATCCAATTGAAGGATGAATCGAGGCTCAAATTCAAGAAGGAACATGAATTAACGATCACCCAAGCTAGGGGATCATAAGGTATGTTGAATTTTGACGATTAATGAAGTTGAGAAATCTTGATGAACATCACAAGTAGTGATTTATGTATGAATCATTTAGGTTATGGCCAAATTGACAATGTATGCTTGCTTAGGAACGAACCCTAAGTGAAGATTTTGAGTAAATTGTTATAAATTGAGTATTTTGATGGTTTACTACACCTAGCTAAGTGGGTTTATGTCTAATCCATGAAAGGGTATGAAATTGATTGTGAAAATGTGTAGCGTGTGATGTGTACATATATATAGATTGAGTATGGTATATAATTTGTATGATGTTTACTTGTATTGATGAATGAAAGTGATAACTAGGATGAAAAGCATGAAATACTTGTACATTATGCTTAGGAAGTAGTATGCACACCAAGTGTTTGATGAAATGTCTAAAAGACAATAATAAGTGAAATTGTATGCAAGTAATGGGTAAACAGATATAGTTCATGTGAAGATTATGTAGGGATGATGTCGAGTATGCTTTATGCTTGTTTAAATGGATTAATGATGTTGAGTATGCTTTATGTAGGTCGTATGTTAGATGTGAATTTGATATGGTTATTCATATGTATAAGCATATATGCTAATAAGAATGTGAATGTAATGACATGAGTGTATAGGAATCATGTCAAGATGGATGGGAGCGTTGAAGGCTAACGGGCTAAGAAGACTCAATCAAGTAAGCGAACGCAAATACGGACGCGCAAGGTAAGTGAACTCCGAACTTACCCTTTTGTTTGGTAATGTATTTATGACATATGGTAATTTTTGAATGTAATGTAAGAAGATATGAATCAATGTTATTACTAAGTTAAGTTTTAGTGGAAATGGGTTGGAAGTGGTTAAGAAAGGGATTTGATTAAGTTTGGGTAAGAAAGGGAACTTACATAATGAATTATGCATAAAGATGAATTAAGGAGATATACATGTAGGATGTAAATTGTAAGTACGTGTATGAATAGAAATTGAATACATGCTTGAGTGGGTATTTAATTATATGCTTGAATGAATAAGACGAGTTATGTGTATTTGAGGACATGTTCATATGAAGGGAAGCTAATGATACTAACCGTTTTTCTATTGAGAATTAATGTGAAGTATAGTCATGTTAACAATGGAAGTGAAGGTTGACTCCGCAATCCGATGCGAGTGATCGAATGGATGGATGAAGGGGCTAGTATAAGAGAAAGCATGATATGTTGACGCTTTATTATGCATGTGTTAAGATTTTTGTATTATGTCACCGGTTGCTAATGATGTGATTGAATGGGGTGACTGCAGACTGTACAGGGTTATGGATGTTTCATCAAGAAGTGTACGCGGTTGAAGATCGAGTCAAGACATGGACTGTATGTGGGTGTGTATGTGGTCACTTAATTTGATATATGTATGTTAGTTTTAAATTAATTTATGAAAAGGGATTAATGTATTTAAGTAAAAGGAAGAATATCATGAAAGAAATTTTAGGTATGTATTTTCCGCTGCGAATCTTAGGTTAAAACGTGTTAGGGCGTTACAGTATGTGATGATATCTGGGGTATTATACCAGGACTTCTGATTTTGCGGAAGCAATAGCCTAGTCCTCGTATAATACTTTGCACATGCTTTACTCGTAAAGCCTCCCCTCAGCATAAAAAATGATGAAACATTGCAAAATGCTAATCATGTGCTGTTGTAAAAAGGATTCCCTAAAGGGAACCCACCGAAAGTCGAGCCGTCATCTCTCTGCTGAACAGAAGTTCTGACCTGAGCTCTCACGGTCTCGCATTCACCCCATTACAGATATCATTAGTGTACATTCACCTGTAAGACTGAATATAATGATCTGGATACGGGAGTATATACTGAGGTGGTAGACGCATAAAAGTCAAGATCTTAAAACACTAAATCCGTATCCCGAATAGATTGAACTTTGTGTAAAAATTTAAGTGGATCAGTATATCGACAATCAAAGCAAATTATTTAATGCTGTGTATGAAATCTAAGCTTAATGGTGCTCGTGTCTTGTCGGAAGCTGATATAATCCCCTAACACGCTCACAAAAACATTGTTTGTACAGTTTCTTGCTTATCATAATCTAAAATCCAAAAAGATTTGCTTTTCATCTTATTTTAGACAACGGACATTGGGGATCAGATGATCAAAGTCTTATGTGCTGAACATGTCTGGATCATGAGGGTTGGGTAAGCAGAAGTTTGAAAATGTGATTGGTAATTGCTTGAAAGTTCAAAAGTTCATTAATTTGAACTTAAAATTGTTTCAGAAAATCAGCATCTTCATAATTTGGCCAGCCAAGGTCATTAACTTGGACTTGGCAGGCTAAACAGTTGACCAAGGTCATTAGCTTGGACTTGGTTAACTGGGTGTGTCGGTAAAATCTCAAAAAGGTAAAAAAAATTGAAAATGTTGAAATTAATTCCGTTTGGAAATGATAATTTCGTTTGAGATCATAATTCCACTTAAAAGGTAATTTCATTTGGATACGTAATTTCGCTTGAAACCGGGTTTCCGTTTGAGAAGTAATTCCGCTTGAAATCACATAAGTGCTTATTCCATGCGGAATTACCACGTCTATAAATAGGGGTGTAATTTCGTTTTAACATATCATTCATCTGATTTCGTTTCAAAGGCTGGTTCAAAGCGATTTCGAATGAAATTCCAATTTCATCGATTCTAAGCCGTTATACTGCCCGATTGTTGATCAAAATCTGATTATAGTTGGCATACTCAACTATAATCATGGGAAAAGTGAGAGTTGTTGTCGATTTAGCACAGATATGACCTAATCTCCTTTGGTCAGCGATGAATAGAACAAAAATGTTAGATCTAGGGTGTTTCTGTGGACAAAAATGAATGAAAATCATGTCATCATGCTCGGAAGTAACTGATTAACAAACCCAGTTCATCAATTTTATCATCCAAGTTTGAAAAATCAGGGTTTTGATTATGTCAGTTTCAAACGAAATAACAGAGGGTTTCAAACGAAATTAGGATGCTATTCCGCTTGAAACCTGATTCCGTTTGAAAATGATATTCCATTTGAAATGTAATTTCGTTCCAAACTATAATTTCGCTTCAAACTGTAATATGTGATTTCGTTTGAAACAGTAATTCATCATGAAGTATGATCTCGTTTCAAAGTGTAATTCCGCTTTAAATTGTCATATGTATTTTCGTTTGAACTGTAATTCAGCATGAGTGTGATTTCGTATGTAGTGTAATTTCGGTTGAATGAGATTTGAGTTGAAATTTTTTCTAAGTGATTGATTTGTTTGTATGTTGGTGTTTTACATGCTTCGAATGTGTTGTTTGATCCACTTCACAACACTTGCTGTGTGTATGATTAGGAGATTCCAAAGATGGCTGGATTCACAAAAATTCTTGAGTTTATGGAGAGATTGCCAATTCAGAAAGCATTAACGAACCAACACTTGGTATTCAGCTCTCACATTAAATACTTTTGGCAGAATGCAACATATGATGAAGCAAACAAGACAATAAGTTCGATTGTGAGCGTAAATGGCAAAGATAAACCGATCATTATCATTGAACAACTTGTACGTGAAGTGATTAACTTTCCAGATGAAGAGAATTCTCCAACAAAGTTTTCGGAAAGGATGGTTAAGGGATGCATGTTGAGGTTGGGCCACAATGGTCCACTAAACAAGGCAAACTATTTGAAAGCGTATTTTCCAAGGCTTTACAAGTTTCTTATCCATTCAGTGGTGAATGCTCTCAGTCACAGGAAGGGAGGTTATGATGCTATGCATGATTATCAAATGAATATGGTGACTGCTCTTGTATTGAACAAAAAGTACAACTTTTCACACATTGTGTTTCATTACATGGTTGAAACTATCACGTCGAAAAGCAAGACTTGGGTTTATCCCAGATTTGTACAGATGATTTTAGACCATGCATATCCAGAGTTGGAAAGAGATGAAAATAATGATCTGTTGGTGCAGTATCACATGGATAATGAGTCTTTGAAGCAATTGGCTAGATATCATCCAAAACATCCTGAACCAAAGACAAAAGTTGAATTTTTTGGTTTCGTCAAAGACAAAAATTGTCAAGATCCAGATCCAATCAATCATCAGAACTGGAGAAATAAGGAAGAAATGAAAGAAAAGGGTTACGCTGATGAGTTGGAAATTCTTGAAAGTTTCAACGATACAAGGAATGAATGGTTTGTGAAAGAGGAGAAAAAGAAAAAGAGCAGAAAAGCAACTCCAAAAGTTCAAGAAGAGGAAGGTTCTTTATCTCAACCAAAAAGAAAGCGTCAAAAGAAGAATGTTGATACATTACTGGTTGATGAACCAGATGAAGAAGAACCAGAAGCTGAAGCTGAAGCCGAAGGTGAAATTGAAGCTGAAGCTGAAGTTAATGTTGAAGGAGATATTCGTTTATCTCCTGAATCTACAGAGTTGATGAAAAATCTTAAAGCAAGTTTTAAAGCAAGTAAAGCAGCTGAAAAAGCAGCCAAAGTAGTAGCTGGTGAAGATGAAGGTGACGATAGTTCATCAAGCTCCTCATCTGATGAAGAAATTGATGAAACAGAGCGTATGAGGAGAATTCAAGCTGAAATTGCAAAAGAAAAGCAGCTGAAAAGAAAGAGGAAAGAGGAGAAGGATGATGATGTGTATATTCCATCTCCTAAACATGTGACAGAATCTCAAACGCCTCCGTCTGGTGGTAGAAAGAAGGCAAGTGCTAGAAAGAGTGTAGTTTCTCCAAGAGCAGCAATGAAGAAATTGATCTTGAGATTACCTAAACGTATACCAAAAGCAAAACAAAGTAAACCACCATCACCACCACCTGAACCATCACCACCTAAATCACCACATAAATCTCCACCAAAACAACCTACACCACCACCATCACCTCCACCACATTTATCACCATTACATCTTTCACCACTACATCAATCACCACCACATCTATCACCACCACACCAAACACCAATCCAAGAACAACCTGTCCTTACTTCACAACAAATTTTCCAAACACCACCACTCACACAACCACCTATCCAAACTACACCAGGTTCTTCAGGTTACAAAACCTTTCCAAATGTTCCAGAAGGTATTACTCTTGAAGAAATAGGTGATTTCAACTTTGCTAGTGATGTTCAAGTAAAGAGTTTGGAAAAGAAAGTTGAAGAGGTTTTGATTGAAAACAAGAAGCTGGTTGATCGTGAGAAAAAGCTTGATAAGCGTGTTAAGTCTGTAGAAGCTGAAAATTCTTCGCTGTTAAATAAAATTGAAGCTGATCAGACAGAAATTGATATTCTGAAAGTAAAAGTAGCAGAATTAGAAGAAGAGAAAGCACGCCGAGATGAGCAAAATAAGTACTTTGAGTTGAAAAACAAAGAATTGGAAGCTGCCAAGGCTATGAAAGAACATGAGATTTACATGATGAATAAAGTGCTAGAAAATATGCTTGGAAAGTCAATTGAACAGAGGTTTGAAGAGATAGAAGTAGAAGAGGTTAGAGCAAAACGTCAAGCTGAAATTGATGCTGAAATGAGTTTAAAGGCAAAGGTGTTGAAGGTTCTGATGCTGCTGAGAGAGCAATTGTGTTATCTTCTGTTCCTGAATCTCCTATTCAGAATCCACGTCCGATATCTGCAGTATCTGCTATTTTTGATGAAGACGTGTTACTAGATGATGTTATTGAAAATGTTGATGATGACGATGAGGATGATGACGAAGAGGATGATGATGAAGGAAAAGTTGATGATGCAGATGATGTATTCTCTGCAAGCAGTCACAATGATGATGATGATGATGATTAGGGTGGTACTGGTGTTAAAGTTTCTGAAGCGTCAAATGAACAAACTGTTGATGATTATATGCATGATGATGCACATGAAGAAGCAGAGGATGCTACAGGAGAGGGGGTGAATGTGGATGATCAGAATGTCGATGAAGTTGAGAAGTTGATTCTTCGTATTGAGCCTGAGGTAGAAGAAGGAGAAATACGGCATACGTATACTTTGGATGAAGTTCTCAAGATGTTTAATGTTAATGAAAATGAGTTCAAATTTGATTTCGAAGAAGAGTTAAATGCTTTTGATATCAATCAACAACCCAAGTATCAGTATAAGTATGTTGATGAAGCTGATAACTATGATAGGGGTGAGGTTGAGGATTGTATTGATGAAGAAAATGTGAATGAAGACACTTCAAACTTTCCTATTCTTGTTGAATTCTTCAGTCAAGAGAATGCAGATGAGTTAAGAAGGAATGTTGCTGAATGTTTGAAAGATAAAAATTTTGATGGTACTACGAAAGATCCACAGCGCGAAGAGCGCAAGAAGTGGTTCAGGAGGAGTAATGAAAGAAAGTTCAAACATCCTTTGAAGTTTTACAAGAGAGATAGAGATGTTTCGCTTGGTGATATCATCAGTTGGGGGTTCTTACCACAGGTGAACGCTTATGCAATTAGAAGAGAATATGGTGTGCAATACTTTGAATGTCTTTATGATATTATGTCCCTACCCTGGTGGGATGTAGAAGAGTTGTCAAAGGTTAGAACATTGAACTATCCAATCAGAAAGAACGATGTGCCTATGTGGGGTTTGATAAAGTATGAATCGTTGAAAAACTTCAAGCACTGGAAGCCTCATTACCCGAAGAAAGTTAAAAAGGTAGATCCAGTGACTGGAGTTGAAGAGACAATTTTACATGTGAAGAAGCCTAGAGTGATCAAGAATATCCCTGTGCCGAAAATGGAACAAGAGTTTCATAAAGGTTTTATATGTTGGGTTTACAGCTGTTTGTCGACTGAAGCTGTAATCACTTACAGGGCTGAAAATGAAGTTAGAGAAATCTTTGTGTATGATCCTCTGTGGCTGGTGAACTGCTCTGCGAAAGACATAGAATGTTTGTTTGTGAACAAGATATGTTTTAAAGCTGAAGATAGAGAACAAGCGATGCAATTTCAGAAGGTGGTATCCATCTGTTTTCAGAAAGGGATTAATGCTGAAAGTGGCGAAAGAATGAAGAAGAAGAGAAGTTAAAGGCTGAGAAAGAACGTAAGGCACATGAAGATAGAGATAACATGCTACGGCATACTGTCGTTCAACGGATGGCTGCTGAAGAAAAGAAGAAAGTTGACGAGAATGAGAAGCTTAGAAGAATGTTGCTGCGAAAGCCTAAGCAGAGGGAAGAACATTTCAAGTCGCTGTGAAGAAAGTGCTGAAGACCAGACAGAAGACTCCGGCAATATCCAAGGGGGAGTTTGTTGGTGCACGATGTCTATAGCCTACGTCTTATGTCTAGGTCATAATGTATAGGGGTCAAAAGTGTCAAATATGTAAAGTTTAGGGGTGTTTTATGTAATTTCGTTTATAATCGTCTCACCTAATTCCGCACGGAATTACATTAAGTAATTCCGTTTGAACTGACATGTTATGTTTCAAGCGGAATTAGGTGCCTATATATATGTGTGTTCAGTTTCTCATTTGGCACGGAATTAGTTAGAGTGTCACGAAGTGCTGCTGAAATTCCACCGTGTAATCAAGTCTATTTTGAATGAGAAGCTTGTTTTAAAGTGAAATACTCTGTTTCTACTCAATTCTTCACTAATTCTAAGCTGTTTGTCTGTTTCCGCCTCTCAAACAGTTGTGTATTGCCTCTGATTGACTCATTTGGTCAGTAAAACGATCCTACAATAATAGCTAAATAATACAATATTAGTAAATGAGTTGAGTTGATGAATTGGATGTTAAACTTACCTTAAGTAGTCTCGAAGTTCTCATATTTTGAAAAGATTATAATGAAAATAAAAGAGATGACATTGAATTTCGATTGGTTAAACTTAATACTAAAAGAATAATAATAAAGATAGAGGTTCTCATAAAATAACTGTAGTA
Organism: Helianthus annuus; assembly: GCF_002127325.2. Lineage (NCBI taxonomy): Eukaryota > Viridiplantae > Streptophyta > Magnoliopsida > Asterales > Asteraceae > Helianthus > Helianthus annuus. Next base: position 115,703,785 of record NC_035437.2, on the reverse strand, counting down.
ATAAAATATCAGTGATGTACCCGTGACACAAATAAATTTTATAAAGTCAGTTACATAAATTTATAAAAGATCTGTTTAGTTAAATACTTGAATATAGATCTCGAATATATACAAAGTAAAATATTAATCTTAACATAAATCAAAACACTAAATATATTTTGAATATAAAATAGACATACTTTGATAGTATGGGATGAAGTACGCTACATAAGGTTTGAAAAAAATCACATTTTTGAACAAAGGGCAAAATCGTAAATTAATGTTATGTACTATATCTTACATATATCCGCTATATTATTATAACTAAAGTTTTCAATTACAGAAAGTAATTTATGTATAGTATATATCTCTTGGTAACCCATAAATACAATGTCAGGGGTCACATATGCACATATTCTTCTAAATAATGCCTCTCAATCTTAAATGTATATTATAATTGATTCTTATAAAGTAAAAGCTAGGAATATGATAATTGGAGTAGATATATAGATGGTTACTTGAGGAGAAATTATTAATGTGATATATATAGAGGGTCTTGTATAATTAACCCATTAGTTAAAAATGAAATTATTCTTATGAATCCAGAAAGTTTATATTTGGACTAATTTATTTCTTTAAACTTTTATTTATCCATCCTTTGATTCCAAAATAGTATATTCAATAAATTTAACAGAAGTTTATTTCAATATACTATTACTATTTTTATTATAAAAGGATAAATAAAGTAATGGGAATAAGCTCGATGATTGGTACCATCGGTTATATAGTTGTATTGTTATAAATTAAAGATATTACAAAATAATTTAGTATTATATATATATGTGTGTATGTATTACATAAGTTTAAATATTAAACTAGAGATTTGAAAATTTCGTTTTGTTTCTAAATAATAAATATACACATGTATATACATAATAGAATCTCTTGATGATACACACAATATAATCATATATCTTTTGAAGATAAACAGAAGAGAAAATAGCACCGGTAATTCTTATAAAGATATGAAGCCATTATAAGAATAAATCATGACACCTATTATGTTTTAAAATGTCATCTGTCTCAATAAAATATTCCTTACGACGGAATCTAACAATATATAAGCATAAATAAAGTTAGCTGTAAGCATACTTATTACATTGAACCTAACTATAGTATCAATGGAGACAATGATATATTTGAAACTCCATTCTCCAACCAAAAGAAAACCACCACCATAATAATATCTATGCTTAAACAAAAAGAATTAGGATATTGACTGGCAACACTCAGGATAATATTTAGACTTGAATCTAAGAAGAATGCCTTAGTATAAGCTTCGAGATAGGCTAATTATTTGTATAGGTAAAGTGTGATGGATGTTAGTATGCCGAAGGATAATAACTAGAACAGTGTAAGTATGATAAATAAGCGATAACAACTAGCCACTGTTATTTCTTGTTTATTGGTACTACTCGGTTCTAGAATATGATCCATTATGAGAATACTAATTTCCTTGTTTCTTGATGCAAGCCATAATAAATGGTGCACTTTTAAAATCATGATTTAAGAAAAAAATTCTATTTAGGGAAAATACAATGATAATTACCTCTCCGGCAAGACTGGGTATGGAGTGGTAGACTCTCCAGCTTGTCCGGGTGAGATGGGGGTACCTCTCCGGCGAGACCGGGTGAGATGGGGTATATGTTATGATAATGAAATTCCCTAAATAGTACCATGACTTGATGTCTAAACTGTTTTTGGAAATATGAATCTGTTAAAAATACACTGACCTTACGAATGGTGTGTATATTACAAGTATGTGAAATACATGATTATATAGATATGTATATCTATAAGGAAATCGAAAAGCCATAATGATTGACAAGTAGGGATAAATCACGAACAGGTGTGTCAATGATAATTTTAGATTTATGTATCAGGAATCCTTCGTATACTATAATTCCGACATCAAACACTATTTCGTTTGATCATCAGTCTCGTAACTCGTACGACTAGATGAACGGCGAGAACCCTATAAGTTGGAACGCCATCGAAAGTATAAGAATTTCCTTTGCGATTATTAATGCATTAGGAAACCTATAACTAAAAGTTGTGCTAAGACACAAAACATCTAAAACTTACACTAATAGTAAGTATACCTTCATTAAGAAACTCTTGAGAAGATAAGAAACATAAAGAATAGTTATGGTCAAAGTTCAAAATAAAGACCAGAATATACCTAGAAACTAAACTAACTAAATATTCATCAATATTTCAGGGAATCTCGAGGATGAGATTTAAAACAAGGTGGGGAGGATGTAACATTCCCAAAATTCTTATTTATATAAAATATATAAAAACTTATGTTATTAAAAGGATGCATCATGGGTAAGTTGACCAATGGAAATATGAGGTATTTTGGGCAAGCATATGAACCATTTAATAATTAAATTATAAAAATACATTATATTTGAACCTACTATATTTTTAATGAAACTTGGTTCAAAATGTAGATAAAATTATTCTCATTCTAATGGCATATTTATTATTTTATAAAATGTCATATTTTAGAAGTAATAAGCGCCAAAAGAGTAAAGCAGTTAAATTAATTATAATATATATATTAAATAATAATAATAATAATAATAATAATAATAATAATAATAATAATAATAATAATAATAATAATAATAATAATAAAAATCTTTCATATTTAAATAAAGTGGACGTACATGTCCATTCTGAATAAACTAATAATTAAAATTTCAAAAATGAAATTAGGATGATATACGTGGATGAGGGAATCTTTTGATCAACTTCCAAATCAACAAATTTCATTAAATATTGCAGTGTACGTGTATACACCAGAACGAATGCTTAGCCTCCAAGATTGAAAATATGATTATATATATGGACACAAGCATCAAAGAAAGTTGCTCAATACCTTCCCATTTCTGTCGCCCCTCTTTCCTTTGTTATATATATATATATTTATTCATTCCATAGTAAGAATAAAAAAGCCCTGCCCTGTTTTAAGTGTTTTAACCCTGGTCACTGATGCCCTGTCCGATTGACGTAGGGCCCCGTAACGTATGTCAAGGCTCTGCCTAAATTCGTTGGGGTTCTGTCTCGTGACGTAGGGATAAAGTGAAATTGGGTTACTATACTTAAGGTGAGTGCACTATATATTTTATTAAATAACCCAGGAGTTATACCCAAAATATAACAACCCTCTTAAAACACCCCTACACCTCCTAAAATACGCCCCATACGTGAAAACCGGCCCTGAATAACCTATATTTCATTAAAAAACAAATAAAACAAATTCCAGGAGTCGCTCGCGGGCCGCGAAGGCATATCTTTCGGCTTACGCGGGCCGCGACAAGGTAAAAGGTGGCGAAACCTTTGGCTGCCACGTGGCCCAACACACGGTAACCCTATGCCATGACCCGGACAAGCTACGCTGTTGACCAGCTTTGACGCGGGCCGCGTAACCCTTGGGTTACACTTTACGCTGTAGGATCGTTTTTGGACCCGAAGGAGTCGATCAGAAGATTTTATGCTCAGTTTGAAAGGCGGAAACAGACAAACTGAGGTCAATTCGGCAAGATATACACTTTAAACTGTCGTAAGATTGATTTGAAGACAAATTGCAGTGAGATGACACTTCGGCAGCACTTCGTTGCACAGACCGTAAAAGTTACAACTAATATCGCATGAAGGGGTATATATAGGTGAGCTAATTTCGTTTGAATGATTCCAAGCGAAATTAGATTCCAAGCGGAATCTAATTCCGCACGGAATTACAAGCTTGGTCCATTCATGCGAAATTACCCTTTCATGCGGAATTAACTCTATCTCGAACTACGTGCCCTGATCTAACATTCTTAGTACAAGACTCGATACAAGACGAAGTCGACAGACGCATGCACTAATAGACTCCCCCTCGAATGTTGACGAGTCTTCAGTGTCGAGTCTTCGCATCTTCAGACTTTATCAGTCTCTTGGGCTTCTCTTCGAAGTATCTGACATTGTAAAGTATCCTCAAATCTCTCTTTTCTCTTCATCAATTAATCTCCCCCTCGAATATTGATCTCTTCCCTCTTGCATGAACACAGATCCAGGATCAACACTGGATCTTCTCAGGAATCAAAACCTGGCTTTCTTCAGGATCGATTAATCTAGCTCTTATCCATACCTGCACAAACTCTACCACAAACATAAGTTTTATAACATTAAGATTTGACAAACTTAGACATCATTTGTATATTTCTCTCAACAAACATTATCTTTAATGTGAGAAAGACATGTTATCATTAAAAACACAGACTCCCCCTCAAAATGATCATCCTTTGTAAGCAAATACACACAAACTCCCCAAATCCGTTCGACATTTAGCACTTGGAATTTTGAAAATCAGCTTTTCAACATCATTTGTCGAAAATCTTTTTGGATTTTTGAATACAAGCAATGCAGTAAAGAAATATTTACAGACACTATTTTTGTGAGTTTGTGTAAGAGGATCATATCAGTTATGAGACAAATCACCAACACCGTTAAGCTTTGTTCATTTTAAGTTCTAAACAATTCACTTAGATTGTCAGTATACTGGTCCACTTAAATTTTCACACAAAGTTCAAATGTTCCGAGATACGATATTAATGTTTTAAGCACTTAAACTTACTCATGTGTCCCACCACTTGAATATACTCCTGTATCCAGATCCCAATATTCAGTATTACAGGTGAATATACCTAGATGATATCTGTAAGGGGTTAGATGCGAAACCGTGAGAGCTCAGGTCAGAACTTCCGTTCAGCAGAGAGATGACGGCTCGACTTTTGGTGTGTCCCCTTTAGAGGATCTTTTCTTCAACAGCACATGATTAGCATTTTTCAATGTTTTATCATTTTTTTATGCCGAGGGTGGTGCTATATTTCAAGCAATTTGCAAAGTATTATACGGGGACTAGACCATTGCTTCCGCAAAATCAGAAGTCCCGGGATAATACCCCAGATATCACTGAGTATAAAGACCTAGTATCTCAGAAAGAGGGACCTTTCAAACAAGATTTCGGGGGTTACCCATATATCCAAGAAATGTTCCCCACGACATAAGCAAGTTTGAAATTTAGGTTTATATCTCGTCACAATCTACTAAATGTGCAAAAACCTACTGGCACATCCGCAGTCAGATTGTTTATCACACTTTAACTTTCCATTTCTTTAGCATGTTGTAATAGTCCACTGATGTACTATCATTTCCTCTTGTCTCAAAAAACTCATTTCTGATTTTATCATGTTTTTGGATTTTCAAATTCTCTAATGTTTTTGGATTTTCAATTTTTCTAATGTTTTTGGATTTTCTGAAATTTTTACTCCCCCTAAAATGCAAACACATTTAAAGAAAATTGAAAACAAACTGTACAAGAAAATGGACAACTGATATCGAATCTCCTCAATTCGCCATCCACTTGGCATAAACAATCAGAACTCCCCCTTACAACAAACTATTTTCCCATTAAGATTTCAAAACACGTAAGTTTTTTTTAATCAAAAAGGTTTTTCCGGAAAATAAGTTTCGTTTTAACCACTTATAGATTCGGGGTTCATCATCTTGTTCTTTCAACCATTTATATGAAGATTACATCAAGTTCAACCTAATGACCTTGATGAATCACTAGTAAGAGCAAACCTCTGTACCACTTGTAAAATGAAATCACTTTTCATGAATTTTTCAAGAAATATGCCGATTCTTACTCCACACTTACCAACCTGGGAGTTCCTGCAAGTCCACATCCTGTAAAAATTTAACGATTTTAAGATTCATTCACAAAATCAATTTTTAAGAATGATGCCGATTCCTGCTCCACGATAACCATCTTGGGAGCTCCGGCAAGTCAGGTTTTTAATCAAAGAATATATCCACCCAAGCCTGACCAGCCTTGGGTGATACCGAGTTACCAACTCTCGGTTTCTTACCTCCCATCTTCTTCTCATAGAACTCTTTAACCCCTTTGACTTTTTTGTCAATCATTTTTCCAAAGATGTGTTTTACCTTGGGGTTAAAGGCCTTTTCAACATCAAATTCTTCCTTCTCAGAAAAGAATTGATTTGAAATCTCAACATTAACAATTTTTTCTTAAAATTTTCAGCCCGAAGTGGTGGAAAATTCACATCATCCACAATCGGCACTGATTTTTCATCTTTCTCTTCAACCTGTGGCTCCTCTGACTTTGTGGAATCAGATTCATCGCCAGACGATAGCTCCTCTGATTTTGATGAATCAGAATCATTGCTAGACCCATTGTTAGATTTCTTAACAATCCATTTCTAGTTGTCAGAATTTGCTCTTTTCTTATAAAACCTGTTTGAACATTCACCAATTTCAAATTTTGAATTTTTGAAAAGTTTAGTTCTCTCAATTGGTGGTTCAAACTCAACTACTTTTTCTTTCAGTTTAGACACTCCCTGTTTGGTTTGAATTGCTTGCGAACAGTTCACCGCAAAATGTCCAATTCTACCACATTTAAAACAGGTTCGAGTCTCCTTTTTCTTTTGATCATCCATTTTCTCCATTTCTTCTTGCTTCTTAGCAAGGAATTCCTTATTTGATTGCTTCCAGAATGGGCTTCTCATCTCTTCTTCGGAACTTGTTCCTGAAACAAATACCATCTTAGATTTAAAATCGCGAACATGTTTTTCATTTTTATGATTTTCTGGTGGAATAAAACCAGGACCTTTCTTTTTGAAATTACCGTTATGGTTTGGTTTCTTTCGATAACCAGAACCAGAACTGTAACCCTTTTTCTTGTTTTCTCTTTGTTGAACTCTTGAGGTGTACTTTTTAGGTTTTTCAGAAAGATTTAAATCTTTTATTTCAGAAATATTAATTTCTGTTAGTTTGAAAACCTTTTTGATCAATTCTGTTTTGACACCTCTTATTGGAAATTCCTTATCAGAATATAATTTGTCAGAATCATTCAAAGTATATGCAACTTTAAACGTTTCGTCATTCAAATTAGATTTTGATAACAGGAATTCTTTATTGTAAACTCTTTTTCCCTGTTTATCAGTTTGACTCGGAGTGCTGAACTCAGACTTTCACTCTGACATAGACTCCGACTTTGACTCCTTAGTTTCATCGTTATCTAACACATGATCCACCACTTTCTTCATCAATTGAGATTGTTGATCAGTGTCAAACGATGTGAACATGACATCAATATTTTCTGGCAAGTTAACTGATGATTCAGACTCCCACTTTAAATTGGTTGCCTTTTCGACTCTTTCTGAATTTGGATTTCTTGGTGAATATCCATTCTCCAGCGGGGGTGGACACTTGTTGTAACTGACACCTTGTTTCTTACCAGATGTCTTCACTTTAGTATCCTTCTTCTTTTCTTTCTTCTTTCTGGAGTCTTTTCTTCAGAAACCTTCTGTTCTTCAGTTACTTCATCATCCTCAAATGCCTTCAACAGTTGGATAAATCCTATCAATGACATAAGAAGTACATGAGTAACTTTTTAACAAATGATTAACTCTTTCAGTTTCAATTCTTTGAATTTCCAGTTTTTGTTCCAGAGCAGCACACTTCTAAATGTAATTGTTCACAAACTTTTTGCTTTATCATAAATGCTCCTTGAAGTGTCTTCATTGCTGTTGCCTGTTCATCACCGGATTCATTGTATTGGTTCATGGCTTTGTTCAGCACATCATAAGACTCTTTCAACCTGTTCAAATTGTTAATCAACGTATTATTTTGTTTCTTTACAGCTTCACAATTTTCACAAATCACCGAACTCTTCCTTGCATCAGCTTCTTCATCAATCTTGAAAGCTGGAACTTCTTTCACTTTTCTTCTGATCACTGGAACAGCTTCATCATCACTGCTGACCGGTGTTTTGATCTTCTTCTTTTTCTTTTTAGCTTTCTCATCTTCACTATCACTTTCTGCCATCATTTTCAAATGCTTCGCCATTCTTTTAGCATAATACTCAGTACCATCATCACTGTCTTCTTCAATTCGAGCAACAAAAGCTTTGTGACTTGAAGCTTTGTTTGGATCATAATCATCCCAATTAAAATTTTCCCAACTAAAACCTTCAGGTAACTTTTCATCTTCTTGATCTATCAAACATGCTTTACCATCAGCTGAAACATATTTGTCCCAATTGAAATCATTAGACGACTTTTGATCATTCTGATTTACCAAACATGCTCTCTTTGAAGATTCTTCTGTTATTTTTCTACCATGTGCCACTTGTGGTTCTTGCAGTTGTTGAGCAACTTGATGATAAATGGACTTTCGGTAGTAATCATTGTTGTTGAACGGATTTTGAGCTCCACTTGCTTCTTGATTAGTGTACTCCCTCTTGAAGTGTCCTTTTTCCCTGCAACGAAAACAAGTGACATTAGATTTATCAAAACCTAAATTAGAAACAAATGCATCACGGAAGTCATCTCTTCCTGTGATTTGTTTGAATTTCTCAGCTCGTCTCAACACGCTCGCCAAACACCATTTTATGTCCATCAATTCCATCTCCTCAGCATCGATCTGATCGTAATCCTCTTTTGTCAACATTGGATTCCCGATTCGACCTGCAACTAAACTCCCATACGACTCCAATATAGTTCCTAACAAAGACATGTGGCTTTTTGCAACTTCTTCAGAATAATCTTGATCATTCTCAAGATTTAGCACAATGTTGCACTGTAACTTTCTGCCATTCTTTGTTGTAGACAAGTTTGGATCAAATGATGGAAATGATGAGAAACTTGTGTTGCTGTTTGATCCTATGGATGAACTCCCAGATGAATTCTTTGCATTGAGAGCTGTCTCAACCTTTGGTGACATGTTGGTGGATTTGTCATTCAACCCTACTTTGTAATACAGCCCAATGTCTTGTTCACTATCGAAATCTTTCATTCTTGAAATCTTTCTCCGTTCCATCTCCTGAGCCTCAATCTTTTCAATAAATTTTCTCAGAGTTAAATTGCTAAACCCTTTCTTGTTCCTTATCATCATGAGATATGTGCCCCAAGTCTCGTGTGGCAACGCATCAGCTAGCTTTTCAATCAGCTCTTCATTATCTTTTCAATCAGTACCTTTCAATTATCTGTTTTGTGCTTTCAGTTTTCAAACCTCGAAATAGATCAAACTCTTTCTTTAAAAGTGACTTTTTGTTCTTTATCATCTCTTGACTACCAACAAACTTTGATCTTAAAGCTTTCCAAATCGAATAAGCACTTCCATTATGTTGCAATAAGGCCAAGATGTCTTCTTTTACAGCTTATTGTAGAAGACTCAACATCATTTTTTCATTTTTGTACTTCTTTTTATCATCAACACTCATATCTTTAATAGCAATCTCCTCTTCGTCATCATTCGTCGGTCTTACATATTTCGTCTCTACGCATTCCCAAGCATCTAGATAATTCGCTTGAACCCAGTTTTCAAAACATTCGTCCCAACCTTTATACTCCTCAATGTTCATGAGCTTAGGCGGTTTTTGCATCGTCCCCGTTTCATTTTCCAACATTGTTTGTTGTGTAACTGTGATCGGGGTAGCAAAGGCGTTATAAAATTCCTCTTCCATGTTTTCGGATTTTCAAAATTCTCAGAACAGTTCTGTTCAAACGGAATTACTTTCACACGAGATTACTTTCAAATGGGATTACATAGTTTAAACGAAATTAGTCCTTGAAGCGAAATTACCCTAATATCGTTTGAATACAACACACTTTCAAACGGAATTATAATACCGTGCGAGATTACCAAACGGAATCAAGTCCTTCAAGCGGAATTACTAATTCCGCGCGAACCTCTCAAACGAAATTATACCACAGAAACGGAATTAGCTAATTCCGTTTGATCTCTCAAACGAAATTAAATTTTCAAACGAGATTAGTCACAGATTTCGTGCGAAATTATGCTGATGTCATCATCTCGATGCGAAATTTGTCAAATTGATCAAGTTTTAAGCCGTTTTTAGTTCTGAAACTTTCTAGGGTTTGTTAATATACAAGTGCGCACATGATATGTGAATTTCAAACCATTTTGACCGTAAAATGAAGTTTAATTTGAAAAAGAAGGTGTAGAAATCAGAATTTGCAGCTGAATTGGTATGAACTCTTCCTCCTGAGCTCTGATACCACTTGTAGGATCGTTTTCGGACCCGAACGAGTCGATCAGGAGAGTTTATGCTCAGTTTGAAAGGCGGAAACAGACAAACTAAGGTCAATTCAGCAAGATATACACTTTAAACTGTCGTAAGATTGATTTGAAGAAAAATTACAGCGAGACGACACTTCGGCAGCACTTCGTTGCACAGATCGGAAAATTTACAACTAATATCGCATGAAGGGGTATATATAGGTGAGCTAATTTTGTTTGAATGGTTCCAAGCGAAATTAGATTCCAAGCGGAATGTCACACCCCCAAAGTCCACATGCGGAACACCACCGCTTGGAGGCGTGACTGACCAGGATCCAGCCACTAATCATACTGAGCATTGTTTTAATATTAGGAATATTTACTATCCAAAGTAGTTAGCAATATTTCAGTTTAAGTTCGATAATTAGTTTAACAAAACAGCGGAAGCATAACCAAATAGTTTTAAAGATAGTTCTAGTTCAAGATAGTTAAACCCAACACACGGGTTTTGACGAACACTACACATCCCCAAGCAGCAGCTCCTGAGTCACGGGTTACCTGCAAAGCATGCAGTAAGGGGGTCAACAATAATGCTGAGTGAGTTCACTAGTTGTCCAATTTTTAGTTACCAAGAAAACTTAAGTTATTTAGATAAAGCATTTATAATCACGTTGTGGGGAGCTACCCCACCTGTAAGCTCACTAAACTGTAGATACCGAAACTGTTGACGGAAAGTTGTTGTGCCCCGAGTCAATGTCTATCGTCATTGACCATGTTGCAAGGTCTACTAGTTCACGCCCGATCTCCCCCGGTCACGGTGTGAGGTTGTCAAACCTAATAGCGCTATCAACTAATAACCCGTTCGCCCCCGGCGATTAATCGGTACTGTAAGCAGGGACTTAAAGTGATAGAGTTTCGTTTAGTATGGCTAGTTGTGATTTATAAATAATATCCAAACGTATCTCCCCCGGAGATAGTAATTACCCATTCTGTTTTTCCCCCGGAGTAATGGGTCAAAGATGTTTTTCCCAAAGTTGGTAGTTTGTTCGTGTCCCTCCGCGGGACGCATGCTTTTAGTGTGTGAACTCACCTTGGGTTGCTCGGCAGATTAGGTCACTTGTCAAGCACGTTGGTCACCATGTCCTAACATGGTTACCGGTATAGGTCAGGTTTGGTGTACAAGCATTCACGTATAATCTATACACATAACTGGCACGTAACATGCATAATAATAGACAGTGGGTTATTGGGCCGGCCCTAACATTTACACAAGCAAACAGTAACACGTAGTCCAGTCAACAGGCAGCCCACATTAAACACATTCTGGCCCAATAACCAAAGTAAACAGCCCAGTCGCAACAAGGTGGTCTCGAGTCGCAACCAGGTGGTCTCGGCTTGTCACGCTGTGGTTGCGAGTCGCAATTGCGTGGTCTCGAGTTGTCACGTTGTGGTTGCGAGTCGCAACTGTCGTAGTCTCGAGTCGCAACCGTTGCAGTTTCGAGTTGTCATGCTATGGTTGCGAGTCGCAACCGTGTGGTTGCGAGTCGTAATGCTGTCCTTTTCATGTTCACGTGTAGATTCAGATACATCATTCCAATTTGTACTATGAAATCAGGCCCAAATCAAGTAATAGCCAATAAGGTTTCACTAACACTTTTCCTAATCTGACCATTAGTAAACATGGATCAAACATTGCCCTTTTTAAACCTTCAACCCATATTCAACAAGTTCATCACAAGTTCATAGATTTCTAGGGTTTTCATATTATCATAAACATACATTTTTTTATGAACCAAAATCACCTATCTTAACAAGATCATCATGCAAGGACAAAGAAACGTACATTTAGTAACTTTAACAAGGCTTGATCGGTTTAAACATTCCTAAACCACCATTCTTTAGTCATTTATTCAAATGTCAAGTTTAGCATGCTCATAATCAAACCACAACAATCTTCATATTTCTCATGATTTCTACTTATTAAGTTAGCCAAGATCATGTAAAAGAGGTCTTAGTCATAAACATTTCATTCATCCACATTCAAGGCATCTAGTACACAAATATAACACTAACCGGTTTGTGAAAAAGGCACCGAATAAAAGGAAGAAACCGAGAAGATGAGGTGTCCGAATGATGATGATGAACTTGACCGAGTTTCTTGTCCGAGATCCTTGAGCTTGAACCGAAAGTTGGGAGAGAAAGTGGTGTTGTAGAGGGTTTTCTAGTGAGAGAGAAATAGAAGGAGTGTGGGTATGTTTGTGCAACAAAATGAGGTAAGTGGGGGAAAGGTTGGAGATTTATACCAAGTATCAAGTAGGCTAAGGGGGTTTCGGCCCAAACCGGTTACGGCTCAAGAGGCCCACTTGAGACCGAGTGGCCCACTCGCAACCGAGTGGTTGCGAGTCATGGTCTCGAGTCGTGGTCTCGACTCACATACATATATATATATAGTATATACACATATCATGCAAAAGATTACGTTTTCATTTAATAACATACATATACACAAAAAAATATTACAAGGTGTTCGTTCGGAAAAACCTAGAGTGTCACATTATCCCCAAGTTTTAAGAACTTTCGTCCCGAAAGTTAAGGCAGCCACTGTCAAGCTAGAGTGTTTCAGCGGGGTGTCACATCATCCCCCCGTTAGTTTGGAATTTCGTCCCGAAATTCGGTTGTAGCTTCAGTGCTGGGGTTTTCGTTTGGGAACAACTGGGGATACTTGGACTTCATCTGGTCTTCCCGCTCCCAGGTAAACTCTGGGCCACGTCGTGAGTTCCAACGAACTCGTACGAGAGGTATTTGGCTACGTTTGAGGGTTTTGATCTCTCGATCCGTGATCTCAATCGGTTCCTCAGTGAAGTGTAGCTGTTCATCAATAGTGAGTTCCTTGAAGGGAATTATGAGTGTTTCATCTGACAGACACTTCTTCAGATTAGACACGTGAAAGACATTGTGCACTGCACTCAGTTCTGCAGGCAGGTTCAATCTATAAGCAACCTTACCGATTTTCTCGGTAATTTCGAATGGTCCAACATATCGCGGGTTCAACTTGCCCCGTTTACCGAAACGAACCACACCCTTCCAGGGTGAGACTTTAAGTAGAACCCGGTCCCCAACCTGGAATTCTAGCGGTTTCCTACGCTTATCAGCGTAGCTTTTCTGACGGTCACGCGCTGCCGCCATGCGTTGCCTGATCTGGGCAATCTTTTCCGTTGTGTCTACCACCAGTTCTGGGCCTGTGAGTTGACTGTCACCGACTTCCGCCCAGCAAAGAGGTGATCGGCATTTACGACCGTACAATGCCTCAAAAGGTGCCGTCTGAATGCTAGTGTGGTAGTTGTTATTGTAGGAGAATTCCACCAGCGGTAGATGTTTCTCCCAGTTCTTGCCAAAATCGATCACACATGCCCTAAGCATGTCTTCCAGGGTTTGGATGGTGCGTTCAGACTGCCCATCTGTTTGTGGGTGATAAGCGGTGCTTATGTCCAAACGTGAGCCAAAGGATTTGTGCATAGCTTGCCACAACTCGGAAGTAAAACGAGCGTCTCGGTCGGAAATAATGGAAGTTGGCACCCCGTGTCTCGAGACTACTTCCTTTAAATAGATTTCTGCCAAGGTAGAAAACTTGTCTGTTTCCTTAATGGCCAGAAAGTGTGCAGACTTAGTCAATCGATCTACTATCACCCAGATAGTATCATTTCCGCGTTGGGATCTAGGTAGCCCTGTAACAAAATCCATGGAAATCTGCTCCCATTTCCACTTCGGGATTTCGGGTTGCTGGAGTAGGCCTGCTGGTTTCTGATACTCAGTCTTGACTCTAGCGCAGGTCAAACATTTGCTAACATAAGCTGCTATGTGGGCTTTCATGCCAGGCCACCAGTAAGTGGTCCTTAAGTCGTGGTACATCTTATCTGACCCAGGATGTACTGAGTAACGGGACTTATGGGCTTCGTCCATCACAAGCTCTCGTAGATCTCCGTAAAGTGGGACCCAAATGCGCCCTGCCACATAGTAAGCGCCGTCTTCTTTTTGCTCTATTCGTTGTCTCGATCCTCGCAGGGACTCAGCCCTGATGTTTTCCGGTTTCAGAGCTTCAATCTGAGCATTTCGAATCTGGGTAGGGAGATTAGACTGGATGGTAAGTTGTAATGCTCGCACGCGCTTGGGCGTAGTATCTTTTCGGCTGAGGGCGTCTGCCACGACATTGGCCTTGCCCGGATGGTACTTGATGGCGCATTCATAATCATTCAGGAGTTCGACCCATCGACGTTGTCGCATGTTTAATTCCTTCTGCTTGAAGATATGCTCGAGACTCCTGTGATCGGTGTAAATAGTGCACTTGGTACCGTACAGGTAATGTCTCCATATCTTAAGCGCAAAGATCACTGCTCCTAGTTCCAAGTCGTGCGTAGTGTAGTTCCTTTCGTGCGTCTTAAGTTGTCGAGAGGCGTAAGCAATAACTTTGTCGCGTTGCATTAGCACACAACCGAGCCCATGGATAGATGCATCGCAGTAAACCACAAAGTCGTCAGTGCCTTCAGGCAGCGAGAGAATAGGAGCACTACAGAGATTATCCTTTAGTTTCTGAAATGCGGTTTCCTGTGCTTCACCCCATTTATAAACCATACCCTTCTGAGTAAGAGCCGTGAGAGGCTGAGCAATCTTGGAGAATCCCATGATAAATCTTCGATAGTATCCCGCTAGTCCCAAGAATTGGCGGACTTCGGTCGGAGTCCTAGGGGTAGGCCAATTCTTTATAGAGTCGATCTTAGCTGGGTCGACGTGGATTCCATCCTTGTTAACCACGTGCCCAAGGAAATGGACTTCTCGAAGCCAGAAGTCGCATTTCGAGAACTTGGCATACAGTTTCTCATTGCGGAGGAGTTCGAGGATAAGGCGTAGGTGCTGTTCATGCTCTTCTTGACTTTTCGAGTAGATCAGGATGTCGTCTATAAACACGATCACAAATTTGTCGAGGTAAGGTTTGCACACTCGGTTCATGAGATCCATGAATACCGCGGGCGCGTTGGTCATTCCAAAGGGCATAACAAGGAATTCATAATGACCATAGCGAGTTCTGAATGCAGTCTTGGAGATGTCTTCATTACGGACCCTTAGCTGATGATAGCCTGATCGCAGGTCAATCTTAGAGTAGTAGCTCGATCCTTGCAACTGATCGAATAGGTCGTCGATTCGCGGGAGAGGGTAACGATTCTTGATGGTAACCTTGTTCAGCTCACGATAGTCAATGCACATTCGGAACGTGCCGTCCTTCTTCTTAACAAAGAGTACCGGTGCTCCCCAGGGTGATGAACTAGGGCGGATAAACCCTTTATCCAATAGTTCCTGTAGTTGAGTAGAGAGTTCCTTCAATTCCGCGGGGGCTAGTCGATAAGGCGCACGAGCTATAGGCGCTGCTCCGGGAGCTAGCTCGATTTGGAATTCGACCTGACGGTGGGGAGGGAGTCCAGGTAATTCTTCAGGAAATACCTCGGGGTAGTCACGCACTACTGGAAAGTCCTCAATCCTCTTTTCCTTTTCCTGCGTGTTGGTGACAAGTGCTAAGATAGCGGTGTGCCCTTTTCGTAAACACTTCTGGGCCTTCAAGAATGTGATAACGCCGGAGATTTCTCCGCCTTTGCCACCTTGTACAATAAGAGGTTTGCCAGAACGGCGGGGAATACGAACTGCCTTCTCTTGACAGAGGATCTCAGCGCGATGTTTGGATAACCAATCCATGCCGATAACGACGTCGAAGCTTCCAAGTGTAACAGGGAAAAGATCGATACTAAATGTCTGACCAGACAACTCCAGTTTGCAGCCTTTGATAACATGTGAGGCCTCGATGTTTCTACCATTAGCTAACTCGACGATATGAGGAGAACTTAGTAACGAAAGCGGACGCTTAAGCTTCTTACTAATACGTAGGGACACATAACTAGCATCGGCTCCAGAATCAAATAATACAGAAACATAACGATCATCGAGTAGGAACTTACCCGCCACAACATTGGGGTCATTCCTTGCTTCTCCAGCTCCAATCACAAAAGCCCTTCCTCTAGCACCATTCCCAGCATTGTTGTTCTGATTGTTGTTTCCAGCTCCCTGATTGTTGTTGCGGTTCTGGTTCAGTTCAGGGCAATTCTTCTTATAGTGCCCCTCAGCTCCACACTGGAAACATCCCTTAGCGTTCCCGTGATGTTGTTGCTGCTGGTTCTGCCCCAGGGGACGTGGACTCCTACAGTCCTTGGCCTCGTGCCCCATCTTGTTACATCGCTGACACTGACCTTTCCCACACGGCCCGCTGTGATGTCGATTGCACTTGTTGCACTTGGGGTGGTTACCGCGATAGCCACCCTGTTGTTGAGTGCCCTTGTTGTTTTCAGTCTTCCTTTGCTGTGCTGGGGCCTGAGTGGGGTTAGCATCCTTGCTTTGATTTCCTTCCCACTTACGCTTGTTGTCACTAGAAGACCCGATAGTAGCACTGATCCTTTTGGGCAACCTGCCCTCCTCTACGGCCTGATCAGTGAGTTTGTGAGCAAGTCGAACGATCGGCTGAATGGTAGTGAGGTTGGCTGAAGTTACATGGCTTCGAATTTCTGGGGCCAAACCCTTGACGTACAACTCGATTCTTCGATACATGGGTCGAGACATGTTTGGGCAAAGGGCAACATAGTCATTGGACAGCTTGGTGTAGGTTTCAATCTCTGACCCAACCATCTTAAGCGCATAGTACTCGTTCTCAAGTTTGTGGATGTCATCCCGGTGACAGTACTCCTCCTTAATCATGTCCTTGAAATCCTCCCACGCAGTAGCATTAGCAGTTTCCAATCCAAACATCTGAATTTGTGCCTTCCACCAGGAAAGCGCGTTTCCTTAAAGCGTAGCAGTAGCAAACTTTACCCAATTCGCAGGGGGACACTCGCAGATAGCAAAGACAGCTTCAACTTTCTCAATCCAATGTAGAAGACCTATGGCACCCTCAGTGCCGTTGAAAGGGAGAGGCTTGCAATCCATGAAAGTTTTGAAAGTACACACGGGTGGTTGCGCAGGTGCATGCTGACCTGTTCGTGAGAAGCGAAGCGTACAGATTTAGGGATAAAAGGCGATGTGGCGGTAGGATCTAAACATCCTAGGATATCGAGTTTACCTCCAGGGTGAGCTGCGAAAGCTGCAGCCACCGTGTTAAGCAGGTTAGTGAATTGAGCCTGAGTCATGTTGATGTTTCCTCTTCCGCGTCCACTCATTGTCTTCATAACCAGAAAACACAGTATGAGTGTGATGTCGTAATGTTAGCGAGAATGAGATAGAAGAGAGAGGTGTATCTATCTAATTAGGCACACTAGTACATATAGCAAAACAGGAAATATAAGGTGAGCAAACAAGTAAGCACTAGTCCGAGCTATGAGGTCAAATGTGTCGAGCTTTGCACCTGGAGTGTAGTGTCGTCGCGAGTCACAGGTTATAGTCTGGTTTTCCCCAAAAGATTTTTCCCCTTTTTAAAACCAAGTTCACTATAACCAATGGCTCTGATACCAATCTGTCACACCCCCAAAATCCACATGCGGAACACCACCGCTTGGAGGCGTGACTGACCAGGATCCAGCCACTAATCATACTGAGCATTGTTTTAATATTAGGAATATTTACTATCCAAAGTAGTTAGCAATATTTCAGTTTAAGTTCGATAATTAGTTTAACAAAACAGCGGAAGCATAACCAAATAGTTTTAAAGATAGTTCTAGTTCAAGATAGTTAAACCCAAAACACGGGTTTTGACGAACACTACACATCCCCAAGCAGCAGCTCCTGAGTCACGGGTTACCTGCAAAGCATGCAGTAAGGGGGTCAACAATAATGCTGAGTGAGTTCACTAGTTGTCCAATTTTTAGTTACCAAGAAAACTTAAGTTATTTAGATAAAGCATTTATAATCACGTTGTGGGGAGCTACCCCACCTGTAAGCTCACTAAACTGTAGATACCGAAACTGTTGACGGAAAGTTGTTGTGCCCCGAGTCAATGTCTATCGTCATTGACCATGTTGCAAGGTCTACTAGTTCACGCCCGATCTCCCCCGGTCACGGTGTGAGGTTGTCAAACCTAATAGCGCTATCAACTAATAACCCGTTCGCCCCCGGCGATTAATCGGTACTGTAAGCAGGGACTTAAAGTGATAGAGTTTCGTTTAGTATGGCTAGTTGTGATTTATAAATAATATCCAAACGTATCTCCCCCGGAGATAGTAATTACCCATTCTGTTTTTCCCCCGGAGTAATGGGTCAAAGATGTTTTTCCCAAAGTTGGTAGTTTGTTCGTGTCCCTCCGCGGGACGCATGCTTTTAGTGTGTGAACTCACCTTGGGTTGCTCGGCAGATTAGGTCACTTGTCAAGCACGTTGGTCACCATGTCCTAACATGGTTACCGGTATAGGTCAGGTTTGGTGTACAAGCATTCACGTATAATCTATACACATAACTGGCACGTAACATGCATAATAATAGACAGTGGGTTATTGGGCCGGCCCTAACATTTACACAAGCAAACAGTAACACGTAGTCCAGTCAACAGGCAGCCCACATTAAACACATTCTGGCCCAATAACCAAAGTAAACAGCCCAGTCGCAACAAGGTGGTCTCGAGTCGCAACCAGGTGGTCTCGGCTTGTCACGCTGTGGTTGCGAGTCGCAACTGCGTGGTCTCGAGTTGTCACGTTGTGGTTGCGAGTCGCAACTGTCGTAGTCTCGAGTCGCAACCGTTGCAGTTTCGAGTTGTCATGCTATGGTTGCGAGTCGTAACCGTGTGGTTGCGAGTCGTAATGCTGTCCTTTTCATGTTCACGTGTAGATTCAGATACATCAGTCCAATTTGTACTATGAAATCAGGCCCAAATCAAGTAATAGCCAATAAGGTTTCACTAACACTTTTCCTAATCTGACCATTAGTAAACATGGATCAAACATTGCCCTTTTTAAACCTTCAACCCATATTCAACAAGTTCATCACAAGTTCATAGATTTCTAGGGTTTTCATATTATCATAAACATACATTTTTTTATGAACCAAAATCACCTATCTTAACAAGATCATCATGCAAGGACAAAGAAACGTACATTTAGTAACTTTAACAAGGCTTGATCGGTTTAAACATTCCTAAACCACCATTCTTTAGTCATTTATTCAAATGTCAAGTTTAGCATGCTCATAATCAAACCACAACAATCTTCATATTTCTCATGATTTCTACTTATTAAGTTAGCCAAGATCATGTAAAAGAGGTCTTAGTCATAAACATTTCATTCATCCACATTCAAGGCATCTAGTACACAAATATAACACTAACCGGTTTGTGAAAAAGGCACCGAATAAAAGGAAGAAACCGAGAAGATGAGGTGTCCGAATGATGATGATGAACTTGACCGAGTTTCTTGTCCGAGATCCTTGAGCTTGAACCGAAAGTTGGGAGAGAAAGTGGTGTTGTAGAGGGTTTTCTAGTGAGAGAGAAATAGAAGGAGTGTGGGTATGTTTGTGCAACAAAATGAGGTAAGTGGGGGAAAGGTTGGAGATTTATACCAAGTATCAAGTAGGCTAAGGGGGTTTCGGCCCAAACCGGTTACGGCTCAAGAGGCCCACTCGAGACTGAGTGGCCCACTCGCAACCGAGTGGTTGCGAGTCATGGTCTCGAGTCGTGGTCTCGACTCACATACATATATATATATATATAGTACATACACATATCATGCAAAAGATTACGTTTTCATTTAATAACATACATATACACAAAAAAAATATTACAAGGTGTTCGTTCGGAAAAACCTAGAGTGTCACACGGAATCTAATTCCGCACGGAATTACAAGCTTGGTCCATTCATGCGAAATTACCCTTTCATGCGGAATTAACTCTATCTCGAACTACGTGCCTTGATCTAACATTCTTAGTACAAGACTCGATACAAGACGAAGTCGACAGACGCATGCACTAACATACGCGGGTCGCGAGAGGACCAGAAATCAGCACTATGTATAGAGGGCCTCGGCTCTTCAGTTGAATTCGTTCACAAATATTTTCTTTCTCTCAAATCTAAAGTATAGGCATTATACACGGGTATAATACCCCTCTAATTAGCGAAGCTCTGCTCCGTTGTAAGTATCATAATCCCTGGATACGTATTAGATACGCTGCCCGATTGATCTAGGGTTCCGTAACGGCTGTCGTGGTTCTGCCCGACATAGTCGTTGGAATGCCGTCTCAGGGAAGGGTATTACTAATGTTAAAATGGGTTATTATACTAACACGTGTGATTGTTTATTTAATTAGATTATAACCAAGAAGTCACAAAGGAAAGCCCTATAATAACAATGTGAGTAATCCTCTTTCTGTAAACCTATTTTGTGAACTGTTTTTACAAAACCTTAAATATTTTTCCATGCGAATAGCAGTTATTTAGTATTTGTAAGAATACAATTACAGTCGGTAAATTTGGGGTTTTGTATACAAAATTTGTTACAACCTGGATAGGAGTAACATGACCATAAGTCGGAACGAAAGTACCATGTGGTGGTAATTGATATAACTTGGAAACAAATGTAATTGCGAAATCGCCCTCAATACTGTACAATGGTTTTTATTAAACTTGATTGAACTGGGATTCACTCACCAGTATTTCCTGCTGATAAAATGTTTTAAACACGTGTTTCAGGTAACTTAGTGTGAAGCCAATAAAAGCCAGCTGGAGAGCACTGAAGGCTTGGAAAAGTGGCAATAAAGTTACCTAAAATAAAATAGATGTTTTTATTAAATAAAATAGGATTTATTCCTTTGAAAACATGTGTACTGCAAACTTCGGTTTTATCCCATGTGTTGAATATTATGAAAATGTGGTATTTACTCTGATGAAATATTTCCTAACTACGGTCCTGATGAAAATTCCGCTGCCAAATTAGACAATACTTGATACCACCGAAACCGGCTCACGGCCGCCCGGTCCCGGGGATTAGGGATCGGAGGTTGTGACATTATTGTAGTAGGCTCCTCTTTTGAAGGTGACGTTACCCTCAACCCAGTAGTTTGAGTCAGCAAGGATACAATCCTAAAGGGTTGGATTATTGAAAGATAATTAAATAAGTTATTAATGCGTAATGTGGTAGACCTCTCTTTTGAAGGTGACGTTACCCTAGGCTAAGTAGTCTGAGTCAGCAGGGATACAATCCTAAGTAGCCAGGTTAAGGTTTTAATAGTAGCTTACATATGAGGGGATCATAGAGTTTGGACCCCCGCCATCCAATACCAGTGGGTATTGAAGGAGTTCCTACTAAATCTGACCCAGGTCCTTGCAGGATCTATACACTGAACAAGGCAAGACTCCTAACAACCATTCCCTTAACCCCCGACCAGGTAGCCAACATATCTCCATATAGACCGTGGAGATATGAATGGTGAAAATCTTTTATTTTATATAGACAGTAAAATAATGCCAAGACACCACAGACAAATGATAAGGAAGAATCACCTTCAGCATAAGAAACTAGTTATTAAAGTCATTAATACATAACCAAATAAAAAGTGCGAAGATCAAAAATAAAAAGTATTACACTAGACACTTGTCTTCACCAAGTGATGTAAGAGACTTAGGCAAACATGGCCTTTGATTATCAAGAACTCTTACGATCAATCTTGGATCCCGAGACTACTCACACACTCTACGATGGATAATGGATGATGGTGGTGGATGATGGTGTTGTGGTGGTGGTGGAGTGTGGGTGAACTGTGAGAGAGGTGGTGTGCCAAAGGATGGTTTGCAAATGAGAGATAAGCACCCCTATTTATAGCCTGAACAGAAGCTCGGGCACGGCCCCGTGTCCACCCATCTCCTCTTCCTTCATTAATTGCAGTTTGTCTGCATTAATTGACCACGCCCCCATGTCCGCTGGGCACGACCCCGTGTTTAGAAGCGTATCTGCACTATCAAGATTTCCTCAGATTCTGCGAATCTTAAAGTTGACCACGGCCCCGTGTCCGCTGGGTACGCCCCCGTGGTGGGTGATAGAAGCTTCTACAGCTTTGTCTTTTCTGCAGACACTTGGGCACGCCCCCGTGCTCACTGAGCACGGGGCGTGTTCAACCTTCTGTTCTCTTGTTTTTGCTTGGGAAGATGCTGTCAGGAGGTCGGGCATGCCACGTTTGTTCCTTTTCTTGTATTATGTTAGATTTAGCTGCCTTTTTTGCTTCTTTTGTTCATTTGAGCTCATTTAATCCTGAAAATACAAAGGGAAGACAAAAACACACTTTTTTCCAACATTAGTACTAAAACGGGGTTAGTTTTATGCCACAATTGATGTAATTTATATGTTGCATTTTGCACACATCAAATACCCCCACACTTGAATCTTCGCTTGTCCTCAAGCAAAACTCTTTATAATGTGGCTTTACACTCCCAAATGGAATGGGTAGCAGAGAAGGTTTTTGGGCTTGTCATAGAGTGTCGGGATTTCCAAGATTCTTTATTAAGTTTTATTTTTATTTATTTATAATTCTATTCGTCATGATTTATTTAAAACATTACATAAGATAAATTACCTATTAGGGCATAACATGCCTTTTTTTTAAAATTCCGTTTATATACAAGTTTACATACCTCACGGGGGATCACTCAACACTCGGCCGAAGATGTATTTTAGTGAATCACTCGAGAGTGGCATGGAACTTACTCCTACCATAAGCTTGCCAAGCAATCAATCCTCCTCCATTTTAACTATACACCTTTGTAAACATCAAGAGACTTTTGGGGGAAGGGTTAGGCTTGGGTTAAAGGTAGGTGGTTGGGTTAGTGGTTAGTAAAAGGGCAAAAAGCGTAAAAAGCGTCGGTTTTCGTAAGACTTTTTATTTTTATTTTTATTTTTATTGCAACTTTTTATTTTGATGAAGCATTTCTTCAAACAAAGTTCTTTTTGATAAACTTGTTTTTTTATTTCATTTAGCTTCATCATCATCATCATCATTTTTTTTGATAAGGAAGTCATAAAAACTGAGCTTTGTTACTAAAATAAAGGGTTTAAATGAAAAAAAGGGTTTTGGTGGGTAAAACGGTGTTTGTTTTGGGTTAAGAAATGAAAAGGTTTAGACTCAAAGGGGTTAACTAGGGGATTTTGGGTAGGTGGTAAAAAAAAAAGAAAAATAATGGTGTAGAAATAAAAAGGGTTAGTCCTAATGCCTCCATCATTTACTTGGGTTTCAGTTGGTAAGGACCGGGAATGTATCGTCTTGGCAAGTTCTAAGTCGTAAGAACCAAGCGGCTATTCACACAAGAAACGAAAAATGAGCATTTAGTTTAAAGATATGTATTTGTATGCTCAATAAAGGCTCAAAACTCACTTTTTGTGGGAATGGGTTTTTATGTGATCAAGTATATATAATCAAATTTTAACTAGATTTGTCATGCCGTTTCATAATTTTCTTATGTTGGTTCTTTTTATCACGACGCTATCGGTTGTAAATTTGTAAAAATATAGCCTTTTTAGAACTTGAAATTCCCAAGTTAAACCTAGACAAGTAAAAAAAAATTGAAAAATTTTTGAAAAAATTTGGGGTGATTAGCGGTTCCAATAGAGTTTTGTGTAAGGCTTGTAATTAAGACTTGCAAGATTCAAGGTTTTAACATTCCCCCCACACTTAAATTACACATTGTCCTCAATGTGTCCCAAAAATAAGTTTTTAGGTTGACTGAATGTGTAAAAAAGTGTGAAAAAGCCAAAATTGTTGTTACTGGGCGTCTAGACACGGCCCGTGGTGTCCGGGCATAGCCCCGTGTTCAGATTGCCAGTAACAGAAATTAGTAAAAATAAACAGAAGCCTGGGCACGGGGGTTCTTCAGCGAGCACGCCCCGTGTCCAATTACCTGAACTGGGCATTTTCTGCAGATGGTTGGGCACGGGGCGTGTTGGCTGAGCACGGCCCCATGCTGAAGTCGATGTAATGAAGAAAATTTGTCGGGTGGCCCTGTTTTTATGCATGGGGTGCTGGTTCAAATTTCCCTTGGTATCATTCACCATCCCGAGTGTGTTTTATTCCTGACAATTAAAACTAAACTAGAAAACACAAAAATTAATCTAAACTAAACTAAGGATAGTTCCGTGAAATGCCCCCGTGGTGCGCCACGTTTATAAGGTTCCTTGGCTAGACCCAAAGCCTGGTCATATGTTACCCAAGTGGGATGTTTTGCATCCCATGCTACACCGTCAGAGAGCATCATCCAAACTTGAGTCTATGACCTTCATGTAGTTGACCGGGTCGTCGTCTTCTTTTTCCAACTCCAAACTTCATTTCCTCATCCCTAATCCTCAATGTTAATGTTCCATCATTCATGTCTACCACTGCTTGGGTCGTAGCTAGGAATGGCCTCCCTAAGATGAGTGGTACTTCGGTATCTTCCTCCATATCTAGTATGAAAAATCGGCCGGGAAGAAAAATTCGCCGACTTTGACCAATAGATTTTCAGCGACACCTTGTGGATATTTGACGGACCTATCGGCGAGTTGTATGCTCATTTTTGTAGGGCTTGTTTTCCCAAGGTCGAGTCGGTTGAACATTGATGCGGGCATGAGGTTGATGCTAGCCCCGAGATCGGCTAGTGCATTGCGAATGGGGGATTCCCCAATCGAGCAAGGAATTGTGAAGCTTCCAGGGTCAATCTTCTTTTGCGGGAGTTTGTTGAGTAGTAAGGCGGAGCATTCTTCGCCTAAATTGACTAATTGCAATGATTCAATTTTCCTTTTATAAGTGAGGAAGTCCCTCATAAATTTTGAATATTTAGGCATTTGAGTTAGGACTTCGATAAATGGAATATAAACATGCAATTGTTTTAGTAAATTCTCGAACTTTGTGAATTGCTCATCGGTCTTTTGACGAATTAACCGACCGGGGTATGGAACCGGAGGAGTCTTAGTGGGCTCCTGAATTGGTGGAGAAGCCTTCTCTTGTTGGGGCGTGGGTGGAGTTGTTGTTTGGCTAGATTGGCTTCTTTCAGTTGGCGGTAATGGAGCTTCCTCGGGACCCACGGTACGGTTTCTCAATGTGATGAGATGTACTTGTGCCTTTGGGTTGGTTTCGGTATTACTTGGTAATGTGCCTTGCGGTCTCTCGGAGAAATTCTGAGCTATTTGATTTAATTGCTTTTCAATGTTTTGAATACTAGCTTGTTGATTTCTAAAATTCGATTCCAATTGTTGAAATCGATCCGAGTTTTTCTTTTTTGGTGTCGGAGATGAGGCGAGATACAGTATCTTCAAGCCTTTCTCGTCCACCTTGTTGTTGAGAGAAATTTTGTGACTCGTTTCTTGTTTGTTGAAAGTTTGTTCGTTGGTTTAGATTTTGTTGGTTACTACCATTGCCGGGTTCTCTTCAACCAAGGTTAGGGTAGTTACACCATCCTTGGTTGTAGGTACCCGTTGGAGAACCCGATGGCCTAGGTCTATTATCAATGTAGTTTACCGATTCTGTTTGATTATCTACTTCTTTCATACAACTCCAATTTTCATGTGGCCCACCACACCCCTCACAAGCCATAACCGAGGCCGTTTTTGCCATCTCTAGGTTTTTGATTTTTGAAAAAAGGGCCTCGATTTGAGCTTGTAAAGAAGTGCTTTCGTCAACCTTATGGGCACCCGGGGCAATAGATTTATTGCCTTGGGGAGTGTGCCACTGAAAATTGGTTTGAGCAATTTCCTCAATTTGATTATATATTTCATTTGGGCGGCGATTACCTAAAAGTCCCCCGGAGCTAGAGTCAAGTGTTTGTCTTGTGTGTGGCAACAACCCATTATAGAAAGTGGATACTTGTTGCCATACCGCAAGACCGTAATGAGGACACTTTCTTAGTAGCTCCTTGAACCTTTCCCAAGTTTCATATAAGGATTCACCATCCTCTTGTGAATATGTATTAATTTTAGTCATTAATTTAGCCGTTTTAGCAGGAGGGAAATACTTATATAGAAACCTTTGGGCTAGTTCATTCCACCCAACTGGGAGGATATTAAGCCAAGCCTTGGCTAGGTCTTTTAGTGAAAATGGAAACATTTGAAGGCGGATGGCGTCGTTTGATGCTCCATTGATCCGAAAGGTATCACATATTTCTAAGAAATTAGTAATATGTTGTTGGTGCATTTCATCTGTTGACTTCGTTTTGGATCGAGTCATAGTCTTAGAGTGTTAGATCAGGGCACAAATTACGAGGAAATAGGATATTGTATGTGAGTTTAGAATCAGGTTCGCTCATAGGACATGATAAGTTCGCTTATAGTGCAAGTCACTAGATTCGCTTTTAGTGCATGATGTCTGGTTCGCTTATATGTCCAAAGGGAGGTCCGCGTATATGGACCATGTTCTTTGGAGCGAACCTGTATCCCCTATATATAGTCCTCATGAGCGGATCATGTGTAACTTTTGGAGAAACTCGTACCGAGGTGCTGCCGGATCGAGATTAGCCTGTAATCTATTATATCTTAATGCAATAGAGTGTTTAAAGTGTAATACTAGCTGTTCCTACGTTAATTGCTTGTTTTCCGCACCTGCGATTGACAAAACTCCTCTGAACGACTCATTGAGGTCGAAACACGATCCTACAATTGGTATCAGAGCTTCAGCTTCAGGAGGAGGAGTTCTACAGAGAATAGCTGAGTTTCTTCTAAATTTCTGTCTTCTACACCTTCTTTTTCTGTTTCAAACAGTTCCAACGGTCAGAATTAGCTCAAAATCTCAGGGATGTGCGCAACTATACAGAGACAAACCCTTGAAAGTTTGGTGTCAAAACTCGAAGGAAAAATGGGTCAAACAGGTCTTCGAAAGTGGTTCGCTTTTCTGGTTTGATATACTCTGGTTCGCTCCTGTGAACACTTTAGGTTCGCTTATAGTGACAGGTTCAACCAGGTTCGCTCCAAAAAATTGTTGTCTGGTCCGCTCTTGTGACCATTTGAAAGTCTGGTTCGCTCGATTGAACATTATCAGGTCCGCTCGTGTGATATACTCTGGTTCGCTCGTTTGTCAACCAGTAGATCCGCCCCAGTAAACATTCTGGTTCGCTTTTGTGATCATTCAGAACATTCTGGTTCGCTTTTAAGGCTGTGATAAAGTTTCGGAAAATTTTTGAACATGGACGAGGAATTCTTCAACGCGTTCGCTACCCCGGTAACCCCGATCACTTTGGCGCAAAACACGATGCTCGAGAACGAAACGGGCACGATGCAAAAACCACCTAGACTGATGAACATTGAGGAATACAAAAATTGGGAAGGTAGGTTCGAGAATTGGGTGCAAGCAAATTATCTTGACGCTTGGGAATGCGTAGAAACTAAGTATGTTCGACCATTGAACGATGATGAAGAACCCGTTCCAATCAAAGAGTTATCTGCTGATGCTCGTAAAAGTACAAAGATGAAAAAATGATGCTTAATCTTCTTCAACAGGCAGTCAAAGAGGATATCATGGTTCTTCTACAGCACAATGGAACTTCGTACTCGATATGGAAAGCTTTAAGATCGAAGTTCAGGGGAAGTGAGGAGATGGTAAAGAGTAAGAAGTCACTTCTGAAGAAAGAGTTTGATTTGTTCCGAGGGTTGAAGAATGAGAGTACGAGAGAAATTATTGAACGATATTGTAATTTGCTTGCTAATATGAAAAGATTGAGTATTGAGAAAAGTACTGATGAGCTGATTGAGAAACTTGCTGATGCATTGCCTTATGAGACGTGGGGCACATATTTGATGATGCTCAGAAACAAGAAAGCTTTCAGTAATCTGACGCTTAGTAAGTTCATTGAGAAAATAGAGGCTCAAGAAATGGAACAGAGAAAAGTGATCAGAATGAAAGATTTCGATGGTGAACAGGATATCGGGCTGTATTATAAGGCTGGGGTTAATGAGAAAAAAATCTTCAAATCTATCTCCTAAGGTTGAGACTGCCTACAGCGCCAATAACTCATCTGGAAGTCCATCATCGGGATCCAACAGCAAAACCAGCTTTACTTCATTTTCATCATATGATCCAAACATTTCTGCAACTAAAAACGGGAGAAAATTACAGTGTAACATTGTATTAAATCTTGAAAATGATCAAGATTATTCTGAGGAAGTTGCCAAAAACCAAATGTCTTTGTTAGGAATGGTTTTGGAATCTTACACTTGTTTTGTTGCAGGTCGTATCGGCAATCCAATGCTAACTAAAGAAGATTATGACCAAATAGATGCAGAAGAAATGGAGCTGATGGACATAAAGTGGTGTCTGGCTAGTGTTTTACGGAGAGCTGAGAAGTTCAAAAAAATCACGGGGAGAGATGATCTTCGTGATGCGAATGTCTCTACTTTAGGTTTTGACAAATCTAAAGTTACTTGTTTTCGGTGCAGGGAAAAAGGACACTTCAAGAGAGAGTGCACTAACCGAGAAGCAAGTGGAGCTCAAAATCCGTTCAACAACAACGATTATTATCGGAAAGCCATCTATCACCAAGTTGGTCAATCATCTCAACAACCTAAACATCAAGCTCAAACTGCACATGGAAGAGATGTAATTGAAGATTCCGGAAAAAGAGCTTGTGTGGGTAATCATGATAGGTTGTATGGCAAAAGAAGAGATGGTAGTGCTTTGATTATTGATCAGGATGATGAAAAGCTAGCAGAGGGTTTTAGCTGGGCAAATTTCACTTGGGATGATTACATTCCTGATCAAACTACAGCTTACACTGCTTTTACAGCAAAGATTGTAGTTGATAGTGATGATGATACAGAGTATTGGGCAAGAAAATACAGAGAAGATATGAAGTTGGTTGCTGAGAGTGATAGTGAAGATGAAAAAGTCAAGAAGAAGAAAAAAAGATCAAAACGCCGGTGAGTAGTGATGATGAAGAAGTGCCGGTGGTGAGAAGGCAAAAGGTGACAGAAGTGCCTAAGTTTAAAGTTGAAGAACAGGTTGATGCAAAAGAAGTTTCTGTAAAGTGTGAAAATTGCGAAGCTGTGAAGAAGCAGAATAGCACTTTGATTTACAACTTGAACAGTCTGAAGGAGTCGTATGATGTGCTGAACAAGACAATGAATCAGTACAATCAAACTAGTGAAGAGCAAGCTGTTGCTATGAAGACACTTCAGGGAGCGTTTATGACAAAACAAAAAGTTGTAAACAATTACATTGAAAAGTGTGCTGCTTTAGAACAGAAGCTTGAGCTGCAAAGAATTGAAACTGAAAGAGTTAATCGTTTGTTAAAAAGTTACTCATGTACTTCCTATGTTATTGACAGGATTTATCCGACGGTTGAAAGTATGAAGGTATGGGAAGATGATGAGGTAACTGAAGAGAAAGGAGCTGGAAAAGGTGCTGAGGAAAAGAATGCTGACAAAAAGACGAATGACAAGAAAAAAGACACTGAAAAGACGCCATCTGGTAAGAAGCAAGGTGTCAGTTATAACAAATGTCCACCCCCGCTGGAAACTGGATATTTGCCTAGATATCCAAACGATGAAAGAGTCAAAAAGGCCACAAATTTACGGTGGGAGTCAGAGTCATCAGTAAATCTTCCAAAAAGTATTGATGTTGTGTTTACATCATCTGACACTGATCAACAGTCTCAATTAATGAAGAAAGTCGTGGATCATGTGTTAGAGAGTGATGATGTGGAAGAGTCAAAGTCTGGGTCATGCACACAGAGTCAAACAGAAAAACAGGGCAAATTAGTTTATGATATAAAGTTTTTGTTGTCAAAATCTAATTTGAATGATGGATTGTTTAAAGTGGCTTACACTTTGAATGATTCTGACAAATTATATTCTGATGAAGAGTTTCCAATAAGAGGTGTCAAAACTGATTTGATAAAAAAAGGTTTTTATACTCACAGAAATTAATATTTCTGAAATAAAAGGCTTATGTCTTAATGAAAAACCTAAATATTACACCTCAAGAGTACAACAAAGATTAAACAAGAAAAAGAATTACAGTTTTGGTTTAAATTTCCAAAAGAAATCAAACCATAACGGTAATTTTAAAAAGAAAGGATTAGGTTTTACTCCTACAGAAAAACAGAAAAATGAAAAATATGTTCGTGATTTCAAATCCAAAATGTCATTTGTTTCAGGTACATCAAGTGAAGAAGAAGAAAAATCGAAGTTTTGGAGAGAGTCGAACAGTGAGTTTCTTGCGAAGAAACAAGTTGAGATGAAGAAGATGGCTGAGCAGAAGAGAGACTCAAGAACCTGTTTTAAATGCAACATAGTTGGACACATTGCCAAAGATTGTTCACAGGCAATACAGTCAAAACAGGGAGTATCTCGGAAACTCAAAGAGAATGTAGTTGAGTTTGAACCACCAGTTGATCGAACAAAGTTGTTTAAAAATTCTGTTTTTAAAATTGGTGAGAGTTCGAACAAGTTTTATAAGAAAAGAGCAAAATCTGACAACCAGTAATGGATTGTTAAGAAGGTTGGTGAAAGCTCTAGCGATGATTCTGATGGTTTAAAATCAGAGGAGCTATCTTCAGGCGATGAAACTGATTCCACAAAGTCAGTTGAGCCACAAGTTGTTTCAAAATGTGAAGCTGATGTAAAAGTTGAAAAATCAGTTCCGATTGTTAATGATAAGGAGTTTCCATTACTTCGGGCTGAGAATTATAAAAAGAAAATTGGTAAAGTTGAAATTTCTAACCAATTTTATCATGATGAACAGGAATTTGATGCTAAGAAGGTCTTTAACCCCAAGGTAAAACACATCTTTGGCAAGATGATTGATCGAAAAGTCAAAGGGGTTAAGGAATTTTATGAGAAGAAAACAACGAAAGAAAAGGTTGAACCATCCCTGGTTTGTGACTGGGATGGTACATATTATGAACAGTAAGTCTCAGGACTTGCCGGAGCTCCCAGATTGGTAAGCGTGGAGCATGAATCGGCATCTTTCTTGAATTTAATTCGGTAACGTCATTCATTTAAACGGTTAAGAGGTTTGTTTGTGTATTTCTTACAAGTGGTACATAGGTTTCTGAACTGCAAATGGTAAAACAAGGACATTAACTTGTACTTGGATTTTCCTACATATGGTTGAAAGACAAGATGATGAACCATAACCCCGAACATTTGTTGGATATTCCTACAAATGGTAACCTACAATTGGTAAAATCAATCAAACTTATTTTCCGGAAAAACCATTTTAATTAAAATAAACTTAAGTGTTTTGAAATCTAAATGGGAAAATAGTTTGTTGATAGGGGAAGTTCTGATTGTTTATGCCTAGTGAATGGCGATTTGAGGTGATTTGATATCGGTTGTCATGTTTCTGTACAGTTTGTTTTCATATTTTCGTTAATGTGTTTGCATTTTAGGGGGAGTAAGAAAATTTCAGAAAATCCAAAAACATTAGAAAATTTGAAAAAGCCAAAAACATGATAAAATCAAAAATGAGTTTTTGTTGCATAAAAGAGGAAATGATAGTACATCAGTGGACTATCACAACATGCTAAAGAATTGGAAAGTCAAAATGTGATAAACGATCTTACTGCGGATGTGTCAGTAGATTTTCGCACATTTAGTAAATTGAAACGAGATATAAACCTAAATCAAACTTGCTTGATTCGTGGGTAACTATTCTTGAATATATGGGTAACCCCCGAAATCTTGTTTGAAAGGTCCCGTATTCTGAGATACTAGGTCTTTATACTCAGTGATATCTGGGGTATTATCCCGGGACTTCTGCTGAATGGAAGTTCTGACCTAGTCCCCGGATAATGCTTTCTGCAAAAATGCTTTGAAATACAAGCTCGCCCTCAGCAATCTGATTAAACAATAAAATTGATAATCTTTGCTGTTGTAATAAAAGATCCTCTAAAGGGGACCCACCAAAAGTCGAGTCGTCATCTCTCTGCTGAACAGAAGTTCTGACCTGAGCTCTCACGGTTTCGTATTTACCCCTTTACAGATATCATCTGTGGTATACTCACCTGTAAGACTGAATATTTGGGATCTGGATACAGGAGTATATTCAAGTGGAGTGATACACAATTAAGTTTAAGTTTCTAAAACATTAATATCGTATCTCGAATCAATTGAAGTCTGTGTGAAAATTTAAGTGGACAAACATACTGACAATCTAGGTAAATTGTTTAGAACTGAGAATGTTTAAAGCTTAACGGTGTTGGTGATTTGTCTCAAAAACTGATATGATCCTCTTGCACGAGCTCACAAAAATATTGTCTGTAAATAGTTTATTTCTGCATTTTCATTTTCTTTCAGAAAAATCCAAAAAGATTTTTGGTGTGTTTTAGCATAAATTTTTGAAAATACAAAAAGAGTTTCGACAACTGGTGTTGAAAAACTGATTTTCAAAATTCGAAGTGCTAAACATGATGAGCAACATTTGAGGGGGAGTGTGTGTGTGAAATAAAAACAAGTTTTCATAATCTAACTTTTTCAAATGGTTCATCATACAGATAGAAAATTGAAAGGGAGTCTAAGTTGGTGCAGGTTTATTTTATGCTTTAATGTTTGTCATATATCTTATGTTTGTGGTAGAAAGTATGCAGGAAATGTCAACATCTGAAGAGAATATGTAACATCTGAGGGGGAGTTAACAAACTTAAAAGTTGTCAAAGTTTTTGTGAAGAAGAGTCTGTTTCTCATGAGGGGGAGTCTGTTGAAGATAGAAGAGAAAGAGATGAAGATAAAGAGAAGCCCAGTGGCTGATCAAGACAGAAGATTTGAAGACAGTGTGATATGACTCGATGACACTCCATTCGATGGCACTCCGTCAACATCTGAGGGGGAGTCTGTTGGTGCATTTCATCTGTTGACTTCATTTTGGATCGAGTCATAGTCTTAGAGTGTTAGATCAGGGCACAAATTACGAGAAAATAGGATATTGTATGTGAGTTTAGAATCAGGTTCGCTCATAGGACATGATAGGTTCGCTTATAGTGCAAGTCACTAGATTCGCTTTTAGTGCATGATGTCTGGTTCGCTTATATGTCCAAAGGGAGGTCCACGTATATGAACCATGTCCTTTGGAGCGAACCTGTATCCCCTATATATAGTCCTCATGAGCGGATCATGTGTAACTTTTGGAGAAACTCGTACCGAGGTGCTGCCGGATCGAGATTAGCCTGTAATCTGTTATATCTTAATGCAATAGAGTGTTTAAAGTGTAATACTAGTTATTCCTACGTTAATTGCTTGTTTTCCGCACCTGCGATTGACAAAACTCCTCTGAACGACTCATTGAGGTCGAAACACGATCCTACATATGTAGATGGGGATCTTCGTCCGCAATCCCATGGAAGGTTGCGGAGTTTTGAAGCATTGTATCAAATGTAGCCGAAGTTCGAAGTTGTTGGCTTCGACATTCGGTGCATTGATAGTGGCGCCGAGATTACCTACGGTGGGTCGTAGGTAATCCATGAGGGTACGTTGGTCCGCCATTGGAAATGGGTCCCCCGAAACCTTCTCTTGGTTTTAGCTTTGAGTCTTTTTCTTAGAAAGCGTTCGGGTTCGTCTTGGGGTTCTTTTATGTCTCTATTAAAACTGGAGCTCATACACTATGTGGAAAGTTCAGATGTGGCGCCTGGGTTCCAAGTCCAGCAATAAAAAACAAAAAAGAACGTTGGTCAGAAGCTTCACCATGGCCCCGTGTTCAGATGAACACGGCCCGTGGTCGGAGATACAGTGATTGTTTTTCGGATCCCTTTTACTGGGGAGTTCGACACGGCCCCGTGTTACACCGGCACGACCCCGTGCTCAACTTTATGTAACTCGGAAAATAAAAACTGCCAATAACGATGCTGGGCACGGCCCGTGCTTAGCTCTGCAGAAACTGAAAAATCTAAGAAAATCCTATAAAAATTAGAAAACTTAGAAAAAAACGATTAGGTCATTGATTCCTAACTTTCTTAAAATCCTTGTGTCCCCGGCAACGGCGCAAAAAAACTTGATGCGTGTGAAGTGTCGTATAGTTTTTAATGTATATTTTAAGCCCTTTAACACTTTTTAGCCAAGTTTTAAATTTATAAAACACGATATTTACTAACACTAAACACACATATGGGCAAGTGCACCCATCGTGAGCGTAGTATAGTGTTGGTAAGATACCGAGGTCGTCCAAGGACACAAGAGCTTTTAGTACCGGTTTATCCTCAACGTCTAATCAAATCAAAAGTTTAGAAAAAGATGTTAAACTAGAAAATAAAAACTAAAAATGCTGAAAAATAAAAATAAAAGTAAAAACAGATATACAAGATGAATCACTTGGATACGACTCGTGTTCAGTGTAACCTTTGATTATTTCTGCACTTTTGCACTTTTTAAGAGATTATCTTAGTTATTGTAGTAGGCCCCTCTTTTGAAGGTGACGTTACCTTCAACTCAGTAGTTTGAGTCAGTAAGGATACACTCCTAAAGAGTTACCCTCGGCTAATTAATTAAGTTATTAATGCGTAATGTGGTAGGCCCCTCTTTTAA
Source organism: Helianthus annuus (assembly GCF_002127325.2). Taxonomy (NCBI): domain Eukaryota; kingdom Viridiplantae; phylum Streptophyta; class Magnoliopsida; order Asterales; family Asteraceae; genus Helianthus; species Helianthus annuus. The sequence goes on along the minus strand of NC_035437.2, from coordinate 115,669,177 downwards.
AGGTGACGTTACCCTCGGCTAAGTAGTCTGAGTCAGCAGGGATACAGTCCTAAGTAGCCGGGTTAAAGTTTTAATAGTATCTTACATATGAGGGGATCAAAGAGTTTGGACCCCCGCCATCCAATACCAATGGGTATTGAAGGAGGTCCTACTAAATTTGACCCAGGTCCTTGCAGGATCTATACACTGAACAAGGCAAGACTCTTGCCAAACCATTCTCTTAACCCCCGACCAGGTAGCCAACATATCTCCATATAGACCGTGGAGATATGAATGGTGAAAATCTTTTATTTTATGTAGACAGTAAAATAATGCCAAGACACCACGGATAAATGATAAGGAAGAATCACCTTCAACATAAGAAACTAGTTATTAAAGTCATTAATACATAACCAAATAAAAAGTGCGAAAAGATTAAAAATAAAAAGTATTACACTAGACACTTGTCTTCACCGAGTGATGTAAGAGACTTAGGCAAACATGGCCTTTGATTGTCAAGAACTCTTACGATCAGTCTTGGATCCCGAGACTACTCACACACTCTATGATGGATGATGAATGATGGTGGTGGATGATGGTGTTGTGGTGGTGGTGGAGTGTGGGTGAAGTGTGAGAGAGGTGGTGTGCCAATGGATCGTTTGCAAATGAGGCAAGCACCCCTATTTATAGCCTGAACAGAAGCTCGGGCACGGCCCCATGTCCATTGGGCACGGCCCCGTGTCCACCCATCTTCTCTTCTCTTCCTTCATTAATTGCAGGTTGTCTGCATTAGTTGACCACGCCCCCGTGTCCGCTGGGCACGACCACGTGTGCAGAAGCGTATCTGTACTATTAAGATTTCCTCAGATTCTGCGAATCTTATAGTTGACCACGGCCCCATGTCCGCTGGGCACGCCCCCGTGGTGGGTGATAGAAGCTTCTACAACTTTGTCTTTTCTGCAGACACTTGGGCACGCCCCCGTGCTCACTGAGCACGGGCGTGTTCAGCCTTCTGTTCTCTTGTTTTTGCTTGGGAAGATGTTGTCGGGGGGTCGGGGGCATGCCACGTTTGTTCCTTTTCTTGTATTTATGTTAGATTTAGCTGTCTTTTTGCTTCTTTTGTTCATTTGAGCTCATTTAATCCTGAAAATACAAAAGGAAGACAAAAACACACTTTTTCCAACATTAGTACTAAAAAAGGGTAAACTGCCATTTTGGTCCCTGAGGTTTGGTTACTTTTGCCACTTTATTCCAAAACTCAAACCTTTTGCATCTGGGTCCCTGTGGTTTCAGTTTTATTTCCATTTTGGTCCAAAAATGAAATCAGCTCATACTTGTCTTATAAAATCCTGCAATTTTGACATTTTCCACAGGGGCAAATCAGGTCATATTTGTCTTATAGAATATAGTATTTATTTATAAAAAAGAAATGATCATTTTGCCCCTGCGGAAAATGACAAAATAACAGGATTTTATAAAACAAATATGACCTGCTTTCATTTTTTGGACCAAAATGGCAATAAAACTGAAACCACAGGGACCCAGATGCAAAAAAGTTTGAGTTTTGGACTAAAGTGGCAAAATTGACCAAACCACAGGGACCAAAATGGCAGTTTACTCTTGATGTAATTTATATGTTGCATTTTGCACACATCAATGGGCATAATCGGGTATTATTAATGCCCGGAACCGGGTACTACCCGTACTCGGGTACTGATACTAGTTAGGGGAACCGGGTTCTCTGAAGAACCAGGTCCTGGTTGAACCCGAGTAGTCGTCAATAAAACTAGAACCGATGTAACCGGTTTCGGGTACTGTGGACCCCGGTCCGGGTCCTGTTTGGAACCGGGTTTGTCAGGTTTTTCAAATCAAAAAGCTGCCACTTTACTGTTGGACCGGGTGTCAAATCTTTTAATGCTTTACAATACCTTTTAGCATGCTTCGTTAACGTGGAATTAGAGTCCTTGCTTAACAAGGCGCCACAGTGTTTGCATTTGGCCTTTTGCGAATCATCACTCATTTCGACCAAGTCCCAATTGCATCATACTTACATATTGTGACTATGTGATAATGTTCCAACAACATATGGAGCGGTTTGAGCTTGAGGAACATTATTGACGGATGGGGAATTTCTGGTTTTAGAGCTCTTTGAAGCCATTATAGAAAAGTATGTCAAGAAGCAGAAGAAAATGATACAAGAAGAAGATGAGGATTGGTGAGTTAAACAAATGAAAATTGAAAACAATTTATAATAACCGGTTCCAACGGCTAGTAACCGGGTCCAACGGAAAGTAACTGGTTCCAACGGTCACATTTGGCGTTTAATGCTTTTTGCAACCCCAAGAATCGATCCTAACGGCTAGTAATCGGTTTTAACGGTAACTTATTACCGGGTACAGTGGGACCGGGTACTGGAAGAACCGGGTTCGGGTACTAACCAGGTACGGGTTAGGAACCGGGTACGACCCGTTTATTATCAAGAAATATGGAACCGGGTAAGAACCGCTGGGGATTTTGAACCCGGACCCGGTTCTTCTATACATCGGGTTGGAACTGGAACCGGGTACCGGTCGGTTCTACGGGTTCAGGTTTGGAACCGGTTATTATGCCCATCTCTATAAAGCACAAAACTTATCAAAATTCATTGAAAAGAACATTGCTAGAAAAAGGGTATCAAGACAACGCACAAAACGTGTAATTTTTCCTAAAAAAAATTGATATGTTAGTGAACCTAAAAAAACTTCTATTACGACTCTCCGGAATAGAATTTCTAGTTCCACCATTTATCGTTGTAAGCTTATACATATTGTACATAGAATTTTTATAAGATGACCCAATCTCAAATTTCAGGTGTAAATCTTCCGCCATATATTATTGTAATCAGATACATAAAATTGTGGTAAGATAACCTAATCTCATATTTCATGTATAAATATGTTACGAGACTAAAACAAACATCCAACGACACACACATATAACATGTTTATAAGATGACAAATGCATATACCTACTAATCTACTATTAACTCCACATGGTAAATGGCACGACCCTTTACTTTGTAGGCCATGTTAACATGCTCACCATGAGATTTTATTTTGGTATGAAAAAAGATCAAAAGCATTGAATCGAAGGATGATAAGAAAGTAATATGAACCATAAAATTAGTAGACCAGAGGGCGGATGGTAAAAAAAAAATATGTTGTTGATTATCTCAGTAGAACATGGGTAAATATAACCCCTAGTTAAACAAATTCAATCATGAACAATAAAATAAGACGTGTGTACCTGATTATCAGAGAATGAAGTAGACGTCATGTTCATCAGATTGGTCGAGTTCCCCTTTAGGGTGTACAGTTCTGATGGGTTTGAGAGAGAGGGGGTACCAATTGATAGTGATGATGTTATTATAATTGTCTTAGCATAAATCCTCTCTAGTAATCTCTATTTATATACACCTAAGGGGAAACCCTATTTTTATCTACTAAGGGTAAATATGTCTATCAAATATTTACCAATTAATGATATAGGGATAATTAGGTCTATGATCAATTATTAGATAACTGATAATAATGGCCATATAACATATTTAATATAAAAATATATTCTTACATTCTCCCACTTGGCCAAGTTATCATTTATTATGAGTACTAGATAAGCCTGATCAGGAGTTAATACTTATTTTAGCTTTAAACCAAAACCATAGCAGAGAAATACAGCCGTTGAGCTAGTAATCAGCTCAGGACGCTCAGGACCCCCATTAATCATACTATAGTCCCAATTTAAAACCTAAGCAGTTAGGATCAGTTGACGAATAAGCCCATAACGTTGATTTGTATAATAATTGTCTATATGTCATTTAGGCTAGCATGAACATATATTTAGAGACAAACAAATCTAAACGTACGAGGAAGATTAATAATCAGTCATTCATAGTAAGATATGCAGTTGTACATGGTCATCAATAAAACCCGTCATTATTATAAGCGCTTACATAATATTTATGGGTGATTGACCTTTTGTTATTGGATCCATAAGCATATCATGAATGTATTCGATACAAAGATTTAGTTTCCTCAATTCGCTCATAAACGAATAATTAATTTCGTATCAAAATTTAATGCAGCACATCTCGAACTGTTATTGTTCAAGGAGACATGGTAGCTCACTTTATCACAATAAGTCTTCAATATATTAATTATATGGAGTTAATAAACTTATGAGTCCACTGATAAATTTCCAACAACATTTGGTGACTATTGCTTTGTAATCAACAACATATTCTGTCATTATAACTTAGGTTGTTATTATCAGTTTATTATGACTCGTCCGTGAGATAAGTTTTGTCTGCTGACATAAGGATATTGATGTGCGTGTAGTGTAATATATTTTTAATGTATATTTTAAGCCCTTTTACACTTTTTAGCCAAGTTTTAAATTTATAAAACACGATATTTACTAACATTAAACACACATATGGGCAAGTGCATCCATCGTGAGCGTAGTATAGTGTTGGTAAGATACCGAGGTCGTCCAAGGACACCAGAGCTTCTAGTACCGGTTTATCCTCGACGTCTAATCAAATCAAAAAGTTAGAAAAATGTTTTTAACTAAAAAAATAAAGCTAGCTAAAATGCTGAAAAAGAAAATAAAAGTAAAAACAGATAGACAAGATGAATCACTTGTATCCAACTTGCCTTTAGTGTAACCTTTGATTATTTCCGCACTTTTGCACTTTTTAAGAGATTATCTTAGTTATTGTAGTAGGCCCCTCTTTTGAAGGCGACGTTACCCTCAACCCATTAGTTTGAGTCAGCAAGGATACAATCCTAAAGGGTCGGATTATTGAAAGATAATTAATTAAGTTATTAATGCATAATGTGGTAGGCCCCTCTTTTGAAGGTGACGTTACCCTCGGCTAAGTAGTCTGAGTCAGCAGGGATACAGTCCTAAGTAGCCGGGTTAAAGTTTTAATAGTAGTTTATATATGAGGGGATCAAAGAGTTTGGACCCCCGGCATCCAATACCGATGGGTATTGAAGGAGGTCTTACTAAATTTGACCCAGGTCTTTTGCAGGATCTATACACTGAACAATGGCAAGACTCTTAACAAACCATTTCCTTAACCCCCGACCAGGTAGCCAACATATGTCCATATAGACCGTGGAGATATGAATGATGAAAATCTTTTATTTTATATAGACAGTAAAATAATGCCAAGACACCACAGACAAATGATAAGGAAGAATCACCTTCAACGTATAAAACTAGTTAATAAAGTCATTAATACATAACCAAATAAAAAGTGCGAAAAAATTAAAAATAAAAAGTATTACACTAAATGCTTGTCATCACCAAGTGATGTAAGAGACTTAGGCAAACATGGCCTTTGATTGTCAAGAACTCTTACGATCAATCTTGGATCCCGAGACGACTCACACACTCTATGATGGACAATGGATTATGGTGGTGGATGATGGTGTTGTGATGGTGGTGGGTGAAGTGTGAGAGAGGTAGTGTGCCAAGGGATGATTTGCAAGTGAGCCAAGCACCCATATTTATAGCCTGAACAGCAGCTCGGGCACGGCCCCGTGTCCATCCTTCTTCTCTTTTTTCATTAATTGCAGTTTGTCTGCATTAGTTGACCACGCCCCCGTGTCCATTGGGCACGACCCCGTGTGCAGAAGCGTATCTGTAATATCAAGATTTCCCTAGATTCTGCGAATCTTATAGTTGACCACGGCCCCATGTCCGCTGGGCACGCCCCCGTGGTGGGTGATAGAAGCTTCTACAAGTTTGTCTTTTCTGCTGACACTTGGGCACGCCCCCGTGCTCATTGAGCACAGGGCGTGTTTAGCCTTCTGTTCTCTTGTTTTGCTTGGGAAGATGCCATCGGGGGGTCGGGCATGCCACGTTTGTTCCTTTTCTTGTATTTATGTTAGATTTAGCTGCCTTTTTGATTCTTTTATTCATTTGAGCTCATTTAATCCTGAACATACAAAAGGAAGACAAAAACACACTTTTTACAACATTAGTACTAAAAAAGGGTTAGTTTTATGCCACATTTGATGTAATTTATATGTTGCATTTTGTGCACATCAAATACCCCCACACTTGAATCTTTGCTTGTCCTCAAGCAAAACTCTTTAAAATGTGGCTTTTACACTCCCAAATGGAATGGATAGAAGAGAAGGTTTTTGGGCTTGTCATAGAGTGTCGGGATATCCAAGATTCCTTATTAAGTTTTAATTTTATTGATTTACAATCCTATTCGTCATGATTTATTTAAAACATTACATAAGATAAATTACTTATTAGGGCATAACATGCATTTTTAAAATTCCATTTATATACAAGTTCACATACCTCACGGGGGATCACTCAACACTCGGCTAAAGATGCATTTTAGTGAATCACTCGAGAGCGGCATGGAACTTACTCCTACCATAAGCTTGCCAAGCAATCAATCCTCCTCCTTTTTAACTTTATACCTTTGTAAATATCAAGAGGACTTTTTGGGTGAAGGGTTAGGCTTGGGTTAAAGGTAGGTGGTTGGGTTAGTGGTTAGTAAAAGGGCAAAAGGCATAAAAAGCATCGATTTTTGTAAGACTTTATATTATTTTATAACTTTTTATTTTGATGAAGCCATTCTTCAAACAGATTTCTTTTTGATAGACTTGTTTGCTTATTTCTTTTGGCTTCATCATCATCATCATCATTTTTTTTCATAAGCAAGTCATAAGAAAAACCGAGCTTGTTACTAAAACAAAGGGGATAAAAATAAAAAGGTTTTGGTGGGTAAAAGGGTGTTTGTTTTGGGTTAAGAAATGAAAAGGTTTAGGCTAAGAGGGGTTAACTAGGGGGATTTTGGGTAGGTGGTAAAAAGAAGAAAAATAATGGTGTAGAAATAAAAAGGATTAGTCCTAATACCTCCGTCATTTACTTACTCGGGTTTAAGTTGGTAAGGACCGGGAATGTATTGTCGTGGCAAGTTCTAAAGTCGTAAGAACCAAGCGGCTATTCACACAAGAAACGAAAAATGAGCATTTAGTTTAAAGATATGTATTTATGTGCTCAATAAAGGCTCAAAACTCACTTTTGTGGGAATGGGTTTTTATGTGATCAAGTATATATAATCGAATTTTAACTAAACGTGTCAAGCCGTTTCATAATTTTCTTATGTTGGTTCTTTTTATCACGACGCTATCGGTTGTAAATTTGTAAAAACATAACCTTTTTAGAACTTGAAATTCCCAAATTAAACCTAGACAAGTAAAAAAAATGATGTGTCCCAAAAATAAGTTTTTAGGTTGATTGAATGTGTAAAAAGGTGTGAAAAAGCAAACATTTATGTCACTGGGCGTCTGGACACGGCCCTGTGTCGGATGAACACGACCCCGTGTTCAGAGTGCCAGTAACGAAAACTTACAGAAGGTGGACACGGGGGCGTGTTAGCTGGACACGACCCTGTGTTTGACAAAAATCTGCAGAATTAAACAAACAGCAGGTCTGGGGAAGTGGGCACGGGGGCGTGTCGGCTGGACATGACCCCGTGTAGATCATCTGCAAAGGTGAAAAACAGGTTTCTGGCTTCGGCTTTGCTGTCCCGGCTTTAGTAGTACTAATATTTAGTACTCTAAGCCTCGTATGTACCTGTTTTATCAATAAACACTACTCCAAACCATAGCAAACATCCTAAATTACCATAGTTCAACATCCACATCACAAAGTTAAAAAGAAAAACAAATGCAGAAAATAAAAGGAGTTAAAGGAAAGTAAATTGTTCAACACACGGCACGCAGGCCGGAAATTGTTCATGAGAGAAAAGAGGGTTAACCTGTGGGACCTCCTACCAGCTGCTCCTCCCGCCTAGTCCATGTCCCCGTCTTCATTATTACCTCCTCCTCCGTGCCCCGCCATGTACTCCCAGATGTTCCCGATGTCATCCTGAATGTTGGAGATGTTCCTCTCAATTGCTCCGACCCGGGTGTACGTGTCGCTGGCCAAGTTATAGGTGTTCCTGGTGCACATGAGGTTTTCCTGCAATAAATAATGTATACTTTGGAAGTAGGAAAACCGCCTCCTTGTGAGGAGGACTGCCCCGGATCACCATGGGGCTGGTGTTGGAACTGAGGAGGTGGTTGGAACTGTGGAGTGTGAAGGACGAGTGACTCTTGCGTGTTCCATGCATGCCCTTGGACTCTTTGGAAGCTAACCGACCCATCTTCGGCTTCATAAATCAAGTTCATGGAGCGGCAAATGTGTGTGTCCATGATGTGGGAAAAAGTAGTTCAACTAATTAAACTAAAATTACCCTAAATTAAGACTCAAGTAATAAAAATCTAGACTCTTTAACCTGACTAAACTACTCACCGGCAAGTGTACCGGTCGACTCTAGCACAGAAAAGTAAGTCCGGATGTCGAACCCACAAGGACTCTATGAATTACGTTAACGACTCAACTTAGACTAGACACTGACACGACTAAACGAATATTGTGTTTGGGGGGGGGGTTTGCTAAAATCCTAAAATTACGATTAAATTGAAATTAACTAAAACACGAACGAAAACTAGGGTTTTGATTCAGATGAGATTAAGGACTACCTAGACTTGAATCCAGTTTAATTATGAATGGACTTCTAACGGTTTTATTGTTGTATGGAGCCGGGATCGTTAAATACTAAACCTTAAGGTATTTCAATGCTAAGACTTCCCGACCCTTCTCAGGAAGAAACCTAGGAAACCCTACAAGGCTGTTATGATTACCGACTGTTAGATTTCCTCTCAGTCCTCTAACGACTCTAAAAGTGCCCTAATATGACTATCTACCTCTCAGCGCGATAATCTAAGGCAATTCTAGGTTCTGACTTGGTTTACTAGACACAACTGCAATTAGGGAACTAACTTCGACTTCTCTCAAAATCTAATTTAGCTATATACTGCACCGCGACCTATTAACTAACTCGAGCCTCTCAGCGACAAGTTAAGCAGAATACTCACTTCTAATTATATTTTAGTTACTGCTTCTAAGGCTATCGGCCGATTTACCCAAAGATCACCCGAACCCGCAAGGATGCAAATAATCAACACAGATCTATTATGTGATAAAGACCGTCACTAAGATCTATGTGAAACAGCAAATAATCCACAATCAAAAGTAAATACGCACACGCACCAAATCCGAATATCTAGAACACGTTACTTTCAAAATCAATCCATAGTCAAACAATAAAAACCGTTAAAAAATCCAAACTTTCATCAAACCATCATCTAGTCTAGGTAGTATCTAGGGTTTAGCCAAGAAACATGATGTCTAACATAAACAAATCAAATTCAAAACAAGAATTCATGATCAAAGTAGCGAAACAAGAAAATAATGAAAACCGGGAGATAAGACCCGAACAATCTTCTTTCCTACGCTCCGTGCTTCAACCGGATGATTCTTGCAAGCTAAATCACCTCGAAAAACTCAAAATCTGCTCTCCGAAGTCGCCTAGGGTTTCTTGGTTCGTGTGTTATGTCATAATGATGATTATTATTCTTTTTATACCAAACCCTAATCGATCCACAATCAGGCGCATCATTCATACCAGTCGCGTAGCGCGACTGGTCTCTCCTTTACGCTAGCGCTACGCTAGTGGCCAAAAGTCAGCATAAGTCAACGCTACCTCAGTCGCGTAGCGCGACTGAGCGTCCTGTTACCTTAGCGCTACGCTAGTGAGCATTTTTCACAGAATGTTTACTTCCAAGCTTAGCTCCAACTTCCAAAAACTTCAAAATTATTCTAACACTTTTATACATTGATTTCGGAACTTGACATTTGACACTTTAGCTCGATTTTGCTCCAATTTCAGCATTTTATGTATCAAGACCTGGAAAACGCAATGTAGATCAATAGCACGCAATTCTAAACTAAACTAAGCTAAAAATAACGATAAAACGTACAAACTATACACGATAAAAGTATGTATTTTGCAATACATCAAATATCCCCACACTTACTCTTTTTTCGTCCCCGAAAAAGAATTATGCAACGGAATCAGAGATAAATATTCACTTGGGTCGAAAATTATAGGTATAATTAATTAAAACCAAAGCGTGCGTTAGCTGCGATTGCGAATATACTTTATCCACTCTAAACCCGAATCCAATCCCAAACCCTTATCATGTGAATTTAATTTAAGTGCGGTCAATCCACCTAGGGTCTCACACTAGAATCAACAGTCCACCTACTCCCAACTCAAGCTTATAGGACTAAAAGAACGATCATTTGACCAATTCCCAACCGTTTTATACCAAGATAAAGAGAGTTTGAAATCAAATCTAATTTTTTCCATTTTTTTTTCTTTTTCAGCTTGCTTTTTTTTTCAGCTTTATATTCGTGAGACTAGACGATGCTTTCCCTAACCCAGCGGTATTCCGACTGTAGAGTCGCTATCCCCAATCACAGATTACATAGGTTTCGGTACTTTTATTCGGCAAGTCGATTTCACACATCCCAGAGGCATTCCGGCTGTAGAGTCGCTATCCCCAACTCGGATTACATAGGCCTGTGTTACTTTCATTTAGCTTCTAGCTCACTTTTATTCTATTTTTTTTTCTTTTTCAGCGAGATAAGATAAAAAACTCTAACTATCTTAGCTTATAACGGCATCCCTTATACTATTTTTGCCAGTTTTAGTTTCCCATATTTCCCAGGCGAGAACCCACTAGCAGACCGACAATTAAGGTATATTAACTCAAAGGGACTTAGAACCAAAACCCGGGCCTACCCACATATCCCTAACTAGACGCAAGCTCAATTTATTATAATCTCATATTATTATTATTCACACCCGAGCAAAAATTTGTCTTTTCTATCATTTTCCGTTCAAAAATGCAAACTTCTTTTTATTTCGAAAGACGTTTTCTGATTTTTCAATTTTTTTGTATTTTTTTCAATTTTTTAATTTTTTTTGGATTTTTATAATTATTTTTATAATTAAGACTCGATTATTTACATGTATTCCCATCCCCACACTTAGAGATTGCATTGTCCCTAATGCAAGAACGAAAACACGACTCGACACTACCTAACAACTACTAAATAAATAACGAACTAACTAAATAACTAGACGACGAAATAAAAATAAATACAACAACAACAAAAGGGAAACGACTTAGCTGATATGTGAGACCGTCAAAGTGCCAGTCATTTCCACATAAGCCCTCCAATTCGAAACGCGCTCAGCAAACAACTCAACCTGGGACACGCGAACGAAAGCGGCTAACATAATCACCTATCAAACAATGAACAACCTACCAACATACCATATATATATATATATATATATATATATATATATATATCAAAATAGATGCATCAGTGTTCATCAAACCAGCCCAACCAACCCAACCTGTTTAACGTGTATCAATATCAAATACAGACCAATCAAACAGGATGAAAACAGCAATAAAGAAAAAATAAATATCAAAAGATATAATCATCAGCTGCTGCTCATCCGCCTGCTATCCATCCACGATCTCTACCCACTATCTGTCTCATGGTTGCTCGCCTCATAAGCATGATAAGTAGAACCAGAACCCGTCTGTGCACCCTGTCCCCTATGTAATAACTCAATCATACGCTCCAATCTGTCAAATCTCTGCTCCACATAGCCAGAGAATGACTCTAAAGTGAGGGGCACTGGTAACGGGACTCTCCTCTCAGCCTGATGTACCGGCTGTACCGGTGTCTGTGGTGGCTGCTGTGCACCTGACGGTCCTGCCTCCTGCTGTGGCTCAACATCTACTGGCCCCCTCTGCGGTGGCTGAACAGGTGGGCCCTCTCTAATCGGCTCCCAACCATACGGTGCCTCCCACGACGCGATGCCTGCCTTCTGCAGGTCTTCTAACCCAAAAATCGCAGTCGTCGGGCCCCTATGCAAGAACTGAGGCTGATATACATCTAAAACCCCAAGATGTGATGCAATCCTAGTAATATAGGGGCCCATATCCAACCTAGCCCTATCGCCACCTCTCCTACCTCGACTAATCGAATCTACCAACACTGTGGCCAAATTAAACTCTCTCCTCTGCACCCGACACATCAAAATAAAAAGCTCAATCCAGTTAGCTTTATTCTCCCCAGACTTCCTCCCAACCAACGTCGTCGCTAACAGCCTCAACACATACCTATATATCGGATTCCTAACCGTCGAAATCAGATTTGTCTGTCCAAACTCCGCATCCGAAATCGTCTCCCAAAACGCCTTCAACTCCGCTCTTCCAACACTATACCTCCTATTCTCCGAATACGCACCCCTCAAACAGGTCGAGAACTCGGGTCTCCTAACCTCCTCCTCAGTATATAACCCCGAAATAATCGCAAACCTAGGTACGTTCATCTCGTACACCTTCCTACCGAAACTGAACGATAACGCATTTCCCTGCTCAAACTTACCCTCCTTATGCATCCACGTGCTGTGGAACTCTAACACAAGCTCTACATACTGAGGGTCAATACAATTCATCGCGTCTATCAACCTCTCTCCTAACAACTCCCTAACCTCCTGCTCTGCACCTATCTCGGTCAACCACTCCCAATTTATCACCCTATGCTGAAGCAGTGCCATTTTCTTAAATTTCTTAAACTTATCCCACTCATACGTATCTTCTTCAAACTTAAGGATCGGATGGTTCACTACCCTATTCATCAACTCATCCGGTATGAAATTGTATGATGTCGAGTATTCAATCTTCCTTAGATTGGGATCATCCTCTGCTATCTGAATAATGGGCGTTTCGATAATCACCGGATCCTGTTCCGGTGCAGTCTGCCTCGCAGCCCTTTTTCGTGCCCGACCTGCTCTAGAACTACTCGCCATATCTGCAAAACAATTGATATTCAAGACAAAACAAGCAGATCATCAGTAATAACAAACTATTTTTGGATTTTTAAATTTTTTATTTTTTATTATTTTTTTTTTAAATGTACGAAATAATAATATAAAAATATACAGTCGAACAACGGCCGTATAGCATTTCGTTCGCGGCCGTTATTCGATACAAGTGACTTTTACGCATATCGGTTCGAAAACCGGATCGAACTTCGCCCGAATGGAGATTGAGTACGAGCGAAACGATCCGATTATCAAGCGATGTACATTGCGCAAACCGACACTGGACAAAACTCTAAGACGACTCGAAAAACTAAAAACGACACTAAACGACACAAGACACGACACCTTGACGCAAATCACTTCTACCCCCTCCCGGCACCTTGCTCGCCCTCGAGCAATCCCAAGTGCCGAGATATCAAAACAACTCCGAAGTGTGGAAGCAATGGAAGCGAGGCGCGTAATTTTTGTGAAAAATGTGACCTTTATGTGAAAACCGCGCAACGCCTCCCCACACTTGAGGTGCATTCTGTCCTAACAAACGTCCGCGTCCAAATAGCATGATCAATAAGTCCGCGGACAAAACTTCCCCTATATAAGCTATCAAACCCCCAACCTCACGCCTCTCAAATCAATCAAAATGTCAAAACCAACCCGTGCCACCCGCACCCTAGCACAATATTCAGAAAGGCGGAAATTTCGGATATGACAGACTTAGTATAAGACTTGATGCCACTCAATTGACATGACCGAACCGCACTTCACAATCTACTGACTAAACGACTAACAAAAATAAACTACACTAAGTACTGGACAACCTGCAGACCAAACTGGACTCAACACCGACACATATACAAACTTCAGACGCGACTCGACACATAAGTGACCTGCAGACACACATGAACCCAATGAACTAACCTAAACAAGCATAAATAATGACTCGACACAACCAACTTAACTGAACAAAGAGCCGGACTTAAAACAGTAAGTAACCCGAAAAAATGAGCAAGAACCGTACCTGAGTCGATGAAAGATGCAAGAAAAATTCGACAGCGGTGAGGGGATTCGGAGATGGGTTGTCGGCGGCGAGTGGTTGAAGGGTGTGGTGTTTGTAAAATTGGGGAATATTGGTTAAAGGTGGAAGTGGTGGGCGATCGGCGGAGAAAAGTGGTAGACGGTGTGGTGTTTGTGAAATTGGGGATAGGAACTAGGGTTTTATTTTTTTTCTGATTTACTATGTCACTCGCGTAGCGCGCGTGATATTGGTTAAGGGTTGGCGCTACGCGAGTGAAGGGGTCAGGTTGAAAGGTTCAAAGGCCAAAAGGGTCAAAGGTTCAAAAACTTGTTGGTGAACCCCTTAGGTCTCGCGTAGCGCGAGAGATATGGTTATAGGTGTCGCGCTACGCTAGTGGCCATTTTTCACAGAAGGTTTCGTGAAATTTCCACTTTCTTGCCTTAGAAAAATTTTGATGTTTTACCAACCCATTCCCAAATCATCCCAAAATATTTTCTAAGTATGGGACTTACCTGAAACCTCGTTTTCTTCAAATTTCCAGCTCCTCAAGGTACGTTTCCTGCAAAATTTCTCAAAAACACACAAGACGCAAACACAAAAACTACAAAAAACACAAGAAATAACGCAATTTACAAACGGTACAAACTCTACAAACGAAGCCTTACGCAATTACTGTTCGGCGAAGGTGGGTGGGTCCTCTAGAGGAATTTCTTCCTCTTCGGTAGAATCAATTGGACCTCCCAAGTAATGTTTCAAGCGATGGCCGTTTACTTTCCAAACTCCCTTATCTACTTCATCGTAGAGCTCAACCGTGCCGTACGGAAACACTTCTTTCACCACATACGGTCCATTCCATCTCGATTTCAATTTCCCTGCTATTAATTTCAAACGTGAATTGAACAAAAGTACCTTGTCACCTACCTTAAAATCCTTCAAACCTCGCAACCTCCTATCATGCAATGCCTTTGATTTCTCCTTGATACTCCAAGATCTTTCATAAGCGGCATCCCTCAATGCTTCCAACTCATGAACCTGGAAGAATCTCCTCCTTGCGGCTTCGGTAAGGTCAAGGTTTACGGTTTTCAATGCCCACAATGCCCTATGCTCTAATTCTACCGGAAGATGGCAAGCTTTGCCATACACGATCATAAAGGGTGTTGTGCCTAACGGTGTCTTATAGGCGGTACGGAATGCCCACAATGCGTCGTCGAGCTTTTCCGACCAATCCTTTCTACTTTTTCCTACCGTTTTTTCTAAGATTCTCTTCACCCCTCGGTTAGCATTCTCTACTTGGCCACTAGTTTGCGGGTGGTATGCGGTGGAAAGACGATGAGTGACACCGTAGCGTGCAAGTGCCTTTTCCATGGCGGAATTGCAAAAATGCGTGCCACGGTCACTTATGATAGCTTTAGGGATTCCGAAACGCGTGAACAACTTCTTAAGGAATCTCACCACCACTCGGGCATCATTGGTGGGCAAAGCTTGAGCTTCGACCCACTTTGAAACGTAATCAATGGCCACGAGGATGTACCTATTCCCACTTGAAGATGGAAAAGGTCCCATGAAGTCAATGCCCCATACGTCAAAGATTTCCAAGACTTGGATGGGATTTTGAGGCATTTCATCCTTGGATGAGATGTTGCCGGTACGTTGGCAACGGTCACAAGTCCTAACAAACTCTACGGCATCCTTAACTACCGTTGGCCAATAAAACCCACTATCAAAAACCTTTTGTGCCGTCACATTCGCTCCGTGATGGCCCCCCGTTAAACCCTCGTGCACATGTCTAAGGATGTCTAAACCATCCTCCTTTGAAACGCATCTCCTAAGCACTCTATATCCACCTATCCTAAAGAGGTAAGGGTCGTCCCAAATATACTTCCTAGCCTCCCTAAGAAGCTTTTTCTTTTGTTGGTAGGACATACCCCTCACAAGATCTCCGGTTGCCAAATAGTTTGCCAAATCCGAAAACCATGGCAAACCCTCTACCTCGGCACTAACAAAATCTATGGTTTCGTGGGGAAAGGTATCTCCTATGGAATCCTCACGAACCTCCTCTCTCTTTGGATCCTCTAATCGTGACAAGTGGTCGGCGGCCACGTTTTCTGCTCCCTTTTTATCCTTAATTTCTATATCGAACTCGGAGAGCAAAAGAATCCATCTAATAAGACGCGGCTTTGCGTCTTTCTTTTGAAACAGAAATCGCAAAGCGGAATGGTCGGTGAACACGGTGGTTTTAGAAAGCACGAGATATGAGCGAAACTTGTCAAACGCAAACACTACGGCTAAGAGTTCCTTTTCCGTCGTGGTATAGTTCTCTTGAGCATCGTTTAGAGTTTTGCTCGCGTAGTAGATCGGATGAAAGTGTTTATCGACTCTTTGACCTAGGACCGCACCTACGGCATAATCGCTTGCGTCACACATGAGCTCGAAAGGTAAGCTCCAATTGGGCGAAACAAGTATCGGGGCACTAACAAGTTTTTCTTTCAAGAAGTCGAACGCCTTAATGCACTCCTTGTCGAAGACAAAAGGTACATCCTTCTCTAAAAGCCTAGTCATCGGGCGTGTGATTTTGGAAAAATCCTTTATAAAACGCCTATATAAGCCCGCATGACCCAAAAAGCTCCTAACGGACTTAACACTAGTAGGTGGAGGCAATCTACTTATGGTATCTATCTTGGCCCTATCCACCTCTATGCCTTCTCTCGACACCTTGTGTCCTAACACTATCCCCTCCGTCACCATAAAGTGACACTTCTCCCAATTCAACATAAGATTTGTCTCTATGCACCTCTTAAGCATCCTATCAAGATTAGAAAGACATTGGTCGAAAGTGGTGCCATAAACCGAGAAGTCATCCATGAAAACCTCCATGGAAGTCTCAAGCATGTCTTGGAATATGGCTACCATGCACCTTTGGAAAGTTGTCGGAGCGTTGCATAACCCGAAAGGCATGCGGCGATGCGCATAAGTGCCGTAAGGGCATGTGAATGTCGTTTTATCTTGATCCTCCGGGGCGATGGGGATCTGAAAATAACCCGAAAATCCATCGAGAAAACAATAGAATTGTTGACCCGCTAGACGCTCCAACATTTGGTCAATGAATGGTAAGGGGAAGTGGTCTTTCCGGGTGGCGTCGTTTAACTTTCGATAATCTATGCATACACGCCAACCGGTAACGGTACGGGAAGGGATTAACTCGTTCTTTTCATTCATGATCACCGTCATCCCACCCTTTTTTGGGACGACTTGGGTCGGGCTAACCCATGGTGAATCGGAAATGGGGTAAATTACCCCGGCATCTAACAACTTAAGAACCTCTTTCTTAACAACCTCTTGCATGTTCGGATTAAGGCGCCTTTGAGGTTGCACCACCGGCTTATAGTCATCTTCCATGAGTATTCGGTGGGTACAATAGGCGGGGCTTATGCCCTTGATATCCGAAAGACGCCATGCAATGGCTTCCCTATTCACTCTCAACACCTCTAATAACCTACCCTTCTCTCCCTCCTCTAACTTAGACGAAATAATGACGGGATTCTCGGAACCCTCACCTAAGAAAGCATACTCTAAGTGGGATGGGAGGACCTTGAGTTCTAAAGGGGCGGGTCTCTCTATAGGAGTACTTTCACTCTCACTCTTAATTTCACTCAATTCTAGCACTTCGGGGACCCACTCGTCCTCGTCTACCTCTTTACTCTCACTAACAATCTCCTCTACCTTCTCAACTACCTCCTTTATCCTACTCTCGACTAGGTCGGCTCCACTAATATAGTCAAAGCAATGGTCAACACAAGATAAGAAAGACTCTATGAAATAGACCGAATGACAAGGACTACTAAGATCGTCGGAACCACTAGGGTGTTCCATGGAGCGTGCTATCTCGAAAGTCACCCTCTCCTCGCTGACTTGAAGTGTGATTTTCCCGTCGAAGACATCGATGATGGCCTTGGCGGTACACAAGAATGGGCGTCCTAGAATGATGGGAACCTTTTCGTCGGCTTCCATATCAAGAACGACAAAGTCTACGGGGAAGACGAACTTATCCACTTTGACTAGAAGGTTTTCAATAATGCCTCGTGGATACTTAACGGACCTATCGGCTAGCGACAAAGACATGCGTGTAGGTGACAACTCTCCTAGACCTAACCTCTCATACAAAGAATATGGCATTAAGTTAATACTCGCTCCTAGGTCGGCTAGGGCCCTACACTCGGTATCACTCCCAAACAAGCACGGGATGGTGAAAAGGCCCGGATCCGTCAATTTTTCCGGAACCTTGTTCAACACTACGGCGGAACATCCTCCACTAAGGGGGATGTTAGAAACCTCTCCTAACCTATCCTTGCGTTTTAGAAGGTCTTTTAGGAACTTTGCATATTTGGGCATGGATTGGAGAGCTTCTATGAATGGAAGGTTGATCCTAAGTTGCTTAAAGATCTCTAAAAATTTCCCGTACTCTTTGGAATAGGTTTGATTTTTAAGGCGGGAAGGAAAGGGAGCACGGGAAATATCAACATTCGGTGAAGGAACGACTTGAACGGGTTTCTTTCCTACACTCTTCTCACTCGAAGGCGCCCCGGTGTGTGCGGTACTTGCTGGGATTAACCTAGGTTGCACTTTACCGGGCGCCTCCATTTCAATCTCTTCATCTATGGGTTCTTCCTCTTCTATCTCGACACTCTCGGGTCTCACTATCTCTCCTAAGGTCCTACCACTACGGGTCGAAATTGCCTTTAAAGAGCCTGATGGGTTGGGCTTTGTGTTGCCCGAAAATTGACCGGGAGGTCGTTCGTGCAACTGGCGTGCAATATCCCAAACTTGCCTTTGAAGGTCTAAGAAGCTTGAATGATTATTCTTTAAAAGCGTAGCGTGGTCCTCTAAGGTACGTTGGGTAGCCTGGTCCTTAACCAATAATTGGGAAAGAAGGTCCTCTATCCTAGACAAACTACCCCCTGACCCCTCACTCTTAGGTTGAACCTCTTGGTTTGACCCCTCACCTCTAAACTGCCCCCCTGAACCTGAACTAGCAAATTGACCTGTTTGACCCGACCCCCCACTAGAATAAAAACCTGGCCCCCTACTTTGGTATTGACCTGACGGAAAACCAGGGGGGTTACCTGAGGAGCGATAATTATTAGCACGCCAATTAGAGTTACTATTGTTGAACGGGTTAGTTGGACCCCTATTTTGACCTGCTAAATACTCGACCTGCTCTAGGGTGATGGTTGGGCAATCTATGGTGTCATGTCCCCCTCTACAAACCTCGCATCTATCTACCTTCTTCTTAATTTCTAGCAACTCTTTGGTGATATAGTCAAGCTGAGATATTACCTTTGAGTCTGAAACGACTTGATTCACTCCTCGAGAAGATGAGGAGGTAATCACAGGATTGGAATTCCTGCCTGTAGCACTATGATCTATATCAGCATGAGCGAAGCTCTCAAAGAGGTCGTTGCAGTCAGCCACAGTTTTCTTTCCCATTAGGTGGCCTCCTGCGGATGTGTCGAATCGGGCCTTGCACTCAGGGGTAAGACCATTATAAAATTTTTCTACTAAGGCCCAATCCGACAGTCCATGTTGGGAACAACGCGAGAGCAATGTTTGAAACCTCTCCCATGCTAAGTGATAAGGTTCGTCAGGCTCCATTCTGAAGGAATGGATCTGATCTCGAAGGCGGGAGGCCTTCGCAGGTGGGAAATACTTAGCAAGGAAGGCATCTCTAAGTCCAGCCCAAGTGGTGTAAGTACCTGCCGGCTGCGAATCAAGCCAGGTGGCTGCGCGGCCAGCAAGCGAAAAGGGGAAGACTTGGAGATAGCGGGCATCAAGATTCACACCTTCGATGCCGAAGGTGCTACACAGACGGGTGAGACGGTTGATATGTGCTGGCGCGTCTTCATCATCACGACCGTGAAACTGACAAGAGTTGTTAATGGCAGTCATGATGTATGAAGGAATTTGCCAAGACTTATCATTGGTGATTTCAGGGAGGGTGATGGGTGAGTTTGCGGTAAAACCCGCGGTGGAACGCTGGTGGACAGTTTGGTTTTCGGCCATTTGGTGAACTGGTGGTGGACTAGGGTGACGGGAGGGTGGTGGGGAATTATGGGGTGATGACTTCGGGTTGAAGTCGTAGTTCGGTGGTCTAGATGGAAGTGTAGAGTCAGAAAGGGCTGAAGATGAAGTTGGGGGTTTTCGAACCTGAGGGATTGGTGTGGAGAAGGAAGACTTGTCAATTGGTGGCTTCACTGGTCCCTGCGAACGCGTGTGGGGCATGAACTGCAAAACCAAGAATAAAACAAGGAAGTCAACTCCAATAAAAGACTCAAAGAAATACGAAAAAGACACTAAAAGTACTTGGACTCCTACGACTCACAAACACACAAAAAGCACGTAACGATATCAGTTGAAATCCAAACAAAGCAGTTAACGCAATTGCCAAGAGTCCCCGGCAACGGCGCCAAAAACTTGATGTGGGAAAAAGTAGTTCAACTAATTAAACTAAAATTACCCTAAATTAAGACTCAAGTAATAAAAATCTAGACTCTTTAACCTGACTAAACTACTCACCGGCAAGTGTACCGGTCGACTCTAGCACAGAAAAGTAAGTCCGGATGTCGAACCCACAAGGACTCTATGAATTACGTTAACGACTCAACTTAGACTAGACACTGACACGACTAAACGAATATTGTGTTTGGGGGGGGGGGTTTGCTAAAATCCTAAAATTACGATTAAATTGAAATTAACTAAAACACGAACGAAAACTAGGGTTTTGATTCAGATGAGATTAAGGACTACCTAGACTTGAATCCAGTTTAATTACGAATGGACTTCTAACGGTTTTATTGTTGTATGGAGCCGGGATCGTTAAATACTAAACCTTAAGGTATTTCAATGCTAAGACTTCCCGACCCTTCTCAGGAAGAAACCTAGGAAACCCTACAAGGCTGTTATGATTACCGACTGTTAGATTTCCTCTCAGTCCTCTAACGACTCTAAAAGTGCCCTAATATGACTATCTACCTCCCAGCGCGATAATCTAAGGCAATTCTAGGTTCTGACTTGGTTTACTAGACACAACTGCAATTAGGGAACTAACTTCGACTTCTCTCAAAATCTAATTTAGCTATATACTGCACCGCGACCTATTAACTAACTCGAGCCTCTCAGCGACAAATTAAGCAGAATACTCACTTCTAATTATATTTTAGTTACTGCTTCTAAGGCTATCGGCCGATTTACCCAAAGATCACCCGAACCCGCAAGGATGCAAATAATCAACACAGATCTATTATGTGATAAAGACCGTCACTAAGATCTATGTGAAACAGCAAATAATCCACAATCAAAAGTAAATACGCACACGCACCAAATCCGAATATCTAGAACACGTTACTTTCAAAATCAATCCATAGTCAAACAATAAAAACCGTTAAAAAATCCAAACTTTCATCAAACCATCATCTAGTCTAGGTAGTATCTAGGGTTTAGCCAAGAAACATGATGTCTAACATAAACAAATCAAATTCAAAACAAGAATTCATGATCAAAGTAGCGAAACAAGAAAATAATGAAAACCGGGAGATAAGACCCGAACAATCTTCTTTCCTACGCTCCGTGCTTCAACCGGATGATTCTTGCAAGCTAAATCACCTCGAAAAACTCAAAATCTGCTCTCCGAAGTCGCCTAGGGTTTCTTGGTTCGTGTGTTATGTCATAATGATGATTATTATTCTTTTTATACCAAACCCTAATCGATCCACAATCAGGCGCATCATTCATACCAGTCGCGTAGCGCGACTGGTCTCTCCTTTACGCTAGCGCTACGCTAGTGGCCAAAAGTCAGCATAAGTCAACGCTACCTCAGTCGCGTAGCGCGACTGAGCGTCCTGTTACCTTAGCGCTACGCTAGTGAGCATTTTTCACAGAATGTTTACTTCCAAGCTTAGCTCCAACTTCCAAAAACTTCAAAATTATTCTAACACTTTTATACATTGATTTCGGAACTTGACATTTGACACTTTAGCTCGATTTTGCTCCAATTTCAGCATTTTATGTATCAAGACCTGGAAAACGCAATGTAGATCAATAGCACGCAATTCTAAACTAAACTAAGCTAAAAATAACGATAAAACGTACAAACTATACACGATAAAAGTATGTATTTTGCAATACATCAAATATCCCCACACTTACTCTTTTTTCGTCCCCGAAAAAGAATTATGCAACGGAATCAGAGATAAATATTCACTTGGGTCGAAAATTATAGGTATAATTAATTAAAACCAAAGCGTGCGTTAGCTGCGATTGCGAATATACTTTATCCACTCTAAACCCGAATCCAATCCCAAACCCTTATCATGTGAATTTAATTTAAGTGCGGTCAATCCACCTAGGGTCTCACACTAGAATCAACAGTCCACCTACTCCCAACTCAAGCTTATAGGACTAAAAGAACGATCATTTGACCAATTCCCAACCGTTTTATACCAAGATAAAGAGAGTTTGAAATCAAATCTAATTTTTTCCATTTTTTTTTCTTTTTCAGCTTGCTTTTTTTTTCAGCTTTATATTCGTGAGACTAGACGATGCTTTCCCTAACCCAGCGGTATTCCGACTGTAGAGTCGCTATCCCCAATCACAGATTACATAGGTTTCGGTACTTTTATTCGGCAAGTCGATTTCACACATCCCAGAGGCATTCCGGCTGTAGAGTCGCTATCCCCAACTCGGATTACATAGGCCTGTGTTACTTTCATTTAGCTTCTAGCTCACTTTTATTCTATTTTTTTTTCTTTTTCAGCGAGATAAGATAAAAAACTCTAACTATCTTAGCTTATAACGGCATCCCTTATACTATTTTTGCCAGTTTTAGTTTCCCATATTTCCCAGGCGAGAACCCACTAGCAGACCGACAATTAAGGTATATTAACTCAAAGGGACTTAGAACCAAAACCCGGGCCTACCCACATATCCCTAACTAGACGCAAGCTCAATTTATTATAATCTCATATTATTATTATTCACACCCGAGCAAAAATTTGTCTTTTCTATCATTTTCCGTTCAAAAATGCAAACTTCTTTTTATTTCGAAAGACGTTTTCTGATTTTTCAATTTTTTTGTATTTTTTTCAATTTTTTAATTTTTTTTGGATTTTTATAATTATTTTTATAATTAAGACTCGATTATTTACATGTATTCCCATCCCCACACTTAGAGATTGCATTGTCCCCAATGCAAGAACGAAAACACGACTCGACACTACCTAACAACTACTAAATAAATAACGAACTAACTAAATAACTAGACGACGAAATAAAAATAAATACAACAACAACAAAAGGGAAACGACTTAGCTGATATGTGAGACCGTCAAAGTGCCAGTCATTTCCACATAAGCCCTCCAATTCGAAACGCGCTCAGCAAACAACTCAACCTGGGACACGCGAACGAAAGCGGCTAACATAATCACCTATCAAACAATGAACAACCTACCAACATACCATATATATATATATATATATATATATATATCAAAATAGATGCATCAGTGTTCATCAAACCAGCCCAACCAACCCAACCTGTTTAACGTGTATCAATATCAAATACAGACCAATCAAACAGGATGAAAACAGCAATAAAGAAAAAATAAATATCAAAAGATATAATCATCAGCTGCTGCTCATCCGCCTGCTATCCATCCACGATCTCTACCCACTATCTGTCTCATGGTTGCTCGCCTCATAAGCATGATAAGTAGAACCAGAACCCGTCTGTGCACCCTGTCCCCTATGTAATAACTCAATCATACGCTCCAATCTGTCAAATCTCTGCTCCACATAGCCAGAGAATGACTCTAAAGTGAGGGGCACTGGTAACGGGACTCTCCTCTCAGCCTGATGTACCGGCTGTACCGGTGTCTGTGGTGGCTGCTGTGCACCTGACGGTCCTGCCTCCTGCTGTGGCTCATAATAGGTGTATGAAGTGGATGGTTGAAATGAGTCATAATATTGAACCGAGTGCGGGTTACCACAATTAGTGCAATAGTCTTCCCTATAATCATACTCCTCATAGGTGTAGTTGTAGCCTTCTGAGTATTTATCCATAAGAATCACTCAACAGACCACAACAGAGTTTCGAGACCAGAAAACAAAAATAAAAATGGAAACAGAGACTGGACACGGCCCCGTGTTCAGTGGACACGGCCCCGTGTTCAGGGTCTTTATCTGGGCGTTTGAATAAACGTTACTGGTTTTGTGCAGCACGGGGGCGTGTTCAGTGAGCACGGCCCCGTGTTTAGACTCTGTAACTGGGTGTTTTGAAAAAATTATGCAGCACGGCCCCGTGTTCAGTGAGCACTGCCCGTGTTTAACCTACTGTAAATGCAAAACTATCTAAAATGCAGAAAAATGTGCGCGCGTTTTAAAAAGGTTTTGAAAAACTGATTAGACCGTCGATTTTAAGCTTTCTTAAAATCCTTGTGTCCCCGGCAACGGCGCCAAAAACTTGATGTGCGTGTAGTGTAATATATTTTTAATGTATATTTTAAGCCCTTTTACACTTTTTAGCCAAGTTTTAAATTTATAAACACGATATTTACTAACACTAAACACACATATGGGCAAGTGCACCCATCGTGAGCGTAGTATAGTGTTGGTAAGATAACGAGGTCGTCCAAGGACACAAGAGCTTTTAGTACCGGTTTATCCTCAACGTCTAATTAAATCAAAAAGTTAAAAAAATGTTTTTAAACTAAAAAAATAAAGCTAACTAAAATGCTGAAAAAGAAACTAAAAGTAAAAAAAGATAGACAAGATGAATCACTTGGATCCGACTCGCCTTTAGTGTAACCTTTGATTATTTCCGCACTTTTGCACTTTTTAAGAGATTATCTTAGTTATTGTAGTAGGCCCCTCTTTTGAAGGCGACGTTACCCTCAACCCAGTAGTTTGAGTCAGCAAGGATATAATCCTAAAGGGTCGGATTATTGAAAAATAATTAATTAAGTTATTAATGCATAAAGTGGTAGGCCCCTCTTTTGAAGGTGACGTTACCCTTGGCTAAGTAGTCTGAGTCAGCAGGGATACAGTCCTAAGTAGCCGGGTTAAAGTTTTAATAGTAGTTTATATATGAGGGGATCAAAGAGTTTGGACCCCCGCCATCCAATACCGATGGGTATTGAAGGAGGTCTTACTAAATTTGACCCAGGTCTTTTGCAGGATCTATACACTGAACAATGGCAAGACTCTTAACAAACCATTTCCTTAACCCCCGACCAGGTAGCCAACATATGTCCATATAGACCGTGGAGATATGAATGATGAAAATCTTTTATTTTATATAGACAGTAAAATAATGCCAAGACACCACAGACAAATGATAAGGAAGAATCACCTTCAACGTATAAAACTAGTTAATAAAGTCATTAATACATAACCAAATAAAAAGTGCGAAAAAATTAAAAATAAAAAGTATTACACTAAATGCTTGTCATCACCAAGTGATGTAAGAGACTTAGGCAAACATGGCCTTTGATTGTCAAGAACTCTTACGATCAATCTTGGATCCCGAGACGACTCACACACTCTATGATGGACAATGGATTATGGTGGTGGATGATGGTGTTGTGATGGTGGTGGGTGAAGTGTGAGAGAGGTAGTGTGCCAAGGGATGATTTGCAAGTGAGCCAAGCACCCATATTTATAGCCTGAACAGCAGCTCGGGCACGGCCCCGTGTCCATCCTTCTTCTCTTTTTTCATTAATTGCAGTTTGTCTGCATTAGTTGACCACATCCCCGTGTCCGCTGGGCACGACCACGTGTGCAGAAGCGTATCTGTACTATCAAGATTTCCCTAGATTCTGCGAATCTTAGAGTTGACCACAGCCCCGTGTCCGCTGAGCACGCCCCCGTGGTGGGTGATAGAAGCTTCTTCAACTTTGTCTTTTCTGTTGACCCTTGGGCACGCCCCCGTGCTCATTGAG
Organism: Helianthus annuus; assembly: GCF_002127325.2. NCBI lineage: Eukaryota > Viridiplantae > Streptophyta > Magnoliopsida > Asterales > Asteraceae > Helianthus > Helianthus annuus. The sequence goes on along the minus strand of NC_035437.2, from coordinate 115,643,322 downwards.
CACGGGGCGTGTTCAGCCTTCTGTTGTTTTGCTTGTGAAGATGCCGTCGGGGGTCAGGCATGCCACGTTTGTTCCCTTTCTTGTATTTATGTTAGATTTAGCTGCCTTTTTGCTTCTTTTGTTCATTTGTGCTCATTTAATCCTGAAAATACAAAAGGAAGATAAAAACACACTTTTTCCAACATTAGTACTAAAAAAGGGTTAGTTTTATGCCACATTTGATGTAATTTATATGTTGCATTTTGTGCACATCAGATATACCCGAAATAACATTTTGTCATCTTTGAATATTACAAAGTTAGAGTAATCAACTGGTTTGAGTTCTCACTTCTTCTTTAAATCATAGCCTCTCGTTTTTTTTAAAGATATTGTAATACTCTATTAGATGCTTCACATTAATCTAGACATATCTAGTGTGTTGCAATGTGAGTAATATCTAAACGAGTATAGATTTGAACTTACATAAGGCTTCTAATTAATGAAGCGTAAGGAAATAATCTCATTTATCCTATTATCCTCTAAAGGAGAGCAGTATTGTTTGTTACATATGTAAGGGCCCATTTAAGGTTAAACTTATGGAACGAAACTAATGTCCCATTGGGTATATCTCGGTATGTTATGATATCTATCATGTAAGAGATATCCATGAGATCTACTATATCAAAGTTTGTGTTAACAATGCTTTGACTTATGTAACATATATACTTGTCGAAAAAATGTCATCTATATAGAGACAAGTTTATTTTAGTTGCTCCCACTCATTATGAGGTAGGTACTGTTTTGGTCAAAAATTACCGAAGCAATTAAGTGATCAAATTAGTTAAGTGAGGTAGTGTGCTAAGAGAATGTGTTCAAAAATATGTTAATTGAGTTATTTGCAAAAACAGTTTTAGGATACGGCTCAGGATATAGAGCCGTATCTGTGATCAAACAATGAGCAAAAAAGTAAAGGTTGACACGTGATGTACGAGGAAAGCCCTTGATCAATCTAGATCGCCGGCATAAAACCTCGGGAGCTGACAATCGCAGCTGCCTTGTTCTTCTATTACTTCAAACGTCAGGATACAGTGCTGGATATTGATCGGATCGCTAAGTGTTACAATGAGATTTGAGTACAAGTGTTTGTGTGTAGTGGTTGCTGGTAGCTAGAGAGCAAAGAGTGTGAGTGAAAGTGTGTGAAAAGTTGTGTCTACCTATGATCCGATCGCCCCTTTATATAGTTACAAAAAACAAACTAACTCTCCTATTATTCCGGGATGCTGGGAATATTCCATTCTGAACGTTGGGGGACTCTTTCTACTTGTTTTCCACGTGCTTATTGACTACAAAACCGGGTCTTCGGCTCATGTAACCGTTACAATGTCAATAACATTGACCAACATCCGATATTCTCGCGGAATATGCCTTTCTGACCGTTAGAAGACCCATTCTTCCACCATCAACGTCCATTTTTCAACCACCTTGAGCGAATCTTCAGGTAGATCAAGTCTTTTAACGTTGGTACCTTGCAACCAACGTTTTACAAGCCAATCGCTAGTAATAGTCAGGATACTGCCTCAGGATATTACCAATATCCTGGCCCAGTATCCTGATACGGTATCCTGATACGGTATCCTGATCCGGTATCCTGATCTTGGTATCCTGATCATATACAACTAATAAAAAATCAAGACACAAAATCAGGATATGGGCTCAGAATTTCACCCATAACAATTGTCCCCAAAAATATAACTGTTGGATATCATGATTCCAACGGATATATTTTTTTTTGTTAGTCATTCCAACATGTCTGGTAAGGATATCTATTTTAAATATTCCTGCATAGGTTTGGTTACTTCAGAATACTATCACGTAATGAAATTAGAATTACTCCCTTTTACGCAGATTCCATCAAGGACCCTGCTACTTTTGATCCAGATGAGCTTGACAGCTTTTCTAAGCCTGTCTTGGTGAAAAATGAGTCATATGTTGCCATCAGCTCTAAGCCTTCAGCTGCTGCTGCCAAAGGTTTCTCTTATGGTGACCTTGGCTTCATGGAATTCATCGAGCCCATGATCTCCTTCCCTAATAAGGTAAGTATCCAGATCCTGTATCTCATACACATATACTGAACCTGTATCCTGGTTAGTTTGTCTTTAGTGATACCTGTATTTTGTAGGGTCTAAATTATCTGGTCGTCCTGCACTTAGAACAATTTTCATTTCCTGCAAGTAGAATAGTTTGACAGTTGAAGGTGGTGGGATCCTGTGTTTTCAGGATGAAGCCTTCAACTGTTTATGTAAATATGCTTTAAAAACTTAATTGTGTTCTTGGTGAATGGGTCTCTTTTTGAGATGAAACCAAGAATACAATTTTTTGGACCAATAATAATAAACTAACCTTTTCGACCTCATCTCCGTGTTATATGTTATTTTGAAAAAAAAATTCGGAATATCCTAATCAGGATACTGGTATGATACTTAATCGCTTTGTCACCTTTGTTCAGAATGTTTGACAAAAACTTAGTTAAATACAAATTTTCATAAAAACTTAGCTTACTCAGATAAGGCCTTCAAACTTAGGAAAAGTAAGAATCCATACCAGAAACACCTAGGCAATAATCTTCATTCTTAAACCTTTGAATCATTCGCAATGTCCCCAGTGGGATATAATGTTGGTATAGGTTTCCTTCTTGCTCCAGCATAAATGTCCCCAGTCGGATATAGTGTCAGCATACGTCATGTTCCATCACGGATGTCCCCTGTCTGTGCAGGACCAGTATGTTATACCGGGATATGATCCTTTAGCAATTCTTCAACCAGTTGTTTAAACTTAGCAATCTTTTTTCAAAAATTTATGTAGACTTGTAAATGATTATGTTTTTTGAAAATATACTTTGGGATTATCCAAAAAATTTGTATTTTATTGGGACTAAACCCAGTTTCCAGGCATTTAAGCCGGAGTATAAGAACCTCAAGACTTGAAAAGGTGAAAACCTTTAAGTCTTTGAGTTTTACCGGGGATTTTACCCACGATTCGTGCGCTACAGGCGAGGGTGTGGAAACCCCGAAACCTAGAAAGGTGAAAACCTTTATACCTTAGAAGAGTGTGAAAACACTCTTGTTTTCGTGCGCTACAGGCGGGAGTGTATAAACTCCAAGACTTAGAAAGGTGAAAACCTTTAAACCTTAGAGAGTATGAAAATACCCTTTCGCGAGAGAGGGTGATCAATCCTCATATACCTTAAGGATCCAGGGTATAGCCAACAGTAACGAAATTGTCAGCCACTTTTACATGAACTGGTCCCGCCACCTTGAACTATCCCTGGATAACTTGCGCTCCAGGCGGGGTGTTTAAACCCAATTCATGAGAAAGGTGAATACCTTTAAACCTGTGAAGGGATCAGGATCCCTTAAACGTGAGAGAGGGGGCCAATCCTCTAATCTTCCGAATTATCCCGAGCGTATATCTTGGAGGTATATCCTGAAGCATATCCTACAAAACATCCTTAAACTAAGGTGGGTGTTAGCTTGGCTAACACCCCTCCGATGCTTAAGTCGGTAATCAGTTCAAAAGAGTAAATAATATTAAACATATTAAAAGAGATAGAATTCATACCATCCTGAGTTAGAAATTAAATTCCAAACTCATATGAAATAGAGCTTTAGATGTATAGCATTCCAAGATTTTGGTAGCATATCCCCCTCCATATTCTTGAGTCGGTATGCTCCTTTTCCTGATTCGGATTCAATCTCATAGGGTCCTTCCCACTTTGGAGCCAATTTTACATCAGCAGGATTCGTAGTATTCTGAAAAGCTTTTCTTAACACCCAATCTCCGACTTGAAACCTCCCAGTCCTTATATTCTTGTTGTATGCTCCGGATATCCTCTGTTGATATGCTGCCATCCTTAGCTTTGCTGCGTCCCTTGTTCCATCCACAATATCTAATTCTTGACATAAGGCTCCAGGATTCTATTCAGGATCCTGTAGGATAGATCTTGCAGTAGGTATCGCCATTTCCGTTGGAATCATTGCTTCTGCTCCAAATACCAAGGAAAATGGGGTTTGGCCTGTCGCATTCTTTACCGTTGTCCTATCAGCCCACAAAACAAAGGGTAATTCTTGTGCCCATCTTCCTTTTTTGGCTCCAAGTCTCTTCTTTAAGTTATTGACAATTATCTTGTTTGAGGATTCTGCTTGTCTATTCGCTTGAGGATGCACCAGGGTAGATGTGATCATTTTGATCCCCCAACTCTTGGAAAAGTCAGTAGTCCTCTTGCTTATGAACTGAGAGCCATTGTCACAGATTATCTCGGCTGGTACTCCAAACCTGGTCAGGATATTTCTCTTTATGAAGGATACTACTTCTTGGTCTCTAACTTGGACAAATGCTTCAGTTTCAACCCATTTAGAAAAATAGTCGGTCATTGCTAGCATAAAAACTTTTCCTCCTGGAGCTTTTGGCAACTTTCCTACTATGTCCATTCCCCACTTCATGAATGGCCAAGGGGAAGCTATAGGATATAATGGTTCAGCCGGTTGATGCAATATGTTGCTATGCCTCTGACATGCATCACATCTTTGAGCGTATTCTGCAGCATCTTTCTTCATTGTCGGCCAATAGTATCCTGTTCTCAACACTTTTGAGAATAAAGATTTGCCCCAAGTATGGTTACCACAATCCCCTTCGTGTATATCCTGAAGCACTTCCATGGCCTCAGGATCCTTCAAGCATCTTAGGTATGGACCTGCAAGAGATTTCTTATACAAAATATTATTTATAATGGTGAATCGTGATACCTTCATCCTAAATGCCTTAGGATTTTTGTCTTCAGGAATGTCTCCTTCCTTGAGATATCTTATGATTGGAGTCATCCAGGATCCAGTATCCTTCTCAGGATCATGACCAGGATCCTGAGTGCTTGTTACCTCTTTATCCTGAGCTTTGAAGGGATCCATGGCAGGATACAAGATATGAAGTATCGGTATTTGGGTTCCCTCCGGTATCCTGACTGATGATCCTAAGTTTGCCAAGGCATCCGCTTCAGCATTATCCTCTCTTGGTACCAGTTCAAGTGTAAAAACATCGAAATATCCTGCTAATTTTTTGAGAATATCGAGATATTTGATTAACTTCTCACCTTTAACTGCATAGGATCCATTAAAATGATTAGTGATTAACAAGGAGTCAACATATACTTGTAAACTTTTAATATTCATATTCTTAGCCAATTCTAATCCTGCAATTAAAGCTTCATATTTTGCCTCATTATTAGTGGCAGGAAATTCACATCTAATAGCCTGGGGTATTATGTCCCCCTGTGGCGATTTTAGTAGTATACCTAAACCCACGCCCCTTATATTAGATGCACCATCAGTATATAGTGTCCAGGATTCTAAGTTTTCTCCTAGTTGTTGCACTTCTAGGTCTACTTCATTCTGAATATCACTACTGAAATCAGCCACAAAGTCTGCTAGAGCCTGAGACTTTATTGCATTTCTAGGTTCATATATTAAATCATAGGCACTTAATTTTACCGACCACTTAGCCATTCTTCCCGACATCTCCGGTTTCCTAAGCACGTTCTTAACAGGATAATTAGTTTTAACATGAATCCTATGTGTTTCAAAATAATGTCTAAGCTTTTTTGATGCCATTACTAGAGCCAGTATTAACTTTTCTAGGTGAGAATATCTAGTTTCAGCATTTAACAAACTTTTGCTAACATAATAAACAGGATACTGCTGACCTTCGTGATCCTTTACGAGTACTGCACTTACTGCATTCCCCGATACTGCAAGATACAGGGATAATAGTTCACCATCCTCAGGCTTCATCAATAGAGGCGCGGTCGAGAGATACTGCTTCAAATCCTGCAGGGCTGCTTCATGCTTCTCACCCCATTCAAGTTTCTTATTCTTTTTCAGGATATCGTAGAATTCTTTACATTTTTCCGAAGATCTCGAAATAAATCTATTCAAGGCTGCGACTCGTCCTGTTAACCGCTGAACATCCTTCATATTCGAGGGTGACTTTATATCTAAGATAGCCTTGATCTGCTCCGGGCTTGCCTCTATCCCTCTTTTTGTCACCATGTATCCTAAAAACTTTCCTGCCCCCACTCCAAAATGGCACTTTGTAGGATTTAGTTTCATATTATACTGGTCCAGGATATCGAATGCTCCTTTAATATCCTGGAGATGATCCTCAGCCTTCTTGGATTTGACCACCATATCATCAATGTACACCTCCATGGTGTCCCCCAGTTTATCTTTAAACATCATGTTCACCAATCTCTGGTACGTTGCACCTGCATTTTTTAAACCAAAAGGCATAGCAGTATAACAGTAAATACCTGTCGGTGTCATGAAAGCAGTATCCTCTTGGTCTGAAGGTTCCATTTGAATCTGCTGGAATCCTGAGGATGCATCCATGAAGGTCAACATTTCATGGCCGGCGGTGGCATCCACCATCGAGTCTATATGAGGCAGAGGGAATGGGTCTTTTGGACAAGCTTTGTTTAGGTCTGTGTAGTCTACACAAACTCTCCACTTCCCATTCTTCTTTTGAACCACTACCACATTTGCTAGCCATCTAGGGAATTTGACTTCTCTAATCATCCTAGACTTCAATAATCTTTCAACTTCCTCTTGGATAATTGCATTCCGTTCAGGGGCGAATTTCCTTCTCTTTTGTTGTATAGGCTTGAATGACCTGTCAATTCCAAGCTTGTGAGTAATAATGTCTTTGGATATACCTGTCATGTCCTCATGCTTCCATGCGAATGTTGACATCCTGCATTTCAGAAAGTTAGTTAATTGCTCTTCAATATCCTGAGGGATATTGGTCCCTACGAGCACCGAGATATCAGGATTATCCTGATCCAGGATAACTTTCTTCACATCCTGCTACAGATTCTCCACGATATCCTGGGCCCGCATCTTTAATTGCTATGCTGCACTTGGTTTGGTCGAGGATTTCATTGAGGATGAGTAACATTCTTTCGCCTCTTGCTAATCACTATCGATTTTGACAACTCCCCAAGGGGTAGGGATCTTGATGCATTGGTGATATGTTGATGGTACGGCCTTCATATCGTGAATCCATGGTCTTCCCAGGATGATGTTATAGTAGGATAGAGAATCCATCACACAGAAACGTTGTATCTTGTTGACTCCTTCAACATATACAGGCAGCTTTATCTCTCCCACTGTGTTTCTAGCCTCTCCACTGAACCCAACAAGCACGGTAGACTTTGAAGTGATATCTATTGGAGATACATTCATTCTCTTCAGAGTTTCTAGTTGGATTATGTTGACGGAGCTGCCATTATCAACCAGTATCCTGCGTACAAAATGGTTAGCCACATATAACGTTATTACCAGAGCATCATGGTGAGGATCCTGGACAGTATCCCTGTCATCTGCATCAAAAGTGATCACTTTGTCAGTTGTGAGGGTAGTCATCCTGACAGGTTTGTCTCCCCTTTTGGCCTTAGCTTCCTTTGCATGTCTCTTTGCTGCCGAATATGAAGTCCCACAAATGTCGGATCCTCCCGAAATGAAGTTGATTATCTTGGCATCCGCGGGAGGTGATGCTGCTCGCTCAGGATCCTTCTCAATATCCTGACCTTTATTCTTCTTTCTTCCTAAGAGATCTTTCAGATATCCCTTGCTTAGAAGATAGCTTATTTCTTTCCTTAGAGCAATGCAATCCTCAGTTACATGTCCGAAATCTTCGTGGAAAGCACACCATGTTGACTTATCTTTCCAGTCAGCCTTTTGTTGATTCTTTCGAGGCCACTTAGCCTTGTCTCCTAGACCCTGCATGGCATACATCAATTCGGGAATGTTAACAGAAAAGCAATATTCAGACAACTCAGGATACTCTTCAGGATCCTCATCTTCGACAGCATTCACTCTCTTGTTGTCATTTCTACCATATGGCTTGGAGCGATATGGTTTGTATGAGGATTCTGACTTCCTGTTAGTTGATTCATATGTTGAGGATGCATTCATCCTCTCTTGCGTTTTCTTATCATCTTCCAGCCTGATATATCTCAAAGCCCTGTTCCGAGCTTCATCTAAGTTTCTGCAAGGATTCATTACAAGATCCTGATAAAATTGACGATCCTTCCGTAACCCCATTTTGAACACTTGTACTGTCGTAGCAATATCAAGATTCGGGATATCCAGGGATTCTCTACTAAATTTGTTAACATAATCCCTTAGGGATTTTTGTAATCCTTTTGTTATCCTGTAAAGATCAATTGTTAGTTTCTCAAAGCTCCTGCTACAAGAAAATTAACTGATAAACAAATTAAGTAAATGAGAAAATGATGTAATTGAATAAGGTGGAACATTTAAAAGCCATTTTAAGGCCGATCCTGTTAAAGTTGAACCGAAGTCTTTGCATAAGCATGCTTCCTTAAGTTCTGGTAGGATTGGATTGGTTTCCATCCTTTCCCTATACTGGGCAATATGCTCCTCAGGATCTGTCGTCTCATCATACAACTTTATGCTGGGAGTCTGGAATCTTTTTGGAATTTCAGCATCATAAATTGGATGAGCAAATCGGGATATCCTGTGACTATCCTGGGATACTTCCGGTATAGGCTGCACTTTTCCAGGAACACTTGATATCATATCCTTCAATTTTTGAAGTTCCCTGGTCAATGTCGATGTTACACCTATATCCTGCAAAGAATCAGAACTATTAGTAGCAGGGATACTGATATTGGCAAACATATTACCAGCCTATTGCTTTTGCCATATCCTGGACCATATTTTGGGCCATATCCTGGATCCCTCAGGGTCGATATCCTGGCGGATGATGGTATCTCCAGCATGTTGCTCCGGGACTGACTCAGCATCATGTTGCCTTGATTATCCTCGGTAAATGTTGCTGAACTAAAGTTCAGCATCCTGGGCTGTAGAGGAGTAGTTGTATCCTCCACAGGTTTCCTGGAGTTTGCCTTCAAGAGTTGTATATCCTTCATGATCGTCTAGTTAGTTTCTTGTTGCCTCTTCATTTGTTCCTGTATACTACCAAACAAAGACAGAATTTCGTTATTAGAAGCAAGGATATGGGTTCTCCATGAATTTCCGGATCTAGAAACATTCTGAGCAGCAGGAATGTTTCGGGATATTTGGCTTTCATTTCTCTTTAAGGAGCTTGAACTTGTGGAGGAGGAGGAAGCACCAAACCAATTGTTGCAGATGTTGTTGCAGACACGGTAGAAGAGCTCATGTTTGATCTTGAAGCCATTGAAAATAGTTGTGCAAAAAGTTTCGCAAAAAGAAAACCAAGTAGCGATTTTAGCAAGGTTTTTAGCAAGAATAGCACCACTTGCCCCACGGTGGGCGCCAAATTGTTTTGGTCAAAAATTACCGAAGCAATTAAGTGAGCAAATTAGTTAAGTGAGGTAGTGTGCTAAGAGAATGTGTTCAAAAATATGTTAATTGAGTTATTTGCAAAAACAGTTTCAGGATACGGCTCAGGATATAGAGCCGTATCTGTGATCAAACAATGAGCAAAAAAGTAAAGGTTGACACGTGATGTACGAGGAAAGCCCTTGATCAATCTAGATCGCCGGCATAAAACCTCGGGAGCTGACAATCGCAGCTGCCTTGTTCTTCTATTACTTCAAATATCAGGATACAGTGCAGGATATTGATCGGATCGCTAAGTGTTACAATGAGATTTGAGTACAAGTGTTTGTGTGTAGTGGTTACTGTTAGGGCTGGATTTTTACAATACATGATCCTCACATGTGATCCTAACCAGTGATCCTTGTTTCTTTGGCAGATAGTGATCCTCAGCAGAGTTCCAGGATCAGGATCACGGACCATCATAGGATCCTCATGCTAACAGTTGCTTTCATTGAATTTAATGTTGTTTTGCAGGACATCTAGCAGGATCCGCTCTTAAGCATCACAATTAAAGGACACGTCTTTACAACTATGGCATGTGCTTAATCGGAGATGGACGTTGTAAAGGATATAGAAACATGGCATGATTTAAGGGCGATAATTTAGGCTAGACTTACTTTTATTTCTAAAGGGGTAATGAGCTGATTATTAGTCTTTTTACCTAAAATAGGTCACCTACACTTGTATATATAACACTCTTCCTCATTCGGAAGAACACACAACACAACTCTCACACGCTTAGACACTCGAAACTATAGTGATCCTTGTACTCAGCTCATTATCATCCAAAGTTGTAACCATTTTTCTTATATTGAAGTTTGGTGATCGGTAGTTGCCATCACCCGAGGTTTTTTATGCCGGAGATCATACATTGATCAAGGGCTTTTTCCTCGTATAAATCATCGTGTCTTTGCATATTTCACATTGAAGTGATCCTTTACTTTTTCTATAAACCAAGCATCATACCCCATTTACATAAAGTTTGGTTGCATTATCCTTGTGTGATTTTTGACCAAAACAGTTTGGCGCCCACCGTGGGGCAATTGGTGCTTCATTCATAAGAAAACATTCTGTTCGAAATCGTTTCAAAGAATTACATGGCTTCATCATTGAAAAACATGTCCACGGCGATGTCTGCAGTCACCTCGTCTCAGAACACTCTGCCTCCTCCACCGGCAGGATCCCAGAAGAATGCTGAGAAGAGACAAACTCCTACTAACTCTAAACCTCCATCTTCTTCTGCTATGAATTCTTATATTCCCAGTACTAGTGATGTATTTACTTTGATTTTGCAGATGAAGGATCGTATGCAGCGGCAGGATGAAACTAATGAAAGGATCCTCAGGGAAATTGGAGATCTCAAAAGACAAAGGAGAACGGCAGAGGATCATTCCCCACTGATGCCCAAATCCTTGAGCTTTGATACTCTAATGATCACTTCTCAGTCATCGGAAATTCCAGGCGTGCAAATTATGGGAGAATCAAGAGGATTGCACCTCGGATCAACAGCAATGACTCAGACATCAGGCTCACACTTTCAGCCGGCAGGATCCTACCCCCAGCATATGGGATCCTTCATGAAATCAGGAGCCTACCCGGGAGCGCAGCAGTTTCAAGGATCCTACTTTGTTCCAGGATCATCCCAGGTTCAAGGATCCTCCTTCGTTCCAGGATCATCTCAGATACCAGGATCCTTCCAGATACCAGGATCCTCCCAGATGCCAGGATCCCTAAAGAGTTCGCAAACAAGAAGTCTAGATGTCCATCAAGGGGACTTCATTCCAATGCAGACCATTGCTTCAACTGGTCCATCCGTTATTCCAGAATCCCAGCAATATGGATTCACTAACTTGAACCCAATGGGAGGTAACACTTTAAATAATTATCTTACCACTAACCATGGATTCATGCAGGATACAGGTATCAATCATGCTATGGCCAGGGAGTTGCAGAAGCTAAAAGATATGATCTTAAGTGTCCCAGGGGTAGTCAAGCCTATCCCAGAGATTGCAGATGGAAGCCATAAGGTATCTCGCTTTGCACCACCAATTTGTGATGCAGAGGTACCCAAAAGGTTCCATATCCCTACTATGAAGCTATATGATGGTACAACGGATCCAGAGGAACACGTAGCACAATACAGGGAGAGGATGGAAATCAATCCTATCCCAGAAAAGTTGAAGGAAGCATGCCTATGTAAAGGATTTGGATCCACTCTTACTGGATCAGCTCTTAAGTGGCTGCTAAGTCTTCCCCCTTACTCTATTACTTCATTTGCTAATTTAGTTAATTTATTCAATAACCAATTCTCTTGTAGTAGAAAATTTGAAAGATTAACCAGTGATTTATATAGGGTAACTCAAAGTCATAATGAATCATTAAGGGATTATATAACTAAATTTAGTAAAGAATCCTTGGACATTCCCAACTTGGATATGGCTACGGCTGTTGAAGCCTTCAAAATGGGACTGCTTAAGGATTCATTATTCTATGATGATCTTGTTATGACACCATGCAGGAATCTAGATGAAGTAAGAACTCGGGCACTCAGGTTCATCCGGCTAGAGGATGACAAGAGGATCCAGGAGAGACAAGTAGGATCCTCAAAACAGGAGAAGCAAGGATCCTCCTTCAAGAACAACAAATTCAAATCCTACCATAGAAATGAGAATCAGAATGTGCATGCTGTTGACCAAGAAGAGGATGATGAAGATCATCCTCCAATCTCAGAATATTGTTTTTCCGTTGATAATCATGAACTAATCCTTGCAATGCAGAAGCTAGGTGAAAAAGCTAGGTGGCCCAGGAAGAATGATAAACCATCCGGGACTAAAGACAAGTCAAAATGGTTTGCATACCATGAGGATTTCGGGCATCTAACTGAAGAATGCATAGCTTTAAGAAAAGAGATTGGATATCTGTTAAGCAAGGGGCACCTAAAAGAATTGTTGGGAAGAAAAAAGCAAAAAACTCAGGATCCTGAAAGGATCCCTGAAAAGGCTCCAGCACCTCCGGCAAATGCACAAGTGATCAACTTTATTTCTGGAGGATCAGACATCTGTGGTACATCCTTCTCGGCAGCCAAAAGGCATGCAAAGGAGTCAAAAATGGATAATGGAGAAAGACCTATTAGAACATCAAGTGTCTCAGAAGGGAAGATGATAACGTTTGATGAGGATGATCGCATTAACATTCAGGATCCTCATCATGACAGTTTAGTTATTACTCTCTTTATCTCTAACCATTTTGTCCGCAGGATCCTTATCGATGGAGGAAGCTCAGTGAACATTATCCAGCTTGATGTTCTGAAGAAAATGGGTATTCCAGAATCAGACATCACACCAAGATCCTCCGTGCTTGTAGGATTCAGTGGAGAAACGAAGAAAACTCTGGGGGACATCAAACTCCCAATCTACGTGGAAGGATTACATAATTATCAAAAATTTTGTGTTATTGACTGTTTATCTTGTTGCAATGTTATCCTTGGCAGGCCCTGGATACATGATATGAAAGCAGTCCCATCCACCTATCATCAATGTGTGAAACTCCCTAGCCCATGGGGGATAATCAAGATCGACAGTGATCAACAGGAGGCTAAGGATTGTTATACCTCATCCATGAAGCCAACCTCGAAGCCAAGGGAGCAATAGCAATTACAGTATCCTCCGAGGAATGTCTTGGAGGCAAGGGAACAAGATGTGGACGAAATCCTCTTGGATCCTAGTGATCCTGAATCAAAAATCTATATCGGATCAGGGATCCTTGGCAAGATGAAAGAAGACTTAATATCCTTCCTCAAAAGAAGAAAATCTACCTTCGCTTGGAAACATGAAGATATGACAGGTATATCTAAGGATATTATTACTCACAAACTTGGCATTGACAGGTCTATCAAACCAATCCATCAAAAAAGGAGGAAGCTTGCACCAGAAAGGAATGCCATTATCCAAGAAGAAGTAGAGAGACTACTTCGAGCAGGTATGATCAGAGAGGTAAAGTATCCAAAATGGTTAGCCAATGTGGTCGTTGTCCAAAAGAAAAACGGAAAGTGGAGGGTATGTGTCGATTTCACTGATCTGAATAAGGCATGTCCCAAGGATCCTTTCCCATTACCCCACATTGACTCCATGGTGGATGCAACAGCGGGGCATGAACTGTTGACCTTTATGGATGCATCATCTGGATTCCAACAAATCCAGATGGAACCATCTGACCAAGAGGATACAGCCTTTATGACCCCAACAGGTTTGTATTGTTATATTGCCATGCCTTTTGGATTAAGAAATGCAGGTGCAACATATCAAAGGCTGGTGAATATGATGTTCAAAGATCAAATTGGACAAACTATGGAAGTATACATAGATGATATGGTAGTCAAATCAAAGAAAGCTGAGGATCACCTAAGGGATTTGGAAGAAGCATTTGATATCCTTGATAATTATAACATGAAGCTTAATCCTTCAAAATGCCACTTTGGTGTTAAGGCAGGTAAATTCCTAGGATATATGGTAACTCAGAGGGGCATTGAGGCAAGTCCGGAGCAAATTAAAGCACTAGTAAACATCAAGTCCCCTGCCAATGCTAAGGATGTGCAAAGGCTAACAGGCAGGATAGCAGCTCTGAACAGGTTCATATCAAAATCCTCAGAAAAATGTAAAGAATTTTACGATATCCTAAGGAAGAACAAGAAGTTTGAATGGACTGAGAAACATGAGAATGCTTTACAAGCCCTGAAAGAATATATGTCCTCAGCACCAGCATTATCAAAGCCCGAAAAAGGAGATGTGTTATCCTTATATTTGGCGGTATCCTCAACCGCTGTAAGTGCTGTCCTTGTTAAGGATCATGAAGGTACACAATATCCTATCTACTATGTAAGTAAGAGTTTACTTGATGCCGAATCCAGGTACTCTCACCTCGAAAAACTTATTCTTGCATTAATCATGGCATCAACTAAGTTAAGGCATTATTTTGAAACCCATACTATTGTTGTTAGAACTAACTTTCCAATTAAGAATGTCCTCAGGAAACCAGAGATGTCAGGAAGAATGGCTAAGTGGGCAGTAAAGCTTAGTGCCCATGATATAAGATATGAGCCAAGAACAGCCATTAAATCCCAAGCATTAGCTGACTTTGTGGCTGATTTCAGTAGTGATCTACAAAAAGAAGCAGAATTGGAAGTCCAGCAGCTGGATGAGACCAAGGATCCTTGGATACTACACACTGATGGATCCTCAAATGTCAATGGCACAGGGCTCAGGATACTACTAAAATCGCCACAGGGGGACATAATACCCCACTCCATAGCCTGTGAGTTCCAAGCAACTAATAATGAGGCTGAATATGAAGCCTTAATTGCTGGCTTACAAATTGCTAAGGATATGGGGGTAAAGTATCTTAAAGTATATGTAGACTCATTATTGATCACCAATCACTTTAATGGATCCTATGCTGTTAAAGGTGAAAAACTAACCAAATATTTAGAGATAGTCAAGGAATTGGCACTCTCTTTTGTCTCTTTCAGCTTAACACAGGTACCAAGGGAGGATAACACGGAAGCTGATGCATTGGCCAACTTAGGATCATCCTTAAAGATTCCAGAAGATATAAGTATCCCTATCATCCATATCCTGGCTCCTGCTATTGAAAATCAGGTAGCCATGGAAATAGAAGAGGATACTGCAGTAATCCCTAGTGAGGAAGCTCAATCTTATGCAGGATCATGGATCTCACCAATCATAAGATACTTGCAATACGGGGAGATTCCGATGGGAGAAAATCCTAGAGCCTTCAGGATTAAGGTATCTCAATTCACAATCTTAAATAATGTGCTATATAAACGATCTCTTGCAGGACCATATTTGAGATGTATCGAGGATCCTGAAATTGAAGAAGTGTTGAGAGACTTCCATGAAGGAGATTGTGGAAACCACACTGGGGGCAGGGCATTGTTCTCAAGGATCCTTAGAACAGGATACTACTGGCCAACCATGAAAAGGGATGCTGTAGAATATGCTAGGAAATGTGATCCTTGTCAAAGACACAGCAATATCCTTCATCAACCAGCTGAATTGCTACACCCCATACCATCCTCTTGGCCATTCATGAGATGGGGGATGGATATAGTTGGCAAGCTCCCTAAAGCACCTGGTGGAAAAGTATTTATGCTTGCCATGGCTGACTACTTCTCTAAGTGGATAGAAGCTGAAGCTTTTGCTCAAGTCAGAGAAAAAGAAGTTATATCCTTTATCAAAAGAAAAATTATAACTAGATTTGGCATTCCCTCTGAAATTGTATGTGATAATGGTTCCCAATTCATTGGAAGCAGAACTACTAACTTTTGTGACAGTTGGGGAATCAAGATGATAACATCAACACCAGTTCATCCACAGGCCAATGGCCAAGCAGAATCATCCAACAAGATCATCATCAACAATCTGAAGAAGAAGCTAGGATCCAAGAAGGGAAAATGGGCAGAGGAGTTACCTTATGTGCTATGGGCTGACAGGACAACTCCCAAGAATGCCACTGGTCAAACACCTTTTTCTTTAGTATTTGGGGCAGAAGCAGTGATCCCAACAGAGATGGTGATCCCAACCGCTAGAACAAGTGCTCGTAATCCTGAAGAGAATGCTACAATCCTGGCTCAGGATTTGGATACTATTGAGGAAATCAGGGACCTGGCTAGGATAAGGATGGCAAGCTACCAACAAAGAATGGCTGGTGCTTACAACAAAAATGTTAGGATAAGGAAGTTCCAAGTCGGAGATATGGTGTTGAGAAAAACATTCCAAAACACTGTTAATCCTGCTGACGGAAAGTTAGCACCAAAGTGGGAAGGCCCTTACTTGATTGAGGCTGAAGCAGGAAACGGGGCATACAGATTACTAACCATGGAAGGAAACTTATTACCAAGAGCCTGGAATGCTGTTCACTTAAAGAGATACTTTATGTGAACGTGATCCTTCAAGCATGTGATCCTTATATTGAAGTATCCTCAAAGGATCCCGGTGACGTCAGTGATCCTTACTCTGGTAATGTCCTTATCTTAAAACTATTACATTTCCTTACTTTTTACCAAAGGATAAGGATCCTGTATCCTTCATCCTCTTCTCACGAACCATTTGAGTTATGATAGTTCAGGTATCTACAGCATATCGTCAAAGATCTTCAAAAGCAACGCAGATCCTCGGGTCTAACCCCAGTTATCCTTGGGATTATCCCCAGTTTCCGCCAGCAGCGCACGATGATCCTGATATAGTTCACGTCTTTGGGACCAGTACCCACTTCCGGGGCTGACAACCTCATCGTACTGGCTATACCCAGGATCCTACGTATAATGGTAGACGTACCATACATCCGTTCATAAGGTTTCTAACGTTTTCACGTTAGCTAAGGTTTTGACATTTTCATGTCACTAAGTTTGGATAGTCGCCAGTAAGGGCCATACTCCAGTTTACATACGATCCTTTGGGCTCGTCCCCAGTTATCCTTCGGGCTTGTCCCCAGTTATCCTTTGGGCTTGTCCCCAGTGATCCTTTGGGATCATCCCCAGTTATCCTTTGGGCATGTCCCCAGCTACTAATTTATCTTTTACATTGGCTTAGTCCCAAGATATGTTCCATTTTTCAGGCTCTCGAAGTTAAACAAATAAGGATCCTTAATCCTTATCATCCATTAAAATTTCACTTATGGTTATCTTGATTAAAGGTTAGGATCCTAACTTGGATCCTCAGGTATGATCCTTGACTATTTTGATTATACTAAACAACCCCTACACTTTGACAACTAAAACTATGATCCTTGAAAATTTTCAATGATAGGATATTTGATCTAGGATCATATCCTAAATTTATTAAACATGGTTTGCTCAACTCTTGTTACTCTAACAAATATGTTTCTAAAAACTGGGAAATAAGAAGATAAATAAAGGATAACAACACGAGATAAGCCAGAAAGATTAGAGTTATATTATTAACAAAAGGATCTTAAACCCTTTCAAAAAGTTGTCAAAATTGCCAACCCACATTTCTACCAGCAAAACGTGGCCCGTCCACATGGGTTGGCAAAGGGTGTCCATTGTCTATGCGGTCTTAGCAGGTGCAGGAAATTAAAGGCGGCAGGATCACAAAGGCTTCATCCCCCAAACAGAGGATCCCTCCACCTTTTGTAATCCTACCTATTGTCCAAAGGATCCATGATCCTTAACCCTAAAAACTATTGTTCAAGTTACAAACCATAATTGTTTCAAACATCAACAACCACAAACAAACCACTACCAAACTCAAAAAATTGGGCTCCGGCCTAGTCTCGAAATATCCATCATCGCCCAATCCAGCAGCTCACACCTTTGCTGCTCCATCACCACCAGCTTCTCCACCCTGATCCTTGTCAGCATCACCGCCCTCCAGCATTGGGATCTCCTCTGCTTCGTCCTCATCCTCCAGCTCTGCCAATCTTGCCTTCCAACCCTCCACGTCCCATCAGCTTTTGTCAAAGGCAGGATCCTGAGCCTCCGCAGCCATTTGTAGTTGTATCTTGTACATAGCAGTTGCGGCAGAGACCTTGGCATCCTGGATGATCTCCTGCTTCTCGCCATCCATGTCAATCAGCCTTTGAGCAGCCTCATCCTTTGTAGCCCGGAGTTCCTTCTCAAGATCGGCTATCTTGAGATCCTTTAACACGCCCATTTGTTGGAGGTCGGCGATTTGGCTTTCCTGATCCTCGACATGGCCAAGGTAGGTCTCAATCTCAGCAAGTTTCTGCAAAAGAGAAAAAAAGGTAAGTTCAGGATCAGGTGATCCTCAAAGAAGCAGGATATACAGGCAGAATACACAAGCAGGATACTCGAGAAGGATAACCAACAGGGGCAATGATCCTTACCTCATTGACATAGTCGAGAAACTGTTGGCGGATCAGGGGAAATCCTTGGAGATCCTCAGAAGTCTTTCTCTTCTTCCCCTTACCCCTAACAGGTGCTTTAGGGGCCGAAGCAGAGGGACTGGCAACAGAAGTCTTCTTTCTTGAAGACTTGACATTGGCAAGTTCATCAATCCCGAACTTGGAGGCAGACTTGGCAGACTTAGCAGGTTTCCCAGCGCCTACACAATCAAAACAAGATAAGTTCCCTTACTAACTAAACAGTCTTACATATAACTTACTTTTTAATAAGGATACTTACTTGACATAGTGGCAGATGCGGAGGATACTTCTTGTAAATCTTGGACGGTGACTTGAAAACTTCTGATTTCAGGATCAAGCTTCTTGAAAGCTAAGACCCTCTCTCTGGCAGCAGGGGTTAACTTGAGATGAGCAATGGAGATAGTTGCACAATAAACAAAAAACAAAGAAAGACATTAGTGATCCTCATCATAAGAGACAAGTCTGATGGTGATCCTTCCAGGATCCTCTATCCTACCATGGGTGGCCCACTCCTTGGGCAGATCCTTCCCATTAGGGAGGGTATCCCTCCTCACAAAGAAAAAACGACGCTTCCAGTTTGTATCATTTTTGGTAACCTTAAAAACAGGGTGATCCTCTCCAGCTTTCCGTTTCAACAAGTATCGACAGGAACCAAATGTGGTAAGATTATATAACTCGGCCAGCTCCGGCATCCCTAAGTCAATCCCCTCCTGCTCGATGATCCTCTCAAGGGTACACAGAACCCTCCAGATCATCGGCATGGCCTGGATATAGGACATACCGGTCAGAGAAAAGAAGGACTGGGTGAAGGCTGGAAAAGGATATGAATATCCTATGGTAAACGGAGTTACAGGAAAGGCCACCCAGGCGTCGGAAACGAAATCACTCAGAGCGGTGGGAGTAAAAGACTTGAAAACAGCATTCGCCGGAAAGCAATGACGAATCCTATCTACATGAGCATCGGTAAAGCAGCATCTCTCCGTAGGAGAGTCCTTAATGATCCCTTGGCTTTTCAGGGGACTACTCTTCTCGTGATCCTTATGGGGAGAATTTCGGAGCAACATACTTGTGGCGAAACAAAAACAGAGCAAGAGCAGAAAAAAAACAGGGCAGGAAAAGGAAGAAAGAAAAAGAATACCTGATCAATCTTCGGTGGAGATTATAAAGGGAGTATATCCTGAATTTAAATGCAAATCGATCCTTACCCTATCTCCTATTTATAATCATGATTTGCAGGGATGTCACTTCAGTGACGTAATGATCGCAACGGCTAGTCCGGTTATAACGGCTAGTTACCCGAGTTGTCCGTTGAAGATAAGATCAGAACAAAATATAACTCGTTAATTTACAATGAACTCCTTATATTTTGGGGGCAATTGTTAGGGCTGGATTTTTACAATACATGATCCTCACATGTGATCCTAACCAGTGATCCTTGTTTCTTTGGCAGATAGTGATCCTTAGCAGAGTTCCAGGATCAGGATCACGGACCATCATAGGATCCTCATGCTAACAGTTGCTTTCGTTGAATTTAATGTTGTTTTGCAGGACATCTAGCAGGATCCGCTCTTAAGCATCACAATTAAAGGACACGTCTTTACAACTATGGCATGTGCTTAATCGGAGATGGACGTTGTAAAGGATATAGAAACATGGCATGATTTAAGGGCGATAATTTAGGCTAGACTTACTTTTATTTCTAAAGGGGTAATGAGCTGATTATTAGTCTTTTTACCTAAAATAGGTCAACTACACTTGTATATATAACACTCTTCCTCATTCGGAAGAACACACAACACAACTCTCACACGCTTAGACACTCGAAACTATAGTGATCCTTGTACTCAGCTCATTATCATCCAAAGTTGTAACCATTTTTCTTATATTGAAGTTTGGTGATCGGTAGTTGCCATCACCCGAGGTTTTTTATGCCGGAGATCATACATTGATCAAGGGCTTTTTCCTCGTATAAATCATCGTGTCTTTGCATATTTCACATTGAAGTGATCCTTTACTTTTTCTATAAACCAAGCATCATACCCCATTTACATAAAGTTTGGTTGCATTATCCTTGTGTGATTTTTGACCAAAACAGTTGCTGGTAGCTAGAGAGCAAAGAGTGTGAGTGAAAGTGTGTGAAAAGTTGTGTCTACCTATGATCCGATCGCCCCTTTATATAGTTACAAAAAACAAACTAACTCTTCTATTATTCCGGGATGCTGGGAATATTCCATTCTGAACGTTGGGGGACTCTTTCTACTTGTTTTCCACGTGCTTATTGACTACAAAACCGGGTCTTCAGCTCATATAACCGTTACAATGTCAATAACATTAACCAACATCCGATATTCTCGCGGAATATGCCTTTCTGACCGTTAGAAGACCCATTCTTCCACCATCAACGTCCATTTTTCAACCACCTTGAGCGAATCTTCAAGTAGATCAAGTCTTTTAACGTTGGTACCTTGCAACCAACGTTTTACAAGCCAATCGCTAGTAATAGTCAGGATACTGCCTCAGGATATTACCAATATCCTGGCCCAGTATCCTGATACGGTATCCTGATCCGGTATCCTGATCTTGGTATCCTGATCATATACAACTAATAAAAAATCAAGACACAAAATCAGGATATGGGCTCAGAATTTCACCCATAACGGGTACATTAATAAACTTGATTATTGATGAAAATAATTGCGTTAAGATTTCATCACATTATAATGTTTGCATTAACCCATACATGGATTTTATTGGCTTACAAATAAAGTGTTCTTAACCTTCAGTTCAGAACTTTCAGGTTGTTATCTAATGAACATGTAAATATGTAAGTCGGTTGTTTAGGGAAAATTGTTTTAATGTTCATATAATGTAGCTCAAACTATTATAAGCTACTAGAACAGTGATGATCCTCAAAGAAATCTTCTGTAAGATAGGTAAAAAGATTCTTTGATAATTTATCTCTTCCTGAGTATGACCTTTTGACAGTCAATTATGATTCTTCGTGTCTTAACGCTTATATCAGGATTTGGTTTAGTTATGAACACTCTCAAGTAATTCAATCAAATCCCAAACGTTATACGGACCTGTAAAATCAGTTTTATTGCACTTAGAAGATTGATTGACGCTAATGGCTTAATTAGAAGAGATAGGATCAGTAAACTTTTCCAAAATCCATTTCAACTTCAGTTAGGGAGGTTATGTAATCATCAAAGTTAGTAGGATTTTAAACCTAGATGACCTCCTGAGTTAATTATTGAGTTTATTAGAAGATTAAGTTTTATGGATTAGCTCTTGGTTAGGCTGCTATCGTTTTCAGGATTCTAAGCCTCTTGTATTCCTTGTATGTCATGAGAAAGACTTTTACTGCTCCCACTGACTTTCGAAATCCTTAGGAACTCGGCATGCTTAGGGTCAATATTTAACGACCAACAGATTCTAATAGAGAAAACATATTAATGACGTTAGTCGTTGTAGTTTCTCTTGTTGAGAATTATGTTAGTTTAGGTAAGAAATCTAAGTGTTCCCACAATCAAGAAACAATGAAACTTTTGTAAGAGTAGCATTAGATTTTAAGGAGACAAGTTTTGATGGAACAGTGTCGAGATGGAGCAGTGTCTTGTACAAGAGGTGTAAATTGAAGTAATATGAAGTTTTCCCTCCCCCGCCTCTTGCAACTATTGCAAGTTATTATTAAGACACTTAATGCTCCCACTGACCTTTGATATCTCTATAAATAGTACAAGAGAAGTTTCAATAAGGTACGTGACGTGGGAACCTTTCATACATATGTTAGACTTTATTTGATTTCCTTAACGTCCACGTGTCATAAGAAGCTTAAGGACATATTTAATAGAAATCATATTAAGATATATATGAACAGATTTCTTTAAGACCGTGGGCCATATGAGACAAATTTAGATACAAGTGGATAGTCTTTAAATGATAAATGATTTGTGTCTGAATATTCCATTTTGAATTTGTTCCATGGATGTCAATGAATAACTTCTGGTGGACCCATACTTAAGCCAAGTAATATTTTAGGGCTGTTAACATCATGATTTAAAGTCACTTAGAATGAGATTAGATGAAAAATCATCCTCATTAATCATGTCATGATTTCTCATGAATTTCGGTTATAATGGATGAAATTTATAGGTCTCATTTTCCTTTTGTCAATTTCTCATTTGCATGATAACAAAAGTTGTGAAAATGTAAGGTATCATCTAGTTTCATCTTAGTAATGTTTCTATCCAGATATTGAGAACAAATAATATGAGAGTTTAAGGTAAGTGTGACTTTATGTTGACCATGCAAACCTCACAACCTTCATAACATAGCTTAATTATGATACTATATTCTGATTAATCTTCAGAATATGTAAGGTATCGAAAGACGTTGTTAGAAGACCGCTTATTATGGTTCTTATAGCCTTAACATTTAATTTTGTCACTAACTCTCATGTTAGTTATTTGTTTGATTCTGGTAAGGAAACGTATAGAACTAGAGTCAACTAATCATGTGCTAATTGGAATATTAAGATTAGCAGACTTAAATATCATTAGTAGGTGACTATCTAATTAATTTATCCAATTGTTCTTTTAAATAATGGATAGTCTCGTTGTTTATGCCTAGTCAAATGGCATAATTATGCAGTGAGATTCTCCCTTAAAGAACCTTAGAGTTGGAATTTTGTACTTGTATTTTGACGATGGACCTTAGAACAATTCTCTTTTAAGATTTCAGTGGTTGTAAGGTGAATAACATCTTATTTTCCAGTTTCAAACATTTATTTCTTTGTACATATGTTGCTTATCAACACACTCATTTTACTTTGGTACTTTTGAGTGTTATAGTTGATTTATAAGGCATTAAATTGTACAAGTGAAAATTTTAGTATGTAATGTACTGGAAAATGCACTTATTTTCATGCGTAAGCCCTTAATCTTATGGGTCATGGTACTATACATTATGATGCATTCAGGAATGCCACTTAACCTTATAGTTTAGAATTTTTAAATAAAGGCATGCATCTTAGGAGTTCATGTGATTATTCCACAGATAATAGATTAGTCTTAGGAAAAAACTTAATCTGGAATAACTTTAGTAATAACATTTTGTTAGAGAGCTAATCCTATAGAAACTTTAAATAAAGCAAAACATTTTAGGTTTAGCAATTAGAGTGGATGAGTTATAGATTTATAGAAGAAAATTATAGTGAGTAAAGTTATGGGTACTTGAAAAAATAAGGAAGACAAAATGATCATAAGATTAATGAAGGATAATTAATATGTGGATCATAATTTGAAGAAGTTGTGATATGTCTATTACTAACATCAAAATAATAAACTTAGTTAAAATTCTACTTAAACGAAGACAAATCAACTTTAGCTAGAAGTGTAATCATTTAAACATGTGTGCAAAGTAATCGTAACAAATCAGCTTTGGCCAGAAATGAGATAATCACTTTAGTTATGTACTTGTTAAGTATGCTAGACATAAATGAATTAAATCAGCTTTGGTCAGAAATAAGACATTCACGTTTGTAATGCATACTTAACATAGCTTTTATAATACTTGAACAATAAATAAATGCATCAAATCAGCTTTGGCCAGAAGTGATACATCAGAAATTCATTCAAGTTAAGCTATTTTGTTTTGTAAAAAGGTTATCAAATTCTGATTAATTAAGTTTTTACGAAACCAATCATTTAATAGCAAACCAATCATTTAGTTCACATTAACAGCCTAATAAAGTAATGGATTTCGGATAAATCTTGACATTTCAAGAACATTTATGATTTCGAATAAGTTATATCTAGTATTTATCCGAAATGTATGAGTTCGAATGATCTCGGATCATTCCGAGATGGATGAGTTCGAATGATTTTGGATCTGTCCGAGATATGTAAGTTCGAATAATCTCGGATCTTGTCCGAGATGTGTTCTCCAAGATTCGAAATCTTCTGATTATAGCAGTTAATGTGATAAGGTTGAATCAGCTAATTTTAAGGGATTTTGATTATAATTTCAAAATATCTCTATCCAAATTAATTATTTAATTATAAATTAAAAATAATATTTTATTTGAAACTTGGAGATGAAGATAAATAATTTTCGGAAACATAATTAAATCTTAATGTTATCCCAAAATAAGGGGATTTTCTTTTAAAATTAAATATTACATGACATATAACCAACTAAAATATTCGTTGGTTTATAAAACCAAAATTCAATCCCTCGAAACAAGAATATCCACAATTATTTTGAATTTCAATAAATGTATTAATTATATTTAAAAATTAGAAAGGCATAAATAATTACAGTTGATTTCGAAAGAATTAATTCAAGGTTTCGAAAGAAATCATTCATTATAATAATTGTTTCATTATTTCAAATCAATTTATAGATTCCATGTATCATTCACTTGAACCAATGGAAAATCGTTGCCAAAATAATTTATGAAATCCATTATATGCATAATATTTTGTGGTTGTTTGATAGATCTCAATAATATTTGAAAAACCGATTTATCAAATATCAAGCAAATATGCGGAATTTCATGGTTCATATACTTGATTCATCTAATGTCAAAACATACTTTGATAATTCAACTAATATAATCAGCATTGCTCTGATACCACATGTTGATTATATCAGTAGAACATGGGTAAATATAAACCCTAATTAAATAAATTCAATCATGAACAATAAAATAAGACGTGTGTACCTGATTAGCCAGCAACCACATCAGAGAATGAAGTAGACGTCATGTTCGTTAGATTGGTCGAGTTCCCCTTTAGGGTGTACAGTTCTGATGGGTTTAGGTGTTCTTGATGAACACGGTTATGAGAGAGGGGGGACCAATTGATAGTGATGATGTTATTATAATTGTCTTAGCATAAATCCTATCTAGTAATCTCTATTTATATACACCCAAGGGGAAACCCTATTTTTATCTACTAAGGGTAAATACGTCCATCAAATATTTACCAATCTATATCTATACTATATAATAAAAGAAACCATTTTGAGGACACTTGTCATCATATTAGGCCATGTTTTATAGATAAGTATTATTTTAGTTTAATCTTTTCTAATTAATTATAGATAATCCTCCTACTAAATATTATTTAGTTTAATTTTTTATGGATAATTATTATTTAGTTTAATCTCCTTCTCATTTATAATATTATTTATTTAACTAATAGAGCAAATTACAATTTTGGCCCCTATGGTTATATCACTTTTACTCTTTTAGCCGAAAAAGAATTTTTAACATCTGAGCCCCCAACGTCTTTTTTCTAATCTTTTTGGCCCCTAACGTCTTTTTTCTAACACTTTTGGCCCCTAACATTTAATGGATGGGGTTAGTGTTAGGGGCCAAAAGGGTTAGAAAAAAAGACGTTGGGGGCTCAGATGTTAAAAAATTCTTTTTTGGGCTAAAAGGGTAAAAGTGATATAACCACAGGGGCCAAAATCGTAATTTACTCTAACTAATATTATTTATCATTTATACATTTACGGAGTTTTAAATAATGGGTTAAATTTATTGACACTTCGTTAACAAATTTTGATACAACAAAATAATCTATTTATATCAATCTAAATTTTTATCTATACTATACTATATAATAAAACATTAATGTGTAATACATGTCGTTCATTGTAGGTATTTATTTTATGATTTTTTCGCTTTACTTCCAGACTTATCTTATACTAATTAAATAAATAAATGAATAATGAGCTAATAATAAATTTTATCCTACTTTAAATTTCGAATATAATTCTTCTATTTTTCTAATAAAATATTATCTGAAATTGTAAATTTTTAATTTAAAACATTTTAAATAAATAAATTATTTATCACGAAAACCAAACTTTGTATTAATATATTAAATATTTTTATTTTCACTATACAAAATTATATTTACTAACTTTTTTTTATTATTTGGTATATAAAATTACATTTATTTATCTCCTGTAATAAATGAGGTTTTTTAAAGATGTATTATTATTTGGTAAACAATATTACATCTATTCAACCCGTGTAATACATGTGGTTTTAAAGATATAACTTTTTTTTATTTAGTATATAAAATTATATTAATTCAACTCGTACAATATGGTTCTTATATATATAACTTTTTATTATTTAATATATAAAATTATATTTATTCAACCCGTGCAATAAAGGAAGTTTTTAAATATATAATGTTTTATTATATATAAATTTATTTACTTAACCCGTGTAATACACGGGGTTATAACCTAGTTAATGATATAGGGATAATTAGGTCAATAATTAATTATTAGATAAATGATAATAATGACTATATAATATATTTAATATAAAAATATATTCTTACATATGTATGTATGACTATTGAGCAATGATAGTGATTGTTTACTTGTTCACCATCTCAAAAGTAGTATACTATAGCACTTGACGGGATATTCTCAGGGGCAGATCTATAACCAGTTTGGGGGTTTCTAGGAACCCGTTCGGTTCGTAATTTATAGTGTTAAATTATATAGAAAACTGTGAAGAAACCCTTTAATATTGTTTAGAGCAACCTTATAAATGAATCTCTGGATGGTCTACCCGGTAAACATGCGCGCTTGTTACATAAGAGGTCCATGTTCGAGTCTGGTTTGCATTTTTTGTAGCTTTTTTGTTCTTTTTGTTTACCCTCAAACACAAACCACACACATAGAACGGAACGCGCTACCAGCAGCCGGCCGCCTCGCCGGAGCCACTCCCTCATCCACACCATTCTTCAATTTAACTGGTAATTACAGTGTACATACTCTAATTCTGCTGAATTCTTTCATGTAAGTTAATTGCTTAATTTTTGGTTAATATCTATTTCGAATTGTTTGTGAAACCTAGGGTTTAGTTTGAAAGAATTGATTGCTGAATAGTGAATTCTTTCATGTTTTTTTTAATTGCTATTTTTGTTCAGTTAATTGATAAATTCATGAGTAGTCTCAGTCTGATACTTTTATATATGGACTGTTTTGAGGGAAATCTTCATACTAGACTATTGAAATGTCATTATTAGAGGTTTTAGATATGTTTTAGGCTTGTTTAGGTTGATTCCAGACTTATTTAGGTTTTCTTTTCATGCCATTTTTGGCTGGAAAATGCTCAGAACCTGCGCCTGAGAGCCTAAACCACGCCTTTCACGGCGCAAAACGTATGGTGCGCTGGGCCGGGCGGCTTCAGCGCCTAGGTGGCACCTTTGACAACATAGAGTGAATCATTTGCGTTTTTCATTAACATGACAACATGAATACAGGTTAGATTTTTTTATTTTGGCCATAGAGGAAATATTTCATGTTGCAAAAATACCTCAGATAGCTCATCAGCTTATGTTATTCATGACTAGATGACACATTAGTTTAAATTTAATTATTGATGATTACTTTGCATCTTTTTTCAACATGTTTCTTTATTGGTGATGATATCTCTGAAGTAAATATTTTTTTTTTTTTTTTTTTGTTGAAGAGATGTCTTATACAAGCCCATTGTTCTAGGTAGAAAATGTTCACAACAGAAATAACATTTGTCAATGGTGATATTTCCATAGTTAATTGGGTATTTTGTGGCTGTTTGCAGTTTGTGACCATGTTTCTTGCTTCTTTTTTTGTCAGCATTCGATGCGTATGAGTAGTGAATCTCATTGTCCACTACAATACTAATGTGAAAAAGATAATAAAGTTGTCACTAGTTTTACTGGTATGTTTTTTGTATTCGTAAGACCATCTTATTTATATTGCGTGTTTTTAAATTAATCATGACAATATTTTTTTCATTAATCTTATTTTATTATATGATGAACCTTACCTGACTCGAACCGTCGAACCGACTCGAAATTTTTTTATGTTCGGACATATGAAATTGGAACACTTAAAAAAGTGAACCCCTTGAAAAAAATCTCTGGATCCGCCACTGGATATTCTCACATGTCATGAAAATAAGCCTATATGAAACTAACTCACTTGGTAGAGTCTCTTGCCTTTTTCAGAGGTAGGTAGTAGGTTCTAACCCAGGCAAATGATGTGGTTTTGCCCGAGTGTTGTCATTAAAGAATTCAAGAAAATAAAGTAAATCACTAATTTATTATGAGCCATAATTTTTACAGCTGTTGTGACATTTTCACAAGACTTCTCCATAACGCTCCAAAATCCAATATAAGATCCCTTGACCCTGAATTTTCATTAATTGTGGCCTAAATCTTATTATTTAGACGGAAATTTTAATATTTAAATCATCTTTTAATCAATTCCACACTCGCATAATGTTGAGTGGGAATCTTCTATCTGGGATTACCAAAGTAACAACTACGGTTGGAAGGGATTTTCCGATGTAACTCGACTCTGGTGTAAGAAGAAGTAGCATTCATTAAGAGTGTGTTTAATGTGAGTATTAGATAACCTTATGGTTGTTGAGGTTGCTTTTGAAGTGGTGGAGAACAAATGGAACATCGTATGACTGTATGAGATGTCCCATCTATCATGTTAACAACACCTTTGCCTGCCTACATGATCCTTTCCATCATCGTTAAGATGTTGTATTTTGTAGTAGTATAATGGACTTGTATAACTAACTTATTTGAGTCGTTTCTCGTTATTGAGACCCATCGGCTGAAAGATGAATCCCACAAAGTCTTGAAACCATTTGAATACACATACATAATAGAAAGCAAGAATAAATCCAAAGATAATAACTAGGTTGATCAGACATTCGTTAGCAATTGTTGTAATTAGATGTTGTTAACCAACCAAACCGTAATTAGGAAGAAATTAAAAGTCAACTTTAATCATCACTGTTTTCCAACTCCTGGGAGTTTAAAGTAACATTCATTCATTATTTTGTAAAAAAGGACTTACAAGAACACGACATGTGGAGTTTAAAATGCTTTCCTAATAACTATCTTCACCTGTTTCCGACTTCCTAAAGTAATAGCGTAAGCAATTCATTAACACCTGCACATTTAATCACATATGTTTGGCCCCACAAGAGTAAAAAGGAATACTATCTATCTATATTAGCTAACAAAATTATTATTTGGTTACCTGAGACAAAGTTTCGTTTAAAGCTGCCCCCCGGTAGCTAACATGAAATTTATCTTTCGCAACCAAACCCTGTACCGTACACAAGTAGTAGATGTCTGAATACCACCGACTCACTTATTTCACTTTTGTTTTACTTAAATGTGTGAAACAGAAAACAAGTAAATAGGAACGAATCAAATGGGTTGAAACTCAACCGAAGTCTGATTTCAAAGTATACAGCCTACCAACTTTCCTTATCAGAAAATAAAGAGTAAAATGCCAAAAGCGTCCATGAGGTTTGGACACTTTTGTCTGTTACATCCAAAATAAGAATTTTTTTTAACTGAATCCCTAATGTTTCATTTTTGTTGTTATTTTCATCCATATCACAAACCTAGTTAAAATGTATCATTAACTCAGCGACGATTTTGCCAAACATCATCTATTTATTATTATTATTTTATTTAGAGGTAAAAAAAATTAAAAAAAAAAATTAGTGTGTATATATATAAATGTGTGTATATGTATATGCATATGTATTATATTTATTTATTTTTTAAGATAAATTTTTTTTAAAAAATTAAAAAACAAAAAATAAATGGGTAAATTGCAAAAATCGTCTCAGAGTTAATGAAATTGCGAAAATCGTCATTGAGTTACAAATACATTTTAACTGAGTTAGTGATCTGGATGAAAATGACAATAAAAATGAAACGCTAGGGGTCCGGTTATAAAAATTATTTTTTTTGGATGTAATATGCAAAAGTGCCAAAACCTCAGGGATGATTTTGGCATTTTACTCGAATTTAAAAAAAATCATTTAATATTATTGTTTTGTAAATCATAATTATTTCACTATATATAATAAAATTTTAAAGTAGTAAAAAGTTTTTTGCAGGTCAATTTGACCGGGTCCAGCCCGTTTGACCCACCCATCGGAAAGAGAACGGTAACATACTTCAGTATCAATTTCAGCTGATTCCACAGTTATATTGACATCTGCCATTATCTTGACTATTTCTAAGAGCAATCCAGGTCTATCTTCTGTCTCTATACACAGCAAGCTAAAACCAACCGAGATACAAAAAGTCAACACACTAAAAACTGGTCAATTTGATTAGTATACATGGTTGCTAGCTAACCTCCTTTTCGGCCCGTCATCCTTGATATGTATATGAGTTGGAATATCAGCATCAACCTGCCATTAAAACAAATACTTTAATCTCTCTCTCACACACACACACACACAATCAACATGCATCGAGTCTTGTTAACTTGCAGTGACTGTTTTACTATAAGAATGATGATATTCGATATAGGTGGCAAGATGGGTGGGGCATGTAACGGGTCAAAACATGTAAGTTTTTAGCGCATGTCATACGTATATGCTTTAAAATGATCCAAAATATCAGTATAATTAGGGCTGCAAACGAACCAAACATTCAGCAAATAGTTCATTAACCGTTTGGTGGGAAGTTCGTTTGTGTTGGTTTGTTTAATAAATGAACGGACACGAACAAGAAATCCCGTTCATTTAGTTAAATGAACAAAGACCGCGTTAGTTCATTTATGTTCGTGAACGTTCGGTAACGTGTTCGTTTATGTTCAATAGTTTCTTAGTGCTTGTAATTTTTATATTTTATTTAAATACTTCAAAATTCTGACAAATAAAATATTGATAACTGTCAGTGTATTATATATGATGTCATGAACGCTTGTTTGTGTTCGTTTGTATTCATGAACATTAGTTTGTGTTTGTTTGTGTTCATGAACATTTGTATGCATTCGTTACCTAAAATTAACAAACGAACATGAACACGTTCATTTCCTTAACGAACAAACATGAACAGAAAACCTCGTTCGGTAAGCAACATTATTGAATAAGTGTAGTATAGGTAGTTGTATCACTTCCATAAATCTCACATAAGACGTTTCTCGGGAATCAAGTATAAAGGACAAAACATATTTTTATATGATATGACAAAAAACGACTTTAATCGGGGGATTGAGGTGTTTTCATATAATATGCTTATATATAAAGTTACCTTCTTGACTGGAGCTTGTATTCCAAATGCTTCTCCCATTGCAAGTCGTGAGCTAGACTCCTTTAATATTCATAAACAAAGAGAAAGCAATTTTTCAACGTGTATGCAACTTTATTAAACCAAAATAAATGTTGAGTGAAATGCCATTTTGGTCCCTGAGGTTTGGCCAGTTTTGCGACTTTTGCCAAAGGTTTGTTTTTCCGCATCTAGATCCAAAAGGTTTGAAATCTTGCCATTTTCATCCGGCTCGTTAACTCCAGCCTTTTTTCTCCGTTAAGTCAGAGGTATTCCGTCTTTTTTGTTAACTTAACGGGCGACTCGATCTTTTTCACTTTATGTATAATATGTATAAAGACCGAATACCCCTGAAAAAGACTGAATTGCCCTTAAAGTTAACAAAGAAGACGGAAATATCCCTGACTTAACAGAGAAAAATGGATGGAGTTAACGAGACGGATGAAAATGACAAGATTTCAAACCTTTTGGATCTAGATGCGGAAAAACAAACCTTTGGACGAACGTTGCAAAACTGGCCAAACCTTAGGGACGAAAATGGCATTTTACTCTAAATGTTTATACTAGCTTCATCCTTAGATAAATAACTAATAAACTTCAAGAAATAGAGCATTGTTTATGATGGTCAATCTGATTCTCTCCAGAAGATAAAGAGATTGTTACATATACATATACATACAGGATGATACTTCAAGAGATTGTTTATGATGGTCAATCTGATTTTCTCCAGAAGATCTGGATCTTCAACTTTACGCCCAGATGATCTATGAAGTTAAAAAAATAGCAGAAATTGCTATAATATTGAAAATAAAGCACGTGTAATACGAAAAACTATGAAGTATACTCACAATAGAGTAATAAAGAACTTTGTTTGTGTGACTGTTCCTTCAGTCGTGACGGTTCCTTTCACTACATCCAAGCCTAGATCCTTCAGTGCCTTCATCTGCACCAGTAATAATAATCAATAAAAGCTATAATAATCAATAGAGTAAAGTACAAGGATAGTCCCTGTGAATTTCCAAAATTTTGGAGTGGTCCCCCAGCTTGCTATAAGTACATGGCTGGTCCCTATAGTTTGCATTTTGTAACGCATTTAGTCCCCAGCCAACAAACCTAAACGTTTAGGAGGTCCAAGTTAGGGACTAAATGCGTTACAAAGTACAAACCACAAGGACCATCCATATACTTTTGGCAAAAGTTGGGGACTTAATGCGTTACAAAGTGTAAACCACCGGGACCATCTGTGTACTTTTGGAAAGCTAAGGACCACATCCAAAATTTTGGAAAACCACAGTGTACTTTACTTAAATCAATAACGTCTTGATACATTACAAAGTATCCGTCTTAAAAAAATAAATAAAAAGATAAAGAAAACTTGGTAACGCTTTTCACAAAGCATTAGCCAAAATCGCACAGCTCTTTTGAAGATTACTAGTTTTATTACCTCGGCATTGCAGGTAGAATTACTTGATAGGAACTAAGGAATTAATATAACAATCAGATTTTATTATTTGTTTTAGCCATCTTGTTAAGGTTGCAATGTTGCATCATCATGGTAAGGAATTCAGTTTACCGTAATTTGATGCTAGGAACTAGAAGAGTATAATTATCAAGAAAGTAACAAATGATTAATGAGATGGTTATCAATTACTGTATCAATGAGGGCACCAAGACGATCACCGAAGCTGAGTTGTACAATAGTTGCAGATGGATCTGTATCTTGATCGATTAAAACAATCGGAGTAGGGATATCAGCATCCTGAAAAAAAATACAAATGAGATACAATGTCAAGATCAAGATACAGAAATCAGATTGTATAATACTCAAAGCATAACAACAAAAAAACTTCATTAATAAATCTTTTCATAAAACTTCTGCAACACACGGTTTTTGTTTTTTACATAACTACATAGTTGTAGCAAGGGTATATCATATATGGGAGAAAGAGTTCTCAAACTGACCAGGGAGCTTATACCCAATGAGTCCACACCATCAATGGAAGCTTTAACAATGCTCCTGAATAACAGTCTAATAAGTGCATAACAATATTAACCAAACATAATACATAATTTAATTAAAACATAATTTATTAGCTCTTTTACCATCCCATGTAATTAGAGTTGTTGCAGAGCATTAGAAGAGAAGAAATTTGTAACATGTGAGAACAAATGTATACTAATTGTTTCTAGTATTGCACTAACAAAATGATACCAGTAGCCTAGTCTCAAAGATCAAAACTATAACCTATATCCCCAAAGTGAAAAATGCATATGACAAACAAGGATCAAATGCACACTGAAACATACTTATTATCTGAAAATAAAACACTCAAGCATAGATGATACCTATCGATCCACCTTAAATTTGTCTAAATTATAACAATCACTTGCAGAAACCTCCTACCTCATAGGACAACCGGAAATACTAGTTGACTAGTGAACAACCGTACCTGATAATCAATTACACTAACAAAATGATAAAGAAGCATCAAATGCAGACCGAAACACTCGAACATAGACGATACCTTATCGATCCACTGCCACTAACAATGTTCTATACCTTCTAGAAGAAACTGTCTGCTTAAAAACAAATTTATCTAAATTAAACATATCATCAGAATTTCATGGTCCTAATTAGGTCAATTAGTTTATAACCTATTCACCTCTCGCACATTTTGTATGATTTACAAGTCACTTGCAGAAACTCTCCTACTTCACATAACACAACCGGAAAAACTAGTTGACTAGTGAACAATCATACCGGATAATCATTCAATTACACTACACGATTTTTCTAATTCATTCGATAGTCGAAACATCACATCAACCAAAATCTCGCACCTTAAATTTGTCCAAATTATCAGCAATCACTTGCAGAAATCCTAGCCACTTCACAGAACAACAGCAAAACCAGTTAACTAGTGAACAACTGTACCGGATAATCAATCAACAACACTACACGATATATCTAATTCACCTGATAATCGAAGCATTACTTCGATCAAAATCTCCGAACATCAATCAAAACATCACATCAATCAACGAAACAACCAGAAAAACTAGTTAACTAGTGAACGATCTCAATCACCTACACTACACGATATATCTACTTCACTCGATAATCGAAACATCACATAAATCAAAATCTCTAAAAATCAATCAACGAAACAACCAGATAAACTAGTTAACTAGTGAACGATCGTACCTGATTATCAATCAATTACACTGTCACCACACGATATATCTACTTCACTCGATAATCGAAACATCACATAAATCAAAATCTCCGAACATCAATCAACGAAACATCAGGAAAACCTAGTTAACTAGTGAGCGATCGTACCTGATTATCAATAACCTACACTACACGATTATTCTATCAACAACAAAACAACCGTAAAAACCTAGTTAACTAGTGAACGATCCGGATTATCAATCAATTACACTACACGATTTTTTCATTTTTTTTTCAAATTCAGTCGATAATCGAAACATCACATCAATCGAAATCTGTAAAAGATCAATCATCAATACATCATAATCACCGTTATTATTCAAACACTAAGCTTACTTGCTAACGATACGGGATGATCCACGCGAACAGAAAGCGAAATGAGGCGAATACGACTTGTACGGAGACAGTTGAGTAGTAGTAGAAGATGAAAAATCGAAACCGGAAATTTTGACCGGAGGATTTGTACGAATGTTGACGGAGAAGGAGGAGAGGGCGGCACCGGTGGCCATGGTACGGCGGAGAGTATGATTTTCCGGCAATGTATGTGAGTTGTTTGAAATGGAAACGGAATGACGTGAGGGAGTGGTTTATGAATCGGAGTTCGAATATTATAGACTAGACCCCAAGGGGCCCACGTTTGATATTGGGGCCCGTTCCACGTCATATGCCACTTTCTTCGAGTAAAATATTTGCTCAATGATTATCGGGTTTTTATATACAAACTAATTGATAATTGATGTCACAATAAATTTTTTTCCTGTGCTCTAGCACTATTCAGATAAGGGAGGTTAATGATTGGAAATTTGTTATAAAATATTTTGTGTGAGCTTAGTGTTTTATCGCAATGAGTCTTCGGGTGATGGGTTCTTTTTTTCTGAAATTGGTGACGAACAGGATCACTAGTACTCTGTGTGATTACAAACATTGATGTTCTTTTGCTTATGGGTGTAACTGAGGAGCTGAGGTTAATTGGGCGTTCATAAAAAAGAAACCATTAAACGGTTATGATATGAACATATTATTTTATAGTACGTATTTTTGAAATAATTTATTGGTTCTTAGTACATTTTTCTAATTTTTTGACGAACATTTTTTTATTACTAGAAAAATTATTTTCTAAGTTTAAAGAGTATAATCATTTGGTCTGCTCAAAATAACATATAAATAAATAAAAAGGAAAATTACAACAATAACCCTAAAGTTATTTTCAAATTTGGCAACCTCAAGCGTCTTTGGAACGGCGCATCATGCGTGGGATATGTCTTTCAAGCACGGAATACGTCTTTGGAGTGAAACCCAATAAATAATGGACACATGACCACCATGACTTTCAAAAGGGGCATGGGATGCGTCTAGAGAGGCGTGGGATGCGTCTGGGAGAGAATGAGATGCGTCTGGGCCCACCTGCAACATTTAAAACGACACATGTCATTTTTTATTGGGTGTTTGACAGGTCTGCATATAGACACATCACATGCTTGATGCGCCACTCCAAGAACGCATAGGATTGCCAAATTTAAAAATAATTTTCATCAATGGTTATTTTTATAATTTTCCTAAAATAAAAACTATTGAAAGGGTGTTTGAATTTGTATTTCAACTGAATTTATATTAACCTTGGTTTCTGTGATTTATCTTTGGACAATGGATTAATGAGTATTCTTGAAATGTGTAGGCCCTGCGTTCGAATGTATCATTTTTTTAACGGCCAACGAATCATTTAAATGGTCTACTGGCAAAATTCATCACATCGAGATACACTCGTCTCTGAATTGGGGAAAACCCTCACCTAGGGCAGAAGCCCGTGAACACTCGCCCAAAGGCACGACAGTGCGGTGAGGTGAAACCCATTCAGTTCAAGGATCGAACTAGCGATTGCCGTCTACTCACCAGTCTCCCATCATCACCAGGTGCCGCTGAAAACTAATGAGGAGAAGCAGGAATTGAACTTGGGTCTCTTGGAAACCCAAATTTCTCCCTTACCCCTCCACCACAAGCTCATTGGCTATCACTTGGCAATGTCGCATGCCATGGATGAGGTGTCCAAGATGTATAGCGTATGCACGAATGCACGATACACCAACGATATGCATATTAATAGATGTTTGCCCGTCTGGTATATAAGATGTTCACCCGTCTGAATAGCATGCTTAAATAAATCACTTAAATTCTTTAAATCAAACAACTCCACAGCTCAAAATTAACACTGAAACTCAAAATCTACAGATCATCATTCAGAGGGTTTTAGAAATCAATGAACCGATAATTAAATTTTTTTGGCAGGCATATTTCTATTGTGAAGGGTATGCAGTGGCGAAGTTTGAGATTTCCGACTGAGGGGTCGAAAACGTATATACCTAATAAAATTATAAAACCGGGGGGGGGGGGGGAGTCGAAAACGTATATACCTAAAAAATTCTATACGAAAACTACATAACAGACACTATTGAGCGAAAAGTTCGCCCCCCCCCCCCCCCCAGCCTCTACAAAGTTGCGCCCCTGGGGGTATGGTCCCAAATCCTGCACCGGCCATATGAGTTATTATCAGGTCGTGCGCGAGACCATACCCGAAATAAATCAAAGTGTTGCCTTCCTTGACCTTGCGCCGCCTACAAGCGTGTGCCCACAGCCGCGCGCGAGGTCAGGACCATGATAGAACCAATTCTGACACTTAGTTCCTTTGACAAAAGACTTAGCTCCCTTGACCTTGCGCCGACTACTCAGGGTGACCCCATGTCGCGCGGGGACAAGAAGCGCATGGTAACATCGGACAGTACATAAAGTACAGGTGGCAGAGCAGTGGACCAATAGGCGCTCAACATGTTGTATTCTATTGTGTTGCACGATAAGCAATCGTGCAGGAGACAAGAAGTACACAAGGACACATACGTGACACCAATCAGCTGGCGCCGACCACTGCTCCACGATCTCCACTTAACTGCTGATGACAGACCAGACAACAAGGACAACTGTCAGGACACGTGGATCCATTAAGCATGCGCCAACTACCCTCTCACCTGGAATCACTAGTTGTTGTGACATAGGAGGCAGAATGGATATTCCTTGTTGTCGATCTCAGGAACAAGGCCCATCAGGCCATCTCCTTCACAATTCACCTCGGCTATAAATAGAGAACCTCACCTCCAGGTTTAAGAATCGCTCTCTTTCTCTCGCACTTAATACACACACTTTTTTCCTCAACGCAAATTCTTATTCTCACACCGGAGGGTGGTTACAAAGAGAACCCCCTATGCTCCTTGTAACGAGCTTCACGGTGTGTTGATTGTTTTGCAGGATTGACGTAGCTTTTTATTGTGTTCGGAAGAAGATTAACATTATTTGCACGAGACATAATCACAAGCTAATCGCCAGATTAACTTGGTATTTTTCGTACTGGAATGAAACTTTTGGTACCACTTAATCACTTATTATAAATTTGACTTAATATTATGTTAATATAGGATTTACAATGTAATTGTATTATGATATTGTATGAGTGGATGTCTTCTTTAAGTTTATATCCTTAAAGATTCTGTGAAGATTGTCAATTATTGTTGTGTTTGTATTTTCATGAGCATCATAAGTTTAGTGTCCGTAGTTGATGAAGAGCATTATTGATCAAATTATGGAAAATTTGACCTACAAGGTACTAAACCAACAAGGAAGTGGGGTTCATCTTTTATGAGTCTATTATAATTTAATTAGGTTGTATGTTGATGTATTTAGATACTAAGAAATATATGATGTTTTATAATGTCATATATGTTTCTATTTTTATTTTGTTTCTTTTTCACTATTTTTTTAGTGGGGTGTTTTTTAGACGCAATCTCTCTATTCTTAGATATAAATGTAAGATTTTATGACATCTCACCATTTCTATACCCTATTAGTAGCTTTGCTATTTGTGAGATTTACTAGGTATAATTATTTTTTGAGTTAATTGCTCGGATGGTCCATGTGGTTTCACGTTTTTTCACGTTTAGTCCTCACCTTTTGAAAATAGCAGGTATGCTCCTTATGGTTTGTCATTTTGTTACTCGGATAATCCCTGAGTAGATGACAGTTAGTTTGGAAATAGCAGGTATGCTCCCTATGGTTTGTCATTTTGTTACTCGGATAGTCCCCAGAGTAAACGTTTGGGGACCATCCGAGTAACAAAATGACAAACCATAGGGAGCATACATGTTATTTTCAAAAGGTGGAGACTAAACATGAAAAAGCGTGAAACCACAAGGACCATCCGGGCAATTAACTCTTATTTTTTTGTAATATTATTAGGATATATCTTCCTACCATATTAGTTTGTCTCACTTTATTGTACTTTTATTTCGATATACAATAAATCATCCCCATAGTTTTCTTTTATCAATCTTATTTTATTGAGAAATTAGATTTTAATAATCATAACTTTGACCCGTCTGCCGACATTAATCCCAACTTAAGAAATTTCTAAGGACAGTCCCAATTATCAAACCATTTTCCTCCGTTGAGCGTTTTCTAACTGAGGGCTAACACGGTTAGTTTTTTTGCTGACGTGACAACTTATGTGACACAAACCTTAGTTATATGTTGAGGTGAGTGCTTATGTGGTACCTGATGGTGGTGGTGGTGGAGAAGGTGGATGTGGTGATGGTGCCACATGGCACCTGATGGTGGTGGTGTAGAAGGTGGATGTGGTGATGGTGTCACGTAAGGTGTCACATCGGCAAAAACCTAATTGGGTTAGACCTTGATTAGAGATTAGGCTTGATGGAGGAAAATAGTTTGATAGTTGGGATTCTCCTGGGGAATTTCTTAAGTTTAGAGTAATGTCTGTCAACAAGTCCAAGTTAGAATTATTAAAATCCAATTTTCCCTATTTAATCACACAAACCTATGACGTATATTGTCGACTTTGTCGTGTCTTGTATATGAGTGTTGAATGGTTAGTTGTACATGATACGAACCCGGAAATTTAATGTGAATCCAAACACAATTTGGGTCTTAAAATTGCGTCATGCAACTAACCTGAACACGACATGAATTGTTACAGTTGACGCGAATGTGACACCGGTTAAGATGAAACGACCTGTGTAACTGAAAATTATATTTTAATTCATTTTTGCGTGCTAATTCTTTGGAATTGAAAACTACAACCAAGAATACAAAACATATTTAAATTTTTGAATAAGATATTTAAAATAGTTCAATTTATAACATGAGCGGGTTACATGGGTCATCATCAACCCATAAATTCGTCTTACTAGTCGACCCGAGCACAACCCATTTAATGAAACATGATCACGAGCTTAATCAGAAACTAAACCCAACCATGTAAATTTCATCTTAGATTGTATCATATTTTCATGCCGTGTCAAAATTTCACACAAGATTCATTTAATGATAAATACAAAATATTTTATTTAACACCTTCTCATGAGAGAGAAAAATAATAGAACGAAAGACTGATAACGCTAATTAAATGTCAACAGCTAACAAGGATATTAATGCATAAAATAAATGGTGATGAAATTTGGATGGCTATCCTCTGATAACTTTTACTCTTTTAGACCCAACATAAATCCGAGGATACAATCCAGACAAGTGTTGTATGTCAAGTAGGAGTGTTCGCGACCCGGTTCGACCGGCTTTACAAACATTTTTGGCCAAACCGCTAACTATGGTTTTAAAAAAAGAAATCATGCCCACCGGTTTTGGACATATTATTATTAATTTTTCATAAGAATAATTTCGTATTAGTTTTTTAAGTGATAAGAATAGCATATGAATATAATAAATATACATAACTTCATATTCCTTAAACAAAAAAAATATATATATAAATAATAAATGTTAAATGGTCAGGTTTGTTCACACAGTTGGTTTCAAGTTCCAAACTGTAAACCGTCCAAAATTTGGCTAAAATGTTGTTTCACTAACTATTACCAAAATAACCCCTAAAGTTCTAAACACATAGTATTAGTAGCATAATGATATGTACAGGTGATTAAAACCCTAAAGATGCAAAGTCCTTCAAAACATCACACTTGTGGTCACACAAACATATAAATACAACCCGAAAGCCAGACGATGAAGGGCATGTGGTTCTTTCATGATGATATCGGTTCATACGGGTATGATAACCATGGGTGTTTTAAAGCTTTTGTGGCTGAAGGGCGTTTTTTCGGATTAATTTCAAGCAAATAAGAGACAAAATCTATGAATCCTTCATCCCCCATGGGTAAACGATGCCTTAGCGATGTTTTTTTCGGAATCAAGTACTCTAATCTGTTTGTATCCTGAAGAAAAACGAAGCTGTAATTAATATAAACCAAGGGAAAAATATTTTGGGAAAAATATACAGATGTGGCAGTTTAAACCCGTTTACTTATCAACACGTCGCTTTGATTTGGGTTGGGTTGTGTTTTATCTCAAGCAGGTAAAATAAAATAATATAGGTATTCGAACTTTAAAGATTTTTATTATTGCTGTAATATTTGTATTTGGAGTGAAGTGCACAAATGGTCCCTGTGGTTTACCCAAATTCTGGATCTGGTCCCTAGCTTTCTAAAAGTACACAGATGGTCCCTGTGGTTTGCACTTTGTAACGTATTTAGTCCCCAACCAACAAGTCTAAAGGTTTTAGCATGTCCAGGTGCGTTACAAAGTTTAAACCACAGGGACCATCCATGTACTTTTGGAAAAATTTGAAGACTAGATGCGTTATAAAGTGCAAACCACAAGGACCATCTGTGTACTTTTGGAAAGCTAGGGACCAAATCCAAAATTTTGATAAACCATAGGGACCATTATTGTAGTTTACTCTTGCATCTGCAATCATTTTTAAAAACTCATTTTATATTAGAAAATTAAAGTAGTAAGAGTGTTTCAGGTCAACCTAATTTCTAAGCTTGAATCCATTTTGACCTGTTATGCAACCCGCCTATCTTGCCACCTCTAATAAAAATGTAAAAATCAAATACACAAAGAAAAGAAACCGACTTTAGAACTTATAACAAACGAGACAAATAAATGCGTACCTGGTTACGCTCGTAAAGCATGTGATTTTTGGAAAAATATTTGTATGTATCTCGTCCTTTGGCAAGCATATCTTGACCAATCGGACTAATAACTCCGATCACTCGGGCAAGTAAAGTAGCCGGAGAATCGTTCTGGAAGAGAACCTACAACACAAGAAACGTTAATTTCATGCAATGCAACACATCATAATCATGATGAAAGTTTATTGTAATGATATAGTTTTTATAATTGTATTTACCACAGTAACTATAGATAAAACATCTTGCTGAGAAAACCAGATTATTAATTCTGTTATTCTATATACTATAAATATGTAATTTTGTCCCATCAACCAACTTTAGCCCCTCAACTTTAATTGTGACATGTCTAGCCCCTCAACTTTAATAATAAACAACTTTAGCTCCTCAACTTTGATAACGACATGTTTAGCCCCTCTACTTTAATAATGACATGTTTAGCCCCTCAACTTTAATAACGACCCCTCAACTTTGATAATGACATGTTTAGCCCTTAACTAAAACATCAAACAACTTTAATTCTCACGATTTGGTTATTTTTATCTACGTTTCGAACCTGCTGCGGAGGGTGGATGGTAACCCGCTAGTTATATCTAACACACTAATTATGTATTACAAAATTTAATGAGGTTGGACAAAAAGTGTTTTGGGTCAACCCACTTCGTTTCGACCCGTACCAAGAAATTACCCAACTTGACTAGCTACACAACCCATCAAATCCGGACCCGTCCATTTTTACACATATAGTTGTTTGTTACTTGATAACGATAACTCACATTTCCGGTACAGAGTTCAGCCAAGATGCAACCAAGGGACCAAATGTCAATCTTTTTATCGTACGGAAGGCCTAAAATAACCTCTGGTGCTCGATATGATCTAGATTGAACATAGGAGCAAAGATGATCAGTTTCAAAACAGCTACTTCCCAAATCAATCACCTTCACTTCACATCTACTGTAGCTTTTCACCAAAATGTTTTCGGGCTTCAGATCACAATGTATAAGCCCAAGCCCGTGCAAAAACTCAAGCGCCTCTAAGCACTGGATGGTTATTGACTGCAACATAAATAATTAAATTATAAAGCAATGTAAATGTTTCTTATATCAGTTTCTTTCTCACAAGGATAATTTAGATTTTTGACATTTTAATTTATGCTTTTTTTCCATCTCTAACAAGGAAAATTAAAATAACTGGGTGGTGTTTGGTTTGTACTCTGGCAAACCACTAACTACAGTTTCAGGGAACGACAAACTAAAACGGTCGGGTTGAGCGGGTCAGCCGGACTGGCTGGTTTGGTGGTTTAATGGTTCAGTTTTGGTGGTTTGAACAAACTTTTATTTTTTTAAAACATTAGATAGTTTTAAATTTTTAAATGAGAATGATGGTTCATGTTTATAATACATATATATAACTACATAATCCAAAAATGAAAACAAATTTATACAAATAATAAAGATTAAATGGCCGGTTCAGTTTTCACAATCACAGCCGTACCATAGTTCCAAATCGTACCGAACCGTTAAACTGACAAACCGCCAAAACCAAACCGTTACACCAACAAACTGCCAAAACCAACACCCTCGTACATTAAACGAGTACCCAGATGGTGTTTTTGTATGCGTATAGCTTTCTAAATCACATTATGAAGATTAAAAATAAAAACAGATTAATATTGTAAATATATAATTTTTCTAATGGGTGCCAACATACCTGCAATCTTGGCATTGTGAAATAAACCTCTCCTCCAGATTCTCTATTGAACTTATGAAATTCATATAAGTTTGCTTTCAGAAGTTCACAAACAATTAACAAATGCTCCTGGAAGTATATAAGCAATGAATAAATGATAATATTATTATATGCAAGTTAAGACGCAAAGGCAAATTAAATAATGTTCTGAACACATAAGAAACATATGGATGCAAAAAGTCCTACTAAATGAAAGAAAAAACAAACGGTTCTTTTGAACTAAAACATATCAATCATCAAGCC
Organism: Helianthus annuus; assembly: GCF_002127325.2. Classification (NCBI taxonomy): domain Eukaryota; kingdom Viridiplantae; phylum Streptophyta; class Magnoliopsida; order Asterales; family Asteraceae; genus Helianthus; species Helianthus annuus. The sequence goes on along the minus strand of NC_035437.2, from coordinate 115,599,605 downwards.
GCGTCATAAAATCTTAATAATCAGATGTGTAAGATAAAGTACACTAGGAATTATCACTCATTTTGCGGGTTAATTTCATATATATCCTTCTAGAAGTTAAAATTTCATGTATATGCTTCTAAATTTCATGATATCACGCTTACCTTTTCAAAACACTAAAAATGTCATAAGCACTCGTTTCCTGGTAAATATAATAAATCAGTTTCTTATAACAGTCTAGTTCACTTGATCATATGAAAACATCATTGCTATTGTAAATCATCACTGTGCATATTTTTTTATTTGTTTTTTTCAAAGAAATAGGCTATTATAATTTATAAGTAGCTGATTTAATTTTATTATGAAAAGGATACATACATACACATACATACATATATATATGTATGTAGGATTCGGACCACATGAGAAGCACTAGACTAATTGAGAAACGTGAGAACTGAGAAACATTCTGGACCACACATTTTTCCCAAGTGAAAATGCAATTTTTTTTTTTTTGCTAAATAGCCCTTTTTCTGTTAGTTTTTTTTAACTATACACATGCGTATATTGTCAATTTTTAATTATACATATGTGCATATACGTGTTTAAAATTGAAAAATAAGCATTGTACATCTATGTTTGGTACTTTGATAATGTTCATATATGTATATAAAGGAAGATTATGGTTCTGAACATGTTTTTCCTAGAGTACATATGTGTAAATACGTGTTTAAAATTGGAAAATAAGTATCGTACATATATGTTTGATAATATACACAAATGTATAATTTAAAAAGTGATAATAAATAGATGTGTATAATTAAAAATTGACAATATACACGTGTATAATTCCAAAAAAAACCTTAAAAAGGTGCATTAGCAGTAAAAAATGGCTTAGAGAAAAAAAATGTGTGGTCCAGAATGTTTCTCACATTTCTCAATCAGCATGTGCTTCTCTTAGGATCCCTATACGTAATACGTATGTATGTATATGTGTACATATGGAAATCTGAACCTATTTTCTTGCCTAAAAGTTCTAAAACATAATCAACTCAAAAAACTAACAAAGTTCGAAATAAGGATCACTTACTCGGTAATAAAAGTAATCATAGAGTCTGAGCAGATGATATTTGTCACCAGGATCATGTTTGTTGATAAATTTTAGAAGCTTTATCTCATCAAGGCTCTGATCAAAAAAATCTTTATTATTTTTTATTATTTTCACACACACATCCATGCCAGTGTGAAGGTCATGTGCTTGAACAGCTTTGCTGAATGCAGCAGACCCAAGATACTCGGTCACTTGATACCGACCACCGATCACAGAGTTTAAAACAACATTGAAATTTTTGTCCTCCTCGAAGCCAGTTCTGAGAAACAAGTAGAACAACAAAATTTGTATACATTATCAAAACATATATTAACCAGTTTAACATATAATTGTAGATATAGCATGGTTCTACTTCTTCATGTTTGGCAGAAAACTCAATTCAACATAATGCAGAATTTATATTGAATAAAGTACACACATGGTCCATGTGGTTTACCAAAATTTTGGATCTGGTCCCTAGCTTTTCAAAAGTACACGGGTGTGGGTGGTCCCTGTGGTTTGCACTTTGTAACGAATTTAGACCCCAGCTTAACGTGAAAAAAATGAATGGAGTTAACGAGTCGGATGAAAATGGCAAGATTTCAAACCTTTTGGATCCAGATGCGAAAAAACAAACCTTTGGACGAAAGTTGCAAAAGTGGCCAAACCTCAGGGATGAAAATGACACTTTACTAAAAAAACTATGTGATATTTTCTTCATTATGTAAACCAAAAACTCTTGCCATTACGACTTACAAGATAGAGATAAAAGACAATATAATTAGCATACGATTAACATCATTACAAGCTACAGCCATACCTGTTTTTTCTGTGCAAAATTTTTAGATTAAACGTTTCATATTCCCCCTCTTGAGCTTTTATTTGGTTCACTTGCTCTTGAACAGCAGCAGCCTCTTCATCCTCCAGTGAACCCCCTGGTACATCTTCTCGTAAAATGCCAACTTTCTGGTCCACCTGGCACGCCCAGTCAGCATAACCGTTATTCGACAGAGTGGACGGGCTGGAATCTGCCATTTGTAAACCGTCTACATCGTCTTCATTATTACCACCGGTCAGCAGTTTATCATCACTCACGTTTTTTGTCGATTTTCCTGAACTTGTGGCTTTGCTGATTTTGACCTTCGTGTTTCGGTCAACGTATTTGTTTTCAGAATCATGCGACGAAATACCATCCAACTCCCTCTCGCTACCAAAATCCGCCATATCACTGTTGATCCCCACACCAATAGATCGCACCGATGTTACCGAACCACGTTGTTCCTCATCTACACAAAGGTCATCCAAATGGGGCCTATCATATTGATCAATCCTCTCACCCGAACGAGTGACGGGACCCACGTTTTTTGAATGAAAATATTGGTCACCGGATAAATAAGAATCCTCATCCGCAAACGAAAGATCATCGTCATCGTTTTTTTGGAGGATTTTTTCTTCTGGGTCGGTTTTCTTTTCGGTATCACTTGGGTAGTCAATTTCATGAGCTAAAAACCAGGTTTCATCTTCAATAGGTTGTCTCATATACCCGACATCATCATCGTCGTCATATTCATCAGAATCCCAGTAATCATTTGGGTAATCGAAAGATTCACTTAAACTGTCACCGATTGTTGCAAAACCGGATACTAAATCAGAAGTGTCCTCGGTAATTCCTTGACTTACAGAGAACCAATTGCCTCCTGCAAGTCTTTTTCCACCTAAGTCATCAAGGATTAGATTTAGACATGTAAACGAACCGGACGAACACAAATGGAGGCATGTTCGTGTTCATTTATTTAACTTTAACCGAACACGAACACGGACATGTAATCGAACACATTTTTTTGTTCATGTTCGTTCATTAAGAAAATGGAGATGTTCGTGTTCATTTATGTTCGCTCATTTAAAACTATTAGATAAATAGACAATTAGTTATTATTAGAGGGTGTGCTATGTAATTATGTTTTCTATTTATACTTCCTGTAATCATCTTTGTTAATCACAATATACACAATACAATTACCAAGTTTAACTTGGTATCAGAGCCTTGTCTCTGCCACCCTAATCTGCCGCCACCCACAACCCTAGCCTGCCACCCTAATCTGCCGCCACCCACAACCTTAATCTGCCACCGCAACCCAGCCGACCACCACCACCTGTCCGCTGATCAACATGGCCCTTTTACAGCCATTCTTTGATGCTGCCAAAACAACCCACAACTCTCATAAATTCTCATTCAAACTCTCTTCCACAAATTATGGATATTGGAAGGCTATACTTCAACCCTTTTTGGTTACAAACAATCTCTATGGCTATGTGGATGGCACAATCCCATGTCCACCAGCCACTATTCAACCACCCTCCCCTGCTGCTGATCGACCACCACCTGAACCACAGCCAAACCCTAATCACACCACATGGCTATCAAACGATGCTTATGAGCATCCTTTCAACTATCTCTGAATCTGCCTTCAGTCATGTTCAACACACTAGCACATCACGTGAACTCTGGTTGGCTCTTGAACGAGCCTATTCACCCAACACTATCTCCCGAGAATTTACTCTCAAACAACAACTGCTGAAAATCGAGTTGAAAAGTGATGAAGCATCATCCGCCTACCTTGAACGAGCATAGTTGAAAGGATGAGCATACGTTATCTCGCCCAAATCTGACATTTGCAGTCAACAAAGTCTGCCAGTTTATGCATTCTCCCACGGTTAATCATTGGTCAGCTGTTAAACGGATACTGCGATATCTTCGGGGCACATCTGATTTTGGTCTTTTACTGCATCATAAATCTGCCTCGTTACTTCATGCTTATACCCTATGTTGTCAAAGACGCAAGGCGCAGGCGAGGCGCATCGGCCTCGCCCGGAGCCTAGGCGCAAGGCGCAAAAAAAGCGTGGGCTTTTTTAAGAAAAGCGCACATAGAGAAAAAAAAATACAAAAAATATGTTATGCTTTGAAAATAAATAAGATTCCACATATAAAATTAAAAAAAAAAAAACTATTATACATGCCATTTAAGATCATGTAGCTAATAGTCAGCAGCAAAAGTTTAGTACTTAATGTTGTAAGTTTTGGGTGTGTGAATAAAAGTCTCAAAAGGTGGTAAATACTTTGTCCCACATGTTAGTGGTTATTTATAAGGTAAAGCCTTTGCTACTCCATTGTACCTTTATGACATGTTTTACCACAAGTCCTACCCGCGCAAGGGGGGGGGGGGGTGCAAAAATGAGTTTCTGAGCTTGAATTTGGTTGAACCTGCGGACACAAATGCAGCTTTGGAAACCCGGGCCCGCGTGAGCCAGTTTTTGCACGCACTCGGTTTCGTTTTTAATATGGTCATTTGTTCTGTTTTACCTTTTTTTCCTACGCCTCAACCACGCTTTTGACAACATAGCTTATACCGATGCATCTCTTACAGCATATTCTGATTCTGATTGGGCTGGCTGTCCGGATGACCGTCGCTCCACCGGGGGATTTGCCATTTACCTAGGTAACAATCTTGTTTCTTGGGTTGCTCGTAAACAGGCGACTGTCTCTCGGTCATCCACAGAATCTGAATACAAGGCGTTGGCCGACACTGTTGCTGAACTGACTTGGCTAGAGAAACTTCTTCGTGAATTGTGTGTTCCTATCACCACTGCTCCTACATTGTGGTGTGACAACTTGGGAGCTACCTACTTATCTGCTAATCCAGTGTTTCATGCCAGAACAAAGCATGTTGAAATTGACTTTCACTTTGTACGCGAAAAGGTTGCTCAACAACAGCTGGTGGTTCAATTTATATCTACACGGGATCAGATTGCTGATGTCTTTACCAAGGCGTTACCCTCTCAACGGTTTCTAACTTTAAGGTCCAAGCTACAGGTCGAACCTCGGCCTTAGCTTGCGGGGGAATATTAGATAAATAGACAATTAGTTATTATTAGAGGGTGTGCTATGTAATTATGTTTTCTATTTATACCTCCTGTAATCATCTTTGTTAATCACAATATACACAATACAATTACCAAGTTTAACTAAAACCTAAACGAACAGTTCAAGAACATAAACAAACAAACTCAAAAGAACATAATTTAACAAACATAAAACAACACAAATGGACATAATTGAACAAACGTAAACGAAGACAAATGACCATAAACTGACCAAACACAAACGGACATAAAGTAGATTCTTTATAAAAATTATTGATTAACAATGATCAGTTCCATTGGAAACACGTTTTTAATACTAAAAACCCCAATTATCAATTAGTTATATTTACATAAGTAGTTAGAAAACCTCTTTTATGTTTACATTTATATAAATATAACTACTTATGTATTTATTAAAATTAAACGAACAAACATAAACGCATTTAAATAAACAAACATATATGAACGAACTTAAACCGATGTTCACAAACATAAATGAACGAACAACATGTGTGTTCATGTTCGTTCTTTTAATTAAATGAACAAAAAATTTTGTTCATGTTCTTTGTTTATTAAATAAATGAACTTCCCGCCGAACAAGTTCACGAACAGTTCATGAACGTTCGGTTCGTTTACAGGCCAAAATAGATTGATTTTTCATCAATTTGATAACTTATCATGCACAATGTAACAAAAACGCGGCTATTTAATAATTTTATGTGTTTTTTATTTACTTTTTGATGAAAAGGCAAGTAACGGAGCTAGATAGAATTCATATAAAAGTTGCAAACAAAGTTTTGAGTACATGTTGAACATGCATAATTTAGTCACTATAATCACTATGTATACTAAAAATTGTCAATTTGAAATAAACAACTGTATATACTAAATACTAGTATACTACTGACCTGAAGAGCTTATTTCTTGGCCAATAGGAACATCAAGAAACGATCCAATAAAATAAGTACTGTCAACGTTAACAGGCTTCGAACCGGGCCCACCGCGTTGATACTTTTCTTCCCATGTTATACTTGATAATTTGTCATCAGATTTGAGTTTAACAGGTGGCAATCTAGGTAACTCTTCCGTATGTTTCTCTAAGATCACTGGAAACGCTAAACAACTTAAAGATTTTAACGCATTATTTCGCTCAGTTGTTGCAAGGTATGATGCATTATTTGATTTAGTAGAGGCATTATTTTGGTACAGATCAACTGACCCGTTACTGGAACTAAAATTTCTTGAATATAAATCAAGCATAGTTTCATCTGAAATATTAGGCGACCTATTTTTCTCGTTGACAAAGGCGACATTTTTGAATTTACTATCTGATCCATTTCTTGCAGTCCCGTTTTCCATTACTTTCACAATAAAAGCTTCTTTCGATGCTTCGTCACTTATTTGAGAACTTTTTCCTAGTTCAAGCCGTAGATCTTGCATAAATCCGTTTAAATCGGTCCGATTACCGATCACGTTACGTCGTGCAGCCTCAGCTGTGTCGAACTTATTACTCTTCAGAAATTCAAGTATTACATTGACCGAGCTTGAATCTTCCATATCTGAACTGATATAGATACACCAGAAGAACTGAACCTAATAGTTAATATTATTTATTATAAGAAACTTCCCCTAGAAACAAATGTAACTTGACAACACAAGATCTAGCAATTCTATAAATCAATACCTTTTCAAACTCAAATGCAGGTTTCAACAAGTATCAGCTGGAAGTTTTAACTCCAAAAACATAAAACCACAAAAACAATTGATGCAAACAGAATTCATCATCATCATCATACTCAATAAATCCCACCAATAGCAAAGCAAAGATAGGGCCTGAGGAGGGTAAGATGTAGACAGCCTTACCTCTACCCCGTAGGAATAGAGAGGCTGCTTCCAGTGAGACCCCCGGCTCGATAGTAGTTTTGCATCAAGCCTTGGACATAAGGCACATAACACTCAGCAATCGGGACAAAGACCGATTTGTGCACGTACCCTTTTGTCTTCTAGCTATCAACGCCACCACATGATGCATGATTAACCACCCTCAGCTTTTAACGTTATTTTCACGAAAATAGTAAAATAACGTTAAAATTAGTGTACTTTCACTTTTGCCCCCCGGTGGCCTACACATATATACATTATATGCGCATACGGCATACCGCAAGTAGGGCGTAACAGAATTCAAATCCTAATAAAAACCGACGAAATTTACATTTCAAGATTACTAGGTCTGGTATCGATAACGAAGTGTAGCTTCTTTTTAGGAGCCTCAGTAAGTAATTTACAGAATTACGAACACAATAACTTCATTTCAAACGTGACACAATAACTTCTTTTTAGGAGCCTCAATAAGAATTTCCGGTGAGTGATTCCACAATTAACATAATTACATACAACAAACAAACTTATGCATTACCAACGGTCATAGTTGTCAAAAGCGCAAGCAGCGAGGCGAGCCTATAGCGCCTGGTGGTAGCCTAGGTGCAAAAATGGGCTTTTTTTGAAAAAATGGTGGTCGGGCGCAGTTTAAAAGTTTTAGAAAAACACAGCACCAATGACCATTAAAAACAAATCCGAGTGCGTGCAAAAACTGTCTCACACGGGCCCCGGTTTTCGGAGCTGCATTCGTGTCTGCGGGACGTACTAGTTCTCACGCGGGCCCGGGCGATGCTGATGCGCCTCGCCTGCGCCTTGCGTCTTTGACAACATAACCAACGGTAGAGAATCATAAATTTTACCTATATCCTAATATTACTATCAAAAACTGCCCTAAAAATATATAGAACCTGACAGTACATGAGTTAGTGAGTTATTCCACAATTTACATTGTTACATACAACAAACCAAGCTTATGCAATCCGAAAGCATAAATTTTACCTTAATCCTAACATTACTACCTAAGAACAGTTATAACTTGAGAATACATGATTCAGCAACTCTATAACTTAATACCTTTTCAAACTCAAATGCAGGTTTCAACAACATTGTTAAATGCAAATTTCAGTGAGTTATTCCACACTTTGCATACAACAAAACAAAAAATACGATCAGTAGAGAATCGTTAATTTTACCTAAATAGGCATACGGAATGAGGCGAAGGGTAGGGTTTCTGTGCAGATCTTGTTGTTGTTGCTGCTGCCGCGGGATATGAAAGTGAAATGCGTGAGTGAAGGCTCGAATTTGAGGTTTTGAGTTAGAGAATGAAGTAGTAGTAGTAGTAGTGTGAGCTTAACAATGGCGGATGAAGAAGATGATGACGTGGCCAGAGGTTTATTTCTTCTTCGTTTCACCAAACGCAAAAGTGGAATGTTGTTGTTTCACTTTGCACCCTTGCTTATATGCAGGATGCTGTTTAAACCCTCCTTAACTTTACCACTTGTTTCTAATAATTACTTGTTTTGGCTTATTAGGCCTTCTGGTACCATAAGCGTTAATCATAGTTGACATCCGTTAACACCTGACACATCGTTTCTGGGGGACGTTAAGGAGCGTTAAAAGCTTCACATGTTAAGGAGTTAACAAAGAGAGAGAAAGAATAGGAATCAAGCATTGGAAAATTTGCACACACAATATGCTATATATTGTGTGTGTTTTAATTAATTTAAGGGGCGTTAACGAGAGTTAAACTATTTCCTTGATCTGAGATGAAGTGAAAGAGGGTCAAGTAGTAGATGTGACGCCTACGTGTAGTTAAGGAGCGTGAGAGTAGATTGGTGTTATTAAACTTAAAACAACCTTTTTTTTATTTAATAATATTGCAATAATTGAATGAATTGAATAAATGAGATATTACATGATTAGCAATGACGATTTACAAAATTAAAAAGCGCATTTTAAGATAAGATATGATTGATGTTAACTTTTTTAAAGTAATTAACAAATTATGAGAAACAAGAAAATAAATTTTAGGATCGTATGACTGTAACACGTGGAATAACCAGTTCATTCTTTATCGGGCATAAATTATCTTTTCATTATAATCTTTTTGACCTTTCTTTTAATAACAGTATATTTTAATTTCGTTCGTTTTATAACATAAAAAACAAAACGAATTTTATTTTAAATAGTTAATTAGTTTTAGTTTTATATCTCCTTTTTATGAGCCTTGATTTGTTATTTTGTTTTGCTCTCACATGTATCTGTTTAATATTTTCTCTTATATATTGCTACTAGGTTATAACCCCGTGTATTACACGGGTTGAATAAATGAATTTTATATACCAAATAATAAAACATTATCTTTTTAAAAGCTTCCTTTATTGTACGGGTTGAAGAAATGTAATTTATATATTAAATAATAAAATAAGTTATATCTATAAGAACCATATGTATTGTACGGGTTGAATAAATGTAATATTATATACCAAATAATAAAAAAAATTATATCTTTAAAACCATTGTATTACACGGGTTGAATAAATGTAACATTGTTTACCAAATAATAAAAAAAGTTATATTTTTAAAACCCCCCGTGTATTACATGGGTTGAATAAATATGATTTTATATACCAAATAACAAAAAAAATATATTTAAAAAGACTAACGGATTTTTTTATATTTAAAGTAGGATAAGATTGAATATTAATCTGAACTAACGGATTTTTTTATATTTAAAGTATGATAAGATTGAATATTAATCTTTATTTATTTAGTTAATATAAGATTGAAAAATCATATGATTGAATAGGTGGGAGGTTGTATTATGATAAATCGGTTAACCGTACTGAATGATAAAGATAATAGTGATTGTTGAACAAATTAATTAATCGAATTTAACAGAAACATTTGTGATGTTAGGCGAATTTTTTTTAATTATTTGAAAGTTAATATCAACTTTGGAATTCGTATGAATTCTTAGGGTGTAAGGGGTGCTCACCTAAGAGGTGAGTCCCCTCTCTTACGCCCAACCAACCAAATAGTGTCACGTCAACTCCCCTCTAATACTCCCCTAACACCCCTTTTTGATGGCGGCACTCCCCTCTTAGGTGAGTTCGATTTTTTTTCTTTTTTTTATTTTGTAAAATTATGCATGTTTATAAATTAAATAAAAGACATTTCATTAAATTTAAAAAAAATACATTCAAACTAGAAAATAAAAATCACATTCAAACTAGAAAATAAAAATTACATTAAAACTAGAAAATTAAAATTTTAGAAATCGCATGGCCACCCGTGTATCCGAAAGGGGGTTGTGGTTGAGCACTTGCACCGCTCGAACCACCACGAGACGGTTTCGAGACCCGTCCCTTAGTTTTTTTCTTGGCCTCGCGGGGTTGGTTCTCCATTGCTCGGTGTGAAGGGGGTGTGGTTTGAGAGTATAAAAAATAAAAAGTGAAGTGGGTGTGGTTGGAGAGTATAAAAAATGTGTGAGAATGATATGGTTTGAGTATAAAAAAATGGAGTGAATGAGATGGTTATTTATATATGTTTTAAAAAATTGATTTTTTTTTTAAATCGGACCGTTGCTCATGACCGTTCCTCAATTCTCGTGCACATAATGCGGTGAGTCTACACCGGATGACCCCCCCGATTCGGGTCCCCGCGTTGATGGCGGCGGTGTTCCCGATCGGGGACAAGGGTCACCGCTCCCCTTCCCCGAGAACGCCCCGTACACCCTTATTAGATTTGATTAAATATTATTGATAATAAAAATTTGTATTAGATTAGATTTTAGATTTGATTAAATATTTTTAATAATAAGAATTTGTATTAATTTAGATTAAATATTATTATTCTTAGTATTATTAATAATTTTAATCAATTAAATGAGAGAATGACAAGTATCACAAAACAGATTTCTTTTATTATATACTATGGATGGATATGTATGTTTTCATTAAAATCAACTAAAACAACAAGCAATCTAAATTTACGTGTATTCAATAAATACATGTATAGGGAGCCGCTAGAATGAGAACCATCTCGAGTTGTAAGAACCGCGAAAACTACACCCCACGGAGCGCCGTTCGCCATGATTTTTTTTTACAAGTAGATGTGTATATTATAAACACGGCCGTAAAAAATCATGGCGAACGGCGCTCCGTAGGGTGTAGTTTTTTACACCACAAGTTTGGTGAAAAAAAAAGAAAAAAGAAAAAAAATTAAAAACACCCAAACTTGTGGTGTAAAAAACTACACCCCACGGAGCGTCGTTCGCCATGATTTTTTACGGCTGTTTTTATAATACACACATCTACTTGTAAAAAAAAAATCATGGCGAACGGCGCTCCGTGGGGTGTAGTTCTCGCGGTTCTTACAACTCGGGGTGGTTCTCATTCTAGCAGCCCCCTGTATGTATATACTTGCATAGATATGTATTATATCTACGCTTATTATTATAAAATTATTTATCTGAACATTTAAAAAGCAAATATTAAATTGCTTTTTACTAAATATTATTATTTTTATTATTAATAATAAATTTAATCAATTAAATGAGAAAATGACAAGTGTCTTAAAACATGTTTCTTTTATTATATAGTATAGATAGATATAGATGTTCAATAATATAAATATAAATATAAATATATTACAATGCGGATAAAACATAAAAAGTAATACAACTTAGGTCTACTCGTATTTTATTGTTAGAAGATCCTGTAAGAAATAAGATTTTTTTGATAAGTTGTTATGGTCCCAAATTTCTGTTTGACAGCAAATTATTGTATAACGTGTCACATGATTTTCGAATTTATACATATAGTTTATAGCTTTCAAATTTCAATCATCACATATACTAAAATTAAATGAAACAAAATGATTGGCAGACCTAAACTGCTAAACATGGATGTATTCTATTCCCATCGTAATTTTACATATAACTTATCTTTATTTCTTCTTCTCATATTTATATATGATTTTATCATTAATATCAGTATTATTCTTGTCTTAAGTCCATATTTAACAAATGATTTATGAGTTATGTGTTAACCGTAACAAGGGTGGAGATACAATAGGAGGTTTATTTGGCTAGGAAGGCTAGGAAGTGATCTTGACCATCCATTAAGTTAATCAAGGGCTAAGATTAAATCAGAGAAATTGAAAGGAAGAAAAAAGGCGCGTGAGTTTGTTCAAGGGCATTCTAGTCAATCAAAGCCAATAGTTTCTCTCTCCTCCAATTCCCCCTCATTTTTTAAACGTTAATATCTCTTTCATACGACATTATTTTTTATAAAAATTGCACCAAAAAAACGAGTGTTTTTTTATCTTTAAAACGAGTATACTATTGCTATATTTAAAAAAAAAAAATTTAACCCAGTTGTGTAAAACGCAATAGAAAAACCACCAGTTACGTAAAACGCAATGAAAAAAAAAAACCTAAAAAATGACATTTTTCTAAAACGCAATGCACCAAAAACACAAAGAAATGATTTATTTGTAAAACGCAATGGCCAGAAAACACAAAGAAATGTGTTATTTCTAAAACGCAATGGACTGAAAACACATAAAAAAGTGTTTTACCTAAAACGCAATGCATAAAAAACACAAAGAAATATCTTATTTGTAAAACGCAATGGCCAGAAAACACAAAGAAATGTTTTATTTGTAAAACGCAATGGCCAGAAAACACTTAAAAATGTCTCATTTCTAAAACGCAATGACCTAAAAAAACAAAAGAAAGTGTTTTCTGTAAAACGCAATGGACTGAAAACACCTAAAAATGTGTTTTACCTAAAACGCAATGACTAAAAACACTTCAAAAATGTGTTTTACCTAAAACGCAATGACTAAAGATACTTAAAAATGTATTTTTTCTAAAACGCAATAGCCAGAAAACACATAAAACTCTCTTATTTCTAAAACGCAATTGACACATAAAACTGTTTGTGAACTGTTTTTGAATTGTCTGTGAACTGTCTGAATTGTCTACGAATTACTGTCTTCGAAATGAGCCAATTTCTGGAAAATTAATTTTTCTGATGCGTTTTTAGTACAACAATTTCTGGAAAATTAATTTTTCTGATGCGTTTTTAGTACAACAATTTCTGGAAAAGCAGCTCAACCCCAGCCAGGGGCTCTGCCCCTTGGACCCCGTCAGGGGCTGCCGCCCCCGGACCCCGTCAAGATCGTAAAACGCAATAACTAAATAAAAACCCAGATCGTGAAAATGAAATTAAAGAATTTCTTACATGGATCGAAGCCCGTTTCTTCATCAATTGACGAAATTTGAATGATAGAAACACTTATCAGCGATTAAATCAAACAAATCGAGTGATTATCTGGGTTTTCTTCGAAAAAAACTGAAGAACACGTTGATCGGGTGGTTGAATCATTGATTGATGACGAAAATCACATTATAATGTAGTGATTATTGAGATAGTAAGTGAAGAAAAGGTTGGAGATGGTGGGTTTTGAAAATGGTGGGTTTTGAAGTAACTGTGGAGAAGGAGGAAGAAGAAATGATGAGATTGACTAAAATACTCTTTCTCTTTATTTTAAAATTTGCCACATGTCATAATCCTATGGCTTCCTATCCTTTCTAGCCAAAATTAACTTCATATTTGATCTTTTCCCCAGTAACAAAATGTAATTATCAAATATAGACTATTCTTTTAACTTGATTTGAAATAGGTTTACTCGTATCTTAAGTTCTTCTACAACAATGATTTTATCGTTTGTTTATTACTTTGGTAACATTCATATAATTAATTATACAGATACAACGTTTTTAATAAAAAAAATATTTGTAAACAATATTAACATAGTTCTTTTATTTTGTTACTTACACGACCCTTTGGCCTTCTAAAAAAAAAAAAAAAAAAAAAAAAAAACTTAGGCATTTTTAGATTGTCCTTTTTCAACTTTATAACTTTTTATGCTTTCTTTTATAATCTTTTTGGCATTTCTATGAAAAATAACATACTATAATTTCGTGTATTTTATGTAATAATAACAAAACTAGTTTTCTTTTAAATAATTATGTTTATACATTTTGAATCTCATTTTTATTGAGCTCGAATTTGTGGTCACATTTTGTATTTTTTTTATATTTCTCCTGCATGTTTTAAAGACTAGTAAGATAAAGTTTTTTTTGTTGAACGACGACTTTCTTGTGTTGGAGAGCCTTGTTGCTCCATTCCGACCAGATTATGTTATTTTAACCGGGTTCACGCTGGCTTTAGAGTTTGGCTTGGGCTTTCCCCCTGAAAACCATACCGTCGACTTCAGAGTTTGCCTTGGGCGTTCCCCCTGGAAACCATACCGCCAACCACCACTTGACAGACGTTGAGCCACCAAGAGCTGAACACTCTTTGGGGGTAACACACAGTGGGACGAAAACCAGGGTGAGCTCAGGATAGAACCTGGCACCTCTGTAAGGAGGCTAAACTCTATCCATCATTGTCTAATCCATCAAAGTGACGCAAATGAGGATTAAACTTGGTCTCCATTCGAGAACCCAAACCTCTCTAACAGCAGGCCACAAATGGTGGATTTGACTAGTATAATCATTAATATCGGGTATTAGAATGTATGCTATATGATATAATTTTGAATACATTTAGAATATAGAAGGTAAGAACCTATTATAACTCGTATTTTGTTTTTTTTTGATTGTTCTACTACCGTAAAGATTTTTTAATAAGTTGTTACTATCCACAAGTTTACATGCATTCGACAACATAATATGTGTCGTCCACATAGGTTATAACTTTTAGACTTTCAATCATGATGTATGCTTATATGAATAAAACAAAAATGACTATGATACCCAAAAATGGATCTGATCCATTACGAAGTTGACATATACATATAACTAATCTATTCAAAATTTGAGATAGATGGAAGTGTGTTTGTGTTTATGTGGGGAAAATTTGAGTGCTACAAATACAAACTAGGTTCTTTTATAACACAAATTATAAACTAGGTTTTTTTATAACAAATATTATAAACTAGGTTCTTTTATAACACAAATTATATAGGGTTAATCTATTTACAAGTTAAGACTTCAAAAGTATACTCAACTAATTAGATATTTCGTAAGTACACTCAATAATTTTAAACATTTTTTTTAGTTTAAATAAACATATCTATATACTATATAATAAAAGAAACCATATTTGGGACACTTGTCATCATATTAGGCCTTCTCTTATAGATAATTATTATTTTAGTTTAATCTCTTTTAATTAATAATTAATCACAGATAATCATCCTATTAAATATTATTTAGTTTAATATCTTATGGATAATTACTATTAATTTATTCTCTTCTAACTAATTATAGATAACTCTCCTACTAAATATTATTTAGTTTAATCTCTTCTAATTATTTATAGATAACTCTCCTACTAAATATTATTTTGTTTAATCTCTTCTACTTAACTATAGATAATTATTATTTATTTTAAATTTAATGCATACTTCTCATTTATAATATTAACTAGGTTAGAATCATGTGTATTACACGGGTTGAATAAAATAAATATACTGTTACCAGTGATTTCCAGTTCAACATATTTCTTTTCGTGTTTATTCGTTTGGCATAGTGTTACTTCTTTTCTTGGGGTTTGGAATTGATAGATGTAGTGTGGAATCGTAAAGTGAAAAATGGATTGAGAGAACTAAATCAAGAAGGTAGAATATGCAGGCTAGGATTTGCTTCATGAGATGAAAGGATATAAATGGAGGATGGATCCTAATTTTTCCATCTGCACACATAATTTACTTTGGCTAAGTTGGTTGTGGGGGTGGGGGGGGTGTTGTTCTTAACATTTATACTTATATAAATTTTGGATAACAAATGAGATTATATTTTGAAGGCAAACAAATTTGATTTAAATTGTCATTATAATAATGATCTGTTGATTCGTGTTTATTATAATCAATTCATACAAAAATAAAAAGCAAAAAATGGAACATACCAAAGGGTTTAAAGGTTGCCCAAACTATGCTCAAGTTCACATCCTCAAAATTATTATGTGGGAAATGGGTATTGTCATTTCATGTTTATTCTTTTCGGTTGTATTTCAATTTGGGGTTTTTGTTTTAAACAATTTTGAGGATTCAACACAGGTTAGCTTTATCGCTAGACACTAAGTGGGGGTGTGGTTATAAACCTGGTTAAATCAGTATTTAGAGAGAACAAGTATACTTTATATACTTTAATATTTCATTTCTTAACTATTTCTTTTATTTTCTCTTCTTATTACTAACTATTTAATATTTCATTGATTCAACTACGTGTCCCCATAGGTATATAATCTGAAAGACAGTGAAATAAGAGGGGAAATAAATCTTCGACTCACTAAATTATTTTATTATTTAGTATATAAAATTTATTTATTCAACCTGTGTAATACACGGGATTATAACCTAGTATTGAGCTTATATGGTAACGTTAGTTTCGGGGATGTAATGGAATTAAAATTGTATTTTAAAGAATTTATGTGAAATCATATAATGTATTTGGTTAGTATAATTATCAATGAAATTATAATATAAAATATATAAAATGACATAGCTATTGTTAGGGGCTAGATTTTAATTATAATGGATCCCATATTCTGAGGCGTCGTCTGGATAAGTTATCCTTAGCGGATAGCGTAGTGACTCAGAGGATCAAGGATCCTTATTATTTCTTATAGTTTCTAACAATTGTTCTCGATATTTTCTTATGTTTATATGTAGGATAGCGACGTGGTGGACCGCAGGGCCGGCTCAACCATTTTGGTGGCCTAAGGCGAAGTAAAATCTTGTGGCCTTTTTCCCAAAAAAATGTGTGTGATTGAAAGTTAAACTTGAAGGACGGCCAAGTGTAATTATTTGAAAGATTGTATTAAAATTTAAAAACAAGAAAAAAATGGTGAACCAAGGATTCGAATCCGGGTCTCACCAACATCCATACATACACAAAACCACTACACTACCAACCATCAATCTGTTGATAACCCACACCATAAATCTTTTATAAATGGACTGCGGTTTCAACAAATTGTGGAGGCCCTATAGTTTTGGTGGCCCAAGGCCCAAGCCTCATTTGGCTTACCCTTGGGCCGGCCCTGGTGGACCGAGTCTAAGCTGGAATATCGCTAAGAATTCGTTAAGGGAGTTGCACGTGCTTATTTCATAACGGTCATGGGGAGTGAACGTGGACTAGCATGATTTTCGCATTTCTTGTTATCTTTAATTTTAAAGGGGTTGATCAAGTGTTGATAGGCATTATTTCACTTTCACATACACACACGACGAGCAGGAAGCTTACAAACACTCTTAGTAACCATGCAATTGTTGTACCACACTTGATCAACATCCAAAGTTGTAATCATTTTCATAGTTGGTGGTCGATAGTTTTCACCACCTGAGGTTTTTGTGTAGGCGATCTACTAGTGATCAAAGGCTTTTCCTCGTATAAATCATCGTGCATTAGCTTATTTATCGTTCGTTATTTGTTTCATTCAATCAAGCACTATACCTTACAAACAACTTTGGTTACATTATCCTTAAACAAATTTTTTTCCAAAACAGCTATCATGCATAAAAAGCTTTTAACTGAAAATGAACATAAATGAAATATAGGGTTATGATCAAATACAAAGTATTTTAAAAATAAGAAGTCGTAAAAAGGGAATCAAACAAACTCCGATTGACCCCCATTCAAGCCGCATTGGAACCATCTCATCAAACTCTACGATGTAAGATTTTAGGTTTTGTATTTAGATGTTTAGCTTGTAGATTTTAGACTTTTTATTTACATTATTGTGTCTTTTTTTTTATATTTACGTCAGTGTGTTCTTTTTATCATTGTCTTTTTTATATTTGTTTACCTCATTGTGTCTTTTTGTGACTCGTTATGTCTTTTTTCTTTGACATTATGTTATATTTTTTTTGCATTGTGTTATATTTTGCGACATTATGTTATATACTTTACGATTCATTATTCATTTATACACTTCTTATCTTATCTTGATGAGGATTTGTAGAATAAGTTTAAATTATACATACTCACATTCAATTATCCAAGTTTTAAAATGTAAAAGTGTAAAGTGATGGCGACCGACGAGTGACTTTGTAGGCCGATCACTAAACTAGGACCAATGTGGACCTTGCTATTCCTGCAACTATTCTTAAGATGTCATTTCACACTTCTAATTTGTGACACCCCAGGAAAACCAGTAAACGATACAACTTACCTAGCTTCCTCAGTAACCGCATGCTAAATTTCGGGACGAAATTTCTTTCAAGTTGGGGATAATGTGACAACTCGAGTTTCCGACTTTCATTTTCGCATTTATTGCACGTTGACTTTGACTGTTTAGTTGCTTGATTTGCTTGACTTGTAAATTTACACGTTGTATTATGACAAAACGTATTGTGAGTATTGCATGTTTATGTGTTTGGTGTTATAACGTGGAACTTGTTGAAAAACTTAGAATATTAAACCATGAATGAGCTCGACGAAACAAGACGTGTTTCGCCAATAACAACTCGACGAAAGGGAAGTTTGTTTCGTCATCCTCAGTCTCGACGAAACAGGCTGTTTCGCCGAGCCCAGCTTCGCCGAAGCCCAGTAAGGGCCCAACACGTTACGTAATTATATACCTGACTTTCTGTTCATTCGTCACTTTAGCAAAACACGAAACCCTAGAACTCCTTCCCAAGTGTGACGGCAGCCGTGTGTATTCCCCAGGTCTTTGAGCGATCAAACAATCATCCCATTCATCTCGGTTAGTTGTTTGTATGTTAATTTTGTTTCATGATTACCTGACTACTCGATTCGTGTTTATGTTTATGTTTGATTCCTGGAACGGATATGCGTATGATGATCTTGGTTTGGTATTGTATGACTAATCGATTACGTAACCTTATGCGAAGCTTGATGTTGTATATGGTTTCATGAATCTTGCAATGGTTATGCATGTTAATGAGTGTTAGCATAGATTCTGATTATTTTTAGATCACAAATATCGGATCTACCTGTGTGCATATGTTAGGCGATGTGGATGTTCGGGATTTTATTAACAAGCCGTTATGCTTAGGGTATAGGCTGTACATGATGATTAGGTGAATGATTATATGTTGAACGATTTCTGTATGATTACCGGTTGACGTGATAACGGCCGTTCTTGATCATTAGGGTTTCTGTGTTAATGCCTGTAACTGTCATGTTGCGACGTAACTGATGGGTTCACGAAACGGAGTTTACGGCGAAACAGGTGGGGTGTTTCGCCGAGGGTAATCCACGAAACAGGAATGTGTTTCGCCAAAAGGGTATACGACGAAACAGAGTGTGTTTCGCCGAGGTGTCATGACGAAAGGAAATGTGTTTCGCCGATTTGGATAACCTGCACAGTAACTTAACTATTCTGCTAAACTTAACTGAGTTAACTAACTGCTGTTAGATACTATGCATGACTTGTACGATGTTGTTTGTAATATGTACTACTTGTTAAACATTGATCTTGCGATTACGTGAACTTCGTAAATACGAACTGATTATGTATACGTGCGTACTTTAGGACGTGACTGAGTAACTGTGAGCATATAACTTAGCATACCGAGCAAACCAAGGTGAGTTCACACAGCCAAGGCATGGGGTTCCCAGGGTGGGAATGGGTTTGGATGATTTACTTGTACTTACCTAGCTAATAGAACTTAATGATATGGTCCTCGGGTTAGGAAGGTTATTGATAAGATACTACTAGACTAGTGATACTAATAGAACTGATCTTCGCATACACGCCGGGGTTGGCTGCGATATTATGACTAATCTTCGCACACATGCCTGGGATGGCTGCGAACCATACACTAAATCTTCGCACACATGCTGGGTGGCTGCGATACAAATATACCTAGTCTAGAATACTTGGGAAAATTTCCCCTAATCTTCGCACACATGTCTTGGAGACAGCGATGCAAACTAATACAATATATGAGTTAACGAACGAACTTAAAGCTTATCCTACCATTACAATTACTGAACTATTAACTGTGAACTCGCTCAACTAGTTGTTGACTCTCTGCTGCATGCCTTGCAGGACCTTAGGTACTATGGAGCTTGCACGGGAGGCGCGGTCGTTGTGGGCATGGATTGTGAACGTTTGATAAACACTTTATGACATTTCATACTTTACTTACATTGGGTTTTCATATTATGCTTCCGCTACTTAAACTACGTTTGGTTTGAACATCAATTGTATTGAGTTGGATTTTTATGAACTACTTTAATTATTAGATGCTATGTTCAATATGATTGGTGGTTTGATCCTGGTCATGTCACGCCTCCAAGCGATGGTACTCCGTGGGTGGATTTTGGGGGTGTGACATAATTAATCTGATATTTCATTTTTGACCCCACATATGCCTCTTTGTCATATTTCAAATTTATTACAAACTAGACCAAATTATTCCTGCATTATTATTACTACTACTACATTTATCATATCTAGCTCATAATGATTTAGATATAAATTGCATCTTTCATAATGGCACACAATCAATATAAAATTACTTTTACGTGGAGAATATTCCATACAATACATTTGTACATTTCTTGATTTAACGTTTAGAGAAAAAAATGGGGCAGGTGGTTACCTAATCATCACATTTAAAGCAATAAACACAAAAACTTACCCGGTTTTTCGTTGATCTCATTTTAAAATTGGTAATGTATTGAACGTTTATCTTGTCATGAAATGTTCAATCCAAACCACTTTTAAATGCAGAACTGTGAGAATCGTATAATATAGTTATACATAATACTTTGCTAATTTAACCAGAGATTTGAAAGAGAGAAAGAGTGAGGTAGGCAGGTGGTTGCATGATTGTCTTTTTTGTTACAATCAAAGCAAAATATGTATAAGTGCTTATAATGTTTTTGTAGTTATCTGCTAGTTGGTTTTGTATTTGACGTCTCTTTAATAAGGAAACGTTAAATGTATAACCAGTTTACAGTATATAACTACTGATGACGGGGGTAGCTCAAACCTTAATAAACTGATTAGAGACACAACAGCTTAAAAGGTTAAAAGGTTAAAAGGTTAAAAGGTTCGGAAATGTTCCAACGGTCATGAACAGTAAAAAGGACAAGCACAGTGTCCTGTCACATCAACACTTAACGTGTGAAACCTCCTGCCCAGCAGCAACCAGACCATGTGGGAGAGCACACTCTTTTACCCGCAGGTCCAAACCCTTCAACCCCTAAATGGGTAAGTCCTCCACTGCAAGCATGGTTCACTAGTCCAGAGCTTCTCCTTTGGGAGATGCCTTTCCATATAAAACATAAGTCAGGTCCAGCATTCAACACACTCCAGGATCAGCAGATATCACCCTAACTCTCTGATTCTCCTTCTCCCTCTTAAGAACTAGCTTCATGCTTACTTCTCTTCTTCACACTAAATAATTCATCTTCTCCAACGATCGCTTTCTGGGTTGATTTCTAATCAGCTCAAGATCTAAGGAGGATAAAAACAATACTAGTGAACCTCTCTCCACGTCTTGCAAACGTGGGGGGACCCCACGACCTGCGTTAGGCTAATATAACCCCTGAACCCTTTTACCCAGAGATATCGCTACAGGCCTTGGTCTTGTATTTGTTGCATCAACAAGTTGGCGCCCACCGTGGGGCTACGCTGCTAACTTTATCTTAAAGACCAGTTGTAGCTCCATTTTCTCTTTACATCATGTCTGAAAGCGAGTCTCTCGGTCAGGTAAATCAGGTGCCTAACAACACCGATTTAACACCAAATTCGGGTCGAATCTCACCGGTCTTATCTACACCCCTTTCTACTCCCGAAAGTACTCCAACGGGATATGTTCCTAGAGTTCACTTCTTTTCAAACACAAACCCATCTCGGCCAGGGGTTGCACCTACTCAAATCGATGTAATGCATACACCGGA
Source organism: Helianthus annuus (assembly GCF_002127325.2). Classification (NCBI taxonomy): domain Eukaryota; kingdom Viridiplantae; phylum Streptophyta; class Magnoliopsida; order Asterales; family Asteraceae; genus Helianthus; species Helianthus annuus. Next base: position 115,577,778 of record NC_035437.2, on the reverse strand, counting down.
ACACATAGATCTAACACTTGAGGGAGTAGCTAGAAACTTCTTACATGAGAGATTTTTTCTCAACTAGCATGTGAGCTTAGAAAGGGAAAAAGAGTGATAATAAGACTAAATTATGAGGAGTCTAAACCCTCATTATCACCTGGCCCTCCATCTCTTCCTTTTAGCAGCTCACGTTCAGCCACATCTTGCCTTGAAGTTGGTTCTAGTGTGACAGACCAACCACTCAAGCCTTTAAGCTTTTGGGAGGCCGAGTCCAACCAGTTTTCCCTTATTTACCTACCAACCCGTTACAACCGGTGCACCTATGCGGCATAAAACCACTCTTGATCAATTATGGTAAGTCACCAACTTCAAGTGTTCTCCCTCCCATTGCTACTTCGTGAAAACAAGCCATGGCCACCCTGCCTTCGGCTCGTGGTAGGGTGATGAACACATACATGGGAATGCCTTATACAGTAAGCCTTTAAGGCTTTAACCTTTTGACACATATGATGACATCTTTCATGAGTACCATCAGAAAGCCTTTAAGGCTTTAACCTTATACCCTAGCTGATGACACGGATGATGGAAAAAATTTCCTTTGCAGCACGTGAAAAGTGGATGATGACACAGAAAGCCTTCAAGGCTTTGACCTTAATTTCATCAACCAAGTGCCAACCACTCACCAGGGTACCTCAAGCGGTTACCCAGCTTCAAGGGTAGTAGAAGACCTCTCAAAACCTTACAAGCCTAACAAACTTGTCTTGCTTCTCCCAACAAATCGTTGATTACAAGTTTCAAACCCATATAAAGATGCCATCACGGTACTAAAGACTACCTCCAAATCTTCGCCGGGATTGCAAGAATTGAAAAATGACCCAACTCCGAATGTTGTCTCATGTTCATGCAAACCCTTGAAGGGTTTTCACGCATATGGTTCAATGACCTTCCTGGACGAAGCGTTCAGACCTTTGACGATCTTAGCAAAAGTTCCCTATAACAACAGAGGCATGTCAATGACGCCACGATAATCTTCCAGACCAAACAACGTGATGATGAACGTCTCAGAGACTTCATCGAAAGTTACAAGAAGAAAGATTTAAGTTACGCCAATGAAAAGATTAGGGTTGCAAGGTTCATGAATGCTAAATTCCAAATATTTCACAAGATACTTCAATAAATGTCTACCCAAAACCCTTGAAGAAACACTTGAAAGGGCTGAAGCCCACATTCGAGGAGAATAAGCTGTAGACATCAAAGAACAAAATAAAAGACTCTTAACTGGAGCTTCTAGTATGGCTCTTATGACAAACGGTTCAAAGGTTCGGATTCCAGAAGGCCTGAAGGCCGGAACCCTCCAAGCCAAGAAAAAACCATAAACTTTACAGCCTTAACCAAGGCTACATAAGAGATCTTGGCAACCGAAGGGGTAAAACACAGCTTCTGCCCTCCTCAACATTTGCCAAAAAAAACAAAAGATTGGAATAATCAAGCCAGTATTGTGAGTTTCACGAATAGAAAGGTCACCATACCAATAATTGCTTCCAACCCAAAAAGAGGACCGAAAAAGCCGTCAACTCCGAACTTGCTCACTTGGTTAAAGGGGTCAAGGACAAAATGGTTGAAGAATAAAAGTAGGAAGTGAACATGGTCGACCTTGAAAACAAAGCTTTAACCCTCTCAGCTGATGAAAAGCTTGAAACGCTTTAACCCTCTCAGCGACAATGAGTGTTCAAAGCTTCAACAGTCTGAATCCTCCAAAATCATGCTTGAGAAATGCTTTAACCCTCTCACCTGATGAAAAGCTTGAAACGCTTTAACCCTCTCAGCGACGATGAGCGTTCAAAGCTTCAACAGCCTGAATCCTCCATCGAAGGTATCACAGACATACCTACCAAGCCTTTAGGCCAAATAACCCCTAATGTTTGTTCAGCGAAAGAACAAAGGGACGGACCGAACAACTCACTTTTGCGGTGATCAATATCCCTTCCAACTATGACATCATCATAGGAAAGCCAGGGCAAGGTGTGTTCGGAATGGCAGTTGTAGTTGGTCAAGGCACTATGAAGTTTCTCATTGAAAAATGGACAACAACCCTTCAACCTGGCCAAAAAGCTTTTGTGGTTGAAGGGGAAAGCTCAAGAAAGGACAAAAACGATATACAAGGGTTGGACATAAGCCCAAAATATCCTCAACAGGGGATAAGGGTAAACACTAACCTTTACAATGAAACCCTCTCATACCTTGAAAAGTTGCTCTTGCACTATGTATTTGCTTGATGCCCCGAAGATATGACCGGCATCCCTCGTAGCATTGTTGAAACATGAGTTATGGATCCCACCTGATGTTAAGCCCATTATACAAAAGAAACGGAGTCGAGCCCCTAAAAGAAGCCTTGCATAATGCCAAAAGATGGAAAAGCTTATTCTAGCCGGAACCCTTCGAGAGGTCAAGTACCAATCATGGGTGGCCAATCCGGTAATAGTTTAAAAACCCGAAAAGTCTTGGAGAATGTATATCGATTTTAAAGACTTGGACAAAGCATGCCCAAAGGATTGCTACCTGCTGCCCTAGATAGACCTCAAGGTTAACTCACTCACAGGCTTCCCGTTCTCGTGTTTTCTTAACACCTAAAAGGGTTACCATCAGATCCTAATGAAAGAAGAAGACGGATAAAAAAAACCGCATTACACACTGATAAAGGTATATTTGGCTACCAAAAAATGCCTTTTGTTTTAAGAAACACAGGTGCCACTTATTAACACCCGGTTGACAAAGCGTTTACCGAACAAACTGGCAAGAACATAGAAGCTTATGTTGAAGATTTGATAATCAAGAGCAAAACGGAATACCAAATGCTCAATCACATACAACAAAACCTTCCAAACCTCGAGAAAGATAAACATGAAAGCTTAATCCAGTCAAGTGCTTGTTTCTAGGGCACATCATGGGGAAACAAAGCATAAAAGCCAACCCTCAAAGGATGAGCTAACAAGAAAGACTTTCAATAGAAAGCTTACAGCTTTGAAGCGTTTTACCTCAAAAGGAAGCCTTCAACCAAATGAAGCAACACTTGGCTTCACTCCCAACCATTTCAGCTCCGGAAACAGGAGGAACGATCTCTGTCCACCTTTCGATCGCTGAAAAAACCATAAGTACGACTCTAATCATTGAACGAAATAAAGTTCAGATACCCATTGACTTTTTCAAAACTTCAAAATTAGCAGAAATCAAATATTCTTCTTCGAAAAAACTTGCTCTAGCCCTAGTCCAAACGGCTAGAAGGCTTCGAAAGTACTTTCAGTCACACCCGATACAAGTGGTCACTGACTAACCTATTAAGAATGTGCTTAAAAATCACCTATGTCCCGAAAAAAGTTGTTAAAGCCCAAGTCTCAGCTGACTTCATCATAGAAGTCCCTAAAAAGTTACAACGGAAGTCAATGCAGCCTCCACTCAACCTTCCGACCCCCATGCTTGGAAGCTTTTTACCGACAGAGCTTCCAGCATTGAAGGGTCAGGAGCAGGGCTAGTTCTAATTGATCCTAATGAATTGGAATTCACGTATGCACTTCATCTTGAATTTCAAACTATAAACAACGAAGCTGAGTATGAAGCATTGATTGCTAGGCTCAAGCTTACAAAAATATGGGTGTTCAAAAGCTTCAAGTCCTTACAGACTATCTCAAGCTAAGGCAATAACAGCTACATAGCAAAAGAACCCAACATGTATTAGTACCAAGAGAAATCAAAGGAATTGATGAACACATTTCAAACATTTTCCATCAAAAAAGTTCCAAGATCTCAAAACAAGAGAACTAATGCACTAAGCAAACTTGTATCTCCTACGTTTGCCCACCTCACCAAGAAGGTACTAATTGAGGTGTTAAAAACCTCATCCATCCAAAGACTTGAGGTTCAAGATGTGATCACTAAAAAATGGCCAAATTGGATGACTCCCATTGAAAGGTTCCTCAAAATGGTGAATTACCTAATGACCAGACTGAGGCTAAAAGGGTTCGTATCAAGTCAAGGCAATATGTGTTACAAGGAGATATCCTTTACAAAAAGGATACCTTGCACCACTACTTCGATGCATTGGCCCAGAACAAAGCCAATATCTGATCAAAGAGGTTCACGAAGGGATATGTGGAGCTCGTTGTGGCCCAAAATCGGTAGTGTCAAAGTTGATGAACCTCGAACACTTTTGGCCTTCCATGCATCGAGATACCTCCGAACAATTGCGAAAGTATGAAGCTTGTCAGTTACATGCTCCGGTACCCAAAAGCCTCAAACATGACCCCGTTCCCATCTCCTCGGCTTGGCTATTTCACAAGTAGGAAATCAACATCGTTGGTCCATCCCCACTAGCCAAATGAGGAGTCAAGCTCTTATTAGTAGCCGTGAACTACTTCACCAAGTGGCCAAAAGTAAAACTATTGGCAAAAATCTCAGGGAAACAGGTCATTGATTTTGTTACGAAAACATAATCTGTCGTTTTGGGCTCCAGGGGTACTAGTCACGGATAACGGGAAGTAGTTTGCCGAGAAGCCTTCTAGCTCCTGGTGTAAGGAGTTCAGAATAACCCAAGATTCAGCTCGGTAGCTCACCCACAATCCAACGGCCAAGTTAATAGGATAAACAACAACATTGTTGAATGGATTAAATCTCGATTGGAAAGATACGACAACAACTGGCTCGAATAGCTTCCCAATGTGCTATCGGAAATTCGAACAACCAAGAAAACGGGCCACAAGAAAACACCCTACAGCCTAGTATTTGGATCAGAGGCTGTAATCCTAGCCGAAATCGGAGTAACAACACAAAGAACATTTAACATCAACCTCGAGCCAAATAAGAAAGAGACGATGTTGAATTTGGAACAACTCGAATAGGCTCGTGATTAAGTAGCCATACAAAAAGCAAGGTACAAGCAAAACATGGAATTTCATTACAATACACGGGTGAAGCATGAACGCTTCAAGCCTGGGGACCTTGTGCTTCGAAATAATGAGGCCGACAAGAAAGAAAGCCAAGGAAAGCTTGGCCCTAAATAGGAAGGGCCATACACTATCCTTAAAGCCCACAAAGGGGGATCATACAAGCTGGCAGGCCCGCAAGGCAAAAAGCTTCCCCGCCAATGGGATGGCAAAAACCTTGAAAGGTTACATGTTTAACCAAAACGTGTTACGAATAGTTCCAAAAAATTGTTCTATTCCCCTAGTAATCGAATTACTTTGAAATAAATGAACGATGAATTGAAATTTGTCTTTCTATCCTATAATCAGGTTGAGAACCTAGCAAGAAACTCCATGGCAAGGGCCATGTAAGGGGATGAGCTCCCAGGCCACATCGCTCAATAGGTTCAAGGGTTGAATGGACCTATATAAGGGGTGAGTTCCTAAATCAATACAACTCCATGAGACTCATAGAAATCTTAAAAATCATGTCTCATAGACGGGTTTGAACAGCCTACACCAACTGTTCCTTAAGCCATAACATTGGCTTACGAACCAAAAATACTCTAAGTGAATGTCATGCATAGGATAGAGGTTGTATCTTCTTGTTAAAAATATCATAAGGCTAAGTGACTGCAGCGCTGAACCCTTTAAGGTATAAATAACATAAGATGCACCACCCAAAACAAAGACAACATGCAAAACCAACGAAAACGTAAGGGAATAAATAGAACAACATAGCAAGATAAGTTAAAGATAGCAAGTGCCATACTTGCCATCAAACATAAAACATTGTCCACAAGCCTTCAAGGCTTTAACCACCAAAGGACCTAAACGGTTCCCTTAAAACAAAAAGATGTCTAAGCAAACAACTCATAACATTGTTCGACAAGCTAAGAAGGCTATGAATTAAAGTTTCTTCTTCATTTGGCAGCATCAGAGATGATAGACTTTGCTGCATCATCCTTATTCGAAACCCCATCATCTTGGGTGTTTTAAGCCTTCCTCTTTTTCCTCCCTATGATACCCGCTGTCTTGGAGGCTTCAAGGCTTGAACCCTTTGAGCCCTCACCACCTTCAGAACACGTTTCCTCACTATCTCCAAAGCAAGGACGTTTCTTCGAGAAGGACTTCAACACTTCATTACAAACAGCCTCATTAAGACCCTGGGGTTTTAGCCCCTGCAAGACAGGTAAAGATTTACCAAAACACTTGGAGACTTCACCCACATAAGGGTAAACCATATGCTCAATCTTAAAAATTATTCCCTTGAAGACTTTAAAGGCTTTGTGTTGAAAAAGAGAAGATTTTTTCTAAGGCTTCCTAGGTTCACAAATATTTATAACCAACAAACAAACCTTGGTGTCTCACATGAGCAAGAAGCTTGGTGTACACATCACCCAAGACTTTGTTGAATTCCGACGAATAGAGAAGATAGGTAACCACTTGCTGGAATCCATGCTCAATGAGCAGTTTATTATCACCAGTAGCCTGGGAAAGGGAAGCCTTTAACCCTTCCTTCTCCTCCAAGAGGGCTTCTTCTGAACATACAAGGCAGCCTTAAAGACCCTGACTTAAACCTTGTCAGCCTCCAAGCGTTTATCCAACTCAACCATATCAGTCTTATGAAAACTCCTCAAATCTTCAAACAGCAATGCTTTCTCCTCCTCAGCGTAGCCCTCAGCTTCTTTCAAAGTAACCACTAAAGCTTTCATCTCACCCCTCCTCACCGAAAAATACTTCATATTCTTGCATCCTTTGGCGAAATCAGGATACACCCTCAAGAAGCAAGGTTGCAAGCACCCATCAACATTTTCGAAATCATCAGTTCATCGTCCATAGATGAGCAAGAACATCAAACAGTATGAGGAGCAAAATGGGTAAGAACATCCACACAAATGGATGAAGACTTGAAGCTGTCACCAACTGTAACGCTCCAATCCAGCACATAAACCTCTTCTGGATTAACATTGGTGGAACCTTCACCACCCTTCCCGAAACCCTTCAAGCTCACAACCTTCTTACCCACTGCTTTACTCTCCTTAACAATCACCAAGGGCAACTCCTTGTATCTTTTTATTTTCCCTCAACCCTAACTTCCGAGTCGTCCGAATCCTCTATGTCATCACTCGGTTCCACTGGCTCAAAGGCCGATGGTAGTTCAACTCTCTTTAACATACGCCGGGTTAAACAACGAATAGAAGCTTTGGAAGCACCGACCTTAGTAAAGCCTTTGACATTGGGAACGTTCACATAGCCTGAACCCTCGAACCTATGTTCAGTGCCCCTAACAACAACATCTTCGCCGGATGTAGCCTCGGGATCTCCAAACACAACATCAGATGTGACAGCACTCTTGATAAAGTCTAAGGCAAACATAACTGCAACAAATAAAATATAACATAAGCAGAAAATACAAAATATCATACCTTGATCATCTCTCACGAGCACAGGGTCACGATCCGGCTTGTCCCATAACTTGCTAACATCCACCAACACTAAAAGATGTTCGGGAAAGGGACAAAGCCTGGAAGGACACCCCCTAATAAACTTCAACAACCATCTATCTCGTGTTTGAAAGGTTCAAGCTCATTCAAAACATCATAAGGATGCCTCCAAACAAGCCTGAAAGGAACAATGGACTCAGAAATCCAGAAAAGTCGGTCCTTCCAAGAACAAACGGTAGTAACCATAGACGAAATTAAACACACATCAACCTGAGATGTTTCAAAGGTAAAACAATCGCCGTTCTTGGTCAACCATAAGAAACATCGAAACAACAACGATGGGTCATACCATATCACAAGACCTCAAAGTGTAAAACCCTAGCAAGACCTTAAGGGTGTAACTGACCAAACGACACACGATAATACTCTAAAACATTCAGAACAAAGACCGAAAACGGATGACGCAAGTTGGAAAACTCAGCAATAAAGAGCAATCGAACCAACGGGACATTAATCGATCGATTTGCCAAAACCCAGAGCCACCGGATTAAACTTTAGATCGATCCCCCATTCTTTACAAAAAGCCTCAACTTCCTCTTGAGTGAGACAAGTTGTATCCTTCAAGCCTTAAAGCCTTCAAGCCTTAAAACCTTGAAGCCTATCACATCTACTATCATTCTGAAATTCAAATCTCAAAACTCAAACACCTTAAAGCCTTGAAGCCTTTAAGCAATAAAAAATAATGTGTAAAAGTCAGAAGCATTTGAGCTTACATCCCAAACACCTCTGACTTGGGGGGCTGATGACGGGGGTAGCTCAAACCTTAATAAACTGATTAGAGACACAACAGCTTAAAAGGTTAAAAGGTTAAAAGGTTCGGAAATGTTCCAACGGTCATGAACAGTAAAAAGGACAAGCACAGTGTCCTGTCACATCAACACTTAACGTGTGAAACCTCCTGCCCAGCTGCAACCAGACCATGTGGGAGAGCACACTCTTTTACCCGCAGGTCCAAACCCTTCAACCCCTAAATGGGTAAGTCCTCCACTGCAAGCATGGTTCACTAGTCCAGAGCTTCTCCTTTGGGAGATGCCTTTCCCTATAAAACATAAGTCAGGTCCAGCATTCAACACACCCCAGGATCAGCAGATATCACCCTAACTCTCTGATTCTCCTTCTCCCTCTTAAGAACTAGCTTCATGCTTACTTCTCTTCTTCACACTAAATAATTCATCTTCTCCAACGATCGCTTTCTGGGTTGATTTCTAATCAGCTCAAGATCTAAGGAGGATAAAAACAATACTAGTGAACCTCTCTCCACGTCTTGCAAACGTGGGGGGACCCCACGACCTGCGTTAGGCTAATATAACCCCTGAACCCTTTTACCCAGAGATATCGCTACAGGCCTTGGTCTTGTATTTGTTGCATCAACAACTACGAGAATCATATAAGTATATGCGCAATGCTTTTATGACATGTGAGCGTGTGACAAAATAAACAATTATTTATTTTAAGCTTTCATGACAAATCGATATGAAAATATTATATTGTTTTTAGTTTAAAACATTTTGAGGTAAAACAAATAATATGTTTGTTGTTAATCTTTACCAGATGTTTTATATTTAATTTTCAAAAAAAGGAGTTTATATTTGTGAAATACTTTCATTTAATGGAGAAATGAAGTACATTCTCCCTTTGGTCCCGAAGTTTTCATTTTCAAAATTAATGTTGTGTACTTTATATAAAAGACAATTATAACAAACACCCAACAATTGCCTTTCGGAAAAGAAAGCAAACACTTAATGACGAATGTTTTTTTTTTTTAACGGCAAACGCTTTATATATATATATAAAGAGCCAGCTAGAGACTGGAAAACAACCAAAAAGGAAAGAAAAACGAAACGAAAACCAAGAAATTACAACAGACCAGTAATGTCAAAAACGAGCCAATTCTTCCATTCAGGGACAATCACCTTCGAGCGACCATTAATCCAGCGATACGCATCCTCTTTTATTTGATCCACCGTCTTCCCAACCGGGATAAATACGTCCTAAAAAACCTTCGAGTTTCTGGCCCGCCAAATATTCCAAATAGCCGCTAAGGCAATGGTATATATAACCTTCTTCCATGCCGCTCCACCCGGTTGATTCCGCAAGAATAACACGAAATCATGAAGAGTGCTGATGTCGACCGGGTATCTAATCCGAGTCCAAGTAAGGATATTCCACCATATGCATTTAACCCATAGACAGGAGATGAAGATATGGCTTGGGTCTTCATCCGCCAAACCGCACCGGGGACATAGACTATCCCCGAGGAGAATGCCTCTACGCAACAAGCCGGACTTGGAGGCCACCTTGCCGAGCAACGATCTCCACAAAAGATAGTTGGCCTTTGGAGGTGCCCAAGCGTTCCAATCGAAAATTAAATTACTTTGGGGCATGCCCGGGTCAGCGGCTTCGATTAGACTTCTGATATGTCTGACAGAAAAGGAGCCCGAAGGATCGCCACTCCATTTCCAGCCATTCCTATCCTGAACCAGCTGATCTTTCAACATGATCCCGATTTTTGCCAAAGCCGGCTCAACCGAGTATATGTCCTTCCAAATGCCACGCAAGGATTTTTTAAGAGGAATAAGTTGATGAGGGTTACCAGAATCGATCTTACCATGAATGGCCGACACCACTTTCGCCCAAAGCTGATTTGGTTTGTCGTTAAACCTCCACCACCACTTAGTGAGCATGGCTTGATTAAAACCTTTAATGCTCCCGAGCCCCATCCCTCCCGCTCTTTTTGACTTCATAAGAAATTCCCAGCGAAGCCATCTTAACTTGTGACCCGAATTGGTTTTTCCCCAAATAAAGTCTCTTCTAATTTTTTCGAGTTTCTTGATCAGGCAAGACGGAGCGGCAAACAGGGATAAGTAGAAAGATGGAAGGCTGGCTAGGACAGATTTGGCGAGAACCATACGACCGGCGAACGAGAGGTGCCTAGCTTTCCATCTAGATAATCTAGAAGCGAACTTGTCGACCACCGGTTTCCAAAACTTAACTTTTTTCATGTTCACCCCGATTGGGACTCCCAAATAAAGAAAAGGAAACTTCCCAACATCGCACCTCACCATATTTGCAATCCTGTTAGTTTCCTCGGCAGAGACACCGATCCCGAACAACTTGCTTTTCTTTCTATTCACTTTTAGCCCCGAAACGAGGTATAGCCACCTCAGGATTCTATTAAGGTTCGCCGCGTTATCTTCCGACCAAGCACCGATGAAGAGCACATCGTCCGCATAACAAAGATGCGAGACCAACGGTCCGCCGTTCGGGAGTTGACAACCCTCAAAAAGACCCGAGTTGCAAGCTCTATTCATAAGAATACTAATTATTTCCATTGCAATAACGAAGAGAAAAGGGGAAAGAGGATCGCCTTGACGAAGGCCCCTTTTGAAGTTGAACTCTTTTGTAGGCGAGTCGTTAACCAGAACAGAACCCCTACCTGAAACAAGACAACTTCTAATCCAGCATATCCATTTGTCTGGGAAAGCCATTTTTTCCATAATACGGAGCAAAAATTTCCAGTTAATTGAATCGTACGCCTTCTCAAAATCAACTTTGAGAATAAGCAACTTCTTCTTGGATTTTTTAGCCCAGGCGACTATCTCACTCATGATCAGAGGGCTGTCCAATATGTTCCTGCCCCCCACGAAGGCTGATTGGGTTGGGGAAGATAAACCGTCCATTACAAGCTTCAGTCGATTGGCCAACATCTTCGCAAGGATTTTATAGAACGAACTTACTAAAGAGATGGGTCGGAAATTAGCTATCTCAATCGGGTCTTTCGATTTAGGAATCAAGGCTATGAAAGAAGAATTGTAACCTCTGCCAATGGAACCGCTACGATGAAATTCATTTAGAAAACTCAAAACCCACGGCTTCAGCTTAGTCCAAAAAACTTTGAAAAATTTTAGAGTGAACCCGTCCGGGCCCGGGGCCTTACCGCCGTCGCAACTTTTAATTGCCTGCAACACTTCAACTTCCGAGAAAGAATCACAAAGGGAGGAGCTGAGATGAACCGGAATGGATGGAACCCCTGAACCGCTGAAGTCTGGACGACGTCTTATGGGCTCTAAGAAGAGTTTTTTAAACCAAGATCTTATCTCATCCTTTAGCTCGTAGGGATCCGTAATGAACCTGTCATTAAACAACAGACCGCTGATTTTGTTTCTCGCCACGTTCACAGAAATAATTTTATGAAAATACGCGCTGTTTTCGTCTCCGAACTTTATCCAGTTGGCACGGGCTTTTTGATGCAAGTCACTAGCCATTTTCGACTCTAATTTATCTACCTTCAGGCGGAGATCAATTCTGATACTTTTTTCTTCGTCGGACAACTGCTGAGACAAAGCCTTGTGTTCAATCTTATCGATCGAGTCAACCATTTCCTTTAGCTCCTTGTTTTCAAGGGCCGCGGCTTCCTTTCTCCATTTCTTTATAGCCATTTTTACTTGCTTAAGAGAACCACCCAGATCTGAGAACGGATCAACGCCCAGACTACTGCCAGCTGCCCCCTCCCCGGTTGGGCGCAAAACCGCATCCACAATCTCCGAGAGTTTCTTGTCGTTGGTCCAGGAATTAAAAAATTTGAATGGGATAGGGCCAAAGTCAACAACGGAAACAAACAAAGATATGGGACAGTGATCCGAGAGGCTTCTCTTGTGGACTTCCACCCGAGCGTTAGGCCATGTGTTCATCACAGCCTCGCTGACCAGGAATCTGTCCAGTTTACTGAATTTGATATCTTTATGACCAGAGATATAAGTGAATTTACCTCCTGCCATAGGAACTTCGAGAAGGCCGGCGTTGTCAATAAAACCATTGAAAGCTTCCGTGGCCCCTCGGTCAAACCTCGAATTTACTCTCTCCTCCTCTGAGCGGACATCGTTGAAATCTCCAAGTAAAATCCACAACTCCATGGACTGCCCAATCAGCTCCAGTAAATCGGCCCACAAAGATCTTCTGTTCACTGGATCATTCGGAGCATGTAAGTTGATCACGTTTACTCTACCATCCACCCCCGACAGAACCCCAGAGAGAAGAAGGAACCTCTGATTTTTAACCACCTGATCCACCGTAAAGACATCTGGGTTCCAAATCGAAAGCAGGCCCCCAGATCTGCCCACTGAATCCACAGCAGCGGCACACATATTCGACCGATCCCAGAAGCTCCGAATAGCGAAATCGGACAAGCCCGCCTGTTGAGTCTCCTGAATCCCCACGAAATCAGCTTTAACTTGCCTTTTAATCTTACGAATCCACAAGCCTTTTCTACGATCCGTAACTCCACTGATGTTAATCGAGACAAAATTCATTGGTTACGTTGGGCCTCCATTTCCCCACGAACAAGCTTTCTAATATGATTCTCAAAACCGACCACATCAATGCCCAGTCGAACCCCGCAATCTAGAGTTTTTGAGATTTCTTGCTCAAAATTAGAGCGGAGCTGCTCTTCTTCATCTGCTTCATCCAACGAAACTCCATTAACGCTGCACCTTGGGGACTGAGGCGGAATCCCATTCACTTCTCTCTCCATACGGAAGATATCCTCGATGCCAAAAGGATCAGAATTAACGGATTGGGCTACCTCTTCATTAAGATCAGGGATGATTGGGTTTTGGGCTGTCGAATAGGATTTGACAGGCCTTTTATCTCTCCTTGTAATATAACTGGGCCTATATTCTTGAACCCCTGGCCCACCATCATTCACCCCAAGCCCACAGTTTGCGCAGCCTCCCACATCTTCTCTCTCTATGGTCCCAATAACTGGAGATTCCGAGGTTCTAGAAAAGTGGCCCACATCTTCTCTCTCTACCTCCTGCCCATGCGCCGACTTTGTGGGAACCAAAGAGTCTTTTTCATTTTCCATGCAAGCATCATGTGAATCCTCCATGCAATTATTCAACGGAATACCTTCAGTCACCGGAGTCTTTACAACTTCCGGCGATTTTAGAGACCCAACCGGAGAAGAAACGAACTCCGATGAAACTCCGGGAGAGCTGATCACCGTCTCCGAGTCCGAAGAATTGAGGAAATCCGGAACCCATTGTCCCGAAATTTCTTCTACCCATACCCTGATAATGTGATCCTTCCAACAAAGCTTGAATTCCTCAGAGATTCTTTTGCCTGATTGAACCAAAATAGCCATCCGATCCTCAGACATGTTCCCATCCGAGGCATCGGCGTCTGATTTAACTAACAGCCGACCGCAACGTTCACCAATCTTGTTCATTACATGCCGATCCCACAGGGATGCTGGCACACCCAACACTTTTATCCAAGCGACTCTGTCAAATAACGGGGGAAGCCCTTCCCATGCGTAAACCCTCGAGAACCATTTCTCCCAAACCTCAACCATCTGGCAACGAAATACTTCGGCCTCCTCTTGACTCTTAAAGCACAACATAACTTTAAGCCCCCCGATGTATTTTAAATCAAAGCTATCCTCCATGACTCCTGACAGAAGAGATGACAAATTGTTAAGAATGTCGATATCCTTGACTTCACCAATAAGGGATTGAAACTCCCAATCTTTTTTGGTCTTTGAATTCATGGGCGGGAGATCAATGATGGAGCGAGAGCTCTCCGAAGGGTCGGAGTTGACAACCGAACTGTACGTTCTTTTGCCAAACTGGACATCTGACTTGCTACCGGCTAGGCCAGGAATGGGATTAGAAGGGAGGACTTCTGGGGAAAGCCTGGAAAAGACTGAGGCTTTGCCACCCGAAGGCTTCTCCCCATGATTCTGAAACACGAGCTTCGACCCATCTCTACCATACTTAGCCAAATTCACACCGATTTTGGAGCCTTCTATAACCACCTCATTGAGCCTGTCAATGCAGCTATCAACATCCCGAACAAAAGAGATTTTAATAAACCCGAACTTATTTCCCGCCCTATCTTTCTTCCAAGAAACAAAAACGTCTTCTAAATTATCCACAAAACTGAACGCCTTCCATAAACTCTCACGGTTGCAGCCATCAGGCAAGTTAGAAATGAAGAACGTAGTGGCATTGCGGAGACGATATTTGATGTGTGTAAAATGCAACATATAAATCACATCAATTAAGGCATAAAACTAACCCTTTTTAAGTACTAATGTTGGAAAAAGAGTGTTTTTGTCTTCCTTTTGTATTTTCAGGATGAAATGAGCTCAAAATCACAAAAGAAGCAAAAAGACAACTAATTCTACCATAAAATACAAGAAAAGGAACAAAAGTGGACTGCCTGGACCCTCAACGGCACCTCCCAAGGCAAAGGAGAAGAAACAGAGTCTGAACACGCCCCGTGTCCAGCGAACACGGGGGCGTGCCCAGGAAGCAGTAGAAAAGACAAACCAGTAGAAGCTTCCATTGCCCACCACGGGGCCGTGTCCAGCGAGCACGGGGGCGTGGTGAAAGTACAGCAGAAGCAATAATTGTATTTCGCAATTACAATTAATGAAGTGAGAGAATGTCAGACGGGCACGGGGCCGTGTCCAGCGGACGGGGCCGTGTCCAGCCTTCTGTTCAGCCTATAAATAGAGGAGCTTGGCTTCATTCTCTCTCATCCCTTGGCACACCACCTCTCTCACACCTCATCCACCACCCACCACCACCATAACACCATCATCCACCACCATCATCCATTGTCCATCGTAAAGTGTGTGAGTCGTCTCGGGATCCAAGATTGATCGTAAGAGTTCGTCACAATCAAGGCCATGTTTGCCTAAGTCTCTTACATCACTTGGTGAAGACAAGTGTTTAGTATAATACTTTTTATTTTTAATATTTTGCACTTTTTATTTGGTTTTGTATTAATGACTTTAATAACTAGTTACTTATGTTGAAGGTGATCTTTCCTTATCGTTTGTCCGTGGTGTCTTGGCATTATTTTACTGTCTATATAAAATAAAAGATTTTCACCATTCATATCTCCACGGTCTATATGGAGGTATGTTGGCTACCTGGTCGGGGGTTAAGGGAACGGTTTGGTAAGGGTCTTGCCCTTGTTCAGCGTTTAGAGGTCCTGCTTGGGACCTGGGTCAAATTTAGTAGGATCTCCTTCAATGCCCATAGGTATTGGATGGCGGGGATCCAAACTCTTTGACCCCCTCATAAGTTAACTACTATTAATACTATAACCCGGCTATTTAGGACTGTATCCCTGCTGACTCAGACTACTTAGCCGAGGGTAACGTCACCGCCAAAAGTGGGGCCTACCACAATTTGCATTAATAACTTAATTCATTATCTTTCAATAATCCGACCCTTTAGGATTGTATCCTTGCTGACTCAAACTACTGGGTTGAGGGTAACGTCTCCTTCAAAAGAGGGGCCTACTACAATAACTAAGATAATCTCTTAAACAAGTGCAAAAGTGCGAAAATAATCAAAGGTTATACTAATACACGTGTCGGATCCAAGTGATTCATCTTGTCTATCTGTTTTTATTTTATTTTATTTTTCAGCATTTAGTTAGTTTTTATTTTTCTTAGTTTAAACATTTTTCTCACTTTTTGATTTGGTTAGACGTTGAGGATAAACCGGTATTAAAAGCTCTTGTGTCCTTGGACGACCTCGGTATCTTACCAACACTATACTACGTCCACGATGGGTGCACTTGCCCATATGTGTGTTTAGTGTTAGTAAATATCGTGTTTTATAAATTTAAAACTTGGCTAAAAGTGTAAAAAGGGGCTTAAATATACATCTAAAATATATTACACTTCACGCACATCAAGTTTTTGGCGCCGCTGCCGGGGACACAAGGATTTTAAGAAAGTTAGGAATCAACGGCCTAATCATATTTTTATTTTTCTTTGATTTTTTTTAGGATTTTTCTTAGATTTTTAGCTTCTGCAGAGCTCAGCACGGGGCCGTGCCTGGTCGGACACGGGCCGTGCTCAGCAACGTTACTGGCAGTTTTTGTTTTTCAAGTTACAGAAGGCTGACCACGGGGCCGTGCCGGTGCAACACGGGGCCGTGTCCAACTTCCAGTAACTGGGATCTGAAAAACAATCACTGTAATTCCGACCACGGGGCCGTGTTCACTCAACACGGGGCCGTTGTGAACCTTCTGACCAACATTCTTTTCTGTTTTTATTGCAGGACTTGGAACCCAACGCCATCCTCACGTAGTGTATGAGCTCCAGTTCCAATAAAGACATAAAGGAACCGCTAGAAGAACCCGAACGCTTTCTCAGAAAAAGGTTAAAAGCCAAAAACCAAGAGAAGGTTTCGGGTGATCCATCCCCAATGGCGGACCAACGTACCCTTATGGATTATCTACGACCCACCGTAGGTAATCTAGGCGCCGCTATCAATGCTCCGAATGTCGAAGCCAATAACTTCGAACTTCGACCGCATTTGATACAAATGCTCCAAAACTCCGCAACCTTCCACGGGCTTGCGGACGAGGATCCTCATCTACATATAACTAATTTCTTAGAAATATGTGATACCTTTCGGATCAATGGAGCATCAAACGACGCCATCCGCCTCCGTATGTTTCCATTCTCACTAAAAGACCGAGCAAAAGCTTGGCTCAACACCCTCCCAGCTGGATCGGTAAACACCTGTGTCACACCCCGATTTCCACGTGTCTCACTAGTGGGCCCGGTGGGGGATTACCGTGACGATGTTGGCAACAATATAGTCAAACCACACAATTATATAATGCACAGCGGAAGCTTAAGATAAATATATAAACTTCAACCTCTTGTTGTAATATCAAATGTATTACAGAAGTTGAATACATTTCACAGCGGATCAAAAAGTAATAAATATTGTTCATTCAGATTCAGTATCGAGTTTGCGAGACTATGTACGATGCTTAGGACGCCTATACCAGCCCATTCCGTATAGTACCTGCACTTAATCTTTTTGGGGAAAATACGTCAGTTTACACTGGTAAATACATTCAACTGACACATTTGAAAATGTTTATTAAAATTGATTTGAATGCACAAGGCACAAACTCTTTTATAACTCGGGAAAATTATAATAAAATCTTGTGAACGTTTTACATGTTCTTTTATGCGTTCAGTAGCCCGGGTCGTGCCGGGTTAAAGATTTATAGACACACCACATTGCGTAAAACCGTAGTATAAAAACCATCGGCTACGTCTTTTAATTTAATGTCGACACTTTATACCGGGTGTACGCCTACACCGGGATGTCGATGGTCGTGGCCATTTCGTAAAATGATGCCAAGGATATCCGGGACAACGGTCATTAAACCCCCAAAGGCTTATAAGAAACAAAACTGTTTAAATGAGCCGATCATATTATTTAATTAACCACCTAAGCGATGGAAGAATACAATGCTCAATCAAGCGGTATTAATATACCGTAACCCAAGCCCATATAGGGGAAATAAGTTAAAGTATTTACCTTTGCAAGTATATTTCCTTAATTTGGATTAAATCACCGATAGCTTTTACTGGGGCTCCTAATCTGGAACGAAGGTTTTAATTAACCTCTTAGAAACCTAACGAGTCTTTATAATGGCCGTAGCCTAGACCGGTTGGTTCCGATATATATAGATATGGTTTAATCGCGCGAAAAGGCGAAAACCGAGAATGGAGTGTGATTCTGACCCAACAAGTTCAGAGACTTGTTTTATATGGGTTTATGGTTCACACTCTGGAATTTGGGGTTCAAATAATATAATTTGACCCGTATCGGCTAATTTATGAAAACTAGTTTCATAAGCCGAACCGTGCGCGCAATAGGCGAAACGGTTAATCATGAGAGTCGCACGCTTATTTCCTAAGTCAATATGCCTTAAAGAAGTTATGGTATCAGTAGGATACCTTCCGTGATGCCCGTAACGAGTTTTAGTTAATATTACGCCCCGTAGGGACTTTTCGGTCATTTTAAAGTCTTTAAAAGGGCTTTTCGAGTTCTACAGGAAATCTGAGTTTCCCGAACAGCTTATAAAGCTTAAAATACTTTATTTATTATTTAAAATCAGTAGCAACTGGAATCGGGTCAAAAGACCTTGTAGAACTCATGTTTTGGCCGAAAAGGGCATATTCGGTATTTACCGAACCGTAGCCATAACCGCAGGTTATGAGCAAGGTAAAAATTATTAAAAATCTTTAAAATTCCCAAAATATTATTTTAATACAGTGGGTAAAAGTTTTTGTGACGAAATCTTGGGTTAGATGGGCGTTATGCTAATTGCGCCGTTAATTACTAAAGTTTACTTTAAATGCGCCATTTAGCATAACTCTCATTCTAGACCTCGGATTGACGTGAAACTTTAAGGACATGCTTATAATTTAATAAGCAAGGTTATGGTCCGTTCACGTGTCCGAAATACTCGTTTTATTTTCAAAAGGCCGTTACGGTCAACTTTTAGGCGATTAACGAAAACACGTAAAAGACTCAGATAACTCATGAACCGATCACAGAGGTTTATACCATGATGTAACCTGGTCCTAAGAGAGTCCTAAGGTATATCTATACCTCATTAAAACGGGTCAGAACTGAAGTCAATGCAAAAGTCAAACTTTTGCGACATTCGGCTCCGAACCGGTTCAATATAGCAAATGGTCGATTCAAACGAGCGCAAACAAGTTTATATACTTAATATCATATTTTATGAGTGTCAAAACAGGTTTCTTAGTATGTACATTACAGATTATGCATAAATCGCTAAAATAGCTTTCTGTTGACTTTTTAACCGCACGTTTGACTCGATATTTGACATAGTTAGAGTGGTGATTGTCACACCCCCAAAATCCACATGCGGAACACCACCGCTTGGAGGCGTGACTGACCAGGATCCAGCCACCAATTATACTGAGCATTGATTAATAGTAGAAATATTTGCTATCCAAAGTAGTTAGCAACATCGTAGTTTAAGTTCGATAATTAGTTTAACAAAACAGCGGAAGCATAAACCAAATAGTTTTAAAGATAGTTCTTAGTTCAAGATAATTAAACCCAACACACGGGTTTTGACGAACACTACACATCCCCAAGCAGCAGCTCCTCAGTCACTGGATACCTGCAAAGCATGCAGTAAGGGGTCAACAATAATGCTGAGTGAGTTCACTAGTTGTCCAGTTTTAGTTTACCAAAAACTTAAGTTGTTTAGATAAAACATTTATAATCACGTTGTGGGGAGCCACCCCATCTGTAAGCTCACTAAACTGTAGATACTGAAACTGTTGACGGAATGTTATCGTGCCCCGAGTCAATGTCTATCGTCATTGACCATGTTGCAAGGTCTACTAGTTCACGCCCGATCTCCCCCGGTCACGGTGTGAGGTTGTCAAACCTAATAGCGCTATCAACTAATAACCCGTTCGCCCCTGGCGATTAATCGGTACTGTAAGCAGGGACTTAAAGTGATAGAGTTTCGTTTAGCATGGCTAGTTGTGATTCATAAATAATATCCAAACGTATCTCCCCCGGAGATAGTAATTACCCATTCTGTTTTCCCCAGGAGTAATGGGTCAAAAGTGTTTTCCCCAAAGTTGGTAGTTTGTTCGTGTCCCTCCGCGGGACGCATGCTTTTAGTGTGTGAACTCACCTTGGGTTGCTCGACAGATTAGGTTACTTGTCAAACACGTTGGTCACCACGTCCTAGCATGGTTACCGGTATAGGTCAGGTTTGGTGTACAAGCATTCCCGTAAAGACTTACACATAACTAACACGTAGCACGCATACAAGTAAACAGTCATGGGGTTATTGGGCCGGCCCTAACATTCACACATTCAAACAGAACACATAGTCCAGTTAACAGGTAGCCCATAATACACACATTCTGGCCCAATAACCAAAGTGGACAGCCCAGTCGCAACAAGGTGGTCTCGAGTCGCAACCAGGAGGTCTC
The DNA here is from genome assembly GCF_002127325.2 of Helianthus annuus. NCBI lineage: Eukaryota > Viridiplantae > Streptophyta > Magnoliopsida > Asterales > Asteraceae > Helianthus > Helianthus annuus. Next base: position 115,557,511 of record NC_035437.2, on the reverse strand, counting down.
GGCTTGTCATGCTGTGGTTGCGAGTCGCAACCGCCTGGTCTCGAGTTGTCACGCTATGGTTGCGAGTCGCAACCGTCGTAGTCTCGAGTCGCAACCGTTGCAGTTTCGAGTTGTCATGTTGTGGTTGCGAGTCGCAACTGTGTGGTTACGAGTCGTAATGCTGTCCTTTCATGTTCACGTGTTGATTCAGATACATCAGTCCAAATTGTACTATGAAATCAGGCCCAAATCGAGTAATAGCCAATAAGGTTTCACTAACACTTTTCCTAATCTAACCATTAGTAAACATGGATCAAACATTGCCCTTTTTAAACCTTCAAACCATATTCAACAAGTTCATCACAAGTTCATAGATTTCTAGGGTTTTCATCTTAACATAATCATACATTTTTGAACCGAAAATCCCATATTTCATCAAGATCATCATGCAAGAACAAGAAAGCATTCATTTTATAACCTTGAACATAGTTTGGTTGGCCATAATCATCCTTCAATCACCATTCTTTTAGCCATTTTAAACATGTTGTCAAGCTTTCATACATAAGGGTTTACACATATAGTCAAACTTCACAAATCCTCCTAAAAATCATGCATAACATTTCTAAACTAAGCTCTTTCTAGTTCATACAACACACAAAATTTCTACACACAAAGAACACTAACCGGTTATGAAGAAGGTGCCGAAATGAAGGAAGAAAATGAGAGAATGGAATGTCCGACTTGTGGTGATGATCTTGACCGAGTTTCTTGACCGAGATCCTACCGATTTGCTCCAAGCTTGAACCGAGATTAAGGAGAGAAAGTAGTGTTGTTGAGGGTTTCTAGTGAGAGAGGAGGTGTGTGTGTTTGTGGTAACTAAAGAATGAAGAATGAGGGGAAGTTGGGTTCTTATACCAAGTATCAAATAGGCTAAGGGGGGTTTCGGCCCATGCCGGTTACGGCCCACTCGAGACCGAGTGGCCCACTCGAAACCGAGTGGTTGCGAGTCATGGTCTCGACTCACATATATATATATATATATAGTACATACATACAACACATATCATGCAAAAGATCATGTTTTCATTTAATAACATATATATATACACAAAATATTACAAGGTGTTCGTTCGGAAAAACCTAGAGTGTCACATTATCCCCAAGTTTTAAGAACTTTCGTCCCGAAAGTTAAGGCAGCCACTGTCAAGCTAGAGTGTTTTAGCGGGGTGTCACATCATCCCCCCGTTAGTTTGGAATTTCGTCCCGAAATTCAGTTGTAGCTTCAGTGCTGGGGTTTTCGTTTGGGAACAACTGGGGATACTTGGACTTCATCTGGTCTTCCCGCTCCCAGGTAAACTCTGGGCCACGCCGTGAGTTCCAACGAACTCGCACAAGAGGTATTTGGCTACTTTTGAGGGTTTTGATCTCTCGATCCGTGACCTCAATCGGTTCCTCAGTGAAGTGTAGCTGTTCATCAATAGTGAGTTCCTTGAAAGGAATTATGAGTGTTTCATCTGACAGACACTTCTTCAGATTAGACACGTGAAAAACATTGTGTACTGCACTCAGCTCAGTAGGCAGGTTCAATCTATAAGCAACCTTACCGATTTTCTCGGTAATTTCGAATGGTCCAACATATCGCGGATTCAGCTTGCCCCGTTTACCGAAACGAACCACACCCTTCCAGGGTGAGACTTTAAGTAGAACCCGGTCCCCGACCTGGAATTCTAGCGGTTTCCTACGCTTATCAGCGTAGCTTTTCTGACGGTCACGAGCTGCCGCCATGCGTTGCCTGATCTGGGCAATCTTTTCCGTGGTGTCTACCACCAGTTCTGGGCCTGTGAGTTGACTGTCACCGACTTCCGCCCAGCAAAGAGGTGATCGGCATTTACGACCGTACAATGCCTCAAAAGGTGCCGCCTGAATACTAGTGTGGTAGCTGTTATTGTAGGAGAATTCCACCAGCGGTAGATGCTTCTCCCAGTTCTTGCCAAAATCGATCACACATGCCCTAAGCATGTCTTCCAGGGTTTGGATGGTGCGTTCAGACTGCCCATCCGTTTGTGGGTGATAAGCGGTGCTCATGTCCAAACGTGAGCCAAAGGATTTGTGCATAGCTTGCCACAACTCGGAAGTAAAGCGAGCGTCTCGGTCGGAAATAATAGAAGTTGGCACCCCGTGCCTCGAGACTACTTCCTTTAAATAGATTTCTGCCAAGGTAGAAAACTTGTCCGTTTCCTTAATGGCCAGAAAGTGTGCAGACTTAGTCAATCGATCTACTATCACCCAAATAGTGTCATTCCCGCGTTGGGATCTAGGTAGCCCTGTAACAAAATCCATGGAAATTTGCTCCCATTTCCACTTCGGGATTTCGGGTTGCTGGAGTAAGCCTGCTGGTTTCTGATACTCAGTCTTGACTCTTGCGCAGGTCAAACATTTGCTAACGTATGCTGCTATGTGGGCCTTCATGCCAGGCCACCAGTAAGTGGACCTTAAGTCGTAGTACATCTTATCGGAACCAGGATGTACTGAATAACGGGACTTATGGGCTTCGTCCATCACAAGTTCTCGTAGATCCCCGTAAAGTGGGACCCAAATGCGCCCTGTCACATAGTATGCGCCGTCTTCTTTTTGCTCTAGTCGTTGTCTCGATCCTCGCAGGGATTCAGCCCTGACGTTTTCCGGTTTCAAAGCTTCAATCTGAGCATTTCGAATCTGCGTAGGAAGATTAGACCGGATGGTAAGTTGTAATGCTCGCACGCGCTTGGGCATAGTGTCTTTTCGGCTGAGGGCGTCTGCCACGACATTGGCCTTGCCCGGATGGTACTTGATGGCGCATTCATAATCATTCAGGAGTTCGACCCATCGACGTTGTCGCATGTTTAATTCCTTTTGCTTGAAGATATGCTCGAGACTCCTGTGATCGGTGTAAATGGTGCACTTGGTACCGTACAGGTAATGTCTCCATATCTTAAGCGCAAAGATCACTGCTCCTAGTTCCAAGTCGTGCGTAGTGTAGTTCCTTTCGTGCGTCTTAAGTTGTCGAGAGGCGTAAGCAATAACTTTGTCACGTTGCATTAGCACACAACCGAGCCCATGGATAGATGCATCGCAGTAAACCACAAAGTCGTCAGTGCCTTCAGGCAACGAGAGAATAGGAGCACTACAGAGGTTATCCTTTAGTTTCTGAAATGCGGTCTCCTGTGCTTCACCCCATTTATAAACCATACCCTTCTGAGTAAGAGCCGTGAGAGGCTGAGCGATCTTTGAAAATCCCATGATAAATCTTCGATAGTATCCCGCTAGTCCTAAGAATTGGCGGACTTCGGTCGGAGTCTTAGGGGTAGGCCAATTCTTTATAGAGTCGATCTTTGCAGGGTCGACGTGAATTCCATCCTTGTTAACCACGTGCCCAAGGAAATGGACTTCTCGAAGCCAGAAGTCGCATTTCGAGAACTTGGCATACAGTTGCTCATTGCGAAGGAGTTCGAGGATAAGGCGCAGGTGCTGTTCATGCTCTTCTTGACTTTTCGAGTAGATCAGGATGTCGTCTATAAACACGATCACAAATTTGTCGAGGTAAGGTTTGCACACTCGGTTCATGAGATCCATGAATACCGCGGGCGCGTTGGTCATTCCAAAGGGCATGACAAGGAATTCATAGTGACCATAACGAGTCCTGAATGTAGTTTTGGAGATGTCTTCATTACGGACTCTCAGCTGATGATAGCCCGATCGTAAGTCGATCTTAGAGTAGTAGCTCGATCCTTGCAACTGATCGAATAGGTCGTCGATTCGCGGGAGAGGGTAACGATTCTTGATGGTAACTTTGTTCAGCTCACGATAGTCAATGCACATTCGGAACGTGCCATCCTTCTTCTTAACAAAGAGTACCGGTGCTCCCCAGGGTGATGAACTAGGGCGGATAAACCCTTTATCCAATAGTTCCTGTAGTTGAGTAGAGAGTTCCTTCAATTCCGCGGGGGCTAGTCGATAAGGCGCACGAGCTATGGGCGCTGCTCCGGGAGCTAGCTCGATTTGGAATTCGACCTGACGGTGGGGAGGGAGTCCAGGTAATTCTTCAGGAAATACCTCGGGGTAGTCACGCACCACTGGAAAATCTTCGATCCTCTTCTCCTTTTCCTGCGTGTTGGTGACAAGTGCTAAGATAGCGGTGTGCCCTTTTCGTAAACACTTCTGGGCCTTCAAGAACGAGATAACGCCGGAGATTTCTCCGCCTTTGCCACCTTGTACAATGAGGGGTTTGCCAGAACGGCGGGGAATACGAACTGCTTTCTCTTGACAGAGGATCTCAGCGCGATGTTTGGATAACCAATCCATACCGATGACGACGTTGAAGCTTCCAAGAGTAACAGGGAAAAGATCGATGCTAAACGTCTGACCAGACAGTTCTAGTTTGCAGCCTTTGATAACATGTGAGGCCTCGATGTTTCTACCATTAGTTAACTCGACGATATGAGGAGAACTTAGTAACGAAAGCGGACGCTTAAGCTTCTTACTAACACGTAGGGACACATAACTAGCATCGGCTCCAGAATCAAATAACACAGAAACATAACAATCATCGAGTAGGAACTTACCCGCCACGACATTGGGGTCATTCCTCGCTTCTCCAGCTCCAATCACAAAAGCCCTTCCTCTAGCACCATTCCCAGCATTGTTGTTCTGATCGTTGTTTCCAGCTCCCTGATTGTTGTTGCGGTTCTGGTTTAGTTCAGGGCAATTCTTCTTATAGTGCCCCTCAGCTCCACACTGGAAACAACCCTTAGCGTTCCCGTGATGTTGTTGCTGCTGGTTCTGCCCCATGGGACGTGGACTCCTACAGTCCTTGGCCTCATGCCCCATCTTGTTACATCGTTGACACTGACTTTTCCCACACTGCCCACTGTGATGTCGATTGCACTTGTTGCACTTGGGGTGGTTACCACGATAGCCACCCTGTTGTTGAGTGCCCTTGTTGTTTTCAGTTTTCCTCTGCTGAGCTGGGGCCTGAGTGGGGTTAGCATCCTTGCTTTGATTTCCTTCCCACTTACGCTTGTTGTCACTAGAAGTTCCGACAGTAGCACTGATCCTTTTGGGCAACCTGCCCTCTTCTACGGCCTGATCAGTAAGTTTGTGAGCAAGTCGAACGATTGGCTGAATGGTAGTGAGGTTGGCTGAAGTTACATGGCTTCGAATTTCTGGGGCCAAACCCTTGACGTACAACTCGATCCTTCGATACATGGGTCGAGACATGTTTGGGCAAAGGGCAGCATAGTCATTGGACAGCTTGGTGTAGGTTTCAATCTCTGACCCAACCATCTTAAGCGCATAGTACTCGTTCTCAAGCTTGTGGATGTCATCCCGGTGACAGTACTCCTCCTTAATCATGTCCTTGAAATCCTCCCACGCAGTAGCATTAGCAGTTTCCAAACCAAACATCTGAATTTGCGCCTTCCACCAAGAAAGCGCGTTTCCTTCAAGCGTAGCAGTAGCAAACTTCACCCAATTCGCAGGGGGACACTCACAGATAGCAAAGACAGCTTCAACTTTCTCAATCCAGTGCAGAAGACCTATGGCACCCTCAGTGCCGTTGAAAGGGAGAGGCTTGCAATCCATGAAAGTTTTGAAGGTACACACGAGTGGTTGCGCAGGTGCATGCTGACCTGTTCGTGAGAAGCGAAGCGTACAGATTTAGGGATAAAAGGCGATGTGGCGGTAGGATCTAACATCCTAGGGTAACGAGTTTACCTCCAGGGTGAGCTGCGAAAGCTGCAGCCACCGTGTTAAGTAGGTTAGTGAATTGAGCCTGAGTCATGTTGATGTTTCCTCTTCCACGTCCACTCATTGTCTTCATAATCAGAAAACACAGTATGAGTGTGATGTCGTAATGTAGCGAGAATGAGATAGAAGAGAGAGGTGTATCTATCTAATTAGGCACACTAGTACGTATAACAAAACAGTAAACATAAGGTAAGCAATCATGTAAACACTAGTCCGAGCTATGAGGTCTAATGTGTTGAGCCTTGCACTTGGAGTGTAGTGTCGTCGCGAGTCACAGGTTATAGTCTGGTTTTTCCCAAAAAGATTTTCCCCTTTTTAAAACCAAGTTCACTATAACCAATGGCTCTGATACCAATCTGTCACACCCCCAAAATCCACATGCGGAACACCACCGCTTGGAGGCGTGACTGACCAGGATCCAGCCACCAATTATACTGAGCATTGATTAATAGTAGAAATATTTGCTATCCAAAGTAGTTAGCAACATCGTAGTTTAAGTTCGATAATTAGTTTAACAAAACAGCGGAAGCATAAACCAAATAGTTTTAAAGATAGTTCTTAGTTCAAGATAATTAAACCCAACACACGGGTTTTGACGAACACTACACATCCCCAAGCAGCAGCTCCTCAGTCACTGGATACCTGCAAAGCATGCAGTAAGGGGTCAACAATAATGCTGAGTGAGTTCACTAGTTGTCCAGTTTTAGTTTACCAAAAACTTAAGTTGTTTAGATAAAACATTTATAATCACGTTGTGGGGAGCCACCCCATCTGTAAGCTCACTAAACTGTAGATACCGAAACTGTTGACGGAATGTTATCGTGCCCCGAGTCAATGTCTATCGTCATTGACCATGTTGCAAGGTCTACTAGTTCACGCCCGATCTCCCCCGGTCACGGTGTGAGGTTGTCAAACCTAATAGCGCTATCAACTAATAACCCGTTCGCCCCCGGCGATTAATCGGTACTGTAAGCAGGGACTTAAAGTGATAGAGTTTCGTTTAGCATGGCTAGTTGTGATTCATAAATAATATCCAAACGTATCTCCCCCGGAGATAGTAATTACCCATTCTGTTTTCCCCAGGAGTAATGGGTCAAAAGTGTTTTCCCCAAAGTTGGTAGTTTGTTCGTGTCCCTCCGCGGGACGCACGCTTTTAGTGTGTGAACTCACCTTGGGTTGCTCGGCAGATTAGGTTACTTGTCAAACACGTTGGTCACCACGTCCTAGCATGGTTACCGGTATAGGTCAGGTTTGGTGTACAAGCATTCCCGTAAAGACTTACACATAACTAACACGTAGCACGCATACAAGTAAACAGTCATGGGGTTATTGGGCCGGCCCTAACATTCACACATTCAAACAGAACACATAGTCCAGTTAACAGGTAGCCCATAATACACACATTCTGGCCCAATAACCAAAGTGGACAGCCCAGTCGCAACAAGGTGGTCTCGAGTCGCAACCAGGAGGTCTCGGCTTGTCATGCTGTGGTTGCGATTCGCAACCGCGTGGTCTCGAGCTGTCACGCTATGGTTGCGAGTCGCAACCGTCGTAGTCTCGAGTCGCAACCGTTGCAGTTTCGAGTTGTCATGTTGTGGTTGCGAGTCGCAACTGTGTGGTTGCGAGTCGTAATGCTGTCCTTTCATGTTCACGTGTTGATTCAGATACATCAGTCCAAATTGTACTATGAAATCAGGCCCAAATCGAGTAATAGCCAATAAGGTTTCACTAACACTTTTCCTAATCTAACCATTAGTAAACATGGATCAAACATTGCCCTTTTTAAACCTTCAAACCATATTCAACAAGTTCATCACAAGTTCATAGATTTCTAGGGTTTTCATCTTAACATAATCATACATTTTTGAACCGAAAATCCCATATTTCATCAAGATCATCATGCAAGAACAAGAAAGCATTCATTTTATAACCTTGAACATAGTTTGGTTGGCCATAATCATCCTTCAATCACCGTTCTTTTAGCCATTTTAAACATGTTGTCAAGCTTTCATACATAAGGGTTTACACATATAGTCAAACTTCACAAATCCTCCTAAAAATCATGCATAACATTTCTAAACTAAGCTCTTTCTAGTTCATACAACACACAAAATTTCTACACACAAAGAACACTAACCGGTTATGAAGAAGGTGCCGAAATGAAGGAAGAAAATGAGAGAATGGAATGTCCGACTTGTGGTGATGATCTTGACCGAGTTTCTTGACCGAGATCCTACCGATTTGCTCCAAGCTTGAACCGAGATTAAGGAGAGAAAGTAGTGTTGTTGAGGGTTTCTAGTGAGAGAGGAGGTGTGTGTGTTTGTGGTAACTAAAGAATGAAGAATGAGGGGAAGTTGGGTTCTTATACCAAGTATCAAATAGGCTAAGGGGGGTTTCGGCCCATGCCGGTTACGGCCCACTCGAGACCGAGTGGCCCACTCGAAACCGAGTGGTTGCGAGTCATGGTCTCGACTCACATATATATATATATATAGTACATACATACAACACATATCATGCAAAAGATCACGTTTTCATTTAATAACATATATATATACACAAAATATTACAAGGTGTTCGTTCGGAAAAACCTAGAGTGTCACAGTGATCAGGGGGAACCCTTTTAGAGGTTTATTACCCACATAATTACCTACTCAAAACTACTTTTGATCCGTCATAAGACTGAACCATTTGCAAGTTATTGTAATGACAACCGTTAGTTACGACGGTTGTGTTTATAGGCTAAAACTATGGAAATGTAAGACCAAAATGGGTATGAACGACTTACAGCAGTTGTATCTTGCTTAGAGAGCAAAAGAGAATGCTAGAGAGCTTCTTAGAATGATCAGATAGTGTGTTTTGTGTTGTGTGAATGTTATGAGCTCAAAGTGGCTATTTATAGTGAAGTAAAGCTCTCTAGTTCACTACACAACAACCTACACTGATCATGATGATGGGTAGATGTCTCCTGAGTGATATGGGTCGAGTAGGGGGCGCCCATGCCTCATTTATTGGAGATTGATCGTTCATAATGCTCAAAAGTCAAGAAAACACCAACTTTCTGCATCTGGGCGTCTCACGCGACCCGCATGGGAGTTCCCATGCACTTTAACGCGGGTCGCCTGAGTTTAAGAAATCAGACGCGTAATTGAGGTGGCTCGCGACCCGCCTACACTTAGGCGATTATTTAACGCGGGTCGCGAGAGGCCAGATTTCCAGAAACTTTAAATCTTTTGAAATGATTACGAAATCCTGGTAATTAATAACGAAATCTTTCGTAATGATTTACCTGACCTTTCGGGTTCGAAGGGGTAACTTTGCGGTTTGGCCCTCGGTTATTTACCGATAGGGGCCTCGTGTTATTTACCCGCATTATTAAGTCCCTGATTAGTTTATTAATTATTCAGAAAGTCTTAACTTTCATTATTGACGCTTTTAATCCTTCTCTTATGAATTCGATCGTAATTTTCTCGTTTCATAACGAAACTTTGCGAAAGTTATATATTATATTTTGGTGAGGGTATAATACCGTTACAAAGCCTTGGGAACGTTAAAGGGTCACTCAGAGGTATAATTAAACATGTTGACACAGTTAACCCCTGTAGCTTGTAATCTCTCACTTTCTTTCGTGTTTCGTTTTCGTACGATCTATGATACATTCGTTTGAAGGTTCAAGCATTTATTTAGGGTTACTATTCAGTATATTTACCCTTGTTGACATTTATAACCCTCGAATTTATATACCTTCAAGGTTTGTCAAAATTAGTCCTTTATTTAATATCAATGCCACGTGTAAACAAATGACACGTGTTAACACATTATTGGACGCAAAAATTCGAGGTGTTACATCCTCACCCCCTTAAAATAAATCTCGACCCGAGATTTACTCAAATAAATAGGGGTACTTTTCTTTCATTGTTTCTTCGACTTCCCACGTATATTCGGGACCTCTACGAGCATCCCATTTTACCTTTACAATCGGCACGTGTTTCCTTCGAAGCTTCTTCACCTGTCGATCTTCAATCGACAAAGGTTTTTCTATAAACTTTAAGCTCTCATCTATATGCACATCTGTGTGTGGAATCACCAACGATTCATCGGCGAAGCACTTTTTGAGATTGCAGATGTGGAACACATTGTGAATTCCATTGAGCTCTTCAGGCAAGTTCAACTTATAGGCGACTGACCCGACCCGTTCAATGACCTCAAAAGGTCCTATGTATCTCGGACTCAGTTTGCCTTTCTTGCCGAAACGCATCACCCCCTTCCAGGGTGATACCTTAAGCAACACTTTTTCACCTACTTCGAAGTGAAGATCCTTACGTTTTGGATCAGCGTAGCTTTTCTGCCTATCGCGGGCAGCCTTGAGACGTTCCCGGATCTGGACAATCTTGTCCGTTGTCTGGAAAACAATCTCTGGTCCTGATAATTGGACCTCCCCTACTTCCGCCCAACAAACAGGCGATCTACATTTCCTACCATATAATGTCTCGAAAGGCGCAGCCTTTATGCTGGTGTGGTAGCTATTATTGTAGGAGAATTCGATCAGGGGTAGATTCTTATCCCAGTTACCGCCTAAATCGATTGCACATGCACGAAGCATGTCTTCTAGCGTTTGGATAGTACGCTCACTTTGACCGTCCGTCTGTGGATGGTAAGCCGTACTAAAGTTTAAACGCGTGCCCAAAGATTGCTGGAAACTCTTCCAGAAATGAGACGTGTACCTGGTATCCCTGTCCGAGATAATAGTCACACGTATGCCGTGTAAGGCTACAATCTTATCAACATAAAGTTGGGCTAACATATCGGAGCTATATGTCTCCTTGATGGGTAGAAAATGAGCTGATTTCGTCAGCCTATCAACTATGACCCATATTGTATCGTTTCCTTTCCTGGTTTTGGGTAACTTGGTTATGAAGTCCATAGTTACGCATTCCCACTTCCATTCGGGAAGTTCAGGCTGTTGTAGCAAGCCAGACGGCTTTTGGTGCTCGGCTTTGACTTGAGCACAAGTCAAGCACTTTGCCACATGGGCGGCTACAGACTTTTTCAAGCCTATCCACCAATAATTTTCCTTTAAATCTTGATACATCTTATCAGCACCAGGATGAACTGAGTATTTGGAACTATGGGCTTCCTGGAGAACAACATCTCGTAGTCCTCCATAAATCGGAACCCATATACGTCCGTTTAGCCTCAAGATTCCATCCTTGCTAAGAGTCAACTGCTCCTCAGTTACTCCTAGCTTTTCCTTTGGATAGTTAGCTTCCAACACAGCCTCTCGCTGTGCAGCTAATATCCTTTCAATTAGATTGTTCTTGACTTCAATGCTCTTGGCATTGATTCGAATGGGTTTTACCCTTTCCTTTCTGCTCAAGGCATCGGCGACTACATTCGCCTTGCCGGGATGGTACCTGATCTCGCAGTCATAATCATTCAGGGTCTCCATCCAACGGCGCTGTCTCATGTTCAACTCTTTCTGGTTGAACAGGTGTTGGAGGCTTTTGTGATCAGAATAAATCACAAATTTAATACCATAAAGGTAGTGCCTCCACAACTTCAGTGCAAATACAACGGCACCCAACTCCAAATCATGGGTGGTGTAATTCTTTTCGTGCACCTTTAATTGCCTCGAAGCATAGGCAATCACCTTGCCCTTCTGCATAAGCACACACCCCATGCCCGTGTGTGACGCATCGCAGTAAACTACGAATTCATCTGTACCTTCCGGTAATGTCAACACAGGTGCGTTGCTTAGCTTTTGCTTCAGTATTTCGAAGGACTCTTGCTGCTTTGGGCCCCAAATGTACTTTTCTTTCTTCTTGGTCAAGGAAGTCAAGGGCGCAGCAATCCTCGAAAAATTTTCAATAAATCTCCGGTAGTATCCTGCTAACCCCAGGAAGCTACGGATTTCGGTAGGCGTCTTTGGCTCTTGCCAGTTCATGACTGCCTCTACCTTAGCGGGATCTACTTGAATACCACGCTCACTCACAACGTGTCCTAAAAACTGAACCTCTCGTAGCCAGAATTCACATTTCGAGAATTTGGCGTAGAGTTTCTCACGCTGTAGTAATTCGAGAATGCAACGGAGGTGCTTCTCGTGGTCTGCTTGGTTCTTAGAATATATAAGGATATCGTCGATGAAGACTATGACAAATTTGTCCAAATACGGCTTGCAGACGCGATTCATGAGATCCATGAACGCAGCCGGTGCATTTGTGAGCCCAAAACGCATCACTAGGAACTCGTAATGACCATAGCGAGTCCTAAATGCTGTCTTATGTACATCCTCATCTCTGACCCTTAGTTGATGATAACCCGACCTTAAGTCGATCTTTGAGAAGTAGCTCGTTCCTTGCAGCTGATCGAACAGATCATCGATCCTCGGCAAAGGATATCTGTTCTTTATGGTAACTTTATTTAGCTCTCGGTAGTCGATGCACAACCGCATCGATCCGTCCTTCTTCTTTACAAATAGGACTGGTGCTCCCCAGGGAGATGAACTAGGTCTGATAAAACCTTTCGCCAGCAGTTCATCCAACTGGGTCCTCAGTTCTTTCATTTCCGTTGGAGCTAGCCTGTAAGGTGCTCTTGCTATCGGAGCCGCTCCAGGAATGATGTCTATTCTGAACTCTACTTGTCTATCTGGTGGCAAACCAGGTAGTTCTTCAGGAAAAACCTCGGGATATTCAGAAATGACAGGAAGATCCTCGATCTTCGGCTTCGGTTCTTCAATTATCACCTGAGCCATGTAAATTACACAGCCTCTGTTCAAACACCTTGAAGCTTTGAGCATAGATACGTCCTCGGGTAACCCGTACTGCGTATCTCCTCGAATGGTAAGCGATTCACCACTCGGAGTCTTTAAAACTATCTGCCTCTTGCCGCAAATGATTTGGGCCTGGTTATGGGATAACCAGTCCATGCCTAGCACAATGTCAAAACCCGCTAATTTGAAGGGAAGTAGAGATAAAGGAAAAGAATGGTTCCTAATGGACATTTCACATCCTTCTAGAACAGTTGAGACGGTTTCTATCGTGTCGTCTGCTAACTCTACTTCGTATGTCATATCAAGGGTTTTGATAGGCATATTTAGTAATTGGCAAAATTTCTGGTCTACAAAGGATTTATCAGCGCCAGAATCGAATAGTACTCTTGCAAATATATTATTTACGAGGAAAGTACCTGTAAGCACATTGTCGTTCTGGACTGCTTCCTTTGCATCCATGCGAAAAACTCTCGCATTTGACTTCTTTGTCTCTTCCGCCTTCTTGGCATACTTTGGGCAGTTACTCTTGATATGCCCCTTTTCATTACAACCATAGCAGGTTGCATCCTTGATCTTTTTGCACTCCACAGTCTTATGATCCTTGGACTTGCATAGTCCACAGGAAGGAGTCTTTGATTGCGACTGTGAGTTCGATGCAAATCTACATTTCCCAGAGTGGGGTTTCTTGCAGATTTTGCAGTTGGGCCTTTCACCAGCTTGCCCATCCTTCTTTGCCTCCGACCCTCTTTTGCCTTCACCGCTTCCACGGTGCTTCTTCCCTGATCTTCGTGAGGTATCATCCTCACGTTTTCTCTTCTCAGCCTCCTTGTTCCTTAGAGTCCTCAGACGGACAGCGTCTAAGGTGAGAGACAAGGAGAGGTCAGTAACTGACCTGAAGGTCGTCGGCCGAGAGGCCTTTACACTCGCCTTTATCGCAGGCTCCAAGCCCCCAATGAAACGGGCAATTCTTCGAGGTTCTGGTGTCACAAGGTATGGGACCAAGCGAGACATCGTATTGAAGCTCGTCAAATATGCCTGGCAGTCCAGGTTCGTCATCACCAGTGACACAAAGTCAGCCTCGATCTTCTCAACCTCATGCTGAGGGCAGTAGTTTTCCTTAATGAGAGCAATAAATTCCTCCCATGTCATCTTGTACAAAGCAGACTTACCAGATGCCTGCACCAACGCCCTCCACCATGCCAGGGCCTCGCCCTTAAATGATTGGGACACATACTTCACCACATCCCTCGCTGCACACCCGCTGATGTCCACTATAGTGTCCATCTCATCTAGCCAGGTGATACAATCAACAGCACCTTTCTCCCCTGTAAATTCCCGGGGCTTACAAGATACAAAGTATTTGTAGGTGCAACCCTTAGCATTTGATGCATCAGTATATTCTCTATCGCGATGAACGCTGTTCTCAGTGGACGAGTGTTTGTCGTCATCTTTCTTGGGTTCAGAGGGTGGTTTGGAGTGTGTATTTGGTTTAGAGGGTGGTTTTGACACGGTTCTGCCTTGGGACTCAGTATATTGACGATCAAGAGCTGCCTGAACAGCATTGTCAATCAGAGCCTTCAGTTGTGCGCCTGTCAATTGCACTGGCGTATTGTCGTAGTCATCATCATTAGTATGGCTATTTTCTCCGTTGGGATCCGCCATTGTAACTTGAATATGTTACAGAAGATAACAAAATTTTATTCAGGAGATTATTATATAATTGTCTTTTATTACAATTTGTCAACCATGGTACCGAGACCATATTTGGTTAACTTATTACTTCATTACATATTAGGATTTGAATATATCCTATTTCAGCTATATAAATAGTATTGGCGGCATAAAGCCTAATCATGATGATGTTTTATAATATTAGCCGAGATTTCAGAGAATCAAAGGCATAGAGATTTGAACCGTAGTTCTTTTATCTCTTTCTGACAGGGAGTCATAGACCACCACTGCCCTTTTGTCTTTATAAGACAATTATTACGGCCCATAGGCACTATACCTCTAATGGATGTTTTAATATAGTTGGCCCGTAGGCACTACATCTCTAATGGATGTTTTAATATGGTTGGCCCGTAGGCACTACATCTCTAACGGATGTTTTTAGTAATACTGGCCCGTAGGCACTACATCACTAATGGATGTTTTAATAATACTGGCCCGTAGGCATTACATCACTAATGGATGTTTTAATAATACTGGCCCGTAGGCACTACATCACTAATGGATGTTTTAATAATACTGGCCCGTAGGCACTACATCACTAATGGATGTTTTAATAATACTGGCCCGTAGGCACTACATCACTAATGGATGCTTTAATAATACTGGCCCGTAGGCACTACATCACTAATGGATGCTTTAATAATACTGATCACTTTTATTGGTGATTTAACCCACGATTTATAAATCATTTAGTTGGGTTTTGAAATCCTTAAAGGATTATCGTATAAGAATGACGTGCGTGATTTTAACGAATCACATCTGCCATGAAGGTTAACATGCGTACAGAGGTTAATAGGGAATCAGAATCTTCTCAATTAGGTCGTACCATCTTGACTGGATCTTAAAAGACACCAAGCTAGGTTTCACCTTTTAAGATTCTTTATTTAGGCAGATCAATTAAAAGGATTGGTTTTGATTTATTTCATACATATTAAAACAAAACTCATAACATAAATTCCATAATCTCAAATACAATTACATATTGCCCTAAACGGGTCTTTCAAATAGTACATACCTCCTTAGAGGTATAAAATAAGTGATAAGTCCACGCAGGGACTAATACAAGATAGGTGTCCTTGCAAGGACTAAAAGATAAGTCCTCGTAGGGACTGAAATACGATAAGTGTCCACGCAGGGACTTATTTCAAAATAGAAATTTCATTAGTACAACTATTAAGGGCTAATGGTCACGTTTCTTCTTTTTGCCCTTTAGTAGGTTCGCCAAGCCTTTGAGAAATCCTCGGTGGCTCTTTTTCTCTTCTTCGAACTCTCTCTCCACTCGATCTAGTCGATGGAGTATTTCTTCCTGTTCAGGAGGAGAGAAACGTGGTTGTGGTGCTTGTTGCGGAACTGGAGGTCTGGGAGGTATTGGATACCCATGAGCTGAGTAGTCCGGTGGTCCCATGTTTCCATGTGCTCCGTCAGGGTAGCGCGCATTATATCTAGCCGACACCACATATGGGTCGCGCTCATAGCCGTAGTTGTATTGTGCTTGTGACGGTTCGAACGGGTTGTAAGCCGTCGGACCCGTGTAAGCAGGTATGGGTTGGTCATACCCAAATGGTGGCGAATTTTGTGCAGCTGGTGCGGAGTTCGCCTCCTGTATAGGACTTGAAGGTCCTTCTTCTTGTAGTGGCGGATAGTGGCTACTACTAGAATGTCGAGGAGTGCTGAAGTGGATACCCCCTCATCCTCGTGTAGACATACGAGCATTTGTCCTCCTACGCCTTGGCGGATCAGGTATTACTGGTTGTGCCGGTGGCGGAGGTGGTGGCGTAACTGCCTCAAAGCGTGAATCCTCAGAGGGATCCTGTGGATGTCGCGGTTGTTGTGATGTCTGTTGAGGTGGCGTGTAGTACCACTCATGTCGGTCAAACAATGCTTGGAAACTATCAGGTCCCTGATAGGGTGTGCCATGGAAGGATGACCCATCAGAGATTTCTATCGGATGCGTGGGCGTACCACGCGCAGGTTCAGTAGGATCCTCATCTTCCTCCATGGGATCTTCAGAAAAGTGGTCTTGTGGCCCTAGTGGAACAAAACCTGAAGGTTCCTGTATGTAGTCAGCCGGATTAAACTGACCTATGTAGTATGGAGTAGGGTCGTCATAATTCCGGGTCGATACCGAACGTTGTAGAGGTATGAAGGAAGGTTGTGGGTTGTTGGGATCATTCTCTGAGTTTGGCCCAAAGGAGTGCCGATAAGATGGCGTCGAGCTGTGTGAAGTGGAATGCCTCGCGGGTTCGTAAAGATCTCTTCGTCGTTGTGGTTCTTCGCTCCTTGTCATAGAAGGATGTCTTGTACCTGATGGTCCAGCTTCGTTGTCGTGATGTGTCACGACTTCTCCTCTGCCTCTTCTTCCCCTTCCTCTTCCTCGGAATATAACAGGTGGCATTTTCCTGCTTTATAAAACTTTAAATTCCAATAATAAAAGAAAAGACAAAATCGGAATGACAATTCGAATTTGTCCTAAGTTATTGTCTAGACTCAAGTATGTGCAATTGTGTCATTGAGATTAAACACATTAGGATAGTGTTTAATTCACTCAATGTTGGCTCTGATACCAACCTGTCACACCCCGATTTCCACGTGTCTCACCAGTGGGCCCGGTGGGGGATTACCGTGACGATGTTGGCAACAATATAGTCAAACCACACAATTATATAATGCACAGCGGAAGCTTAAGATAAATATATAAACTTCAACCTCTTGTTGTAATATCAAATGTATTACAGAAGTTGAATACATTCACAGCGGATCAAAAAGTAATAAATATTGTTCATTCAGATTCAGCATCGAGTTTGCGAGACTATGTACGATGCTTAGGACGCCTATACCAGCCCATTCCGTATAGTACCTGCACTTAATCTTTTTGGGGAAAATACGTCAGTTTACACTGGTAAATACATTCAACTGACACATTTGAAAATGTTTATTAAAATTGATTTGAATGCACAAGGCACAAACTCTTTTATAACTCGGGAAAATTATAATAAAATCTTGTGAACATTTTACATGTTCTTTTATGCGTTCAGTAGCCCGGGTCGTGCCGGGTTAAAGATTTATAGACACACCACATTGCGTAAAACCGTAGTATAAAAACCATCGGCTACGTCTTTTAATTTAATGTCGACACTTTATACCGGGTGTACGCCTACACCGGGATGTCGATGGTCGTGGCCATTTCGTAAAATGATGCCAAGGATATCCGTGACAACGGTCATTAAACCCCCCAAAGGCTTATAAGAAACAAAACTGTTTAAATGAGCCGATCATATTATTTAATTAACCACTTAAGCGATGGAAGAATACAATGCTCAATCAAGCGGTATTAATATACCGTAACCCAAGCCCATATAGGGGAAATAAGTTAAAGTATTTACCTTTGCAAGTATATTTCCTTAATTTGGATTAAATCACCGATAGCTTTTACTGGGGCTCCTAATCTGGAACGAAGGTTTTAATTAACCTCTTAGAATCCTAACGAGTCTTTATAATGGCCGTAGCCTAGACCGGTTGGTTCCGATATATATAGATATGGTTTAATCGCGCGAAAAGGCGAAAACCGAGAATGGAGTGTGATTCTGACCCAACAAGTTCAGAGACTTGTTTTATATGGGTTTATGGTTCACACTCTGGAATTTGGGGTTCAAATAATATAATTTGACCCGTATCGGCTAATTTATGAAAACTAGTTTCATAAGCCGAACCGTGCGCGCAATAGGCGAAACGGTTAATCATGAGAGTCGTACGCTTATTTCCTAAGTCAATATGCCTTAAAGAAGTTGTGGTATCAGTAGGATACCTTCCGTGATGCCCGTAACGAGTTTTAGTTAATATTACGCCCCGTAGGGACTTTTCGGTCATTTTAAAGTCTTTAAAAGGGCTTTTCGAGTTCTACAGGAAATCTGAGTTTCCCGAACAGCTTATAAAGCTTAAAATACTTTATTTATTATTTAAAATCAGTAGCAACTGGAATCGGGTCAAAAGACCTTGTAGAACTCATGTTTTGGCCGAAAAGGGCATATTCGGTATTTACCGAACCGTAGCCATAACCGCAGGTTATGAGCAAGGTAAAAATTATTAAAAATCTTTAAAATTCCCAAAATATTATTTTAATACAGTGGGTAAAAGTTTTTGTGACGAAATCTTGGGTTAGATGGGCGTTATGCTAATTGCGCCGTTAATTACTAAAGTTTACTTTAAATGCGCCATTTAGCATAACTCTCATTCTAGACCTCGGATTGACGTGAAACTTTAAGGACATGCTTATAATTTAATAAGCAAGGTTATGGTCCATTCACGTGTCCAAAATACTCGTTTTATTTTCAAAAGGCCGTTACGGTCAACTTTTAGGCGATTAACGGAAACGCGTAAAAGACTCGGATAACTCATGAACCGATCACAGAGGTTTATACCATCATGTAACCTGGTCCTAAGAGAGTCCTAAGGTATATCTATACCTCATTAAAACGGGTCAGAACTGAAGTCAATGCAAAAGTCAAACTTTTGCGACATTCGGCTCCGAACCGGTTCAATATAGCAAATGGTCGATTCAAACGAGCGCAAACAAGTTTATATACTTAATATCATATTTTATGAGTGTCAAAACAGGTTTCTTAGTATGTACATTACAGATTATGCATAAATCGCTAAAATAGCTTTCTGTTGACTTTTTAACCGCACGTTTGACTCGATATTTGACATAGTTAGAGTGGTGATCAGGGGGAACCCTTTTAGAGGTTTATTACCCACATAATTACCTACTCAAAACTACTTTTGATCCGTCATAAGACTGAACCATTTGCAAGTTATTGTAATGACAACCGTTAGTTACGACGGTTGTGTTTATAGGCTAAAACTATGGAAATGTAAGACCAAAATGGGTATGAACGACTTACAGCAATTGTATCTTGCTTAGAGAGCAAAAGAGAATGCTAGAGAGCTTCTTAGAATGATCAGATAGTGTGTTTTGTGTTGTGTGAATGTTATGAGCTCAAAGTGGCTATTTATAGTGAAGTAAAGCTCTCTAGTTCACTACACAACAACCTACACTAATCATGATGATGGGTAGATGTCTCCTGAGTGATATGGGTCGAGTAGGGGGCGCCCATGCCTCATTTATTGGAGATTGATCGTTCATAATGCTCAAAAGTCAAGAAAACACCAACTTTCTGCATCTGGGCGTCTCACGCGACCCGCATGGGAGTTCCCATGCACTTTAACGCGGGTCGCCTGAGTTTAAGAAATCAGACGCGTAATTGAGGTGGCTCGCGACCCGCCTACACTTAGGCGATTATTTAACGCGGGTCGCGAGAGGCCAGATTTCCAGAAACTTTAAATCTTTTGAAATGATTACGAAATCCTGGTAATTAATAACGAAATCTTTCGTAATGATTTACCTGACCTTTCGGGTTCGAAGGGGTAACTTTGCGGTTTGGCCCTCGGTTATTTACCGATAGGGGCCTCGTGTTATTTACCCGCATTATTAAGTCCCTGATTAGTTTATTAATCATTCAGAAAGTCTTAACTTTCATTATTGACGCTTTTAATCCTTCTCTTATGAATTCGATCGTAATTTTCTTGTTTCATAACGAAACTTTGCGAAAGTTATATATTATATTTTGGTGAGGGTATAATACCGTTACAAAGCCTTGGGAACGTTAAAGGGTCACTCAGAGGTATAATTAAACATGTTGACACAGTTAACCCCTGTAGCTTGTAATCTCTCACTTTCTTTCGTGTTTCGTTTTCGTACGATCTATGATACATTCGTTTGAAGGTTCAAGCATTTATTTAGGGTTACTATTCAGTATATTTACCCTTGTTGACATTTATAACCCTCGAATTTATATACCTTCAAGGTTTGTCAAAATTAGTCCTTTATTTAATATCAATGCCACGTGTAAACAAATGACACGTGTTAACACATTATTGGACGCAAAAATTCGAGGTGTTACATCCTCACCCCCTTAAAATAAATCTCGACCCGAGATTTACTCAAATAAATAGGGGTACTTTTCTTTCATTGTTTCTTCGACTTCCCACGTATATTCGGGACCTCTACGAGCATCCCATTTTACCTTTACAATCGGCACGTGTTTCCTTCGAAGCTTCTTCACCTGTCGATCTTCAATCGACAAAGGTTTTTCTATAAACTTTAAGCTCTCATCTATATGCACATCTGTGTGTGGAATCACCAACGATTCATCGGCGAAGCACTTTTTGAGATTGCAGATGTGGAACACATTGTGAATTCCATTGAGCTCTTCAGGCAAGTTCAACTTATAGGCGACTGACCCGACCCGTTCAATGACCTCAAAAGGTCCTATGTATCTCGGACTCAGTTTGCCTTTCTTGCCGAAACGCATCACCCCCTTCCAGGGTGATACCTTAAGCAACACTTTTTCACCTACTTCGAAGTGAAGATCCTTACGTTTTGGATCAGCGTAGCTTTTCTGCCTATCGCGGGCAGCCTTGAGACGTTCCCGGATCTGGACAATCTTGTCCGTTGTCTGGAAAACAATCTCTGGTCCTGATAATTGGACCTCCCCTACTTCCGCCCAACAAACAGGCGATCTACATTTCCTACCATATAATGTCTCGAAAGGCGCAGCCTTTATGCTGGTGTGGTAGCTATTATTGTAGGAGAATTCGATCAGGGGTAGATTCTTATCCCAGTTACCGCCTAAATCGATTGCACATGCACGAATTATCCACTTTCTACAATGGATTGTTGCCACACACTAGGCAGACACTTGATTCTAGCTCCGGGGGACTTTTAGGTAATCGACGCCCACACGAAATATATAATCAGATTGAGGAAATTGCTCAAACCAATTTTCAATGGCACACTCCCCGGGGAAATAAGTCTATTACCCCGGGCGCCCATAAGGTCGACGAAAGCACCTCTTTACAAGCCCAAATCGAGGCCCTTTCTTCAAAAATAAAAAAATTAGAAATGACAAAAACAGTCTCGGTTATGGCTTGTGAAGGGTGTGGTGGGTCACATGAAAATTGGAGTTGCATGAAAGAAACGGACGATCAACAAGAAATGGTAAACTACATTGATAATAGACCTAGGCCGTCGGGTCCTCCAACGGGAACTTACAACCAAGGATGGCGAAATCACCCAAACCTTGGTTGGAGGGAAACCGGCAATAGTAGTAACCAACAAACCCAACGAACAAACTTTCAGCAATCAAGAAATGAGTCACAAAATTTCACTCAACAACAAGGTGGACGAGAAAGGCTCGAAGATACTATATCTCGCCTCATCTCTGACACTGATAAGAAAAACTCGGAAAGATTTCTACAATTAGAATCTAATTTTAGGAATCAACAAGCTAGCATTCAAAACATAGAAAAACAAATAAATCAACTAGCACAAAATTTTTCCGAGAGACCGCAAGGCGCATTACCTAGCAATACCGAAACAAACCCAAAGGCGCAAGTTCACCTCATCACACTACGAAACCGCACCGTAGGACCTGCAGAAGTACCTCCACCAACGGAAGAAACAATGCCAACACATCTGCAGGAAAAGAACTCTCCCCCATCACCAGAGCCTACTAAGGCTCCTCGAGTTCCGTACCCCGGTAGGTTAATTCGTCAAAAGACCAATGAGCAGTTCGCAAAATTAGAAAGTCTGTTAAAACAATTGCATGTCAATATTCCTTTTATCGAAGTCCTAACCCAAATGCCCAAATATTCTAAATTTATGAGGGACTTCCTTACACATAAAAAGAAAATTGAAAATTTGCAATTAGTTAATTTAGGCGAAGAATGCTCTGCCCTCGTACTCAATAAACTACCCCAAAAGAAAATCGATCCCGGAAGTTTCACGATTCCATGCTCTATAGGGGAGTCACCCGTTCGCAATGCCTTGGCCGACTTAGGGGCTAGCATTAACCTCATGCCCTCATCGATGTTCAAAAGGCTTGGCTTGGGAACCACGAGCCCTACAAAAATAAGCATACAACTCGTTGATCGATCAGTCAAGTTCCCACAAGGTGTCATCGAGAATGTCTTGGTAAGGGTAAGCAGATTCGTTTATCCAGTTGACTTTGTCATACTCGACATGGAGGAAGACACCGAGGTCCCCCTTATCTTAGGGAGACCCTTCCTTGCCACAGCACAAGCAGTGGTAGACATGAATGACGGGACACTGACTTTGAGGTATGGGAACGATGAGGTGAAGTTCGGAGTTGGGAAGAAAATAGAGGACGACGACCCAGTCAATTACATGAAGGTTATTGATTCAAGCTTGGATGCCGCTCTCCGACGGTGTAACTTGGGAAGCAAGGCACTCCACTCAGAAGATATATAACCAGGAATCGGGTCTAGCCAAGGACCCTTATAAACGTGGCGCACCACGGAGGCATTCCGCGGATCTATCCTTAGTTTAGTTTAGTTTAATCTTTTAGTTTTTGCAGAATAAAACACACTCATGGTGGTAATGGATGAAAAAGGGAACGAGAAAAATGGAACCATGCACGAAGAACAGAGCAACCCGACAAAAATCTCCATCACAGAAGGCTCAACACGGGCCGTGCCCAACCAACACGGCCCCGTGCTGAGCCCCTGCAGAAAATCACCCAGTTCAGGTAACTGGACACGGGCCGTGTTCAGCGGACACGCCCCCGTGTCCAGGCTTCTGTTTCAATTCTGTAATTTTTGTTACTGGCACTTGACCACGGGGCCGTGCCCGGTCAACACGGGGCCGTGTCCAGGATGCCAGTAACATAAATCTTTGCTTTTTAACCCACTTTTATACATTCTAATCAACCAAAAACATTATTTTTGGACACATTGAGGACAATGTGTAATTTAAGTGTGGGGGGATGCTAAAACCCTTGAAATTTTGCAAAATCCTAAACACAAGCCTTACACAAAACTCTATTGGAACCGCTAAACACCCCAAATTTTTTCAAAAACTTTTTCATTTTTTTTATTTACTTGTCTTAGTTTAAGTTGGGAATAACAAGTTCTAAAAAGGTTATATTTTTACAAGTTTACAACCGATAGCGTCGTGATAAAAAAAGAACCAACATAAGAAAATTATGAAACGGTATAACAAGTCGAGTTAAAAATTCGATTATATATGCTTGGTCACATTAAAAACCCATTCCCACAAAAGTGAGTTTTGAGCCTTTATTGAGCACAAAAATACACATATTTAGATTAAATGCTCATTTTTCGTTTCTTGTGTGAATAGCCGCTCGGTTCTTACAATCTAGAACTTGCCACGACGATACATTCCCGGTCCTTACCAACTTAAACCCAAGTAAGTAAATGATGGAGGCATTAGGACTAACCATTTTTTTTCAAAACCATTATTTTTCATTTTTTTTACCTACCCAAAATCCCCCTAGATAGCCCCTTTGAGCCTAAACCTTTCATTTCATTACCCAAAACCCTTTTTACCCACCAAAAACCTTTTTATTTATTTTTTTTAGTAACAAGTTCGCTTTTTCGTAAACTCACCTTTTTATGTGACGATTGAAAAAAAAAATGATGATGATGAAGTCAAAAACAAACAAAAGCTATAAAAGCTTGTTTGGAGAAATACTTCAAAATAAAAAGTCACTAAAAACAAGGTACTTCACCAAAACCGACGCTTGTTACGATTTTCGCCCTTTTTACTAACCACTAACCAACCACCCACCTTTAAACCCAAGCCTTCACCCAAAAAGTCCTCTTGATATTTACAAAGGTAAAAAAGTTAAAAAGGAGGAGGATTGATTGATTGGCAAGCCTATGGAAGACGTGAGTTCCGTGCCGTTCTCGAGTGATTCACTAAAAATATACACCTTCGGCCGAGTGTTGAGTGATCTCCCGTGAGGTATGCGAACTTGTATATAAATGGAATTTTAATAAGACATGCTATGCCCAAATAAGTAATTTATCTTGTGAAACGTTCAAAATAAATCATAACGAATAGGATTGTAAATAAATAAAAAGTAAAACCTATAAAAACCTTGGATTCCCGACACTCTAGGACAAGCTAAAAAACTTCTCTTCTACCTATTCCATTTGGGAGTGTAAGCCACATTTAAAGAGTTTTGCTTGAGGACAAGCAAAAGTTCAAGTGTGGGGGTATTTGATGTGTGTAAAATGCAACATATAAATCACATCAATTAAGGCATAAAACTAACCCTTTTTAAGTACTAATGTTGGAAAAAGAGTGTTTTTGTCTTCCTTTTGTATTTTCAGGATGAAATGAGCTCAAAATCACAAAAGAAGCAAAAAGACAGCTAATTCTACCATAAATACAAGAAAAGGAACAAAAGTGGACTGCCCGGACCCTCAACGGCACCTCCCAAGGCAAAGGAGAAGAAACAGAGTCTGAACACGCCCCGTGTCCAGCGAACACGGGGGCGTGCCCAGGAAGCAGCAGAAAAGACAAACAGTAGAAGCTTCCATTGCCCACCACGGGGCCGTGTCCAGCGAGCACGGGGGCGTGGTGAAAGTACAGCAGGCGCATTAATTGTAATTCGCAATTACAATTAATGAGGTGAGAGAGTGTCAGGCGGGCACGGGGCCGTGTCCAGCCTTCTGTTCAGCCTATAAATAGAGGAGCTTGGCTTCATTCTCTCTCATCCCTTGGCACACCACCTCTCTCACACCTCATCCACCACCCACCACCACCATAACACCATCATCCACCACCATCATCCATTGTCCATCGTAGAGTGTGTGAGTCGTCTCGGGATCCAAGATTGATCGTAAGAGTTCTTGACAATCAAGGCCATGTTTGCCTAAGTCTCTTACATCACTTGGTGAAGACAAGTGTTTAGTATAATACTTTTTATTTTTAATCTTTTGCACTTTTTATTTGGTTTTGTATTAATGACTTTAATAACTAGTTACTTATGTTGAAGGTGATCTTTCCTTATCGTTTGTCCGTGGTGTCTTGGCATTATTTTACTGTCTATATAAAATAAAAGACTTTCACCATTCATATCTCCACGGTCTATATGGAGATATGTTGGCTACCTGGTCGGGGGTTAAGGGAACGGTTTGGTAAGGGTCTTGCCCTTGTTCAGCGTTTAGAGGTCCTGCTTGGGACCTGGGTCAAATTTAGTAGGATCTCCTTCAATGCCCATAGGTATTGGATGGCGGGGATCCAAACTCTTTGACCCCCTCATAAGTTAACTACTATTAATACTATAACCCGGCTATTTAGGACTGTATCCCTGCTGACTCAGACTACTTAGCCGAGGGTAACGTCACCGCCAAAAGCGGGGCCTACCACAATTTGCATTAATAACTTAATTCATTATCTTTCAATAATCCGACCCTTTAGGATTGTATCCTTGCTGACTCAAACTACTGGGTTGAGGGTAACGTCGCCTTCAAAAGAGGGGCCTACTACAATAACTAAGATAATCTCTTAAACAAGTGCAAAAGTGCGAAAATAATCAAAGGTTATACTAATACACGTGTCGGATCCAAGTGATTCATCTTGTCTATCTGTTTTTATTTTATTTTTATTTTTCAGCATTTAGTTAGTTTTTACTTTTCTTAGTTTAAAACATTTTTCTAACTTTTTGATTTGATTAGACGTTGAGGATAAACCGGTATTAAAAGCTCTTGTGTCCTTGGACGACCTCGGTATCTTACCAACACTATACTACGTCCACGATGGGTGCACTTGCCCATATGTGTGTTTAGTGTTAGTG
Organism: Helianthus annuus; assembly: GCF_002127325.2. Lineage (NCBI taxonomy): Eukaryota > Viridiplantae > Streptophyta > Magnoliopsida > Asterales > Asteraceae > Helianthus > Helianthus annuus. The sequence continues at coordinate 115,531,564 of NC_035437.2, read as the reverse complement.
AATATCGTGTTTTATAAATTTAAAACTTGGCTAAAAGTGTAAAAAGGGGCTTAAATACTCATCAAAATAATAACACACTTCACGCACATCAGTATCAGTAGGATACCTTCCATAATGCCCGTAACGAGTTTAAGTTCATATTATGCCTCGTAGGGGTATTTTGGTCTTTTTAAAGATTATAAAAGAGGTTTTAGAGTTCTACAGGAAATCTGAATTTCCCGAACAGTTTATAAAGTCTAAAATACTTTATTTATTATTTAAAATCAGTAGCAACTGGAATCGGGTCAAAAGACCTTGTAGAACTCAAATTATGGCCAAAAAGGGCATATTCGGTATTTACCGAACCGATGCCATAACCGCAGGTTATGAGCAGGGCAAAAATAATTAAAAATCTTCAAAAATTCCAAAATATTATTTTATATCAGTGTGTAAAAGGTTTGGTGTCGAATTCTTGGTTTAGATAGGCGTTATGCTAATTGCGCCGTTAATTACAAAAGTTTTCTTTAATTGCGCTATTTAGCATAACTCATATTCTGGACCTCGGATTGACGTGAAATTTTTGGGACATGCTTAGAATTCAGTAACCAAGGTTATGGTCCTTTCACATGTCCGAAATTCTCGTTTTAATTTGAAAAGGGCGTTACGGTCAACTTTTAAGCATTTAACGGAAATGTGTAAAAGACTCGGACAAACAACGAACCGGTCACAAAGGTTTATACCATCATGTAACCTGGTCCTAAGAGAGTCCTAAGGCATATCTATTTCAAACTTTAACGGGTCAGAACTGAAGTCAATGCAAAAGTCAAACTTTTGCGATTTTCGGCTCCGAACCGGGTCAAAACAATAAATGGTCGGATCAAACAAGTTTAGACTAGTTTATATACTTATTATCATGTTTTATGAGTGTTCAAACAGGTTACATATCATCTACATTACAGATTATGCAAGAAATCGCAAAATGACATTTCTGTTGACTTTTTCTAAGCACGTTTGACTCGACATTTGATCTAGTTAGAGTGAGAATCAGAGGGTGCCCTTTTAGGGGTTTAATGCCCACATGATTACCATCATATAACTATATTTGATTCGACAAACCACTGGACCATTCGTGATTTATCTCAAAGTCAATCGTTAATTACGACGGATTGACTTTTAGGCTAAACTAAGCAAAAACTAAGCCATAAAAGGGTTGGCATACTGACAGAAGCTTGGTGCACGAATTAGGATGCTAGAAGAAAGCTTGAGAGCTCCAGGAATGATCAGAAGGTAAGTTTTGAGGTGTGTTTTCACTTATGCACAATGTATGCCTTTTATAGTGAAAGAATGGCTTCTAGATCATTACACATCAACCTACAATGGAGCATGGATGATCAGCAGGTGGCCCTGAATGCTAGGGGTCATGTAGAGGGCGCCCATGCTTCATTAATTGCCTCTATGATCGTTCACAAGCTCAATTAGTGCATCTGCCCATGTTTTCTGCATCTGTGTCTGCCACGCGGCCCGCATTAGATTTCATGCAGCTTGTACGCGGGCCGCATGAATCTTCATGTCAGACGCGTATCCACAGGTGGCTCGCGGCCCGCTTCGACTTATATGTTTCCCTCAGGCAGGCCGCCTGGGGCCTGTTTTCAAAGATTTTTAAATCTTTTGTAATGATTAACCGAATCTTTGGTAATTAATAACCTGACCTTTCGGGTTTGAAGGGGTAACTTTGTGATTTGGCCCTCGGTTAATTACAATTAGGGGCCTCGTGCCATTTACCCGCACTGTTAAGTCCCCGGTTAGTTCAATTACTATCCGGAAAGCCTTAACTTTTATTGTTGACGCTTTTAACCCCTCTCATACGAATTTGATCATAACTTTCTCGTTTTAAAGCGGAACTTCGCGAAATTTATATAGTACATTCTAATGAGCGTATTTTACTGTTATAAAGCCTCGGGTTCGCCAAAGGGTCACTCAGAGGTATAATTAAACATGTTGACACAGTTAACCCCTGCAGCTTGTAATCTCTCACTTTCTTCCGCGTTTCGCTTCCGTACGATCCATGATTTATTCGTTTGAAGGTACGAGCATCGTTTAAGGTTACTATACAGTATATTTACCCTTTGTTGACATTTATAACCCTCGAATTTACATACTTTCAAGGTTTGTCAACTTTAGTCCTTTATTTAATATTTAATGCCACGTGTAAACTCATGACACGTGTTAACACATTATTGGACACAAAATTTCGAGGTGTTACAGGAAAGAAGGACCTGAATCCAAAATCCATGATTCCACTTAATCCTCAACACATCAGATGACAGCATCTCCTGATTCTCAAGAGGATACAGAGTTAACTTCTTTATTTGAAGCCAGTTTTGTGCATTAGCTTCTAAAGTGACATTTTTGTTTGCAATTCCAACATTTAATGTCTTTTCTATTCTTCAACTATCCTTTTTTTCTAGACTTCGACCTGCCTTGACTATGTTCACTATCATTTTTTCTTCCTCTACTTTATGTATGCAATAAAGAATTAGAATTATAAGTCTCACCATTACTTCTCGGTATTTATAATCAAGTCACATATACTCTCATAGGTGAGTTTGGTAGTGCTAGATGCACTACTAACGGCTATGACTGTGCTTGACCAATTGTCGGGCAAAGATGATTAAAGAAGGAGCGCTTGCACTTCATCATCAAACCTTATTTCAATTTAGGCTAAAAGAGAAATAACCGAGTTGAACTCGTTTATGTGAGAGATAACCGACATGCCTTCTTTCATCTTGGTGTTAATCAACTGTCGGAAGAGGAATACCTTGTTTGAATCGGATAGTTTTTCATACATGTTGGACATAGCTTTTAAAACACCATACATAGTTGTTTCATTGACAATGTTATACATGACACTCTTTGCCAAGGAAGCCTACCCACACCCAAAACTTGTCTATCCAATAACTTCTATTCTTCATCATACATATCGTGTCGGTTGTTATCCCAACATAGGCAAATGCAAACTTTTTTTTATTTAATAAATCCTCAATTTGCATTCTCCAAAATCCGTAATCACTACCATCAAATTTATCAATCTTGATTTTACTATCCTCTGCCATTTTAACAAACAATTATCAATCTTGCTACAAACTAAATGAGTCTGTACTGCTAACTAACAATTATGCAAGCAGAAGCAATAAATGAAAACAAGAAACTTATATGTTTCATGTTTTATATGGCAACGAATCGATAATAATGGTAGGTAGTGAAATCTTTGTCCAAGTTGAGGGATCGTTTTGGTCAAAATAAGAAAGAAACAAAAAAAATCGAGTAAATTACAAGTTTTTTTCCTTTATGTTTGTCTCAAATTTCAGGCGATATCCTTTACCTTTAAAATTGATGAGTTTTGTCCTTAACGTTTCAAAATCCTACACGTTATGTCCTTTAGGGCAAACCCATTTAGAATTTTCTGTTAAGTTATGTGATGTGCATTGCACACGAGGGTAGAACAGTCATTTCCCTTCCCCACTTGTGTTTCCCCCCTTTTAAAACCCTAATAACACCCCTTGTTCATCTTCATCTCCAATTCATCTTCATATCATTCATCTTCATTAACTCATCATCATCTTCTTCACCATAAAAAAAAAAAACTCCAAAAAAAACGTGCGCAAGAAAAATTCACTACGCTATTTGTCTCGCCAACACAACACTCGGCTTAATATTTCTTTTATAAACACCCCCCCCCCCAATTTCTCTGTATATTTGTTGCATTCTTCAATTCTTTCATACATAATTATCGTCAACACTTTGGAAGATTTCAATCCCATCTTTTTCTTCTTCTTAAACCCGTTTACATTCCACACAATCTTGCTCTGGAAATTTCATGTCAAAAAAGCGAATCCAAACACAACGGTAATCCATAATCGATTAATCGATCAAATATTCAGGTTTTACTTTCTAATTATGTTTTATTATTATTATCGGTTTAACACTTAATAATATTATATTGGGTATGTATGTATGTATTGTTGAGATTTATTTATTAATTAATGTATTTGTTTGTTTGTTTGGTTGTTGGGTAGATGGGGGATCAAGGGTTTGGTTACACATTGGATGATGCACTGGGTGCAATTGGGTTTGGGAGATTCCAATATGTTGTGCTTGCATATTCTGGGTTGGGGTGGTAGCAGAAGCAATGGAGATGATGTTGTTGTCGTTTTTGGGACCGGCTATTCAGCCTGAGTGGGGGCTTTCTGCTAATCAAGAAAGTATGATATCAACTATGGCTTTTGCTGGGATGCTTGTTGGTGCATATTGATGAAGATGAATGATATGAAGATGAATTAGGGATGAAGATGAACAGTGGGTGTTATTAGGGTTTTAAAATGGTAAACACAAGTAGGGGAAGGGAAATGACTGTTCTACCCTCGTGTGCAATGCACATCACATAACTTAACAGAAAATTCTAATTGGGTTTGCCCTAAAGGACATAACGTGCAGGATTTTGAAACATTAAGAAAAAAAACTCATCAATTTTAAAGGTAAAGGACAGCGCCTGAAATTTGGGACAAACATAAAGGACAAAAGTTGTAATTTACTCAAAAAAATCACTTCTACCTTTTCTTTTCACGTGATTCTTTTCTTCTTTATTCTGTAGACAACACAACGCAAAAAAAAAAAAGAAACAAAAAATCAACTCTGCTCTTCTTGGAACAAACTCGTCGATCAAACCTGTTGTGTCACGAAACCCTAGCTGGCAAGGAGAACTGAAGTCGGTGGTTGCAGAATTACGGTTGCGATTCGTCGGAACGGTGGCAACGGTCTCTAATTGTAACCCTAGCGATGGTTGCAGAAGGCTAAGCGGCAGTGGAAAGATGAACGGTGGTGGGTACTGGGTCGACAAACCCTAGTCGTTATTTCTTCCTAGCAGGTATCTTCCTCTTCACTCTTACTCATTCGTGTGATTCGATCAAGTGCCCAAGCTCTGATACTAGTTGTTGGGTTAGAACATATATCACATGTACATAGAGCACACACAACAACCTCACACACGCACACGCACTAAATCACAAGAACACGAGATTTATATTGGTTCAATCAAAATGATCTACATCTACTCTCCACAGCTAGTTCTTCTTGTATTAGTTGCTCACTCTTAAATTTACAATACATGAGAAGAAGTATTTGTATGGGTACATTTATGGTACAAGACTTGTCTCCTAAGAAAACTAATAATGGGCTATAATTAGTGAAATGGGCGCAACTTACTTAATCGGCCCAAAATATTCTCTGTTGACCTATGCTCGATTTTCCTCTAGACTAGTCAAATCCTCTATAACCCCAACACTTACTATCTTTGATGCTTAGGACACCCGGGGTGGCATGGTTTTTGTCCGTGATGAATTTCTATCACGCGTGATCTTATACAAAACACCACCGCCACTCCAATGGATCACGCATCAAATATAAAACGCGTTCTATTTTTAACGTGTTATTGTTTTGATTGTTGTGAGGGAACTTGTTGGTTGTGGGGGAAATTGTTGAGTGTGGTGGTGAGTGATGACCATTTCTACTAAAAAAGATTGTGAGTGATGGAATAATGGTTGATGATATGGCGGAACTTGATTGTATGTTGTGAGTGATGAGTGATCACCGCCCCTACACCCGTTATTGGTTCTAATTTCAAATGCTTATTCTAAGGGTACACATTTGTCTTAAATTGGTATTATGGACTTATATTCTCCTACGCTTTTGGTGGATGTTGCACAATAGCGTGATCTTATAGTAGTATCTATTTGATGTTTTATGATGTTATTCATGCATATGTGTTGTTTGATGATGTTATTCATGTTCCTAACTTGTAGCAGTATCTATGTTTTTAAAACCAGTTCGTCCCTCTAGAAGTAGTCTCTGTATTTCTTTGGAATAGAGGTGTGGTTCGTCTACATTCCATCTCCCCAGGCTCGAACTGCGATACGTGTGATTTTGCTACGTATGATTGTTGTTTCATAGAATCTAACTCCCAACGAACTAACCTCGAGTAATTATTTAATTATCTAATTTGTGTACACATAACATATTCACTATAATTACCGTTTATTTTTATATATAACCTAATATATATATATATATATATATATATATATATATATATATATATAGGTAGAGGATCCTGTAAAAAGTGCCCAAAGTGTGAGAAGTGTATTATAACACTATATATAATACTATATAACACCATATAAACACCGTATAACAATATGTAACACCATATAATACCATATAACGCTATGTAACACTATATAACATTATATAACAAATATAACACTATAGGTTGTCTGATAGCATGTCTCTGATAGATGTATAGTGTTATATATTGTTATATAATGTTATATAGTGTTCCATAGCGTTATATTGTGTTATATGGTGTTACATAGTGTTATACGGTGTTTATATGGTGTTATATAGTATTATATATAGTGTTATAATACACTTCTCACACTTTGGGCACTTTTTACAGGATCCTTACCATATATATATATATATATATATATATATATATATATATATATATATATATATATATATATATATATATATATATGAGGTTCATTGGGGAACACTTAAAAAGTGGGGAACAGCGGGGAACCGACTCAAACGAACTCCGATTGGACTCATTTCAGTTGCGTTGGAACCGGCTCGTCGAACCCTAACTAGGATCTTTTAACCCTGAACCCTAAATCATAACCCCTAAACCCTAAATATATTAGGGTTTGGCTTTTAGGGTTTTTCTTTAGGGTTTAGCTTTAGGGTTTAGCTTTAGGGTTTAGATTTAGTGTTTAGGGTTTAGCTTTAGGGTTTAGGGTTTAGCTTTAGGGTTTAGCTTTAGGGTTTAGCTTAGGGTTTAGCCTTTAGGGTTTAGTTTTTAGGGTTTATAGTTTAGATTGTACGGTTTATCTTAGGTTTTAGCCTTATTTTTTTAGCTTTAGGGTTTAGAGTTTAGGAGTTAGGATTTAGGTTTTAGGGTTAAAAGATCTTAGTTAGGGTTCGACGAGCCGGTTCCAACGCCGCTGGAATGAGTCCAATCGGAGTTCGTTTGAGCCGGTTCCCCGCTGTTCCCCAATTTTTAAGTGTTCCCCAATGAACCTTCCCCTATATATATATATATATATATATATATATATATATATATAATTTGGTTATTTTTTATCATAGTTGTATCTACTAACATTTATTATGTGCTATATATTCATTGTACTCAATATAATCATGAAATTTATATGTATAATAAGTTAGTTTAGCCTCGTGAGTGTATTCAAACCCGTGTAATAAATGAGTTTCAATGTAGGTTAGAGCTCATTTAAGCTCGATTTAGTTCATACTTTTAGCAAACTGATCTTGACTACTCATGTGTTGCTCGACTCGTTTGCTTATTTATAGTTTATAACTAGTAATTATCTTTTTTCTTCCGAATGACAAATTTCTTTTAATCCTTGTCGTCTGTGGGACTTAAACCCCAGATCTTCCCCTTCTAAACCTATGTGTTTAAAGGTTTTGTCTTTGACGATGAACCACCAGCCCATTGGTTATAAGTTAGAAGTAGCAATATTTTCGTAAATTATGGTTTAAAATGAATCATCAACCAATATTCATTTAACAGGTGGCTGTGGGGGTTATGGAAGGAATGGAGTGTCTGGTAATCATCTTAGCAAAGGTGGCGGCTGGAATACGGTCCTAAGCAAGAAAGATGCTAGAAGGGAGAAAATGTTCCTCAACAGGGAATATTGATGTGCGTGAAGTGTAATATATTTTAGATGTATATTTAAGCCCCTTTTTACACTTTTAGCCAAGTTTTAAATTTATAAAACACGATATTTACTAACACTAAACACACATATGGGCAAGTGCACCCATCGTGGACGTAGTATAGTGTTGGTAAGATACCGAGGTCGTCCAAGGACACAAGAGCTTTTAATACCGGTTTATCCTCAACGTCTAATCAAATCAAAAAGTTAGAAAAATGTTTTAAACTAAGAAAAGTAAAAACTAACTAAATGCTGAAAAATAAAAATAAAATAAAAACAGATAGACAAGATGAATCACTTGGATCCGACACGTGTATTAGTATAACCTTTGATTATTTTCGCACTTTTGCACTTGTTTAAGAGATCATCTTAGTTATTGTAGTAGGCCCCTCTTTTGAAGGCGACGTTACCCTCAACCCAGTAGTTTGAGTCAGCAAGGATACAATCCTAAAGGGTCGGATTATTGAAAGATAATGAATTAAGTTATTAATGCAAATTGTGGTAGGCCCCGCTTTTGGCGGTGACGTTACCCTCGGCTAAGTAGTCTGAGTCAGCAGGGATACAGTCCTAAATAGCCGGGTTATAGTATTAATAGTAGTTAACTTATGAGGGGGTCAAAGAGTTTGGATCCCCGCCATCCAATACCTATGGGCATTGAAGGAGATCCTACTAAATTTGACCCAGGTCCCAAGCAGGACCTCTAAACGCTGAACAAGGGCAAGACCCTTACCAAACCGTTCCCTTAACCCCCGACCAGGTAGCCAACATATCTCCATATAGACCGTGGAGATATGAATGGTGAAAGTCTTTTATTTTATATAGACAGTAAAATAATGCCAAGACACCACGGACAAACGATAAGGAAAGATCACCTTCAACATAAGTAACTAGTTATTAAAGTCATTAATACAAAACCAAATAAAAAGTGCAAAAGATTAAAAATAAAAAGTATTATACTAAACACTTGTCTTCACCAAGTGATGTAAGAGACTTAGGCAAACATGGCCTTGATTGTCAAGAACTCTTACGATCAATCTTGGATCCCGAGACGACTCACACACTCTACGATGGACAATGGATGATGGTGGTGGATGATGGTGTTATGGTGGTGGTGGGTGGTGGATGAGGTGTGAGAGAGGTGGTGTGCCAAGGGATGAGAGAGAATGAAGCCAAGCTCCTCTATTTATAGGCTGAACAGAAGGCTGGACACGGCCCCGTGCCCGCCTGACACTCTCTCTCCTCATTAATTGTAATTGCGAATTACAATTAATGCGCCTGCTGTACTTTCACCACGCCCCCGTGCTCGCTGGACACGGCCCCGTGGTGGGCAATGGAAGCTTCTACTGGTTTGTCTTTTCTGCTGCTTCCTGGGCACGCCCCCGTGTTCGCTGGACACGGGGCGTGTTCAGACTCTGTTTCTTCTCCTTTGCCTTGGGAGGTGCCGTTGAGGGTCCGGGCAGTCCACTTTTGTTCCTTTTCTTGTATTTATGGTAGAATTAGCTGTCTTTTTGTTTCTTTTGTGATTTTGAGCTCATTTCATCCTGAAAATACAAAAGGAAGACAAAAACACTCTTTTTCCAACATTAGTACTTAAAAAGGGTTAGTTTTATGCCTTAATTGATGTGATTTATATGTTGCATTTTACACACATCAAATACCCCCACACTTGAACTTTTGCTTGTCCTCAAGCAAAACTCTTTAAATGTGGCTTGCACTCCCAAATGGAATAGGTAGAAGAGAAGTTTTTTTTTTTTTTTTTTTTTTTTTTTTTTTTAGCTTGTCCTAGAGTGTCGGGAATCCAAGGTTTTTATGGGTTTTATTTTTATTTATTTACAATCCTATTCGTTATGATTTATTTTGAACTTTTCATAAGATGAATTACTTATTTGGGCATAGCATGCCTTATTAAAATTCCATTTATATACAAGTTCACATACCTCACGGGAGATCACTCAACACTCGGCCGAAGGTGTATATTTTTAGTGAATCACTCGAGAGCGGCACGGAACTTACGTCTTCTATAGGCTTGCCAAGCAATCAATCCTCCTCCTTTTTAACTTTTTACCTTTGTAAATATCAAGAGGACTTTTGGGGTGAAGGCTTGGGTTTAAAGGTGGGTGGTTGGTTAGTGGTTAGTAAAAAGGGCGAAAATCGTAACAAGCGTCGGTTTTCGTGAAGTACCTTATTCTTAGTGACTTTTTATTTTGAAGTATTTCTCCAAACAGGCTTTTATAGCTTTTGTTTGTTTTTGACTTTATCATTTTTTTTATCGTCACATAAAAAGGTGAGTTTACGAAAAAGCGAACTTGTTACTAAAATAAAAAAAATAAAAAGGTTTTTGGTGGGTAAAAAGGGTTTTGGGGTAATGAAATGAAAGGTTTAGGCTCAAAGGGGCTATCTAGGGGGATTTTGGGTAGGTAGAAAAAAATGAAAAATAATGGTTTTGAAAGAAAAAAAAAATGGTTAGTCCTAATGCCTCCATTATTTACTTACTTGGGTTTAAGTTGGTAAGGACCGGGAATGTATCGTCGTGGCAAGTTCTAGATTTGTAAGGACCGAGCGGCTATTCACACAAGAAACGAAAAATGAGCATTTAATCTAAATATGTGTATTTTTATGCTCAATAAAGGCTCAAAACTCACTTTTGTGGGAATGGGTTTTTAATGTGACCAAGCATATATAATCGAATTTTAAACTAGACTTGTTATACCGTTTCATAATTTTCTTATGTTGGTTCCTTTTTTATTACGACGCTATCGGTTGTAAACTTATAAAATATAACCTTTTTAGAACTTGTTATTCCCAACTTAAACTAAGACGAGTAAATAAAAAAATGAAAAAGTTTTTGAAAAAATTTGGGGTGTTTAGCGGTTCCAATAGAGTTTTGTGTAAGGCTTGTGTTTAGGATTTTGCAAAATTTCAAGGTTTTAGCATCCCCCCCACACTTAAATTACACATTGTCCTCAATGTGTCCAAAAATAATGTTTTTGGTTGATTAGAATGTATAAAAGTGGGTTAAAAAGCAAAGATTTATGTTACTGGCATCCTGGACACGGCCCCGTGTTCACCGGGCACGACCCCGTGGTCAAGTGCCAGTAACAAAAATTACAGAATTGAAACAGAAGCCTGGACACGGGGGCGTGTCCGCTGAACACGGCCCGTGTCCAGTTACCTGAACTGGGTGATTTTCTGCAGGGGCTCAGCACGGGGCCGTGTTGGTTGGGCACGGCCCGTGTTGAGCCTTCTGTGATGGAGATTTTTGTCGGGTTGCTCTGTTCTTCGTGCATGGTTCCATTTTTTTCGTTCCCTTTTTCATCCATTACCACCATGAGTGTGTTTTATACTCACGTCAACCATCAATCATAAAAACCATCATAGCATTGCAAATCATAGAGAGACATTACATTAAGTTAGCTAAATAACTAGGGGATACAATAGGTTATCATAAGGGTTCTACTTATTTAAGAAAATTTCGGGAATAGCTTCCCGATGTAGTAACTCTCTCTAGCCGATGGCTCCTCGGTTGTCATTCAAAGCCATTCTTCTATCTCCCTTGGGAGGTAAAAGGTAGCTTCATTCTCTTCGATGTCTCGAGGAGGAACGCTCACCGGGACTCCTTGCACCACCCTTGGTTGAGGTACTTGGTGCATGGCGTGCCATTCTGCTGGAATGATGACCTCGGGTACTACATTCCACGCTCTTTGGGTTATCACCGGGACCAAAGGCGGGGAAGCGAGAAGGTTTAATCTCTGGTGCAAGAGATTTACTTCTCGTAGGCAGCCCTCCAAACCTACCGTCAGATGATTAATACGATCCACAAAAGCTTCTTCTACTCCCATCATCTCGTCTATGGCTTCCCTCAAAGCGTAAACGTAGTTTACTAGGGAATCCTCTGCCGTAGACGACCTCCTTCCATTTCGGTTATTTCTCGAAGATGTTCCGCTGTTTCTGTTGGCCATTTTCTGCGAAATAATCCGAAGATAACTAAACTTTTTGCAAAACAGTACCTCGAACACGGCCCCGTGCTCAGTGAGCACGGCCCCGTGTTCAGCTATCTGCAGGATTTTTGTCTAACGACTCCAGGTTTTTAAATTATTTTAATACACTTTTATTTGTGTTTTAAGCTTAGATAATTTTAAAACAAAGTTATAGAACTAACTTTAGACAAGAATCTGTAGCAAAAACTCCTACAAACCTTCCATAGAAGGTTGGAATCATGGGTTTCCAAGCTTCCATGGAGGTAAGGTTTGAAAAATTTTTGGAAGAAGGAGAAATGAACAAAAGTGGAAAAGACAAGATGGTCCTTAGGAACCTTCTTTTAGCACTTACCTAGGATGGTATATGTGAAGATCCCAGGAATCTCTGCTTGGTGAAGTGGTCAAAAATGAGCAGGATTCAGGCTGCATTTAAAGAAAACGACAGCACACTGGACACGGCCCCGTGTCCGCTGGACACGGCCCCGTGTGCAGAGAAAATCCTGACACATTTTGTCCGTATTCTGACAGAATCAGCAGAGAATCTTCTGAGTGAACACGGGGGCGTGTTGACCGGGCACGGCCCCGTGTTGGCAGGCTGTTTTATGGAGTTTTGTTTCTTACTAAGGAGCTAATCTATATCGGGTGGCTCTTGACTTGTTGGAACAACCCCAAAGTGCCTAAGATACCTTAATTGTCCTATACTTAGGCGAGAACGCAAGAGGTTGTCGGTGAGGGTAATTCCTATTTTCATTCTAGGTGGACAAGTCCAACCCTTTCCCGGGCTCTCGTTAAAGAAGGTGTATGCCAAATCGCTCAGGTCTATGTATGCATCGAACGAAGTCGATGGGGAGTCCTTCACGGCACAATCGACACAGGGACGACTATCGTCCGCGTCTTTTCTAGGTAAGAAGGTATTTTCGGGAGCAACGAGGTTGTCGGAATGCGGTTCCAACATTTCCTCATGGTCATCATCTTGGAATGGATCTAAAAAATCCTTCCTGAGTTCTTTTGACCAATTGAGAAGTAGTTCTTCTAGTTGAAATAGCTCGTCAAGGAGCATTTCTCCTAGAATATCTGGCTGGGCGCATTCGAGGGAGAAATAATGTTTATTTTTACTTTCGCCCCTCTTAAGGTTACAAGGAATCGGTGGGTCTATATAGTGGGGCCTATAAGTGAGGAAAAAACATTTTAATTCCTCATGTTCGCCTCCACATATTCGACACCACAAACCATAAGAGTGTCGAAAGTAAAAAGAATTACTATTACTCATGTTTGTGTCAGAAATTACCAACCGCCGGGATCTAACGGTTCTGTTTTCAGCAACTGAATCTTGGGCACGGGGGCGTGTTGAGTGGACACGGCCCCGTGTTCAGCCTACTGTCTGACTTAAAACAGGATTGCCAGTTCCAATAATTGAGCACGGGGCGTGTTCAGCGGGCACGGCCCCGTGTTGAGCTCTGCAGAAGCTAAAAATCTAAGAAAAATCCTAAAAAAAATTAAAGAAAAATAAAAATATGATTAGGCCGTTGATTCCTAACTTTCTTAAAATCCTTGTGTTCCCGGCAGCGACGCCAAAACATTGATGTGCGTGAAGTGTGTTATTATTTTGATGAGTATTTAAGCCCCTTTTTACACTTTTAGCCAAGTTTTAAATTTATAAAACACGATATTCACTAACACTAAACACACATATGGGCAAGTGCACCCATCGTGGACGTAGTATAGTGTTGGTAAGATACCGAGGTCGTCCAAGGACACAAGAGCTTTTAATACCGGTTTATCCTCAACGTCTAATCAAATCAAAAAGTTAGAAAAATGTTTTAAACTAAGAAAAGTAAAAACTAACTAAATGCTGAAAAATAAAAATAAAATAAAAACAGATAGACAAGATGAATCACTTGGATCCGACACGTGTATTAGTATAACCTTTGATTATTTTCGCACTTTTGCACTTGTTTAAGAGATTATCTTAGTTATTGTAGTAGGCCCCTCTTTTGAAGGCGACGTTACCCTCAACCCAGTAGTTTGAGTCAGCAAGGATACAATCCTAAAGGGTCGGATTATTGAAAGATAATGAATTAAGTTATTAATGCAAATTGTGGTAGGCCCCGCTTTTGGCGGTGACGTTACCCTCGGCTAAGTAGTCTGAGTCAGCAGGGATACAGTCCTAAATAGCCGGGTTATAGTATTAATAGTAGTTAACTTATGAGGGGGTCAAAGAGTTTGGATCCCCGCCATCCAATACCTATGGGCATTGAAGGAGATCCTACTAAATTTGACCCAGGTCCCAAGCAGGACCTCTAAACGCTGAACAAGGGCAAGACCCTTACCAAACCGTTCCCTTAACCCCCGACCAGGTAGCCAACATATCTCCATATAGACCGTGGAGATATGAATGGTGAAAGTCTTTTATTTTATATAGACAGTAAAATAATGCCAAGACACCACGGACAAACGATAAGGAAAGATCACCTTCAACATAAGTAACTAGTTATTAAAGTCATTAATACAAAACCAAATAAAAAGTGCAAAAGATTAAAAATAAAAAGTATTATACTAAACACTTGTCTTCACCAAGTGATGTAAGAGACTTAGGCAAACATGGCCTTGATTGTCAAGAACTCTTACGATCAATCTTGGATCCCGAGACGACTCACACACTCTACGATGGACAATGGATGATGGTGGTGGATGATGGTGTTATGGTGGTGGTGGGTGGTGGATGAGGTGTGAGAGAGGTGGTGTGCCAAGGGATGAGAGAGAATGAAGCCAAGCTCCTCTATTTATAGGCTGAACAGAAGGCTGGACACGGCCCCGTGCCCGCCTGACACTCTCTCTCCTCATTAATTGTAATTGCGAATTACAATTAATGCGCCTGCTGTACTTTCACCACGCCCCCATGCTCGCTGGACACGGCCCCGTGGTGGGCAATGGAAGCTTCTACTGGTTTGTCTTTTCTGCTGCTTCCTGGGCACGCCCCCGTGTTCGCTGGACACGGGGCGTGTTCAGACTCTGTTTCTTCTCCTTTGCCTTGGGAGGTGCCGTTGAGGGTCCGGGCAGTCCACTTTTGTTCCTTTTCTTGTATTTATGGTAGAATTAGCTGTCTTTTTGCTTCTTTTGTGATTTTGAGCTCATTTCATCCTGAAAATACAAAAGGAAGACAAAAACACTCTTTTTCCAACATTAGTACTTAAAAAGGGTTAGTTTTATGCCTTAATTGATGTGATTTATATGTTGCATTTTACACACATCAATACCACAACCTCTTTAAGGCATGTTGACTTAGGAAAACGGTGTAGGACTCCTACGGTTACCCGTTGCGCCTTTTGCGCGCACGGTTCGGCTTATGTAACTAGTTTACATAAATTAGCCGAAACGGGTCAAACCATATTGTTTTGACCCCAAAATCAAGAGTATGATTATTATACCCATATAAGACAAGTCTTCAAACTTGTTGGGTCAAAATCACACTCCATTCTCGGTTTTCGCCTTCACGCGATTAAACCGTAACTATCCTTTGAAACTAACCGGTCTAAGCTACGGCAATTATAAAGACCCGTTAGGATTCTAATAGGTTATTTTAAAACCTTCGTTCCAGAATAGGAGACCAATAAAAGCTATCTGTGATTTATTCAATTAAGGATTATACCTGCAAAGGTAAATACTTTTAACTTATTTTCCGTTATACGGGCTTGGGTTACGGTATCTAAAATACCGCTTGGTCGGGCAATTGACCCCAACTCATTAGTAGTTGGGTATTATCAATGTGACCCGTTTGAAAACTTGTTTTGTTGGCTTGACGCCTTTGGGGGCTTAATGACCATGTCCCGGATATCCTTGGCAGCATTTACGAATGGCCACGACCTTGACATCCCGGTGTAGGCGTACACCCGGCATTATGTCTATAATTATAAAAGTGTAGCCGTTGGTTACCCGCCACGGTTTTATACTATGTGGTGTGTCTATTAAACTTTAACCCGATACGACTCGGGCGACCGAACGCATAGTAACATGTAATTCTTTACAAGATTTAATTATAAATTATCCCAAGTTATAAAGAGTTTGTGCCTTGAGCATTTAAACCAATTTTATTAAACATTTTTACAAAAGTGTCAGTTGAACGTATTTACCAGTGTAAACTGACGTATTTTCCCCAAAAAGACTAAATGCAGGTACTAGGCGTAATTGGTTGGGATTTCTCCTTAGCATCATTAGAAGTCTCGCAAGCTTAAGATGCCTAAAGTCTGTTGAACAATACTTTTGTTATTTCTATTTGATCCCCTGTGGATTATTATTTCAACAATGGTGATACATTGATATTACACTTAAAGTTGAAATATATTATCTTTATGCTTCCGCTGTGCATTCAGATAATTGTGTGGTTTGACTATATTATTGCCAACTACGTCACGGTAATCCCCCACCGGGCCCACCGGTGATACACGTGGAAATCGGGGTGTGACATTTCCATGCTATCTCATGCCTAGATATGGTCACTAATCTACGAACATGTAACTTTGGTAAAATGGCAAGTTGAAAGTTTATAACAGAAATGGCAAAAATACCCCTGATTAAAACTGAGTTTTTAAACACAGTTAGGCTATGTGATCAAAATGGCAACAAAATGGAAAACTCAGGGACCCAGAGGAGAAAAAAAAACTATTTTGACTAAAATGGCAATTTGAGACAAAACTCAGGTACTAAAATGGCAATTTACTCTAAAAATTTGTTTGGATATTGTTGTATTTGTGATAAAACAAGAAAGAAATAGAGAGAAACTGATTCAATCATCTCATTCATCTGACATATATATCGTATATATAAACTAGTACAAAAGAATCCCTAAAAGCCTAAAGCCCATAAACATTGGGTTGGGCCATAAAATGATTACATTCATAACACTTCCCCCCAGACATTTTATATTATACACTATCAACATTATACATTGGAAGATATTGGCTCGGTTCTTCAGGACCGATATTAACTGACACTTCAGGATCAGTTATACTGCCTCATTAAAACCTTAATAAGAAAACCCAGTGGGACAAAACTTAGTTAAGGAAAAAGAGTACATGTATATTACTCCCGCTCAATTTTACATATAGCTCTTAGTCTGTGGAATTCAATCTTCAGTAATAAGCGCTTGACTTGATCTTTGATGTATTCTTCTTTGCTTAGGCTTCTTTTGATTCAAGTTGCATTGCCTTTAAATAGTACAACTCAACTTCTTCTGATTTAGCTTGCACTGTCTTCGAATAGTACAATTCGGCTTCCTTTCATTGACTCCAGTCTTCACATGTCTTAAATTGTTGAAATCATTGACTTCCGTTAGTAACATATTTAGATTGAGATTGAGCTTTGTGGGGGTCTAATAGATATTCTTCATTATCATAATCCGATAGTTGTGACTTCATATTTTCTCATGAAAAATATCATGTCTCGAATCCCATATCATTTAATACGCTTTGTAATTATGCCTCGTTAAAAACATTGCTAGCAAAAACCCAATGGGACAAAACCGTAGCTAAAGGAAAAAGAGTGCATTGCGCATTATACATAATTAACAACATGCTCCAGGATGATGTTAAGTTGGTACTTCAGTGTCTATGAGATAAACTGATGCTATATGTTGCTTTATCAAAAACCTTACTAAGAAAATCTAATAGAAAAACTTAGTAAAGGGAAAAAGAGTGCAACATATTAAATTGGAACTGTAATCTTGCCAATACATCTATCAAGAACACAATATCAGGTGTCGTCTTGTTTACAAGATACACCATTGTTCTGCTCACAATTAAGTATGGTACTTCTGGACCAATTATTTATCCATCATCTTCTTAGGGACAATAAAATCCTTTCCATATGTCAAGCAATTCGACAACCATTAGCGTACTCAACAAATGAATTTTATCCGTACAACATCTTATGGATGTAGTTTGATGGATGAGCAAAAATAGTACATATATATTCGAACTGCGATATACTCGAACTGTGGGTCGAGAATAACTACACTGTATAAAGATCTTTTCAGAATTTTCACTTTATAGTTTGACAGTTCCTTTCGATAGTGTTTACAACATCACTATAAACTCCAATTACATTGAACATTAAGAGTGAAATCTTGATAAGTATATATAGCTCATTTTATCAAACTTATACCCCCTCTTTTCAAAGTATCAACCAAGTCAAGTATACCACATAGGACCAGTCCCTTTACGATTTATATAACGCATATGGGGTTATTGTTAAATAATGATTTGAGCATTTTTAATCCTTCAGGGATTTTATGCAGGTGTCATTTGTAATTGTCTCGTACAGGTATACAGTGACGACATCCATAAGTTTTATTTGAAGTCATTCTGAGATGGCGAGGCCTCTTAAACATCTAAAGATTATCACATCCACTGCAGGGGTATCGTTTCCACATAATCAACTACTGGGATTTGGGAAAAAATCTTTATGTTAAAAATCATGCCTTACACCGCAAAACTCATTCTTTACGGTTCTTTTTATTTAAAGAAACCCATTTATAACCTATTGGTTTGACGTCTATGGGTGTTCGAACTGCTAGTTCGAAAACGTTTAGTTTATCGAGCGAATTTAATTGGCATTTAAGTCATCTAGCCATTTTGGCTATTTATGTGCGTACACTCTTGCACAGTTTCCATATACGTAATATTTTTCGTCGATTACATCTATTGCTATAGCATATTCAAATATATCATTTTACACGTGTTTCATTACGGTTCCATATTATACTTTTTTTTGTACATAAATCATTGAGATCTCATACTTTTTTGGTAACTGAGTCTCTTCTGGAACTCCATTATCCTATATCAGAATTTCGCTATCTCCTCTAGGATTTTAACAATAACCTCTTTTCAGGTTTTCGTATGCAACCCTTTCTTGGGTTTTGTATACAATCACTTATAGGGTACTGTATTCTACCACTTCTCGGGTATCCTATGCAACCTCTTCTGGTTACACCAACTGTGTTACTCTGCTCTTTTTGTATTTATTAGTTTTGTCTTTTGGAACCGATTTACCTCCCACATTTTCTTGATACGGTAATCATTTTGTATTACTTTATTTCGAGCAGGTGAATTTAGTGCTGGTATACGTGACTTTTGTCAATCTATTTGTGTTTATGAATGCATCTGGTATTTCATTTGCTATTATTTGAAAAGTCATGCCCTTTTGGACTTCAAATTAACATTGACCACTTCTGGGGTCGAGATTTAATATGATGCATTCTCTGTTTAGTTGTGTTACCAGTCTTTTATTTTCCTTATCTTGTCTCCCCCCTAAGACTGGAAAAATTGGTTTGTTAAATGGATAGTTAGTATAGATGTTGTAAACATGTCCATTTTGGTACTTACATATTTCGCATAACCAAAATAACTTTTGGTTCTCTTCTAGAGACCAATTGTTGTGGGGAGTATTTATGATTAGCAGTTGGTTTTGAATTGATTAGATAGTCGGTAAATATGAAAATTTATCTCGACTATATATGCCTCTTACTATATTTCATAGTGTTCCCAACAATGGTCTCTACAATTGTTTGTCAAAGTTCAACATTAAACGATGTCAAAGATCAACGTTTTATACTGTCGGGCAAAATCCCTTTTCAACCATATACACTTAAAAGCATGCTAAAATATGGATGCATCACTTGAGACCAATGAATATTTACGTGGTCCATATATAAGTGGGATAGATAGTAGGAATATCTTTTTGGATGGCTGAAATATTGATTCGCTAAGAAAATTCATTGCATACATAATAAGTGTTTTAGTAGCAAGACTGTTAGATTACTTAGTAGTGCTAATTAGCACTTTTAATTATTTGGCATATCATGATGCTATGTTGATGACCTATTTAGTCATGTCATGTGGTAAACGTACTATTTTCTAGTAACTTCTGTTTACTCACCATATTTGATTTAATGTAATATTATGGATATAATGTATCATTCTAGTAACTTCTAATATGGTCTTCTGGCCATATTTGCTATATGATATATTGTAGATATTTCATACTTGGTATCATTTCTTTCACACCATTCCAAAGTGATGACTTTTTATCCAAACATAGTTGAAACTTAATAAATTCTTCAAAATCAATAGTCTCTACCGAGACAACTACAACTGGTAAAAATATTTCTTATGTTTTGTGATAGTGTTAGTTGTGTTGTTGTATATCGGATGTTTGCCATCTCAGTTTGTGATTGCTCTACTGAAGCTTGCATGCATTCACATGAGTATGTTAAGGGTTTTTTTATCCACATTTGAAGCGAATGTTTATATTTCCCCTTCTCGTACCTGCCTCTTAGTGACTGACTCATATTAAGTTTGTTTGAGCCATTGATATCATTTTTTTATATTACCATGATCATCCACACGTGTGGCCTTTACTATGGCCAAATAATCCCTTTTCTCCTCCGACGACATTAACCAGTTATAACATTTACCTCAAGGAATGAGCTAGCACGTGTTAGTCAGATTGAACGGAATGATAAATATTAGCTTGATATTTTGATTTGCAATTTAAAAGATGTGATATAACCTCCGAGTATTTTGTGAAAACACATTTTCGGTATTGCTGCATCAGGAGCATGTCGAGAAAATTTATAGCAACATTTTTAGAGGATGACCAACTTCTGGTGGTCAAACATGTTGATCGAGTACCTTCACACATCTAAAATATGTCACAAAAGAGAAATATTATAGTTTTAACCTTTGTTTGAAGGGAAATCATGAACTAGTCAAAAGGTTTTCCGCCACTAGGCTATATGTTATCCGAAGATGAAGATGTCGAGTGTGATGAACTCAAGTTTGAATTTAACATTGAAAAATAATGTCATGGAAACGAAACATGACTTTGTATACATTTGAGAAAACTTTGGGTACCAACAATGATTTATGATTCATGTGAAATTCAATTTTTCTCTATAGAGGTGCTATGATCAAAAGAAGGATCTTTTGAACATTTTTCTTAAAAATTCTAATTAAAAGTGATTTATTATTTAAATAAATAGAGTTAAATTGTATTTTAACATATATATAACTTATTCCCGTATTATAACATAGAAAAACAATGACTTCAAAAGATGGTTCATCATCTATCCATGTAGTTTGTTTAAGCTAAGAGACCACTTTTTCATTTTTTTTGTGTGTGAACTATTGACTATATTAATATCTATCAATATTTGTTTTGCAGCTATACAAAAACGATAAGAATAATCATACAACTAATATGTTGACAATGCATAGTAGTGTAACAAATTGAATGATCAAAAACTTACGATTCATTATAATTAACTAATTGACTTAACTAGCTTAAGACCAATTTATTTGTGCTAAAAGCCACAACCTATATCATTGCGCAGTAAAAAATAAAATAATCATAATAATCGATAACAGATCTTACAATGTAGAGAACCTAAAAAAAATTAACATTATGATTTATTTACTGAACCGAAAATTGAATAATATTTAATGTTAATTGAATAATATTTAATCAACCTTCAGTTACGAACTTTGAAAAAATATTTAATGTTTCAATCAAACTTCGGTTACGAAATCCCCTTTTCTAAAATAAAATTGCATTTATATCAATATAATTGAATTCAATAAATAATATTACGGTTTCTTGATTAATTAAGTTTATATGAATAAATAATATTATTACAATATAAAAGCTTTTGTATATTAATATAAATATTCACAAGGATAATGTGATATGGTGATCTTCAATAGTTACAAATTTACTCTTTAAATTTGAATAAAGAAATAGTCACATAAATACTCCGATTGAAGATTGAACACACTTTGAGTTAATTACAATTGACTAAATATAATTAATTAGGCAATAAAAAGAATTTATTCAATTTTGATTGAGATAATTAATGACATTGGTTGAATTTTTGACCGAGTAAAATGGTTGGTGGGCTTTGACCATAACAACTCCTTGACTTACAATTCCACCAAATTCGGTCAACTAACAGATTCCAATGGGTTACGGTCATTTTCTCCGAAACGATTTCCGATTGCCGGAAAAAATAATTCTTTTTTTTAGACTACATCACATAATCTAAAAATAACACTTTCTACTTTATTTGTTCATCTACTACAAAAATTATATGCGGATATTTGAGAGGGCTAATTTCTGGGTATATTAGCTTTGTATTCATCTTCTTTACTTTTAGTTTCTAATTTACATAATAGTATTGGCCAGAAACTAAAAATCAATTTACAGAACCATACTGAATAATCTATATAATGTATATCAATATATGTATGATATACGTATTGTGCAATAAATCACGGAAGTTGGTTCGATATGTTACCTCAATTGTTGTATATGGCTCTTGATCGATATCCGATTCTTAGTCGGATGTGTTTATACGCACATCAATCCAGCATTCATGAATTCTGCCACCATCGGGTTCTCAAACACGGCGATCATGTTTTCGAATGCGACCGGTGGCGTGGTTCGGTGGCCATGGTCATCGTTCGTGGGGACAAAAAAATGCAACAGAGAAGCCGGTTGTTTAATAATTTGGTTGGTAATTTTCTCTATTTCACTTCGTATATTCACCTCCTATCTCCCTCAAATGAAAAGATGGTTTGGTTTTGGGTTATTGAAATCATGTCAAATCAGAAGGGTGGAAAGATAAAGAAAATGAATGGAAATTCGGTTACAAAATTAAGGAATTTTGGAGAGCGATGTGCTGATAACGTGTGATAAAACAAGAGAGAAATAGAGAGAAACTGATTCAATCATCTCATTCATCTGACATATATATCGTATATATAAACTAGTACAAAAGAATCCCTAAAAGCCTAAAGCCCATAAACATTGGGTTGGGCCATAAAATGATTGCATTCATAACAGTATTTAATATATTTGACCTTATATGAAAAGTGTGACATTCAATCTTAACATGTTTAATTATGAAGTTTTAATAAGTGCCATAAGCTTTGGGCAACCACCAAGCCCCGTACAATTCCGCTGCGGGTCGGGGTGTGACAAGTACCCACAACACGTTTATGTAGACCTGCCTCCTGCTGCGCAGGCGGTGGCTCGGAACTTCGATCGGCGCCTCCGATGTTCTGAGCGATACCGGTGTGGATCATTGAGACGCTCATGGAGCTCCAGGCTCATGCGGGATTGCCACCCCGTCCACTGCCACCGTCCCCACCGCCAGAGGATCTGTAGCTTTAGTTTGTATTGTTTTTATTGTGTACTAACATTCAGTTGTACTTTTGTTTTGTATGTACAAACTGATTTTATATATATTTATGCAATTGATCTTTTATTTACACAATGTTTTTTTTGGATTGTTTGCGCTTATTTCATACGTCTCTTTCGCAAGCTATTGTACGGTGTTTTAATTAAACATGTTCGTATAATTTAACAAAATAAAACCAGTTAACATCTATAAAAATAATGGCATAAAGAAACATAAATCACCTATAACCGGTACACTCACGTTAAACGACCGTTATAAATCAACTTTAAATTATATATGTTTTATAAAAATAAAACACAATCTACAACTTTTCAACAAAAAAACACAATCAAATAACAAACCAACACCCTACTTTTCCACCCAAAACCCCACTTTTTCTACATAAAAACAAACAGACACACCTATGCACTTTGTTTTGACCAAAAAGCAACGCTTAGGTACAAAGTCAACATACAAAGTCTGATAGATTCAGTGCTTGTCTATAGACTTTCCAACTGGGCGTTGCATTTTGGCCAAAACCAACTCGGATGTGTGAATACCCAAGGCCTAAACCCAAGGCCTAAATTATTGATACACACAGATAAGGTATTATTGATACACACAGATAAGGTGCCATTTAAGTGTGGCTATTATCTGCAAGCAAAAACCAGCCTAACACGTGCCTTTCATATGAACCATTTGTAAAATTGTTTAGAGCATACACATTGGCCCTTCTAGTATTTGTTTATTTCATTTATCGCCTTCATTTTAAAACTTAAGTAAAGCCTTCCGTTTGTTACATGTTTATGAATCTAGAGATAACTCAACATTTGAGTTCGTGTGAAGTCAAGGTAGCATTTAGGATTGTGTACAAAGATTAAGTTTAAGATATTTAGATAAAAGAGTTAAATGCCATTTTAGTCCCTGTGGTTTGAGCCATTTTGCCAGTTTAGTTCAAAGGTTTCTTTTTTAACCTGTGGGTCCAAAAAGGTTTCACAGTTGCCATTTTAGTCCACTGGGTAAACTTCATCCATTTTTTCTGTTAACGAGAAGGCCAATTCGGTCATTTTATATGGCTGAATTGCCCTTTTAGTTAACAGAATTACATACAAAATGACCGAATGAGCCTTCTCGTTAACAGAAAAAATGGATGAAGTTAACCAAGTGGACTAAAATGGCAACTGTGAAACCTTTTTGGACCCACAGGTTAAAAATGAAACATTTGGACTAAACTGACAAAATGACCCAAACCACAGGGACTAAAATGACATTTAACTCTAGATAAAAATATGACTGGAGTTTGCCTATTATTATATCATTTATTTAATTTATTAAATTGTTTAATTTAATAAATAAGAATTAGCATAAAATAAACAGTAAACGAAATTAACTAATTTATATCATATATTTTGAGATTAAACACACACCCGCACACACATATATTGCATGTTAATATTGATTCATAGGTAATACAAAAGTTAGCATACTTAGGGTGAACGGGGCGTTTTGCGGGGAGGGGTTCGGTGAGGTGAGTCCCTGAGCGGAAACACCATCGCCGACCCCTCGGGGAGTGGGGAGCGGTGGGTGTTCACCGCATGAAGGGAGAGAGGGAGAGGGTGACCCACCATTGATTCAACCAATCAAGTATTTTCTTTTTTTTTTCTTTTTGATTTTTTCAACTTAATTAAAAAAACAAAAAAACAAGTCCCCCAAGAGAGGAGTGCCGTCATCAAATTGAGGGTGTGGAGGGAGTTAAGGGGGAAGTTGACGTGACGCGTGCTGATTGGGTCACTCCCACCTTAGAGGAGTGCTCCTTACACCCTTACATTTTGACCAATTATAGAGGCAGGTGAGATAAAAGGAATCCGATTAGAAAAATCATAATTTTGATTAGTTTGAAGTTACAGAACCCATAAGGGTGTGCGGAGTGGGACGCGGCAAACCTCGGCAAACCTTTTTGCCGATCGGCAAACACCGCCGCCGAGGTTTTGCCGTTGCCGAACAACTCAAGAATCGGGGATGCCTTGCTGATGCGGGGAAAGTGATTGAGAAAGAGAGAGGGTATTGTGGGTGGGGTCCATTCCTATCTCAACCAATCACAACTTTTTCCTTTTTTTTTTTAAAAAATAGTTTACCACTTCACCAAGTGTCTAAACCATTGCCAACACTTTTCACAAAAGTTTAAACACTTTTGACTGATTGACATGGCGCGCTCTGATTGGTCGGTTTTTTGGTTTGCCACTCCAAAGTGTTTAACCACTCCTTACACCCTAAGTAACATATGAAAATATCTCAACGGGTCAGAGCATGCGACAAACGATGATAGGCGGTTTGCCCCAACCCTCAAATACCAATTTCATTTTTTAGAAGATCTCACTTAAAATTTCAAGATTTTCCCATAATTTAAGCAACTTTTAGTTATACTGTTGTAAATGTAAAAAAGCATAATACACGGACTCCATTATTTTACGGGTTATTTTCTTTGAACGTCAAACACGGAAAAAAATCAAATAGCAAGTTTATTTTAGCTAGGAATGATAGGAATCAATAGGATTAAGATATGTGGCAAAATTTAAAATAAAGAGGAGGAGTATTTTAGTCAATCTTAGGGGCTGTTTGGTAGCCTCTTAATGACCATTCAGATGCTACCTCTTAATGGTTTAAAACCTCTGAATGAATAAGAGGTAACCTCAAGTCTGAATGGTTAAGAGGTAACCTCTGAATGGTAAATCATCACATGTCACATTCTTCTACCTTCTCATTGGTAAAATTTTTATTGGTTCCATTAAGAGATAGCCTCTTAATGACCATTCAGAGGCTACCAAACAACCCCTTATTCTTTCTTCTTCCTTTTCAAAACCCAGTAACTTCAAAACCCACCATCTTCAACCATTTCTTCACTTTCTATCTCAATAATCACTACATTATAGTGCGATTTAGAAATAAGACATTTCTTTGTGTTTTCTGGCCATTGCGTTTTACAAATAAGACACTTCTTTGTGTTTTTGGTGCATTGCGTTTTAGAAAAATGTTATTTTTTAGGTTTTTTTTTCATTGCGTTTTATGTAGCTGGGGTTTTTTCTATTGCGTTTTACACAATTGGGTTTTTAAATTTTTTTTTTTTTTGAAAATATAGCAATAGTATACTCGTTTTAAAGATAAAAAACGCTCGTTTTTTTGGTGCAATTTTTATAAAAAAATAATGTCGTATGAAAGAGTTATTAACGTTTAAAAAATTGGGGGGGGGGAATTGTAGGAGAGAGAAACTATTGGTTTGGATTGACTAGAATGCCCCTAAACAAACTCACACGCCTCTTTTCTTCCCTTCAATTTCCATCATTTAATTTTAGCCGTTGATTAACTAAATGGATGATCAAGATCACTTCCTAGCCTTCCTAGCCAAATCAACTTCCTATTGTATCTTTACCCTGTCAAACACACACCCTAAAATTTACTCCTAAGATCCACTATTGCCCACTTTGTAGGACTTGAACCTGCATTACTTTGGTGATAATAAGCCTTACGCTCTTAGTTTTATTAATTTACCATTGAGATTGGTGGCCCAAAGGTAGAGGCAAAGGATCTAAGGGTGTAGGGAATTGTTAGACACTTTGAATAGGTAAACTCCTAAATCACCCAATCAAACAATGCCACATCATTTTACCTATTTTGTTTATCTATTGCTCAAAAACGTTGGCGGTGGTTAGACACTTTGGAATAGGTAAACTATTTTTTTTTTTAAAAAGGAAAAATATGTAATTGGTTGAGAAGGCATGGACCCGCCACACACCCCTCTCTCCCCCCTTCCCTCCCTTTCCCCGATTCGGTGAACCTTCACCGAAAATGTCACACCCCCAAAATCCACATGCGGAGTACCACCGCTTGAGGGCGTGACTAACCAGGATCCAGCCACCAATTATACTGAGCAATTTAATTAATAGTAGAAGCATTATTCACCAACCACAGGGTTAGCAAATATCATAACCAAGTTCGAAAGTTTTAAGTTCAAATAGTAGCATAAGTAGCGGAAGCGTAGACAAAACAGTTTAAAACAAAGTTCATGGTTCAAGTTTATTTAGAACCCAACACATGGGTTAGACGACCACTACACATCCCCAAGTAGCAAGCTCCTGAGTCACTGGGTACCTGCAAAGCATGCAGTAGGGTATCAACAAAAAAACGTTGGCGAGTTCACGAGTTGTCCAGTTTTTAATTACCAAAAACTTGTTTCACCAGTTAATTTATCCGTTTATACATGCCATGGGGAGCTACCCCATAAGTAAGCGACTAAACTGTTTTTCCAACACCGAATACTAGGTGACCGTACGTTTCCGCAGTGCCCCGTTTGTCAATGTTCTATCATCATTGACGGTTTGCCAGAGTACATTAGTTCACGACCGATCCTTTACAGGCACGGTGTGAGGCTGGTAAGACCTAAATAGCGCTATCAACTAATAACCCGTTCGCCTGGCCCCGGCGACTAATCGGTATTAAATAGTAGAGACCTGAGTGATAGAGTTTCGTTTAGTTTTGCTCGTTGCATTCCGTATAAACAATAATTAACTAAGGGTCCCACACAAGGGGAGAAAATAGGTTTGTATCCCTTACAAGGGATAGCGTTGTTTTAAGTTCCGATTTCCCAAACCACCGGGAACGCATGCTTTAAAAGTTGTGAACTCACCTTGGGTTGCTCGGCAGATTAGTTTACTTGGTCAAGTATGCTGGTCACCACGTCCTAACATGGTTACCAGTAGGTCAGGTTCGGATACAAGTAATCACATATATCCTACATATATCTAACACGTAGTATGCATACAGTTTGAGTTATTGGGCCTGCTCTAGTAATTGCACAGTCAATCAGTACAGTTAACACATAGTCCAGTCAACAGGCAGCCCAAACCCAAAACACCTTGTGGCCCAATAACTAAGGTAAGCAGCCCAGTCAAGACAAGGTGGTCTCGACTCGAGATCATGCGGTCTCGAGTCGCAACCAGGAGATCTCGAGCTATGGTCGTCTGGTCTCGAGTAGTGCTGTCATGAGTCGCAACCTCAGGGGTCTCGAGTCCAGTCTCGAGTCGAGATCATGAGGTCTCAAGTCGAGACCTTGCTGGTCTCGAGTCCCTGAAGTCTATCTCGAGTTGTCACTTGTTGGTCACGAGTCGCAATCACTGCGGTCTCGAGTTGTAGCTTGATGGTCTCGAGTCGAAACCAAGGTCTCGACTCGCATACCTGCTGATTCTAGAACATCTGCCAGCATCGTACTTATCCAATAGAATTTCATTTTCATGATTTGGTGTACTATCCAGTTAAATCGCACAAACATGTTTTCTTGTCTAATTCTCAAATCAAACGGATCAAACACACAACTTTTCAAATATTCATGTCATTCTCAAACAGTTCATCATATGTTCATATCATATTCAGCCCATATTCACCCAGTTCATCATTTGCAAGCATGTTCATTCAACCAACATAAACTCAATTCAATATATAACTCGGTCATCATCAACGGTCCTACATATCTAACTCATAAGCTCCGGTTCAATATTAGATCTATGCACTTGTCACAAGTAAACTTTGCACATCATATATAAACAACAATTTTAACCAAATCAACACCAATGACAATTATTTACCACAACAGGTTTGTGTCCATCATTCATACAACAATCTACATCACCTAATCAGTTTTATCCCACTACACATACAAGTCATACATGGAAACGTTTAAACTAAGCATGTAGATCATTCACAAACAAGGACCTATATCAAAAGTCTCCAACTATACACAAGGAGGCACTAACCGGTTCAAGAGTGTGGAGGTGTGTAGGGATTCACCGAGATCCAAGAGCTCCTTCCTTAGCCGCCGGTTGCTCCGAGAAGAAAGGAGAGGGTGTTTGGTTCAAAGTTTCTAGAGAGAGAGCTAGAGTGAGAGGGAGAGAGAGGAATGATCTTAGGGAATTGTAAGGTGATGATTGATGTCCCAAAAGGGAATGTCGGCTACAATGGTGGGGTTTTATACCCATTTCAAGTTGGTGCACCCTAGTGGGTTCTCGAATGGGCTAAGGAGTTGCGGCCCAACTTATGTGGGTTACTCGAGACCGGGGGTCTCGAGTCGGGTCTTTGAGGTCTCGGTTCACACGTATACACATACATAAATCTACATACACATAACTTAACACAAAGATCACATAGCATATCAAGATCAAACGCAATCTTTCATTTAATAATATATATATACACACGATGTTACAACAAGATGGTTGCCCGGGAAAACCTAGAGTGTCACATTATCCCCAAGTTTTAAGAACTTTCGTCCCGAAAGTTAAGGCAGCCACTGTCAAGCTGGTATAGGTGAGAACGTTTCAACGGGGTGTCACATCATCCCCCCGTTAGTTTGGAATTTCGTCCCGAAATTCAGTCGTAGCTTCAGTGCTGGGGGTTTCATTTGGGAACAACTGGGGATACTTGCGCCTCATCTGGTCTTCCCGCTCCCAGGTAAACACTGGGCCACGTCGCGAGTTCCAACGGACTCGTACGAGAGGTATCTGGCTACGTTTGAGGGTTTTCATCTCTCGATCCGTGATCTCAATCGGTTCCTCAGTAAAGTGTAGCTGTTCGTCAATGGTGAGTTCCTTGAAAGGAATTACGAGTGTTTCATCTGACAGACACTTCTTCTGATTAGACACGTGAAAGACGTTGTGCACCGCACTCAGCTCTTCAGGCAGATTCAATCTATAAGCGACCTTACCGATCTTTTCGGTAATTTCGAATGGTCCAACATATCGCGGGTTCAGCTTGCCCCGTTTGCCAAAACGAACCACACCCTTCCAGGGTGAGACTTTAAGTAGAACCCGGTCACCGACCTGGAATTCTAGTGGTTTCCTACGCTTATCAGCGTAACTTTTCTGACTGTCACGAGCTGCCGCCATGCGTTGTCTGATCTGGGCAATCCTTTTCGTTGTGTCTACCACCAGTTCTGGGCCAGTGATCTGGCTGTCACCAACTTCCGCCCAGCAAAGAGGTGATCGGCATTTACGCCCGTACAATGCCTCAAAGGGTGCTGCCTGAATGCTGGTGTGGTAGCTGTTATTATACGAGAATTCTACTAGCGGTAGGTGCTTCTCCCAATTCTTGCCAAAATCGATCACACATGCCCTAAGCATGTCTTCTAGGGTTTGGATGGTGCGTTCAGACTGCCTATCCGTTTGCGGATGATAAGCGGTGCTCATGTCTAATCGTGAGCCAAAGGATTTGTGCATAGCCTGCCACAGTTCAGAAGTAAAGCGCGCGTCTCGATCGGAAATAATGGAGGTTGGCACTCCATGCCTCGAAACCACTTCCTTTAAGTAAATGTCTGCCAAGGTAGAGAACTTGTCTGTTTCTTTAATAGCCAAAAAGTGTGCGGACTTGGTCAATCGATCCACTATCACCCAAATAGTGTCGTTTCCGCGTTGAGATCTAGGTAGGCCAGTAACAAAATCCATGGAAATTTGCTCCCATTTCCATTTCGGGATTTCGGGTTGTTGGAGTAGGCCCGCTGGTTTCTGATACTCAGTCTTGACTCTTGCGCAAGTCAAACACTTGCTGACATACGTTGCTATGTGGGTTTTCATGCCAGGCCACCAATATGTAGTCTTTAAGTCATGGTACATCTTATCCGAACCAGGATGTACTGAGTAACGGGACTTATGGGCTTCGTCCATCACAAGTTCGTGCAACTTTCCATAAAGGGGGACCCATATGCGCCCGGTTACATAGTAAGCGTCGTCTTCTTTTTGTTCTAACCGCTGCCTTGATCCTCGCAGGGACTCAGCCCTGATGTACTCTGGTTTCAGTGCTTCAACCTGAGCACCTCGTGTTTGGGTAGGGAGGTTGGATTGGATGGTAAGTTGTAACGCCCGCACGCGCTTGGGTGTAGTGTCCTTTCGACTAAGGGCGTCTGCCACGACATTGGCTTTGCCCGGATGGTACTTGATTGCGTATTCGTAATCATTCAAGAGTTCGACCACGTTGTCGCATGTTTAATTCCTTTTGCTTGAAGATATGCTCGAGACTCCTGTGATCGGTGTAAATGTTGCACTTGGTACCGTACAGGTAATGTCTCCATATCTTAAGAGCAAAAACCACTGCTCCCAGTTCCAAGTCATGTGTAGTGTAGTTCCTTTCGTGAGCCTTAAGTTGTCGAGAAGCGTAAGCAATAACTTTCTCGCGTTGCATTAACACGCAGCCAAGCCCATGAATAGACGCATCGCAGTAAACCACAAAGTCGTCTGTACCTTCAGGTAACGAGAGAATAGGAGCGCTACAAAGGTTATCCTTTAGCTTCTGAAAAGCGGACTCCTGAGCTTCATTCCATTTGTAAGCAATACCCTTCTGATTGAGAGTCGTGAGGGGTTGTGCGATCTTCGAAAATCCCTTGATGAATCTGCGATAGTATCCTGCCAATCCCAAGAATTGGCGGACTTCGGTCGGAGTTTTAGGCGTAGGCCAATTCTTTATGGAGTCGATCTTAGCTGGATTGACATGAATTCCGTCCTTATTGACTACGTGCCCAAGGAAGTGGACTTCTCGAAGCCAGAAGTCACATTTCAAGAATTTAGCGTACAGTTGCTCATTGCGAAGGAGTTCGAGAATAAGATGCAGATGTTGTTCATGCTCCTCTTGACTTTTCGAGTGTATCAGGATGTCGTCAATAAACACAATCACGAATTTGTCGAGATAAGGCTTGCACACTCGGTTCATGAGATCCATGAAAACTGCAGGTGCGTTAGTCATTCCAAAGGGCATGACGAGGAATTCGTAATGGCCATAACGAGTCCTGAATGCAGTTTTGGAGATGTCTTCATTACGGATCCTTAGTTGATGATAACCTGATCGTAGGTCGATCTTAGAGTAGTAACTCGATCCTTGCAGCTGGTCGAATAAATCGTCGATGCGAGGGAGTGGGTAACGATTCTTGATGGTAACCTTGTTTAGCTCACGATAGTCGATGCACATTCGGAATGTGCCATCCTTCTTCTTAACAAAGAGCACTGGTGCTCCCCAGGGTGACGAACTAGGACGGATAAATCCTTTATCCAATAGTTCTTGTAGTTGCGTAGAAAGTTCCTTCAGTTCTGCGGGGGCTAGTCGATAAGGCGCTCGAGCTATTGGTGCTGCTCCGGGAGTTAGCTCGATTTGGAACTCGACCTGACGATGGGGAGGGAGTCCAGGTAGTTCTTTAGGGAATACCTCGGGGTAGTCGCGTACTACTGGAAAATCTTCAATCCTCTTTTCCTTTTCCTGTGTGTCGGTGACGAGTGCTAAGATAGCGGTGTGCCCCTTTCGTAAACACTTCTGGGCCTTTAAGAACGAGATGATGCCTGTGACTTCTCCGCCTTTGTCACCTTGAACGATGAGGGGTTTGCCAGATCGGCGGGGAATGCGAACCATTTTCTTTTGGCAGAGGATTTCAGCGCGATGTTTGGATAACCAATCCATACCAATGACGACGTCGAAGCTTCCAAGATCGATAGGGAAAAGATCGATGCTAAACGTCTGACCAGACAATACTAGCTTGCAGTCGTTGATCACATGTGAGGCCTCGATGTTTCTACCATTAGCTAACTCGACGATATGCTTAGAACTTAATAACGCAGGCGGGTGCTTAAGTTTCTTACTAATACGTAGGGATACATAACTAGCATCGGCTCCAGAATCAAATAATACAGAAACATAGCGATCATCGAGTAGGAACTTACCCGCCACGACGTTGGGGTCATTCCTTGCCTCTCCAGCTCCAATGACAAAAGCCCTTCCTCTTGCACCATTCCCAGCATTGTTGTTGTTTTGATCGTTGTTTCCAGCTCCCTGGTTGTTGTTGCGGTTTTGGTTCAGTTCAGGGCAATCCATGCGTATGTGCCCCGTTGCCCCACACTTGTAGCATCCACGGTTGTTCCCTTGCTGCTGTTGTTGTTGTGGTTGTTGCTGATTCTGCCTAGCTGGAAACTGACTCCTACAGTCTTTGGCTTCATGCCCCATCTTGTTGCATCGCTGACACTGACTTTTGCCACATGGCCTGCTGTGATGTCGGTTACACTTGTTACACTTGGGGTGGTTCCCTCGATAGCCACCCTGTTGCTGAGGGCCTTTGTTGTTTTCAGTTTTCCTTTGTTGAGTCGGGGCCTGAGTGGGGTTAGCATCCTTGCTTTGGTTTCCTTCCCACTTACGCTTGTTATCACCAGAAGTTCCATCAGTAGCACTGATCCTTTTGGGCAACTTGCCCTGTTCCACAGCCTGATCAGTGAGTTTGTGAGCAAGACGGACGACCTGCTGAATGGTATTGAGGTTGGCTGAGGTCACATGGCTTCGAATTTTTGGGGCCAAACCCTTGATGTACAATTCGATCCTTCGGTACATAGGTCGAGACATGTTTGGGCAAAGAGCAGCATAATCGTTGGACAGTTTGGTGTAGGTCTCAATCTCTGACCCAACCATCTTAAGCTCAAAGTACTCGTTTTCGAGCTTGTGGATGCCATCCCTGTGACAGTACTCTTCTTTGATCATGTCCTTGAAATCTTCCCATGCAGTGGCATTAGCGGTTTCCAAACCAAGCATTTGAATCTGCGCTTTCCACCATGAAAGCGCGTTTCCTTCAAGCGTACCGGTAGCAAACTTCACCCAATTAGCAGGGGACACTCGCAGACAGCGAACACAGCTTCGACCTTCTCGATCCAGTGCAGAAGACCTATGGCACCCTCAGTGCCATTGAAAGGGAGAGGCTTGCAATCCATGAAGGTCTTGAAAGTACAAACACGTGGTTGCGCAAGCGCATGTTGACCTTTTGTGAGAAGCGAAGCGAATCGGTTTAGGGGTAAAAAGACGATGCGGCGGTAGGATCTAAACATCCTAAAATAACGAGTTTACCTCCAGGGTGAGCTGCGAAAGCTGCAGCCACCGTGTTGATCAGGTTAGTGAACTAAGCCTGAGTCATGTTAACGTTTCCTCTTCCGCATCCACTCATTGTCTTCATAACCAGAAAACATAACATGAGTGTGATGTCGTAATGTAGCGAGAATGAGATAGAAGAAGGAGGTGTATCTACACAACTAGGCAAACTAGTACGTATAGCAGAACAGATAGCATAAAGTAAGCAAGCAAGTATATACTAGTCCGAGCTATGAGGTCTAATGTGTTGAGTCTTGCACTTGGAGTGTAGTGTCGTAATGAGTCACGGGTTATAGTTTGGTTTTTCTCAAAAAGATTCCCTTTAAAAAAAAACCATGTCCACTATAACCAATGGCTCTGATACCAATCTGTCACACCCCCAAAATCCACATGCGGAGTACCACCGCTTGAGGACGTGACTAACCAGGATCCAGCCACCAATTATACTGAGCAATTTAATTAATAGTAGAAGCATTATTCACCATCCACATGGTTAGCAAATATCATAATCAAGTTCGAAAGTTTTAAGTTCAAATAGTAGCATAAGTAGCGGAAGCGTAGACAAAACAGTTTAAAACAAAGTTCATGGTTCAAGTTTATTTAGAACCCAACACATGGGTTAGACGACCACTATACATCCCCAAGTAGCAAGCTCCTGAGTCACTGGGTACCTGCAAAGCATGCAGTAGGGTATCAACAAAAAAACGTTGGCGAGTTCACGAGTTGTCCAGTTTTTAATTACCAGAAACTTGTTTCACCAGTTAATTTATCCGTTTATACATGCCATGGGGGGCTACCCCATAAGTAAGCGACTAAACTCTTTTTCCAATACCGAATACTAGGTGACCGTACGTTTCCGCAGTGCCCCGTTTGTCAATGTTCTATCATCATTGACGGTTTGCCAGAGTACATTAATTCACGACCGATCCTCTACAGGCACGGTGTGAGGCTGGTAAGACCTAAATAGCGCTATCAACTAATAACCCGTTCGCCTGGCCCCGACGACTAATCGGTATTAAGTAGTAGGGACTTGAGTGATAGAGTTTCGTTTAGTTTTGCTCGTTGCATTCCGTATAAACAATAGTTAACTAAGGGTCCCACACAAGGGGAGAAAATAGGTTTGTATCCCTTACAAGGGATAGCGTTGTTTTAAGTTCCGATTTCGCAAACCACCGGGAACGCATGCTTTAAAAGTTGTGAACTCACCTTGGGTTGCTCGGCAGGTTAGTTTACTTGGTCAAGTATGCTGGTCACCACGTCCTAACATGGTTACCAGTAGGTCAGGTTCGGATACAAGTAATCACGTATATCCTACACGTATCTAACACGTAGTATGCATACAGTTTGAGTTATTGGGCCTGCTTTAATAATTGCACAGTCATGAGGTCTCAAGTCGGGACCTTGCTGGTCTCGAGTCCCTGAAGTCTATCTCGAGTTGTCACTTGTTGGTCTCGAGTCGCAATCACTGCGGTCTAGAGTTGTAGCTTGATGGTCTCGAGTCGAAACCAAGGTCTCGACTCGCATACCTGCTGATTCTAGAACATCTGCTAGCATCGTACTTATCCAATAGAATTTCATTTTCATGATTTGGTGTACTATCCAGTTAAATCGCACAAACATGTTTTCTTGTCTAATTCTCAAATCAAACGGATCAAACACACAACTTTTCAAATATTCATGTCATTCTCAAACAGTTCATCATATGTTCATATCATATTCAGCCCATATTCATCCAGTTCATCATTTGCAAGCATGTTCATTCAACCAACATAAACTCAATTCAATATATAACTCGGTCATCATCAACGGTCCTACATATCTAACTCATAAGCTCCGGTTCAATATTAGATCTATTGTAACGCTCCGCGTGTTCATAACTTTCCAAATTTAGGAACCATTGTTCATATTCCTATTTTTGGAAACTTGGTATCCTTGTATTCGTCGTTTCGGTATAATCGTCGGAAAATCTTTATCTCTAATCTAATTAGTTATAAAAATTTCTATTTGTTCATGGTTGAATTAATTAAATTGATTGATTTTACTATTTAAAAGTTTATTTTT
This sequence comes from Helianthus annuus, assembly GCF_002127325.2. NCBI lineage: Eukaryota > Viridiplantae > Streptophyta > Magnoliopsida > Asterales > Asteraceae > Helianthus > Helianthus annuus. The sequence continues at coordinate 115,495,589 of NC_035437.2, read as the reverse complement.
ATAATAATCTAGTTAGTCTCGTTAACTTTAAAGTTAGAAAAGATACCAACTAACCTAGTTAATTAATTGTAAAGATTAATTCTTTTAAAATGTAACATAACTTAATTAGTTAAAGTGGGATTATTTGTATAAATTGCTGAATTTCTAAACTTACGGGGACTATTTGTGCTTATTGCTGAAAGTGTAATGTTTTTTTTTAAATAAAAATAAAATAAAACAAAACTGATGACCAGGGACTCGAACCCGGGTCACCAGCTTCAACATCACGCGCACAACCACTCTGCCGTGGCCTTGACATCGAACTATATCAAACACTAAAATCTTTTATACCCTCGTTTAAACCAAACCTCGAACCCGACCCCCTAATTAAACCCTAAGTATAAAACTTTAGCAAAAACCCTATTACCCTTTTATTCATCTGCCGTTTACTTGTCTTCCCCCTCAAATACCCTACTCCATCTTCTCTAACTTCACCTTCTTAAAAAAGAAGAAAACCCTACATCAGAACCATGGCAGCCAAACTCTCCTTCACTCTCGTTCACACTCCACCACAATCACCTCCCTCACACGCACCTCTCTCACCCCCGGTTCAGTTGAAAGGACGGCCACCACTGTAGTGGTGGCCGCGCACGGCGGCGAGGCCGCATAACAGAAAGAGAGGGATCGTGATGAAAGAGAGAGGCAGGGCGTAGAGAGAGAGAGAGAGAGAGCAGACGACGGCAGTGACGGTGGCGCGACCACTGTAACGGCGGCAACGGCGAGGTGGGTTCAACTCCGATTAGTTTTCATTGCAGGTCAGTCGGTTCAGGCCCGGTTCCGTTTAGATTTTGTTTTGATTTCATTCGATTCAAGTTGGTTGAGTTGGCTCGGGTGACTCGGGATCGAGTCTGGATTTGGCTTCGTTCCAGCTTCGTTCTTGGGTTCGTGTCTTGTTCGACTTCAGTCCACTCTGGTCACCATTCGTTCCGGTTCAGGTCAGTTGCTAGTAAATTTTATTCACTTAGTAACATGTTGGATATGAGTTTTTATTCTATTATGCTATGTAGCCAAACTTGTTACTCGCCTTTGCTTTTGCATTGAACTCTATTTTAATACATGTTGCAGGTTAATTATTGAGATGATATTCAAGACGAAACAAGATTCAGGGTGGACTAGATACACACCTAGATTAATCTATCTTTCATTGTTATGTTATGCTATGAAACAATGTTGTTATTTCTTTTGAATCTTGTATGACATTTAGTATTGCAATGAAATTTGAATTTAATTAAATATTGTCACATAGTGTTATGACGTCTCTTGCAATCTATACACACTTCGTCTCATCCCGATGTTTCCGCCATCGGTTGGGGTGTGACAGATTGGTATCAGAGCCATAACTATAGGGAATTAGGAAAAGTAGGAATGCTTTAACCTAGTCTATAGTTTTAGAGCTTTATTTTTGTGTTTTGCTTGAAACTACATTGCATGCTACTTTATTTGTCTTTATTCATTCTCTTTTGATCTTTTAAGCATACATGTCACTTATTTGTTAACACTTGACATGCTACACTTGTCTTATTACGTACTAATACTTGTTTCCTCGTTCTACCCTTTATTTGTCATTCTTAACATATTTTTATGTGTTAATAATTGTTTCATTATTCCATTCCTTATTTGCTATTCTTGACATGTTTATACTTGTTCGCCTAGTCTTTAACATACACTTTTCCTCTTACATTTTACTCGAGTAATCTAAATCCGACAACACTCATATTGTACAAAAGAGACAAATTTACCAAAATAGGCGTGAAACCCACAATTTGGTAAACAACTCTCATCCCGCTTGATTTCATTTTTGTTGCACGAAATTACACCATTAAGTTAGGAGTGAAATCCACATCTTAATGGAAATTTCAAATTTCAAATTTCAAATTCAATTTCTAGTGGACCCTCGTTAACGTGTCGAAATTAAATTTTGACCCAACGAGTACCAACCACACTTAGGGTACGAACTCGTCAAGCTAGGGGTGAAACCCGCATCTAGTCGACTAGTCTCACTCCTTGATTTTACATAAATCTCGCCAAGTCTCGAATTTTCGATTGAATTGGAGCATGTAGTAACCGGAAGGGTGAATACCGTTAACCGACTTGTCAGCGAAAGTATACCACCTATTAGGCCAAAGCATGCTCTCAGATTCAAAAGACATTTCGACCACTTTGGTTAGTCAACGTTCCGTTTGGAACCATCCAAGTTTCTTTTTATCAGATGTACGCTTTATTATCTTCGATCTTTTATGATGAAACTCTTTCTTGTCAATTTTGAACCATTTTTAAGATTTCACTTTTGCGCATACATCATACGATTATACATCATTAGCATGCATAATTTCACTTAATTTTAATTACACTTTTGTAACAACGACTGAAGACATATCATCAAGATAGGAGTGATTTCCTTACCTTGACGATTAACTCCGCTTCCTTTCTCATCTTACAACGACCTCACCAACGGATTAGGGGTGATTCCTTTACCTAGGTGATCGTTACCAATGCTTTCTTTTAATAGATTATTTTATGTAAATACGATCATGTTTATATCCAAATCGTTTATCATTACAAACCTCTAATTATTTCAAAATGCATTACTTATATAAAGGAATTTCTTACCTTACCATCTATTTTCCTATAGCTCACATACACGAAATTCTTAACTTTTTCATAGACGCTTGTTCTTCAACATTCGAAATTTCACGAAATGCTACTCATCAACTTAGTCAGTCTAAAAAAAAAAAAATCCATGGCCCACGAAATTTCGCATTCAACATGATTATTAAAACATGCTCACCTCACAACATTAAACTAGGGATTTTTATTTTCAATCGGGAATCAACCAACTTTTTTTTTGCACACATCTATAAAACATTTAAAACTTTATTCAAACATTTACTAGAACTTCTTTCAAAATCAATAAAACATTTTATTAAAAGACGCTTTCAATAATCACTAAGTTCATGCACCAAATTTCTTTTCTAGGGATCAACTTTTTCTCAAGAATCTATAAACTTCAAAATTGTCTATATACAAAGTTATTTAAAACGATACAAACTTATTAAACCCTAGAACTTTTCAAATCTCACTCGATACGTCAATTAAATTCAAAATACGTGGGTAAGGAAACTTCGTAGGAACCAATAATTTCGACTATATAAATTCTTCTAAAACCATAGTAGCATTCCCATTCGTCTACAAAGTAAAATTTACATAGTCAATGGATGATTTATACTCCCTTTTACATTTACAAACTAGATTTTACGCTCCATGACAACTCAATCTATTTTAACTTCACGTTTTGCTCAAACAACCATATCTGCATATCATTTTACATGTTTTAGTCAATATCTCTCAACAATCTCACGCGCGTCACTCGTCCCCCTTTTCTTTCCTACTCAAAACTTTTAATCTTTTACGCGCATAAACTCGTGCATTTCGATTTATACTGTAACTAAAATCATTATTTCCTACATCCATACTTATACATTCTATGCCTTTACTTATGTTCACACTTACACATTTATGTTATACTCATGATTCAAAATTCATACGTTTTACGTTTATACACACACTCACAATTATACATTTACGTTGTCCTTACATTCATGTCTATACTACATTCGTATTCATATTCATACGAGTTATGTTTTCATTTGCACTTTTACAACTTTGTTACACTTATACTCATACACATGTATTTTATTCATACTTGAACATTCATGTTTTACACTTAGTTTTCACATTTACATCCATACTCATGCATCTTGTGTTTATACTCATATTTATACTCGTATTCACACTCGTACTCGCATTTATACTCTCATCTATACGATTTATGTTATACTCGTACTCGCATTTATACTCTCATTTATACGATTTATGTTATACTCGTACTCGCATTTATACTCACGTTTATAAGATTTCTGTTATACTCGTACTTTTGTTTGTACTCTCATTTATACGAATTGTGTCTATACTCACGTCATTCGTTTGTGCTCAAATTGTGCTCACATTTATGCCCATTTTTAATACACGTTATGCTTATACTTTTACTCATACTCCTGGCATACGTTTTGTGTTTATGCTCACGTGCGTGTTCAAATTTAAACTTATACTATGCTCATGCTTTTTACTTAAAAATTTATACATTCGCATACACGGGCGAAACCCGAAGGATTCGCTTACGTTGGACTTATACTATTTGGAACGTAAACATGCTTATATGCTACATTTCTATACTCACGCATTTTTTTCAAAATTTATGTATACCTTGAGTCATACGTAACTAGTACAAGCTATGCAGATCATGCGACGGTCAATATAATCGCGGGTGCACACGGGATTATAGTGATGGGCGTATGAGAAACCATAGAGTGTACTACTGTGTATGGTAAGACACGGGATGTAACATGACACCGAATACGAAACGGACGTAACGTGGTCAAAACATGGTGGATACGCCGTTGGTACTTCCTATATATAAGTTTTTTCACTATGTTACCAAACTTTCGTAAAACGTGCCGTGAGAAATTCAGTGTTTTGTAGACCTTTTGGACCTAATACAAACTTTAAACAACTCACAAACGCATTATATCTGATTATCCACGACGAGACCTCATTATTAACATGCTACTTTCGTCTATCCGATACTTATGCTATTCTTATACTCATAATCGTTATTAGATCAATCGTTCACCCTTATGCCTCAATTATTCTCTACTGTCTCAAACTCCAAGGACTTAGTTTTAAACGATCCTCTTATGTTTGCCAAAATCCATTCAGGTCTTCCTTCTGAACAAATTTCGGGACGAAATTTCCTAAAGGAGGGGAGACTGTAACGCTCCGCGTTTTCATAACTTTCCATATTTAGGAACCATTGTTCATATTCCTATTTTTGGAAACTTGGTATCCTTGTATTCGTCGTTTCAGTATAATCGTCGGAAAATCTTCATCTCTAATCTAATTAGTTATAAAAATTTCTGTTTATTCATGGTTGAATTAATTAAATTGATTGATTTTACTATTTAAAAGTTTATTTTTATAATAATCTAGTTAGTCTCGTTAACTTTAAAGTTAGAAAAGATACCAACTAACCCAGTTAATTAATTGTAAAGATTAATTCTTTTAAAATGTAACATAACTTAATTAGTTAAAGTGGGATTATTTGTATAAATTGCTGAATTTCTAAACTTACGGGGACTATTTGTGCTTATTGCTGAAAGCGTAATGTTTTTTTAAATAAAAATAAAATAAAACAAAACTGATGACCACGGGACTCGAACCCGGGTCACCAGCTTCAACATCACGCGCACAACCACTCTGCCGTGGCCTTGACATCGAACTATATCAAACACTAAAATCTTTTATACCCTCGTTTAAACCAAACCTCGAACCCGACCCCCCTAATTAAACCCTAAGTATAAAACTTTAGCAAAAACCCTATTACCCTTTTATTCATCTGCCGTTTAATTGTCTTCCCCCTCAAATACCCTACTCCATCTTCTCTAACTTCACCTTCTTAAAAAAGAAGAAAACCCTACATCAGAACCATGGCAGCCAAACTCTCCTTCACTCTCATTCACACTCCACCACAATCACCTCCCTCACACGCACCTCTCTCACCCCCCGGTTCAGTTGAAAGGACGGCCACCACTGTAGTGATGGCGGCGCACGGCGGCGAGGCCGCATAACAGAAAGAGAGGGATCGTGATGAAAGAGAGAGGCAGGGCGTAGAGAGAGAGAGAGAGAGAGAGAGAGGGAGAGAGAGAGAGAGAGAGAGAGAGAGAGAGAGCAGACGACGGCAGTGACGGTGGCGCGACCACTGTAGCGGCGGCAACGGCGAGGTGGGTTCAGCTCCGATTAGTTTTCATTGCAGGTCAGTCGGTTCAGGCCCGGTTCCGTTTAGATTTTGTTTTCATTTCATTCGATTCAAGTTGGTTGAGTTGGATCGGGTGACTCGGGATCGAGTCTGGATTTGGCTTCGTTCCAGCTTCGTTCTCGGGTTCGTGTCTTGTTCGACTTCAGTCCACTCCGGTCACCATTCTGTAACGACCCAAAATCTGAATGTTAATGTTTGTTGTATGTTATTATGTGACACGTCAGGAAATAAATAACTAGGCTATTTAACCTAGTTAAGGGTATGGTCAAAAGTCTTAAATGATAAAGGTAATGTCATTTATGTTTTAAAAGTAAACCAAGGGGCTAAAATGGAACAAATGAAAGTTAAGTTATAAAATATCTAACACACACAAACACACACATACGTGTGTTCGAGAGAGAGAGAGCAGGAGGCTCCCATGGAGCCTCAAACCCTAGTTCCATCTTTATGCTCAAATCGGAAGGCAAGATGAAGCTCAAATCCATAACCGAGCATGGATTAATGATCTCCAACACGAGGGGATCATAAGGTATGTCGAAAATCTAAGATTGGTGATCATGTGTAAAATGGGTTATGTTCTAATCCGTGAGTTCAAGTGAAATTGAGCATTGGTATGTGTTATAATCATCATATAGAACATGGATTATGCATGGTTTAGGTTAATTTGATGTTTAAGGGTGAAACCCGTTTGTTATGGTGAAGATGATGACATGGATAAATCATCTATGTCTAAATTCTTGCTTAAAATTGATGTATTTTGATTTGTAAGATGGATTCTTATGAGGGGAATTGAAAGAAATGTGATACTAGTATGTTTGATGTTTATGCATGTATGATTCATGTTGATTAGAAGGAAGAAATTGATGAATTATGTATGAGATTAAAAGGATATGCATGAACTAGTTGTACACTATGCTTACAAGGTAGTACACATATCAAAAGCATGATGAAATTATGAAGAAATTAAGATTAGATCACTTGTAAGTGATTAATAAGTAGTTATGAAGTGGGTTTTAGATGATGTAATGTAAATTGATGATTTACTTATGTTAACAATGTTTGGAATCATACATGTGTGTGAGTGTTTAAAGAAATTGGATAAGAAACGGTGAATTGTTGTTAGATGAAGTGGACAAAATGTGATGATAATATGTATGATGTTTAATTTTAAATACCACATGTTGATTAGTAGAAGGATTTGATGAACTATGTATGAATTTAGAAGGTTGTGCATGAATTAGTTGTACGTTATGCTTAAAAGATGGTACGCACCCCAATCGTATGATAAAATGTATGTATTGTCGTCCGTATAGTCGATTATGATGTTGCGGGTATATAATGATAAGTCGAAAGTTAAACTAAATGAACCGTTGACTTCTAAAAGTCAACCGGGTATAAGAAGGATGGTTAGGCGGGTTGTCCTAATTGTAAGATTAAGGTAAGTTATATGGAGCGCGTTTGACGAATGTGTGTTTAATGCGATGACATGATGGTTTACATGAGTTTGAAATGATATGAATTTGGTCACATGTATTATGCTTGCTAGAAGTAACTAATGAAAGTCAAATAGGAATTATGCGATCGATATGATCGTTAACATGTACAATTATGTATGCTAATAAGAATGTGATTTCGATGACATGGAAGTATAGGAATCATGTCAAGACGGAATCAAGCACGGAAGGCTAACGGGTCAAAAGTGGCGAGGAAACGAGTATGAACATGGACGCACGAGGTAAGTGATTTCTTTGTAATCACTTCTTAGTTGTTTATGGAAAGTTATGTGCGATTTAATTAAGTATGATGATCGAGGTCAAGTAGGAAAGAATTGTATGAGACCGATGAAGTATTAAACGGATCTCCGAGCGAGGTATATGTGATTAAGAACTGTAGCTAAGTAGTAGGATTGGTTACTTATGCAAGGGAGTCCTTTGTTGTTAAGGATAGAGCAAAGTTGACAAAAACGCCCTTGATGGGTAAAACGAGCAAATGGTCTTAAAATTTGATTACAAACAAGCTATTTGATTAAATGAATGTTTTGAAAAAGCAAGAAAGCGAGAAGTATGGTTGTCGTAAGCTAAAGACCTTAAAATGCGCAAATACCCTTAACGGGTCAAAATAAGCTCTTGAGCGAAAATGGGTCAAGAGGATGCAAGGCATCCGATAACTTAATCTTGTATGATATACAATGTGGACATTATTAGGTTCATAAGAAGTCTTGGTCAAACAAACTAGTTTTGTGGATGAAGGCATGAACGGGTCGAATAAATCATAAATTAATAATAAGGCGATAGCGTGTAAGATAAGAATTTCCTTAATCCGGATATGGGATTTTAAGTTTATATGATAGAATGTGAATTTACAAGCATGTAGGAAGAAACGGGAGGTCAAACGGGTAAACGGTTCAAAAGTTACGTGCGTTTTAGTGCGTACGGACGACGAAACAAACCTGCAGAAAACTGCAAAAAAAAAACTAGAGGGCGTCGCCGACGGGTAGGGAACCTAAAGGTGGGATCCTAAAGAATATGTAGTAATATGGTACCTAAAGGTGGGATCCTAAAGAATATGTAGTAATATGGTACCTAAAGGTGGGATCCTAAAGAATATGTAGTAATATGGTACCTAAAGGTGGGATCCTAAAGAATATGTAGTAATATGGTACCTAAAGGTGGGATCCTAAAGAATATGTAGTAATATGGTACCTAAAGGTGGGATCCTAAAGAATATGTAGTAATATGGTACCTAAAGGTGGGATACTAAAGAATATGTAGTAATAAGGTACTTAAATGTGGGATCCTAAAGGATATGTAGTAATATGGTACCTAAAGGTGGGATCCTAAAGAATATGTAGTAATATGGTACCTAAAGGTGGGATCCTAAAGAATATGTAGTAATATGGTACCTAAAGGTGGGATCCTAAAGGATATGTAGTAATATGGTACCTAAATGTAGGATCCTAAAGAATATGTAGTAATATGGTACCTAAATGTGGGATTCTAAGTTAAGAATTTCCTTTATGTATGTAGAAGCGTATTTATGTATATATGAAGATACGTATGATAGTATGTATATATGTGAAGGCGTAGATATGTATGTATGTATGCAAATGTGTATTTGTGTATGTATGCGAGTACGTGTGATCGTAGGCATGAAGGTAGAGACGTATAAATGTAGGTACATATGTAGAAGTGTATTTATGAATATATGAAGATACGTATGGGTGTAGGCATGTATGTATTGAGATATGGATGTATGCACGAGTATATGAAGTATGATTTTGGATACGTTAAGTGTTAATGATATTAATTATGTACCTGGAAAACGAAGATTTATGCAGGTACATTATTGAAGACTCACAAGGGAATGGATACGCTAATGATATGCTTAAAGTTAGAGAGAAAGCTGAATGGAAAGTGTACATGTATTGAGTCTTGTTTATGTATTGTATACTAATGTGATGAATGTATGTGGTGAGTGCAGGTTGTACGAATCACGAGTCATGAGGATCATCAAGGGATAGAGATCGAGGATCGAGTCACTAGTGAGATTGTACGGGAACGTTGATGTATATAATGTAGTAAACATAAGCTATGTTTTTACTTAGTAAATAAGTCGATTGATGGATTTATGTGGAAGAGTTATGTTAAAGTTAATTTTTAAGTAAGTCAAGGTAATTATAAGGAAAGAAATTTTATGGTACGTGTTTCCGCTGCGACTTTAGTCAATTACAAAATTAGGGTGTTACAAGTTGGTATCAGAGCCCTGGTTTGAGGGAATCAAGTACGAGAAGGTAAGTACTTGAACTCAAACTTGTGTGCTCTTGAGATAAGAAATCCGTACAATCCAAGACTCGATCAAGATCCAAAGGTAAAGGGTTGATGAAAGTATGCATTTATGTATACGTATAACAAAACTGACGGTTTTGTATGTGCAAGGTAAGCATAAGTGTTGGAAGAGGATGATCCGTGAATGCAGCCTAGAATGAATACTAAGGTAGGCAAAGAGGTAATAAGACAAGTAGGCAAATGAACCCAGGTATGTGAATTTAATGTAAGGATGTAAGCAATGGTAAAGTTCATTAAAGGAAGGAAAAGTTTTAAATGAAAGACAAGGATTGTATGTAATGAGGTACTGAAAGTGATACACGCGCCGAAACCTAAGTCTACGGACATAAGGTGACAATTACATGAAGGCACGAAACTACTATGTGGATTGCGTACCTGGCCAGTACACGAGAAACGTATGACGTTCGTGAGATTATGATAATTGTTACAGGTATGTCCGGTAGAGTTGGGTAGCAGGCGGGCGTGTGGGGGAAATGGGAATTAAGACTCTCGGGAAGTTGAGAGTACTATGTAGGAATGAAAAGTATGAGTGGTAAAAAAAAATGAAGAATGTTGAATCCGTAAGAAGGTACGGATCAACAAGATATGAATGCAATGTATGAATGAAATGTTTGAATCCACGAGATGGATTCAAGGAATGCAATGTATGAATGAAATGATTTGAATCCATGAGACGGATTCAAGGAAGGAAAGATATGAATAATATGTCTGAATCCGGGAGATGGATTCAAGGAATGAAAGTTATGAATGCAATGTTTGAATCCGTGAGACGGATTCAAGGATGAAAGGCATGAATGATATGCTTAAATCCGTGAGACGGATTCAAGGTATGAAATGCATGAAGAGAATGTTCGAAACCGCTAGACGGATTCAAAACATAGAAATAATGAAAGGTATGGATGCTATGATTGCGTCCGAAGGACGAGTTAAAATATAGAAATGATGAAAGTAGCCCACATCGCGATGTGTCAATAGTTTGACCGTGGTTGTGTCAAACGAATCATGTGAGTAAGTGTAAGGTAGCTGGATGAAAGAATGATTAGGATTGGCATGCAAACCCAAATTTTTAATTTTAAAATGAAAGAAAGAAGTTTTGAAACCGGGATGAGTTAGATGTGTTAGTAATCGACTCGTGGGAGTCATAATGTAAGGCGAGCTACCACCCGGACAATAAGTTAAGTATGAATAAGAAGGGTAAGCTTGGTCACGAGTACCAGAATAATGTAATGAATGTCTTTTCAAGTAAGTATGAATGGAAAGAAGCACGAACGTGTACCTCGATGCATCTATGATAAGTAAGAGGTGTCAGTGGGACTTGAAGGGTCAAACCGCAAGGGTGACGAAATAAGTAACTAGAGTAAAAGAATTGTATGTAAGGAATGAAGTATGGAATGTGTTATAGCATGTACGTAGGAAAATTGTAGAAGAGTTATAGATGGGTAATCACCTAGTGTAATGAATGATTGAATGATATATGCTAACCGCTGATGTTGTTGGTGATAATGTTGGATTAGTGATGTGATGAAACCAATCGTATTGGTGAAAGGACGTGCACGAGCGGAAGCTCATTACACGAAGGAATGAAAGTTGGCCTAAACGGTTAGTACTCGAGGAGAAGATGATCGATCTGGGTTGCAGATCGTGGTTTAGGAAATGAAAAAGAGGTTAGTGAAATGTTTAACTCATGATTGGAGAGATATGAACTATTTATATACGTGAACTAAGTAATGCATGAAGAGAAAGTAATAGTAATGTAAAATGAACGAAATGATTTAAAGACAATATAAAGGTATGCAAGGTATACGTAACTGTTGAAAACGTAGAGTAAGATTAACGTTACAGTTAAGCACGTAGTTGTGACTATGAAATAGTAAGTTTTGTAGTGGTAACAAAACAAAAGTTGAATGTTATACAGAGTATGTAGAGAATGTAAATTTTTAGAGGTGAGATGGAGTAATTAGATCCATTAAGAATGGATCATATTAAAGGATGGAAGAGTATGTGTAATGACCAGTTATTGACAGGTCAAGTAAATGAAAATGCAAATGAAATAGGAAAGAATGATCAGGCAAGTATGGGCTAGTGGTCGTATGGATGGACTGGAAGAAAAGATAATGTGTGTTCGATGAAAGTGAGAAAGGTTTCGGGGACGAAACCTTGTTTAAGGGTGGTAGACTTGTAACGACCCAAAATCTGAATGTTAATGTTTGTTGTATGTTATTATGTGACACGTCAGGAAATAAATAACTAGGCTATTTAACCTAGTTAAGGGTATGGTCAAAAGTCTTAAATGATAAAGGTAATGTCATTTATGTTTTAAAAGTAAACCAAGGGGCTAAAATGGAACAAATGAAAGTTAAGTTATAAAATATCTAACACACACAAACACACACATACGTGTGTTCGAGAGAGAGAGAGCAGGAGGCTCCCATGGAGCCTCAAACCCTAGTTCCATCTTTATGCTCAAATCGGAAGGCAAGATGAAGCTCAAATCCATAACCGAGCATGGATTAATGATCTCCAACACGAGGGGATCATAAGGTATGTCGAAAATCTAAGATTGGTGATCATGTGTAAAATGGGTTATGTTCTAATCCGTGAGTTCAAGTGAAATTGAGCATTGGTATGTGTTATAATCATCATATAGAACATGGATTATGCATGGTTTAGGTTAATTTGATGTTTAAGGGTGAAACCCGTTTGTTATGGTGAAGATGATGACATGGATAAATCATCTATGTCTAAATTCTTGCTTAAAATTGATGTATTTTGATTTGTAAGATGGATTCTTATGAGGGGAATTGAAAGAAATGTGATACTAGTATGTTTGATGTTTATGCATGTATGATTCATGTTGATTAGAAGGAAGAAATTGATGAATTATGTATGAGATTAAAAGGATATGCATGAACTAGTTGTACACTATGCTTACAAGGTAGTACACATATCAAAAGCATGATGAAATTATGAAGAAATTAAGATTAGATCACTTGTAAGTGATTAATAAGTAGTTATGAAGTGGGTTTTAGATGATGTAATGTAAATTGATGATTTACTTATGTTAACAATGTTTGGAATCATACATGTGTGTGAGTGTTTAAAGAAATTGGATAAGAAACGGTGAATTGTTGTTAGATGAAGTGGACAAAATGTGATGATAATATGTATGATGTTTAATTTTAAATACCACATGTTGATTAGTAGAAGGATTTGATGAACTATGTATGAATTTAGAAGGTTGTGCATGAATTAGTTGTACGTTATGCTTAAAAGATGGTACGCACCCCAATCGTATGATAAAATGTATGTATTGTCGTCCGTATAGTCGATTATGATGTTGCGGGTATATAATGATAAGTCGAAAGTTAAACTAAATGAACCGTTGACTTCTAAAAGTCAACCGTGTATAAGAAGGATGGTTAGGCGGGTTGTCCTAATTGTAAGATTAAGGTAAGTTATATGGAGCGCGTTTGACGAATGTGTGTTTAATGCGATGACATGATGGTTTACATGAGTTTGAAATGATATGAATTTGGTCACATGTATTATGCTTGCTAGAAGTAACTAATGAAAGTCAAATAGGAATTATGCGATCGATATGATCGTTAACATGTACAATTATGTATGCTAATAAGAATGTGATTTCGATGACATGGAAGTATAGGAATCATGTCAAGACGGAATCAAGCACGGAAGGCTAACGGGTCAAAAGTGGCGAGGAAACGAGTATGAACATGGACGCACGAGGTAAGTGATTTCTTTGTAATCACTTCTTAGTTGTTTATGGAAAGTTATGTGCGATTTAATTAAGTATGATGATCGAGGTCAAGTAGGAAAGAATTGTATGAGACCGATGAAGTATTAAACGGATCTCCGAGCGAGGTATATGTGATTAAGAACTGTAGCTAAGTAGTAGGATTGGTTACTTATGCAAGGGAGTCCTTTGTTGTTAAGGATAGAGCAAAGTTGACAAAAACGCCCTTGATGGGTAAAACGAGCAAATGGTCTTAAAATTTGATTACAAACAAGCTATTTGATTAAATGAATGTTTTGAAAAAGCAAGAAAGCGAGAAGTATGGTTGTCGTAAGCTAAAGACCTTAAAATGCGCAAATACCCTTAACGGGTCAAAATAAGCTCTTGAGCGAAAATGGGTCAAGAGGATGCAAGGCATCCGATAACTTAATCTTGTATGATATACAATGTGGACATTATTAGGTTCATAAGAAGTCTTGGTCAAACAAACTAGTTTTGTGGATGAAGGCATGAACGGGTCGAATAAATCATAAATTAATAATAAGGCGATAGCGTGTAAGATAAGAATTTCCTTAATCCGGATATGGGATTTTAAGTTTATATGATAGAATGTGAATTTACAAGCATGTAGGAAGAAACGGGAGGTCAAACGGGTAAACGGTTCAAAAGTTACGTGCGTTTTAGTGCGTACGGACGACGAAACAAACCTGCAGAAAACTGCAAAAAAAAAAACTAGAGGGCGTCGCCGACGGGTAGGGAACCTAAAGGTGGGATCCTAAAGAATATGTAGTAATATGGTACCTAAAGGTGGGATCCTAAAGAATATGTAGTAATATGGTACCTAAAGGTGGGATCCTAAAGAATATGTAGTAATATGGTACCTAAAGGTGGGATCCTAAAGAATATGTAGTAATATGGTACCTAAAGGTGGGATCCTAAAGAATATGTAGTAATATGGTACCTAAAGGTGGGATCCTAAAGAATATGTAGTAATATGGTACCTAAAGGTGGGATACTAAAGAATATGTAGTAATAAGGTACTTAAATGTGGGATCCTAAAGGATATGTAGTAATATGGTACCTAAAGGTGGGATCCTAAAGAATATGTAGTAATATGGTACCTAAAGGTGGGATCCTAAAGAATATGTAGTAATATGGTACCTAAAGGTGGGATCCTAAAGGATATGTAGTAATATGGTACCTAAATGTGGGATCCTAAAGAATATGTAGTAATATGGTACCTAAATGTGGGATTCTAAGTTAAGAATTTCCTTTATGTATGTAGAAGCGTATTTATGTATATATGAAGATACGTATGATAGTATGTATATATGTGAAGGCGTAGATATGTATGTATGTATGCAAATGTGTATTTGTGTATATATGCGAGTACGTGTGATCGTAGGCATGAAGGTAGAGACGTATAAATGTAGGTACATATGTAGAAGTGTATTTATGAATATATGAAGATACGTATGGGTGTAGGCATGTATGTATTGAGATATGGATGTATGCACGAGTATATGAAGTATGATTTTGGATACGTTAAGTGTTAATGATATTAATTATGTACCTGGAAAACGAAGATTTATGCAGGTACATTATTGAAGACTCACAAGGGAATGTATACGCTAATGATATGCTTAAAGTTAGAGAGAAAGCTGAATGGAAAGTGTACATGTATTGAGTCTTGTTTATGTATTGTATACTAATGTGATGAATGTATGTGGTGAGTGCAGGTTGTACGAATCACGAGTCATGAGGATCATCAAGGGATAGAGATCGAGGATCGAGTCACTAGTGAGATTGTACGGGAACGTTGATGTATATAATGTAGTAAACATAAGCTATGTTTTTACTTAGTAAATAAGTCGATTGATGGATTTATGTGGAAGAGTTATGTTAAAGTTAATTTTTAAGTAAGTCAAGGTAATTATAAGGAAAGAAATTTTATGGTACGTGTTTCCGCTGCGACTTTAGTCAATTACAAAATTAGGGTGTTACACATTCGTTCCGGTTCAGGTTAGTTGGTTCAGTTTCGTTTTGATTTATTCGATTCAATTCCCGTTCAGGTTCGGTTCAGTTGAGTTCGGGTCCTGATTGTGCCTTGTTTCAGTTTCTGATCGGGTCAAACCCGGTCAAAGTCAGTCAACTCGGTCAAGACAAGTCAGCGGCTCAGTCAACGGGTGTCGGTACAGTCAACTCAGTCAACACACGACTTGGTATGATTTTAATCGACGCAAATATTTTTATTATTACCGTTCATATATGTTTAGCTACTTGAAACTTGTATAAAACTCGTTTAGAACTTGTTTAGTTACTTAAAACTTGTATAAAACTCATGTAAACTCATATATGTTTTCGTTATAAAACTTGTGTAAGTATGTAACGTTTCGTTGATTGTTGAATTTTGACAAATAAATCGACAACGTGTGTTGTTGGGATCGTCCAAAAACAGAGGAAACTCTGCTCGTTTTTCGTAAAAATTCCGTAAAACAAAACGTGTAAATTTTATAAAATGAAACCTATCAAATTCGGCTAATTTTTATGAAATAGATATAAAGGCATAATTATTTTTATTTTTGGACAACATTTCAATTATACTTTTGAAAGAATTAATTTAGAAATATTACTAAAACTATGTAAAATATATATATATATATACACACACACATTTATATCATCTAAATACTTTAATTCCAATTCAAATCCTCCGTCGTAATTCCGTTTACTCATTGCACCATCGTTTGCCCATATAGGGTGACCTCGGTGTTCCATCCTCCTAATCTCTTACGCTCGTCAACTTTTGGGATAATCGGAAGACTTAGCAATTTTGTGAGTATACTCGATCCCTTTTTTCCCTTTACACTTTGGGATGCAACATGTATGCCTATTCAAAACAACTTTTATGCTTAAACAAAACATACTCTATCTATGAACGTGACATGAAACTATTGTGAATATTTTCTATGCTTGTATGCTCTATGAACGATTTGGAACGTTATATGCTCATTAACTTTGCTAGCCCACCTTAACAATTATAGCGCTATAGGATTAACGCCCCGCCTGCTATTCTATTGGGTATTGTTAAGTAAAACATTACCACCCCGCTAAACTATTGGGATTAGGCTATTTTATGCGTTGTATTCATGGGTTTGATCATATAGTACGCCAAAATTGCATTGCTAGTAAATTTTATTCACTTAGTAACATGTTGGATATGAGTTTTATTCTATTATGCTATGTAGCCAAACTTGTATACTCGCCTTTGCTTTTGCATTGAACTCTATTTTAATACATGTTGCAGGTTAATTATTGAGATGATATTCAAGACGAAACAAGATTCAGGGTGGACTAGATATACACCTAGATTAATCTATCTTTCATTGTTATGTTATGCTATGAAACAATGTTGTTATTTCTTTTGAATCTTGTATGACATTTAGTATTGCAATGAAATTTGAATTTAATTAAATATTGTCACATAGTGTTATGACGTCTCTTGCAATCTATACACACTTCGTCTCATCCCGATGTTTCCGCCATCGGTTGGGGTGTGACATCTATGCACTTGTCACAAGTAAACTTTGCACATCATATATAAACAACAATTTTAACCAAATCAACACCAATGACAATTATTTACCACAACAGGTTTGTGTCCATCATTCATACAACAATCTACATCACCTAATCAGTTTTATCCCACTACACATACAAGTCATACATGGAAACATTTAAACTAAGCATGTAGATCATTCACAAACAAGGACCTATATCAAAAGTCTCCAACTATACACAAGGAGGCACTAACCGGTTCAAGAGTGTGGAGGTGTGTAGGGATTCACCGAGATCCGAGAGCTCCTTCCTTAGCCGCCGGTTGCTCCGAGAAGAAAGGAGG
Source organism: Helianthus annuus (assembly GCF_002127325.2). NCBI lineage: Eukaryota > Viridiplantae > Streptophyta > Magnoliopsida > Asterales > Asteraceae > Helianthus > Helianthus annuus. Next base: position 115,478,178 of record NC_035437.2, on the reverse strand, counting down.
AGGGTGTTTGGTTCAAAGTTTCTAGAGAGAGAGCTAGAGTGAGAGGGAGAAAGAGGAATGATCTTAGGGAATTGTGAGGTGATGATTGATGTCCCAAAAGGGAATGTCGGCTACAATGGTGGGGTTTTATACCCATTTCAAGTTGGTGCACCCTAGTGGGTTCTCGAATGGGCTAAGGAGTTGCAGCCCAACTTATGTGGGTTACTCGAGACCGGGGGTCTCGAGTCGGGTCTTTGAGGTCTCGGTTCACACATATACACATACATAAATCTACATACACATAACTTAACACAAAGATCACATAGCATATCAAGATCAAACGCAATCTTTCATTTAATAATATATATATACACACGATGTTACAACAAGATGGTTGCTCGGGAAAACCTAGAGTGTCATAGAAAACACCCCCAATTTTGGTAAGTTTGATCGGTAAAATTGTTGGGCAATGGTCACCGATTCGGTAAACATAAGTTTACCGCTCCACTCCGTAGGCCCTAAGACTACTTGGAGTGGAAGGGGCGTGAAGTGTCACGTGTCTGCCATGCCAGGTCAGCTCTTTGCCCTCCAAGCCGCAAAGACCATGGGGTGGTGGGGCATGAGGGGGGAGGGGGGGGGGCTTGAACACACACTCTCTCTCTCTCTAAGAATCATTGAAACAATCATCACCGTCCACATCATATTCACGTTTGCCCCACGTCGTGTGAGGTTACCCACACCACCCCACGGGGCGGTGTTCCAGACGTGGAGTGGGGTTCCACGCCACCCCTGGTTTGCAGGACATGTATTCAAGTCCCACAAGTGAGAGAACTATAAGAAATTCGTCTATCATATATAAAAATGTATGTTTCGATGTTTTGTAACAAATGCTATATTTAGAAATTCCATATTAAACTGAGCTTGATGTATTGATTTTGGTATATAATACTATATTAATTTTTTTGCTCTAACTATTGTTTACTTTATTTGTGCTTTCGTTTTGCATTAAACAGATGCAAAATATGGTAATTAGTGGTGTATTTAAACATAAAAATGCAATTGCTTTTTGAGATGCTGCAGAACATAAAATGAAATAATAATTATATCTAGTAAAGAGCTATATTTGAGTGAATACATTCCCTTTCCCCTAGTAAAACCCATAAGTCCTTCCGTAGCGGTAATGATCTTTTCGCCTTTCGGTCTAAAAATTATCAGCAATATGTTGATGATTTTATTGTTATCAAGCCATTTTAGTTAGTTGAATCCGCGTAAGACCAAAAGAAAAAAAAAGTTTATACGAGGTAGGTAGTATGAAATACACGTTAGCTCAACACAATTATTATCTCCAAAACCTACGATCTCGAAGTTCAAGGGGACGGATCCCCTATACCAAGGGGTTCCAAGGGAAACGCCCCTCTGAGGGTCTCGTTGATAATAGTTGAAATCCTTCGAAAGTGCTTTGAACCTACCTAGTTTGATAGTACATTACTTTAGAACTAATCATCAATGGGAATTGATTTTATGTAGTAATTTATCATTAGTAGAAACTATGATTAGTAGCAAAGCAATGAACCCATGGCATTATAGCCTAGTGGTATCTTGGTGGTGGGATAAGGCTTATAACCATTAGGTCATGGGTTCGATTCCCACAAAGGGGGTTTTTCCCAGATTTATTGGCTTTCCTCCTGAATAGTGATCCAAATTTGCCGTTCAAAAAAAAAAAAGTAGCAAAGCAATGAGTAGTGACTAACTTATTACCGACATAAGCAATCATTGGTTGTAACTAAGTTACTGTTGATAACCAACTCCCAGCACTAACTATGTTATCGTTGTTAGAATAAATCATTAGGAGTATCTTTAGCCGTAACTAAGAAATTGTCGGCCTAAAAAAATCATCAGTGGTAACTAGTTACTTCTAATGGTAGCCAGATATTACTATCGTTTTAAATGCAATCTACAAACTCCTAGTTACTTCTAATGGTAGCCAGATATTACTATCGTTTTAAATGCAATCTATAAACTCCTTCGCAGAGTCTTGTGCCATCTTAATTTAAACATTGTAATGATATCATACATGTGTAGGGAAAGTCTTAGGTTTATTACAACCACGTTTTTTTCATTGAAAATACAGCCTCGTTATTGATAAACTTTATGAATAATCAAATTAAGGTCACATATTTGCGAAATACTTAAATTTTAAAACGAGATTAACACGATTTAGAAAACTATCAAATGCAATTAGGAAATCCCAAACCTAAATACATGTAAGCATTTTAGCATAAAAATGAGCCAACAATTTAAACAAGAGGGGCAATTGAGTCATTGTCTATGATCTTTAGGGGTGGTTTGTGCAACAATCTTTTCATTATGTGGACAAGATGATACACATTTAGAAAATTGTCATTTAAAAAAGTTATTGTTTACTAGTATATATTACATGTGGAAATAAATAAATATGGTGCAAAATAAATGTAACATGTGTAGAATACTAAAGCTTAATATAACAAAGAAACATATTGAGTCAGTCATTCACATAACAATCAAGGTATCAAAGCCACATCAATGGCAATGGCTTTTCTACACCATAACTCCTTCACCATTTCCATGGAGTTCCCTGCAAGTTTAAGTCCATCCCCACCTGCAACTTTCAATCTTTTTCTGTCCATAAAAACACCCAGATTCTTGTTTGTGAAGAAAGTCAACAAAAGTCAACAACTTTGCCATTGCAATTCAGTCTCATCATCTGGTCAACAACTTCAAGAATCGGTGGTTGACGACGGTGGAGGAGGTGGTGGTGGTGGTGATGGGTGGGATGGTAAATATGATGATGGGAAGGGGCAGTTTAGTAATTTGGTGAAGGAGCATGGGTGGCAAGTGAGGAGGATGGTTGAAGAAGATAATGAGATGAGAAGTGTGGCTAATATTCAAGCAGAGGCTTTTTATGAGCCACTCATTATCTTCAATGATGTCTTCTTCAACTTCTTTGAGGTAAGTAGTGACTACTTGTACCTTATTTTATTATACTTGTACCTTACTTATTTCATAATCAATTAGTAAAACATTAAAACTAATTAGTTATAAGAAATTATAACTAAAAATGCTGAAGAAGCGTCTTCTTTTTTTTTTAACTCTGTGCATACCTTAAAAGTGGTTGGGCTAAGTTTGCTGACGTTTTTTTAATGAAACGTCTTCAGAAAAACAAATAGTAGATGGCAATGTCTGTGTGTGATCTAAGATTGCATACAAGCATAGTCTATGTTTAATTTTTCGAGTCATTTAAAAGTTTTTTAAAAGTCTGAAGCCTTATATGTGTGTTTTACAAAACAGGATTTTTATGGACGTGACATGTGGTCATAGCCATTCATTTAAATTTAATGCATCAAAATCTTTTGTTCATGTTCGTTCAATAAACAAACTCGTCGATCAGCTCACGAGTGGTTCAAGGAACGTTCGATTCATTTACAGACATACTTCTCTAGTTTAGAGATTAGCTTCCTGTTCATTCATGTCTCTAAAGGCGCGCAAAAAACACACGTTTAATACCAATTTTACTGTACACACATTCAGGCTGAGGTCCTTGCAGGGCTCCTTTACAGACTAAGAAATTCACCACCTGATAGGTCAGTCATTTTCACATTTATTTTTCTTCTAAGATCATTATCTCATATCTAGATTTACTTGCTTTGAAATTTTGATATTTTTGCATTTTATTTTTAAAATCTTATTTTGCTTGTTTTGATTGCACACATTTTTCACTCTGTATGGAAACTAGATCGGATTGGCATGTTAAACCGGAAACTAGTGTGTTTCATTATGAGCTAATGAAATAGTCAGTTTTAGAAAAACTAGCCAAAACTTCAAACCTGGAGAAAAACCGGTCAAAACGACCTATGTTGCCTCTTCCAGTTGTTGGACGGCTGGTTTTGAGACCATTAAACTCGTGGACCGCCAGAGCTAGCGGTTCAATATCCGGTCTGATTCAATAAAAAACACTTTTTGTCATCTGTTAGGGGTAATGCTATTGTATTACTGGTGTAATAGAGTAGGAACAAGTTTTGCCGTTCAAAAAAATAAAATAATTGAAAAGATCAAGTGCTCTTAGATCAATGTATGTGAGAATATAGAAAACCGTTGGTGTATATAACATGTTATCACATGCTACCATAGTTGTTAATAGCGAATAGCGACAAATAGCGACCGCTATTTTATATATAGCGATATACTAGAAAAAGAATTTTGAAAATTTTTATATGTATATTATATCAAAATACCTTGGTATATATGCTATTTTACATGTATATTTTACAAAAACATATAAATCCAGCTATTTTATAGCTATATCTAATTGCTATCTACATCAAAAAAAAAAAAAAAAAACTAACTGTCGCTATTCACGCTATTGGTTGCTATGACCCAAATAGCGACACTTGGTCGCTTCGCTACATACCGCACTATAGCGGTCGCTATAGCCGCTATTAACAACTATGCATGCTACACTTGATACAATTCTTGAAAAACACATTTTTTATCGATTAAAAAATTATGAGCCATTTTTAACCAATATGATACTTCAATATATAACTTGATTTTTAATACTGAATTATTAACAATATTTTGTACATTTTAATCAATGATGATATCAGATACGCATGTTTGGTTGCTGAGGCGACCACAAGCGATAGTGAAGTAAAACAACTTGTAGGGGTAGTGGATGCTACCGTTTTCAGAGACGCATCTGTTCTCGAGCATTTATCTGGAGCCGATGAGTATCTCTACGTGTCAGGAATAGCGGTTTTACCTAATTTCAGGTGTATTATATTACCCCAAAATTTCTTATATTAGTTTACTTTGTAAACGGGTGATCGTTTCTAAAATGAAAATAATCAGGCTTCAAGTTATATGTAGCTCAACATGTCGCGTTTGGGATTGCTTTTTAACCCATTTTATTATCCAGGTCGATCCACCCACCCATTTGACTCGTTTAGATAAACGGGTCAAACGAGCATGTGTTAGGGTTGCGTGATTTTATTTGTGTCTGGATTATGATTGATATATTGACACAGACAAACATACGGGTAGCCTCCAGGTTCAACATGACACGATTGATACCCCTACAATATAACATGACATTGAAAACTTGTTCATTAGTCATGTTATACATCTTAATAATGCACATTCACATGCATGTAACTAATATCACTTTGATTTATGGATAGACGGAAAAAAGTTGCAAGTGTGCTGCTCAAGTCATGTGAAATGTTGGCTCGGTTTTGGGGTTATAAGTATTTGGTGTTGCGAGCTTATGAAGACGATTTGGGTGCTCGAACGTTGTATGCAAATGCAGGATATAAGATTGTGTCGAGCGACCCTGTATGGACGACGAGTTGGATAGGAAGAAGGCGTCGAGTTCTTATGATCAAACAATGTAATTTAACATGAAATATATTACATTTAAATAAAAATTTATCAAACCTTAGATGATGTAAATTATGTGTGATTCCTGTACTGTATAAATAGTTTATATACCTGAATCTTCTAATTTTATTTGTATAGAAGTTATCAAACTGTTCACCACAACTGACATTATGTAACATTCCCAAAATTTTAAATTTAAAATAATGTTATTAACGAATAGATCATGGGTAAGTTGAATGTTAGAAATATGAAGTACCTAGACGGGTTTAGGAATTGTTTAATAATTTAATTATAAAAATACATTATATTTAAACCTACTCCGTTCTTAATGAAACTTGGTTCAAAATGTAGATAAGATTATTCTCGTTCTAATGACATGTTCATTGTTTTGTAAAACGTCATATTTTAGAAGTTATAAACGTCAAATAAACGAAGCAGCTGAATTAATTATAATATATAAATAATAAAATAATAATAAAAACTAAACTTACATTTGAATCTACGTCTACGTGTGTATTCAAAAATTTAAACTTGAGTAAGCCTCAGTTTATGTATAAATAGGAGAGGTTGAAACTTTCACAATTGCTTCATCTCTGTTTCCATCTCTCGGGATCTCTCTCTCTAAAAAAGTTCTATATTTATATTTTTATTCTTATTTTCAACTATAATAATAATAAAGCCATGCCCCATTTTAAGTATTGTAACCCTTGATCACTAAGTCAATACCCTGTTCGATTAATTTAGGACCCACCAACGCATGTCAAGGCTCTGCCCGACTAAGTTCGTTGGGGTTCTGTTTCGTGACGTAGGGATAAAGTTGAATTGGGTTACTATACTTAATGCGAGTGCATTATTCATTTATTAAATAGTTCAGGAGTTATACCCAAGATATAACAACTCTCTTAAAATCCTTACAAACACCCCAAAACGCTCGTAAATACACCCCGCATACGAAAACCGGCCCCGAAATACCTTTATTTTATTAAATAATAAATAAAAACAAAAATAAGAGGCTGTCGCAGGGCGTGACAGACCCCTCTTATTTTTTCGCGGGGCGCGACCGACCAACAGACGGCGAAACCACAGTCCGCCACGTGGCAGGACACGCGTCGATCTCTCCGGTGACTCAGCAACACTGTCGCCGCCTCTAGGTCCCTGGCGGGGCGCGACGGCCCCTGTTGTTTCTCTCGCGGGCTGCGAGGAACTCCTGTTCCAGCCCTATAAATAGGATCGATTGGCTTCAGTTGATTTCGTTCAAATCTCGTGCTTCTCTCTAAATTTCTGAATAGCTAAAGTAATACCCGGGCATTTTACCCCCTAATTAGCGAAGCTCTACCTCGTTGTAAGTATTTTAACCCTCGGTTACGTATTAGATACGCTGCCCGATTGATCTAGGATTCCGTAACGGCTGTCGAGGTGTTGCCCGACGTAGTCGTTGGAGTTCTGTCTCGGGGAGGGTATTACTAATGTAAATATTGGGTTATTATACTAAAGCGTGTGCATTGTGTAATTAATAGATAATCACCAGGAAATCACAAAGGAAAACCCTAAGATAGCAATGTGAGTAATCTCGTTTTTGAAAACTGTTTTTACAAAACCTCATATGATTAACATTATATTAAACAGTGATTGAGTATTTGCATTCTACAAATATCGTCAGTATGTTGGCGTTTTGTATACAAAATTTGTTACTACATTGTGAGTAGTAACATGACCACAAGTCGGGTTGACAGTACCGTGGGTGGTAATTAAAGTAGATGAAAACAAATGTTATTGCGCGACCGCCCTCAATGCTGTAGATTGATAAAACCTGTTTTGATTCAACTGGGATTCACTCACCAGTATTTCTTGCTGATAAAATGTTTTAAACACGTGTTTTAGGTAACTTAGTGTGAAGCCAATAAAAGCCAGTTGGAGAGCACTGAAGGCTTAGAAAAGTGACTATAAAAGTTACCTAATTAAAAAGAAGAATTGTTTTTTTTTTTTTTTTTTTTTTTTTTTTATAAATTAGGGTTATCCCTAAAAACATGTTTAAAATGGAAACTTGGGTTATTCCCATGTGTTTATTATCATAAAAATATAGTGTTTTAACTCTGATAAAAATATTTCTTAACTACGGTCCTGATGAAAATTTCCGCTGCCAAATTGATAAACACCGATACCACCTAAACTGGCCGCGGCCGCCCGTTCTCGGGTTATTAGGGAACGAGGGTTGCGACACATTATCAAGAGAGAAATCGAGTTATGATTTGAGAGACTGTAATTTAGTTTTGAGTTATATCTCTTGGTTATAATATTGGAGAGTTATTATATTCGTGTTCTTAAGTTTGATATTGGATTAGGACTTGATGTGTTACCTTTCTATTTCAAGATATGTAACAAAGAGCAATTTAGATACCTTTTATGCTGTGGGACTGAGTTATTTTATTTATAAATTTTTTATGGGCTTAAACAATTTAGTAAATAAAAACTTGGGCCTAGTCGTGTTTTGCGTGAGCCGAGAAAGAAAACTTGGGGATGGCGGCACAGTTTGTTGTCCGTCTACCTGCTATCCTTATGTAATTTGCCCTATTGATTGGAAGTTTTATTGGATACGTTATTATCTTATGCTTCTAGAATGTTCATTCTATACTAGAGGACCTAGAATGGTTTAAGTATATACTAGTTTATAGACCCGTGTATTACACGAGTTGAGTAAAAGAAATTTTAAGCAATTATTTAACAACATTCATATCTTATTTTTATAAGTTCAGAAAAATGCATAAACACTACATAATCAATTAGAAAAAAACAATACTTAGGCTAACCAGTGTGAAATAAAACCCTTAGGGGGGCTTTATCATGCCACATCAGTACCATGTAAGTTTTAGAGCAACAATGTCACTCGCTTTCATAACTATGGTATGTGAGCCCCCTTTTTCTTCCTTTAGTGCTCGTAAACCAGTTGGCGAAGCTATAGATAACGCCCCTTGATGGAAACATTTTAGTAGATAAAGTTATAATGTTTGATGAATAATGTGGCTAAATAGCAGTAGCATCCACCAAAATTTAGACAATTAAGTGAGCCCATGCATTTTGCATGTTGATGGTACCGAATTTATATAGGTATATAAAGTAACTATACCAGTAATCACAAGAAACATAGAATTATAAAAGTAAATCTAGCTATTCTTATTCTTTTCATCTAAACAATTGGATCTTTTGAGGATATCAAAAACTTCCAAACTAAGATACCGTTACCTACAATTATCCATCCAGTGCATATAAAACGTTGTCATTGATATCACCTCCAAAGAATTATATATATGGCATTGCTCTGAAAATTTAATAAGAAGAAAAGTAAGTAACATAAACACTAAAAGTATTCATATATTAACCCAACATCCCATCCATAAACTACAAGATTACCTCAATGGATTTGTTGAAGTGGCAAGCCCATGTCTCTTCCATCTGTATTTTGTAGTCTAAACTCAGTTCTCCATCGTTAGTACAATCGATTAGAATTAATATTCTAAAAAACGAAACCTAAAACACGATTGCAGATTTCAAAACCCTCATATACGAATTCAATAGCAGTAAAAAGGCCATAAACTGACACTTCAACCCGTGCATTAGTGATCGTCTTCATTGATGATATTCTCATTTATTCTAAATCTCGAGCCGATCATGAACGGCATCTTCGCCTTATACTTGAACTCTTGCGTGTTGAACGTTTATATGCTAAGTTCTCTAAATGCGAGTTTTGGATCAAAGAAGTTCAGTTCCTTGGACACGTTGTTAGTGAAAAAGGAATCCACGTTGACCCTTCAAAAATCGAAGCCGTGAAAAATTGGACCGCGCCTAAATCTCCTTCTGAAATCCGTTCCTTCTTAGGATTGGCGGGTTATTACCGCCGGTTCATCTCAAACTTTTCAAAAATCGCCGTTCCTCTCACCTCGTTGACTAAAAAAGAGAAACCTTTTGCTTGGGGTCTTGAGCAAGGGGAATCCTTTCAGACTCTCAAGGACTTGCTTTGCAACGCTCCTATCCTCGCTCTCCCTGATGGGAATGATGATTTCGTGGTGTATTGTGATGCCTCAAATCGTGGTCTTGGTTGTGTGCTCATGCAACGAGACAAGGTCATCGCTTATGCCTCCCGTCAACTCAAAATACATGAGAAGAATTATACTACCCACGACGTCGAACTTGGCACAGTCGTTTTTGCGTTAAATATTTGGCGACACTACCTATACGGTACTAAGTGTGTGGTTTTCACTTACCATAAGAGCCTACAACACATCTTTGACCAAAAAGAACTCAATATGCGACAGCGACATTGGGTGGAATTGCTCAATGACTACAACTGCGAGATTCGCTACCACCCTGGTAAGGCGAATGTCGTGGCCGATGCACTTAGTCGTAAGGATCATGTAGATGTCATTCGTTGTTTTCATATCTCGAGCGATCTTCACAATTGCATTCGTGAAGCGCAGTACTCATCTATCAACAAAGATTCCATGTCTGTAGAAATACGTGGAGCATCTGAAAGTCAACTCGTTTCGAGCCCTGATGGTCTCCTCTATTGTTGTGATCGCGTCTGGATACCAGATCGTGACGATCTTCGTGACCTCATCATGAGTGAAGCACACAAATCTAGGTACTCAATTCATCCTGGCGCTGACAAGATGTACCATAATCTACGTACATCCTATTGGTGGCCCGGTATGAAGAGAGACATTGCTGTGTACGTTTCCAAGTGTCTTACCTGTTCGAAAGTCAAAGACGAGCATCAACGACCTTCTGGCCTACTCGAACAACCCGAAATCCCCGTTTGGAAATGGGATAGCATTGCGATGGACTTCATAACTAAGCTCCCTCGTACACCTTCTGGTTACGATAGTATTTGGGTGGTCATTGACCGTTTGACCAAGTTCGCTCAATTCATTCCCATTCGTGAGGATTTCAAGGTTGAACGACTTGCTCGTATCTATACAAATGAAGTCATACGCCATCATGGTGTTCCTCTCGACATCATTTCTGATCGTGATGGTCGATTCACTTCGCGTCTCTGTCAAACTTTTAGTCCGCTATGGGTACTCATTTAAATCTCAGTACGGCCTTTCATCCTCAATCGGATGGACAGACTGAACGTACTATTCAAACCCTAGAGGACATGCTCCGTTCTTGTGTCATCGACTTTGGTGGTAGTTGGGATGTGCATTTACCTTTGATCGAGTTCTCGTACAACAATAGCTACTACTCCAGTATTCAAATGGCTCCTTTCGAGGCATTATATGGTCACAAATTCCGATCTCCTTTAAGCCGGCATGAGATTGGTGACAAGCATTTTACTGGCCCTGAGATCATACAAGAAGCAATGGATAAGATTCTCCAAATCCGTGACAATCTACTCAAGGCTCAAAGTCGTCAAAAGAGCTATGCTGACAAGGGACGAAAACCAATGGAATTCAACGTTGGGGATCATGTCCTACTCAAGGTGTCCTCTTGGAAGGGAGTGGTTCATTTTGGTAAAAAGGGAAAACTTACCCCTCGCTATGTCGGTCCTTTCAAGATACTCGAAAGGATTGGTAAAGTGGCTTATCGGCTCGATTTACCTCAAGAGCTCAACAACGTTCATCCAACGTTCCACGTCTCGAACCTAAAGAGATGTCTCGCTGATGAAGGACTCCAAGTTCCTCTCGAAGATCTTCAAATCAACGAAACTATGCACTTTGTGGAAAAACCCGTCGAAATCGTGGACCAAGAAGTCAAGTTATTAAGGTGCAGTAAAATTCCTATCGTCAAGGTTAGATGGGAAGGGAAACGTGGCGCCGAATTTACTTGGGAACTCAAAAAGGATATGAAGTCGAAATATCCTCATCTTTTCCCTACGTCTTCCTAAATTTCGGGACGAAATTTCCTAAAGGAGGGGAGACTGTAACGCCCGGCTCTTTTGTACTTTCCATTTATAGAAAGTTTTGTTCGTATTTCTATTTTTGGAAACCTTGTATTCTTGTAATCGTTCTTTCCTTGTAATCATTGTTAAACCGAGACTTGGATCATTAATGAAACTTGTATTTTGTTACATTTATGTTGTACGCACTCTATATAGGCTCGAATGTTCGATTTGGTGAACCAATTGATGCTTAAACGTTATTCTCGGAAGCTATGTGCTAAACTTGTAATTAAACTAAACTTATGCATGGAACGTGTTTTGAACGTAAAAGATACTTGGTTATAACGCTTATACGCTTAATTATACTTTAATTATGACCGTCATGCTTGATTATACCCTTATATTATGCTTTTATATCAAAACAAGTCCCTAAACTCTCAAACTTGCACCTAAAAGGATCAAACATAAACTTCAGGGGCCAAAGTGCAACAAAATGAAACTTGTCGGAACAAGGGCGCCGCGTGACGCCAAGGTCCCTCGCGTCACGCTAGGGCTTGTTTCGGCAGAATGTGTGTTTCTTGAGTTGGTTGCACGAAATCCCAAGAAGTTAACCCAGCCAATCACCTCTAATCCACCTCTAATCACCTCCAATCATCTCTAACCTCTTCCATTATAAATACCCACCTTCTCCAACCCTTTTATACTTTCACAACTCTCTAATCTTCACAAAATTGCTCTCAAATCTGCTGTGAATCTGAGTTTTTGGACAGATTCGTGTATCTTCACTAAAGTGAGTGTAACTTGCTCATTTCTCAACCAAATCACTTGGTTCTTCTTCCTATTGCTTTGTTATGTCCTTGGGTTTGAATCCTTGGTTTCTCCTTGGAGAAATCATGCTTGGAATTGCCCTAAAAAGGACCAAAATTTTCTGTTTTGTCTTATGTTATTCAAAAACTTGTTTATACTTATCAAACTTGAGTCTAACTCATCTCAAACCTATGTCCTAATGATTACAACAATTTTCGTGGTTGGTTAGTCTTAAAAAACAAGGTTGAGACACTTAAAATCAGAGGATTAAACCTCATAAACTTTCTGTTTATTTTAGGGTTTTTAACCCACAAGTCATGTCAAGCTTAGACCTTGATGAATGAGTGATTATGGAGCAACTTGGGTTGTCCAATATACAATCCTCACATGATTTGATGATTTCTCTTAGCTTAGTTCATTTGCATACTTGTACAAACCTTAGTTCATGACCCTCCTTGGTTGTTTTTACATCAAGTGAAGTGGTGAACATCAAAGGGGTACCTAAATGGAAGCTTGGTCTTCCTACCCCATACATGACATCCATGCAACTAGAGGTGCCTAAATGGAGATTTAATCTTCTACCTCCTACTTGAATTATTGGACTAAATAATATGTAATATTTATCCTATATATAAATACATACGCATTCGAACCTTTGATGTTGAACTTGTGTTTACATGTTAAAAGAAGTAGAATATCATCCAAGACCTAAAACCTTAATATGATTCTAATGGGTGTACTACCCATGAAAAACATTAATAACCATATTGGTTACCTAGTGTCATATGAGGGTTATAAAGTTAAAGATGATTATTTTTTTTATATATATTATACTTTTTACTAAGTTACTTCATATCCATAATCTTCCGTTAAGCGCCAAACTCACACCCCTATGTTTCCTCGTGTAGAAGGACTAGGTGCTCCAAGCTAAACCATCCACCAACCTACTCTCGGAACCTCAAGTTCAAGACTTGTAAACCGTGAGTATACTCGATCCCTTTTTTCCCCTTTACACTTTGGGATGCAACATGTATGATTATGCAAACAACTTTTAAATTTAAACAAAACATACTCCATCCATGATCAAAACATGAAACTAATGTGAATATTTACTATGCTCGTATGCTCTATGAACGCTTTGGAACGTTATATGCTCATTAACTTTGCTCGCCCACCTTAACAATTATAGCGCTATAGGATTAACGTCCCGCCCGTTATACTTTTGGGTATTGTTAAGTTAAACTTTACCACCCCGCTAAACTTTTGGGATTAGGCTTGTTATGCGTTGTATATCTTGGGTTTGAACATATTGTACGCCAAAAATTGCATGCTAGAAATCACACATTACGTAACATGTTGGATTTGAGTTTTTATTCTATTATGCTATGTAGTCAAACTTGTATACTCGCCTTTGCTTTTGCATTGAACTCTATTTTAATACATGTTGCAGGTTAATTGTTGAAGTATGAACCAAAGATGAAACGAGATTTAGGGTGGACTAGATACACACCTAGATTAATTTATCTTCTATTGTTATGTTTTATGTTGCAAGAATGTTGTTATCCTTATTTGAATTTTGTATGACATTAGTATTGGAAATGAAATTTGAATTTAATTAAATATTGTCACATAGTGTTATGAAGTCTCTTGCAATCTATACACACTTCGTCTCATCCCGATGTTTCCGCCATCGGTTGGGGTGTGACAGATTGGTATCAGAGCCATAACTATAGGGAATTAGGAAAATTGCCATGCTTTTGCCCTAATCTATAGTTTTAGGGATATTGCCTCTTATTTGTTGTTTAAAACTTTTGTACTCTACCATGCATGCTTCCTAGCTACACTTCTTGTTGATTAAATTTATATGCCTTTCCTAAGGCTAACATGAATACACTTGTGTTTATTTGTATACTCTTGTAACATAAACGAGACGACTTTACCAAAATAGGCGTGAAACCCACAATTTGGTAAACGACTCTCATTCTACCTTAAACTATTTTTGAACAAAATTACACCATTAAGCTAGGAGTGAAATCCACAACTTAATGGTAATTTCCATTTCAACTCTAGTGGACCCTCGTCAAGTGTCGAAATTTTATTTCGACCCGACGAGTACTAACCACATTTAGGGTACGAAATCATCAAGTTAGGGGTGAAACCCGCATCTCGTCGATTAATTCCCACTCCTCGATTTTCAATCTCGCCAAAGTCCCGATTGTTTCAATCATTTAGAAATGTGTAGTAATCGGAAGGGTAAGATACTGTTATTCGCTTCTCGACGAGAGTATCTTACCTATAGGCCAAAACACGTTTTCTCTAATTCGAAAGAACTTTCGACCCACTTTGGAATAGTCGATGTTTCTCTACCCGAAACAATCCAATGTTTTATTGAGCCTCTCTTTTATGTATCTCAATTTATAAGTGATTTTATACTTGAATGTTCGTTCATTTCAAAATTTCGTTTTAATCATTTCGCACGTTGATGCGTGCTAGTGTGTATATATTTTAGGTATATATTTTAAGCACTTTTTACACTTTTTAGCCAAGTTTTAAATTTATAAAACACGATATTTACTAACACTAAACACACATATGGGCAAGTGCACCCATCGTGGACGTAGTATAGTGTTGGTAAGATACCGAGGTCGTCCAAGGACACAAGAGCTTTTAGTACCGGTTTATCCTCAACGTCTAATCAAATCAAAATGTTAGAAAAAGATTTTTAAACTAAGAAAATAAAACTAACTAAATGCTGAAAAATAAAATAAAAATAAAAACAGATAGACAAGATGAATCACTTGGATCTGACTCGTGTGTTAGTATAACCTTTGATTATTTTCGCACTTTTGCACTTATTAAAGAGATTATCTTAGTTATTATAGTAGGCCCCTCTTTTGAAGGCGATGTTACCCTCAACCCAGTAGTTTGAGTCAGCAAGGATACAATCCTAAAGGGTCGGATTATTGAAAGATAATTAATTAAGTTATTATTGCAAATTATGGTAGGCCCCTCTTTTGGAGGTGACGTTACCCTCGACTAAGTAGTCTGAGTCAGCAGAAATACAGTCCTAAATAGCCGGATTATAGTATTAATAGTAGTTAACTCATGAGGGGATCAAAGAGTTTGGACCCCCGCCATCCAATACCTTTGGGTATTGAAGGAGGTCCTACTAAATTTGACCCAGGTCCCTTGCAGGACCTCTAAACGCTGAACAAGGGCAAGACCCTTACAAAACCGTTCCTTTAACCCCCGACCAGGTAGCCAACATACCTCCATATAGACCGTGGAGATATGAATGGTGAAAATCTTTTATTTTATATAGACAGTAAAATAATGCCAAGACACCACGGACAAACGATAAGGAAGAATCACCTTCAACATAAGCAACTAGTTATTAAAGTCATTAATACAAAACCAATTAAAAAGTGCAAAAGATTAAAAATAAAAATTATTATACTAAACACTTGTGTTCACCAAGTGATGTAAGAGACTTAGGCAAACATGGCCTTGATTGTCAAGAACCCTTACGATCAATCTTGGATCCCGAGACGACTCACACACTCTATGATGGACAATGGATGATGGTGGTGGATGATGGTGTTGTGATGGTGGTGGGTGGTGGATGAAGTGTGAGAGAGGTGGTGTGCCAAGGGATGAGTTGCAATGAATCCAAGCACTCCTATTTATAGGCTGAACAGAGGCCTGGGCACGGCCCCGTGTCCGTTGGGCACGGCCCCGTGCCCGTCTGACACTATCTCTCTTCATTAATTGTAATTCGCAATTACAATTAATGCGCCTGCAGTACTTTGGGCACGCCCCCGTGTTCACTGGGCACGGCCCCGTGGTGAGCATTAGAAGCTTCTATAGGTTTGTCTTTTCTGCTGCTTCTTGGGCACGGCCCCGTGCTCGCTGAGCACGGGGCGTGTTCAGTCTTCTGTCTTCTCTATTTTGCTTGGGAGGATGCTGTCGAGGGGTCGGGCAGTCCACTTTTGTTCCCTTTCTTGTATTTATGTTAGATTTAGCTGTCTTTTTGCTTCTTTTGTTAATTTGAGCTCATTTAATCCTGAAAATACAAAAGGAAGACAAAAACACACTTTTTCCAACATTAGTACTTAAAAAGGGTTAGTTTTATGCCTCATTTGATGTAATTTATATGTTGAATTTTACACACATCAAATATCCCCACACTTGAATTTTTGCTTGTCCTCAAGCAAAACTCTTTAATATGTGGCTTACACTCCCAAATGGAATGGGTAGAAGAGAAAGTTTTTGGCTTGTCATAGAGTGTCGGGAATCCAAGATCTTTATTGGGTTTTATTTTTATTTATTTACAATCCTATTCGTCATGATTTATTAGAAACTTTTCATAAGGTAAATTATTTATTAAGGCATAACATGCCTTTTTTTAAAATTCCATTTATATACAAGTTCACATACCTCACGGGGGAAGTCACTTAACACTCGGCCGAAAGTGTATTTTTAGTGAATCACTCGAGAGCGACATGAAACTTATTTCTACTATAAGCTTGCCAAGCAATCAATCCTCCTCCTTTTTAACTTTATACCTTTGTAAATATCAAGAGGAATTTTTGTGTGAAGGGTTAGGCTTGGGCTAAAGGTATCCAGGGTGGTTGGGTTAGTGGTTAGTAGAAAAGGGCGAAAAACGTAAAAAGCATCGGTTTTCGTAAAACATTTTGTTTTTGTGACTTTTTATTTTTAATGAAGTATTTATTCAAACAAGCTTTTGTTTGAGGAGCTTTGTTTGTTTATTTCTAACTTCATTGTAAAATATGTTTTTTTTTCACACGAAGACCGAGCTTGTTACTAAAATAAAAGGTAAAAATAAAAAGGGTTTTTGGTGGGTAAAAAAAATTTTGGGTTAAGAAATGAAAAGGTTTAGGCTCAAAGGGGTTAACTAGGGGGAATTTTTGGGTAGGTGAAAGAAAAAATAAAAATAAATGGTGTTGAAAGAAAAATGGTTAGTCCTAATGCCTCCATCATTTACTTACTTGGGTTTAAGTTGGTAAGGACCGGGAATGAATTGTTGTGGCAAGTTCTAGAGTCTTAAGAACCAAGCGGCTATTCAACAAGAAACGAAAAATGAGCATTTAACGTAAAGATGTATATTTGTATGCTCAATAAAGGCTCAAAACTCACTTTTGTGGGAATGGGTTTTTATGTGATCAAGTATATATAATCAAATTTTAACTAAGCTTGTCATGCCGTTTCATAATTTTCTTATGTTGGTTCTTTTTATCACGACGCTATCGGTTGTAAACTTATAAAAATATAACCTTGTTAGTCTTAGAATTCCCAACTTAAACTTAGACAAGTAAAGAAAAATGAAAGTTTTTGAAAAAAATTTGGGGTGATTAGCGGTTCCAATAGAGTTTTGTGTAAGGCTTGTTATTAGGACTTGCAAAATTCAAGGTTTTAACATCCCCCCACCCCCACACTTAAATTACACATTGTCCTCAATGTGTCCCAAAAATAAATTTTTAGGTTGATTGAATGTGCAAAATGGTGTTAAAAGCAAAATTTTAGGTTACTGGCAGTCTGGGCACGACCCCGTGTCCATTGGACACGACCCCGTGTTCAACTGCCAGTAATGAAAACTTACAGAAGATGGACACGGGGGCGTGTTGGCTAGGCACGACCCCGTATCTGGCAAAAATCTGCAGAAAAATAAACAAACAGCAGATCTGGGAGGTGGGCAGGGGGGCGTGTCGGCTGGACACGTCCCCGTGTAGACTATCTGCAAGGCTGAAAAACAGGTTTCTTCTTCCGATTTTCCTGTCCTGACTTTGTTAGTGCTAATGATTAGCACTCTAAGCCTCAATTGTACCTGTTTTATCACTAAATACCACACCAAGCAATACCAAACGTCCTAAATTACCGTAGTTAATCATCCAAACCATAAAGTAAAAGAAAAATAAAGCAGAAAGTAAAAAGAAGTTAAGGAAAGTAAATTGTCTAACACTCGGCACGCAGGCCGTCAATTGTTTCGATAGATAAAAATGGATTTTAACCTGTGGGTTCACCATCAACCCGCTCCTGCTCCTTCATCAACCTCCTAGTCCATATCCTCATCGCTGTCATCACCTCCGTCCCCATGACCCGCCATATACTCCCGGATGCTTCCGATGTTGTCTTGGATATCGTTGATGTTTCGTTCGATAGCTCCGACCCGGTGGTATGTGTTTTTGGCAAGGTTGTAGGTGTTCCTGGTGCACATGAGGTTTTCCTACAAAAGATCATGTAAACTTTGAAGGTTAGGAAAACCGCCTCCTTGGGAGGAGGATTGGCCCGGATCACCATGGGGCTGATACTGGTAGTGGGGAGGTGGAGCGTGAAGGACTAGGGCCTCATGTGGGTTCCATGCATGGCCTTGCATCCTTTGAAAGCTCACTGATCTGTCTTCTGCCTCATAAATTAGGTTCATGGCACGGCAAATGTGATAATAACCTCATCCCGACCATAAGCTCCTTTCAAAGGACCTAGGAATGCGCGTGAAGTGCTTGAAGAGGCGGTACACCCAACCTCCAAAGAAGATAGGGGTTGGTGCATGAGCAAGGCGGTTCAGATGCATGTTTCGAAGCAGGAGATATGGAACATCGAGGGCCCTCCGGTTGTGGATGCAGTGAAGGACTACCAAATCTTTTAGTCCAACAACCCCGCTACTGTCATGTCTTTGGCTAAGAGAGTAAGTGAGGAGCCTATGAATGTAGCAATAAAGCGGATCCCTCGGCTTAGTGCTCTTTGTGCTGCTGGGGTTGTAGTGTCCTTCACCAATTTGGGCCCATGCGGCTTGGCGCTCATTTTCATCCAAATCTCGTAATCCCCCGGTGTTTTCCTCATTTCCCGAATCTTCTTCCGAATACAGTCCCACTATTGCCCCGAATTGCGCCATAGAGATCGACTACATTGTCCCACCACATCGAAATGCAACCCCCTCATTGTCAAACGGGTCACACCTTGAAGTGAAGGTAAAAGTACTGTAGAATTCCATGGTGCATTGATGTACCGATCGAAGTCGGGTGGTCAAGGCAACCCTTAATGGTCCGGTAACAAGGTTGTTGAATCGGTCGAGCTGGTTCACCAAGGTTAACAGGTCCGTGCACGCTTGCCTTGGGTATTCTTCGGGTCTAGTCTGAAGTATCTCGTATCTTGCCCTAGCATCGAGCTCGTTCGCGTTAAATCTTGTAAACTTCGACATCTGAAAGAATACACCAAAAGTTAGCACGAAACAGTGAGATTTTTGAAAGAAACTGGAAACAGTGAGCTGGACACGGCCCCGTGTTCAGCGGGCACGACCCCGTGTCAAGGCGTCTGTTACTCAAAAACTTCATTTTTCGACCCGGTCCCGAAAATCTGAAAATTTTTGGCCAAGTGTAACACCTGTTCTTAAAAATCAAGTTTTAACGTAAAATATACGAAAAACAACCATGTAATTTAGATTACATATACGTCGGAAATACGGGTTTATTAAAACTTTTACAAATCATAAGTCATTTGACATAACGGGATCAGATTCGTCGTTTAAAATTAATGACGATGCAAAGTGCGGAAGCGTGTATCTTTATCGTGTTCGGTTCCTCGTTGAGCTTGATCGTCTTCCGGCTTCCAAAAGTACCTACATTTCATAAACATGAAATGCTTTAGTCATTCGAGGTTTAAAAAAACATGTCTAAACGACTCCATGAAGCGAAACTAATTAAAAAAATATATTTTATTACAGGGTCCACCGTAAATTACGGTGGGTACCGTAATTTACGGTAGCCCCTGAATGTCAAAACTTCCACCGTAACTCAGGGGTTACTTACCGTATCTATATCAGCTCCACCGTAACTTACGGTGGCACCGTAAGTTACGGTGGCCCCTGCATCCAACCTTTCCATTTTGCCATTTTTGACACGAAATCTTTCGTATCTTTCAAACCGCTTGTCCGTTTGACCTACCGTTTCTTCCTACGTGTTTGTAATTTAATTCTCCACCTTATGGAGTTTAAAATCCAACATCCGGTTTAGTAAAATTTCGACTTTTAAGTCTTCGGCTTATTCCCCCTTTTACCAAATTTTGACCCGTTCGATTTTTCTCAAACAAACAAGTTTGTTTGACCCTTATTTCCCATAACCTATCAAACAATAATGTTTAACATAATAGGTTTCAAATTACAGGTTTATATACCTTCCTAAACCCATTTTCACCCATATGCTCATTTTGACCCGTTAAGGGTATTTGAGCATATTTTAAGCGCCAATTGCTTTCACTTGTTTCTAAATACATATGTCCACATTTCTTATTAAATGATCTCCCACCACAACTATATTTGTGGTGGATTTAATGTGGTGATCTATTTAATCCGAGTTTTACCCCTCGGATTATTATTTTACGGCAAAGACTCATATAGAGTCTTTCGACCAAGAATTTACATCTTTCGTTTTTATACTTGTTCTAAGTATTGACTTGATTATAAAACTCGTTTTCAAGCGACTTCTAAAGGTTGCTTGCTTAATTTCACTAACAAGGGTGTTTTGGACATTTTTAACTCTTCTTTTACGACGAAGGGCTTGCTTAAGCCATGCACGCCCAAAATCTCATTTTTAACCAAATCTTGTTTTCAAAACACTTTGTCTATAATTTAAATCCTTCGGTTTACCTTTTAAGGTAACCGAATGTCCCTTTTTACTTTGCCTAACTCTCATAGGTCTTCACGTTTTAAATGAGTAATTAACCTATCACACATACCTGGTCGGATCAACATATTGACCCATTTAATTCTTTGCTTAATAAACGCTAACTAATGGCGATGCAAATTTCCATTTGATATGTATTCCTGTAATCATACACTCGACGAATTCATTAGTCGATATTGTCAAAGGGTGATATTTTCACCTTTTGACCCGTTTAGTCTAAATGACCGTTTATCGATTTACTTCTATTTAACCATTATTATGGTTCCTCTCATCTTTGATTATCCTGTTGCGTACGACTACATGACGGAACATCATTACTCAATTGTTTAGTTATCACATTGATAATTTATATGATAAGAGAATATTCCACAATTTAAGACTAGTGTAAGCTATACTTACCTCGCATCCAAGCAACATTTTCTTTTCGTACTTGCTCCGTTTGACCCGTTTCCTCCCAAGCCTCCATCTAGCTTGTCAAGAGTCAAACTATCATTATAATTCGCAAGATGGTTAGATTAGTCATCAATATTATGACTAGTTCATCTTACGGACTTTATGTCGAAACTTCTATTCGACTTCACCATAGGTTAGTTCGACTTTCTAAAGTCAACTACCTTTGGTCATATAATATGCATGATTAAGGCAAATCAACATTATGATTGGATCCCATTTTATCCCATATCTCATGTAGTTAGTCAAGCTTGCCAATTACGCGTTTCACTTGAATTTCAACACTTTACTTCTCATTTAGGCATTTTAACAAACACCTAACGGGCATAATTCTACATGTTTACTAACTAGTTCATAACTAGCTATTTTCACCAAGATTTACATCAAGAATCAAATCTCCATGTCTAGTGTTTATAAACATCATCTAGGTCTCTCATCCTATCTTCAAATTTCACAATTTAACATTCAGATTCATGGGTTCATCATTTTATCATGAAAACCCACTTAGCACCTATAAGGGAAATCATTCTGATGGCACTAATTCTACATGTTTGCTTCTAGGACTTGTTCCTAGGCTTGTATTCATGTCGCTATCACCCATACATTCCACATGCACTCAAGAATTTCGATTGTAGGTGTTCATCATAAATTCAAGATATCACCGAATTACAAAAATCGACATACCTTGTGACCTCCTAGCTTAGGGGATCAAGGATTTAGTTAAAGCCCCAATTTATTTGCTTGATTCACCTTTGATTTTGCTGGATATGTGAGCTTTAGGGTTTTGAGGTAGAGTGCTTCTTGGCTCCTGTGTTTATGTCGACCAGAACACACACTCAAGGTGTGTGTTTTGGTGTTTAACTCTTGTTTTAATAAAACAAGTTTCCCCACTTGGCGATATTAGTCCCTCATGTTAATTTTATTCTGATCAAATGAGGCTATAACTCACCATTAGTCACTTAATCACATGCCACTAACTAGGTTAATTATTCCTAGTTACTTTAACGGGTTCGGGAAGCTATAACCCGTTATGTTTTAAGTCCCGTTAATTTGGGCTTTTTATGTACTTTGTTTTCTCAAAGTATTTATTTCCCTTTTTAATTAATATTAGGTTTATTTATTTAAGTCCTAATATTTACCGGGTAAAATTTTACCACTAACAGTACTTTACCCGTCTTTTAGTATTAACGGGGTTTGATTACCAAACCCGTTTTCGGGGTGTTACACTAAGTAGGTGCGGTTTCCCCCGAAAATGAAACCCCGAGTGCCGTTTTTCCCAAAACAACCCGTTTACCCCTTCAATTTTATCTTTTTCGGTTCAAAAACAAGGGTTTGAGGTTTTTGTGAAAAATCGGGCAAATCTATCAACAATACAAATGTATTTACTCCCCATTACACTAATCTAAACTAATACTAACAGATTACTTCAAAAATTTGAGGTTTGATCTGGATGAACTTCAAGAACCCTAGATTTTTCCCAAATTTTTGATGTTTAACTACATGCAAGTAAGTAATCTAAATGCTAATGATGATAGAATCATACCTTGATGTTGTTAGATCTAGAGGTAACGTCGAAAATCTGCAGAAAATCACCTCTGACCAGAGCTTTTTCGGTGAAACGGGGCGTGTGGAATGATGTAACTGTTATGAAAAGAGGGTTTTATCCCGATAGTTGCGTCGACACGGCCCCGTGCCGAGTAAAGTTTTAAATTTTTTTTTGGTGCTCGTGTGAATGCCCGTTTTTTCCCAATAAGCCTGGTTAAAAGACTTACCGCTTTCGATGTATACTTACTTCTTCGTAACATACCAGGTATGATGTGGATGCTTTTTACT
Organism: Helianthus annuus; assembly: GCF_002127325.2. NCBI lineage: Eukaryota > Viridiplantae > Streptophyta > Magnoliopsida > Asterales > Asteraceae > Helianthus > Helianthus annuus. The sequence continues at coordinate 115,455,123 of NC_035437.2, read as the reverse complement.
TGTTGACCGTTTGAAGCGAGATCTCTTCTTCCTCATCCTCAATGGATCCTCGATTGAGCTTCAGCCGTTGGCCATTGAGTTTGAATGGAATCCCATTTCGAGCTTTAACTTCTACTATACCGTGAGGAAAAATATGGGTGATGGAAAAAGGTCCTGACCACCTAGATTTTAGTTTACCCGGAAATAATCGAAGTCGTGAATTAAACAACAGAACTTGGTCTCCTACTCGAAATTCATTAGGTTTAATATATTTGTCGTGTAAATTTTTCATTCTTTCCTTTTAAATTTCAGAGTTATAGTATGCATAATTCCTTAGTTCGTCTAATTCATTCATTTGACAAAATCGATTTTTATCTGCAGTTTTTAAGTCTAGATTTACACTTTTTATTGCCCAGTAGGCTCTGTGAGCTATTTCTAGTGGCAAATGACAACTTTTTCCATAGACGAGCTTATACGGGGTTGTGCCTATAGTGGTTTTATAAGCAGTCCGAAAGGCCCATAAAGCATCATCTAGTTTATCAGCCCATTCCTTTTTATTTAAACCTACGGTTTTTTCAAGTATTCGTTTTAAACCTCTGTTAGTCACTTTGGCTTGTCCATTTGTTTGAGGATGATATGCCGTTGAGACCCGGTGATAGACCCCATATCTTGTTAATATTTTTTCGAGTTGGTGATTACAAAAATGGGTACCTCTATCACTTATTAATGCTTTGGGTGTTCCAAAACGAGAGAATATTTTTTTTTTCAGAAATCTTACCACTACTCTTCCATCGTTTATTGGAAGAGCCTCGGCCTCGGCCCATTTAGACAAGTAATCAACCGCCACAAGTATATATTTGTTTCCTTTTGACGGTGGGAAGGGCCCCATGAAATCGAGTCCCCACACATCAAAATTTTCACAAATGAGAATGTCGTTTTGAGGCATTTCGTTTTTGGAAGAAATATTACCTGATCTTTGGCAAGCATCACATGTCTTTACAAGATCTTACGCATCTTTGTAAATGGTTGGCCAATAAAATCCTGAATCAAATACATTTCGTGCGGTACTAGCGGCACCATGATGTCCTCCATATGGACCTTCATGACAATGGCAGAGCATTCTTCGTGCTTCGCCACCATGGACACACCTTCGGATGAGTTGGTCAGCACACATTTTGAAAAGATAGGGGTCTTCCCAAAAGTAATGCTTTACGTCGGCAAAGAACTTCTTTCTTTGATGATGTGGCCATCCTTTGGTGACTATACCGCTAGCTAAGTAATTAGCGTAGTCGGCATACCATGGTTCTTGTCTGCTTTCCACCATTTCCAAGGATTCTGTTGGAAATTTTTCGTTGATCTGTTCGTCCCTGGTTGCCTCCAAAGCTGGGTCTTCTAGGCGTGAAAGATGATCTGCAGCAGTGTTTTCTGCTCCTCTTTTGTCTTTGATTTCAATATCAAATTCTTGGAGGAGTAGAATCCATCTGATCAAACGTGGTTTTGCATCTTGTTTCTTGAAGAGGTATCGGATAGCTGCATGATCTGTATAGACTACAGTTTTAGAAAGAACAAGGTAAGAACGGAATTTATCAAAAGCAAACACCACAGCTAGTAACTCTTTTTCAGTAGTTGTGTAATTTTCTTGTGCATCATTAAGTGTTTTACTAGCATAATAAATTGGGTGGAAATGCTTTTCCTTTTGTTGTCCCAAGACTGCTCCAACAACAAAGTCACTTGCATCACACATGATTTCGAAAGGTAATTTCCAATCAGGTGCTATCATGATAGGTGCATTGACTAGCATTTCCTTGAGGGTTAGAAATGCTTGATTGCACTCCTTGTCAAAGATGAAAGGTGCATCTTTTTCAAGTAATTTTGTTAGAGGTCTTGAAATTTTTGAAAAGTCCTTGATAAACCTTCTATAAAATCTGGCATGCCCTAGGAAACTTCTTATTGCTCTCACCGAGGAAGGTGGGGGTAATCGAGAAATAGTGTCTACTTTTGCTCGATCAACTTCCATTCCTTCGCTCGAGATTTTGTGACCGAGTACTATTCCCTCTGTTACCATGAAATGGCATTTTTCCCAGTTAAAGGCGAGGTTAGTTTCCTCACATCGGGATAGCATTCGTTCGAGGTTATCGAGGCATTGCTCATATGAATCTCCAAAGATAGAAAAGTCGTCCATGAAGACTTCCATTGTCTTTTCTATCATGTCATGGAAAATGGCCACCATACAACGTTGGAATGTTGCAGGTGCATTACATAGACCGAACGACATGCGTCAATAGGCAAAAGTTCCGTAGGGACATGTGAAAGTTGTCTTTTCTTGGTCTTCATGTGCTATTGAAATTTGAAAATAACCTGAAAAACCATCCAAGAAACAGTAAAATTTATGACCGGATAGTCGTTATAACATTTGATCAATGAAGGGTAAAGGAAAGTGATCTTTCCTCGTTGCTTCATTTAATCGTCTATAGTCTATGCAAACTCTCCATCCTATGACAGTTCTTGTTGGTATTAATTCATTCTTTTCATTAGTTATTACCGTCATACTTCCTTTCTTCGGGACTACTTGGACGGGACTTACCCATGGACTATCGGAGATAGGATAGATTAGTCCGGCGTCAAGTAGTTTGATGACCTCGTTTTTAACCACTTCTTGCACATTGGGATTTACTCTACGTTGTGGTTGTATTACTGTTTTGTAGTCATCATTCATTAAAATTTTGTGCGTGCACATGGAAGGATTTATTCCTTTGATATCTACAAGCTTCCAAGCGATCGCATTTTTGTGTTTCCTAAGAAGATTAACTAATTTTTCTTTTTCTATGCTACTTAATTTAGATGAAATAATTACAGGTAAATTACCATCTTTGTCTAGAAAAGCATATTCCAAACCTTTCAGGAGTTCTTTGAGCTCAATGGGTGGGTCTTTAGGAGACACCTTATTTTGTGGCTCATCTAGGTTAAGAACTTTAAAGGTTTGTTCTATGGCGTCCTCTTCTTCGAAAAAGTGGTCAACTTCTTCGCTTGTATCGGGTGGTTCATCTTCATCTTCAATTAGGGGGTCATTATTGCCAAAAGGATATTTCATTGAACGCTCAAGATCTATGCTCCTTTTGAATGCCCCTAATTGAAGAGGTAGATTGTTAAACTTCCGGTTTTTCAAAGCTTCATGAGTCTTTACAAAAGGTTTTCCCAACACTAGAGGAGCGTCATTGAGGATGACAAAGTCGGTTGGAATAACCAATTGATTTATTTGAACCAAGACATCCTCAACTACACCGATTGATTTTATTACTTTCCGATTAGATAGAAAAATGGGTATTTGAAGTGGAGAAAAATCACTAATACTTAATTTTTCAAAAATGTAGTTAGGCATTATGTTAACACAAAGATCTTTATCAATGGTGATATTACTAATAAATGAATTTTGAAAAAAAAACATGGAACCGGTGTAATGTTAATTTCAAAAGGATCTTCTTTTATTAGTGAAGTTTGTCATTAGTTAACTTAACACTTACCATTTCTTCGATTTTAGTATTAGTGTTTAACTCTTTTAAAAACTTTGCATGAGTGGTTACTAAACAATGATTTTCAAAAGAAGGTGACAAGAGATTAATTTCTTCAAAATTAGACTCTTCTTGAATTCTAACGTTATCGGCCTCACCTTTTTCGTTGTTTAGCTCATGTGTCGGTTTTTCACTTATTTGTTCTTCCATTTTTAATTACTCATTTATCGTTTCTTCCTTTTATAATTCTTCTCTTGTGCGGGACTCCTCTTCCCTTGCGCTAGATTCTTTTATGCATCTTTCGATAAATTTGAGTTTGGTCGGATCCTAATGATCGACCAAATGGGTCGGGTTCGAAAGTATAAGAGATGGTTTAGATCGCTTACCTTACGACCCTATATAAGCACTACACTAAAAGTGACGAGTTAAGCATGTTAGAACATGCTTAACTAAGTTTAGAAAACAGGTTTGGCATCAAAACAAACGGCTTTGATGCACATGAGTAGTTTGGTTACAAAATACGCAAGAATGCTCATTTTGGCCGAAACTACGACTCGTCACTGAGCCTAGATAACGTGGTAATCAGTAGGTATAGTCACTACGGACTATAACCATCGTGATCACGCTCACGTTATGAAGTTCCATGAACTTCGGGTTGACCATAGGCTGGTTAATGCAGAAAGTCAACAAAACGTTGACTTTCGGACTCGAAAAGTGAATAAAAGAACGAAAGAATACTTACGGAGGGTCCCCGAATGCTAATCTAAATCAAAGAGCTCAGGTATGAAGCAATGGCATCAACTTAGAGCATTTTGATTAGATTTTTGTGGGTTTTACACCAAGGGGGGGGGGTATTTATAGGAAAAGTAGAGCCGTTAGGATCGTTTCTTGAATATCGTGTCACGATCTTAAGCGTACACTTGTCACAAAGTTGTGGTGGCTCAAAATGACCCTTAGCTCCTGAAATGGTGAAAGGGCATTGCCCTTTGGTGTGTTTGAAAGGCCAGATTTGCAAGAAAGACAAAAATTTTGTTACTGAAGGGGCCATGCGGCCCGCATCAGGATCTGACAAAACTCAGGCGGGCCACCTGGCTATGTCTGATCTGCACAAAGTTTCAGAATTGGCAGTTTTGGTCCCTGTTGCATGTTTAAGCCATTTCCGACACTTCTAAGGCCCGTAAAGCCAACTTTAAGGCCCTAAAATGATGTCTAAACATTGTGGACATGAAACATGCTCAAAAATATGTCGGATGTTGGTTCGTTTGGCCATACGATCGCGATGTTCGCTTAATTACGACGGAATGCGCATAAGCGCGAAAGACGATCCAAATGACGCGAAGAATGGATTTTTCTCATGCCAAACACTAAGGCATAATATTAGGATGCTTACATAAATTTTTGGATGTCCGGATGTATTCAGAACGTAAGTTATGCGCGAAAGTGCAAACTTGTGCACTTTTTGACACTTTTAGCCCCTGAATGATCCAAAAGTTTGTTTTAGCATACCAAACCCCTCAAAGCCTATTTCTAAGCTACGTAAAGGATATTTATGGTATGTTTAACTTACGGACATGTTCCGGAATGTTCGTTACAGTTCAAATTGGCATACTTTTGCAGTTTGTCAAGTTTAGTCCCTGTAAGCGAATTAACTTATTTTTGCCATACCAAAGCCTTCAAGACTTATTTCTAAGTTATGTAAAGGTTATTTAAGGTATGTTGAGTATATGTTGATGTTCCGGAGTATTTGTCGCATTAAACTGAGTACGTTTATGCACCAGTTTGCGTATAATTCTCCAGAAAGCGATGTAGAGTTTGAAATTGAACAAAAGTCAAAACATGAAAAATGTAAAACACAACCAAACAAATATTGGGATAAAATATCATTGTTTTATTGATAACTGAACTGTTCGCAATGATTACAAGCACAAATGTTACAGTCTCCCCTACTTGTGGAAATTTCGTCCCGAAATTTATTTAGAGGAAACTCGTGGAAAAAGATGCGGATATTTCGCCTTCATTTGATCTTCACGTTCCCATGTAAACTCGGGTCCATGCTTAGATTCCCATCGAACCTTGACCAAAGGAATGCGCTTGCGTTTAAGCCACTTGACTTCACGTTCCATGATTTCTATCGGTTTCTCAACAAATTTCAGTGTTTTATCAACACGAATTTCGTCAAGAGGTATGTGGAGGTTCTCATCAGCTAAACACCTCTTCAGATTGGACACGTGAAAGGTTGGATGAACATTTCCAAGTTCAGGAGGTAACTCAAGTCTATAGGCTACCTTACCGATTCTTTCGACGATCTTGAATGGTCCAACGTATCTAGGTGCAAGTTTTCCTTTCTTTCCGAATCTGATCACACCTTTCTAAGGTGAGACCTTAAGTAATACACGATCACCGACTTGAAAATCCAAGGGCTTGCGTTTTAGGTCCGCGTAACTCTTTTGACGGCTTCTAGCTGTTTGAAGGTTATCACGAACTTTCTTAACCTTTTCTGTTGTCTCTAAAATGAGGGCAGGTCCAGTAAGTTGAGCCTCGCCAATCTCATTCCAGCAGACTGGTGAACGACATTTTCGACCATAGAGAGCCTCGAAAGGAGCCATGTTGATGCTGGAGTGATAACTGTTGTTGTAGGAGAATTCAATCAATGGAAGATGTGAATCCCAACTACCAACAAAATCGATCACACAAGCTCTAAGCATATCCTCCAGTGTCTGGATTGTTCTTTCAGATTGGCCATCCGTTTGTGGATGATAAGCTGTGCTCAGATTGAGTTGGGACCCCATAGCAGATTGCATGGTTCTCCAAAAATGAGAAGTGAAATGAGCATCTCTGTCAGAAATGATGTTCAAAGGAACACCATGTCGAGCTACAATTTCATCCACGTAGATTTGAGCAAGTTTGTCAGCCGAAAAATCCTCACGGATTGGCAAGAAATGCGCTGACTTGGTAAGACGATCCACGACTACCCAGATGGCATCGTGACCTTTCTTTGTGCGCGGGAGTTTAGTAATGAGATCCATAGTAATGTTTTCCCATTTCCAAACTGGGATCTCCGGTTGCTCCAATAATCCGGAAGGACGCTGATGTTTAGCCTTAACCTTAAGACAAGTAAGGCATTTGGATACGTATAAGGCAATGTCTTTCTTCATACCAGGCCACCAATACTGAATACGAAGATCCTTATACATCTTATCTGAGCCAGGATGAATAGAATAACGAGACTTATGGGCTTCATCCATAAGCAAGGTACGAAGATCATCTTGGCTCGGGACCCACAAACGGTCCATGAAGTAATACGATCCATTGTCTTTCAGTTCAAGAGCAGGAGTTATGTGATAAGGAAATTCCTTATCCATCAACCCTGGCGAAACACAAGATTGTTGAGCTTGAGAAATACGGGCTTGGATATCGGTTTGAGCTTGAATAACAGACTGGACACGAACACAATGAAGCTTAGTACGTTCCTTGCGACTCAAAGCATCGGCTACGACATTCGCCTTACCAGGATGGTAGCGAATTTCGCAGTCACAGTCGTTTAGAAGCTCCACCCAGCGTCGCTGTCTCATGTTGAGTTCTTTCTGATTGAAGATATGTTGAAGACTTTTGTGGTATGTGAAAACCACACATTTTGTACCGTACAAATAGTGTCTCCAGATTTTAAGAGCGAAGACAACTGCAACCAACTCCAGATCATGAGTGGTGTAGTTCTTCTCATGTATCTTCAACTGCCTTGATGCGTATGCTATGACCTTGTTTCTTTGCATCAAGACGTAGCCAAGACCCAATTTAGATGCATCGCAATAAACGACGAAATCATCATTGCCCTTAGGCAATGTTAGGACAGGCGCGTCGCAAAGCTTTTGTTTCAAAGTCAGAAATGCTTCCTCTTGTCTGACTCCCCAATCAAATGGCTTGTTCTTCTGTGTTAGATCAGTTAGAGGAACTGCAATCTTCGAGAAGTTCTCAATGAAGCGACGGTAATAACCCGCTAGACCAAGAAAAGAACGAACTTCAGTAGGAGTAGTAGGCGTATCCCAATCCTTAATCGCACTGATCTTGGAGGGATCTACATGAATACCTTGTTCGTTAACAATATGTCCTAAGAATTGAACCTCTTTAAGCCAGAATTCACACTTGGAGAATTTGGCGAAAAGTTGCTCTTTCTTTAGGAGTTCCAAAGTAAGACGAAGGTATTGGTCATGATCAGCTCGCGTCTTAGAATATATCAAAATGTCATCAATGAAAACGATGATGAACTTATCCAAATAAGGTTTGCAGACCCTATTCATTAAGTCCATGAAAACAGCAGGAGCATTAGTCAAACCGAATGGCATGACTGTGAACTCGTAATGCCCATAACGAGTACGGAACGCTGTCTTGGGAATATCTTCTTCATGCATACGAAGCTGATGATATCCAGATCGCAGATCAATCTTTGAAAAATAAGAAGCGCCTTGCAGTTGATCAAAGAGATCATCAACGCGACGAATGGATTTTTCTCATGCCAAACACTAAGGCATAATATTAGGATGCTTACATAAGTTTTTGGATGTCCGGATGTATTCAGAACGTAAGTTATGCGTGAAAGTGCAAACTTGTGCACTTTTTGACACTTTTAGCCCCTGAATGATCCAAAAGTTTGTTTTAGCATACCAAACCCCTCAAAGCCTATTTCTAAGCTATGTAAAGGATATTTATGGTATGTTTAACTTATGGACATGTTCCGAAATGTTCGTTACAGTTCAAATTGGCATACTTTTGCAGTTTGTCAAGTTTAGTCCCTGTAAGCGAATTAACTTGTTTTTGCCATACCAGAGTCTTCAAAACTTATTTCTAAGTTATGTAAAGGTTACTTAAGGTATGTTGAGTATATGTTGATATTCCGGAGTATTTGTCGCATTAAACTGAGTACGTTTATGCACCAGTTTGCGTATAATTCTCTAGAAAGCGATGTAGAGTTTGAAATTGAACAAAAGTCAAAACATGAAAAATGTAAAACACAACCAAACAAATATTGGGATAAAATATCATTGTTTTATTGATAACGGAACTGTTCACAATGATTACAAGCACAAATGTTACAATATGAGTATGAGGGAGAAGGTTCATACCTTTGGTCTTCATAGGATGTGTATGAAGTCGATGGCTCGTACCTGCGCTCCTCATAATGGTTGTATGAAGTGGATGGTTGAAACAAGTTACAATATTGTACCGAGTGCGGGTTACCACAATTTGTGCAATAGTCTCTCATATAATCATCTTCCTCATAGGTGTAGTTGTAGCCTCCTTAGTATTGATCCATAAGAATCACTCAACAGACCACAACTGAGTCTCGGGACCAGAAAACAAAAACAAAGACGGAAACAGAAGCTGGACACGGCCCCGTGTTCAAGGTCTGTATCTGGGCGTTTTAATTAAAGTCACTGGTCTCATTGGACACGGGGGCGTGTTCAGTGAGCACGGCCCCGTGTTCAGACTCTGTATCTAGGTATTTAACTAAAAACGTGTAGCACGGGGGCGTGTTCAGTGAGCACGGCCCCGTGTTCAGGTTACTATAAATGCAAACTAAACTAAAATGCAGAAAAATGTGCGCGCGTTTTAAAAAAGGTTTTGAAAAACTGATTAGGCCGTCGATTTTAAGCTTTCTTAAAATCCTTGTGTCCCCGGCAACGGCGCCAAAAACTTGATGCGTGCTAGTGTGTATATATTTTAGGTATATATTTTAAGCCCTTTTTACACTTTTTAGCCAAGTTTTAAATTTATAAAACACGATATTTACTAACACTAAACACACATATGGGCAAGTGCACCCATCGTGGACGTAGTATAGTGTTGGTAAGATACCGAGGTCGTCCAAGGACACAAGAGCTTTTAGTACCGGTTTATCCTCAACGTCTAATCAAATCAAAATGTTTGAAAAAGATTTTTAAACTAAGAAAATAAAACTAACTAAATGCTGAAAAATAAAATAAAAATAAAAACAGATAGACAAGATGAATCACTTGGATCCGACTCGTGTGTTAGTATAACCTTTGATTATTTTGGCACTTTTGCACTTATTTAAGAGTTTATCTTAGTTATTGTAGTAGGCCCCTCTTTTGAAGGCAACGTTACCCTCAACCCAGTAGTTTGAGTCAGCAAGGATACAATCCTAAAGGGTCGGATTATTGAAAGATAATTAATTAAGTTATTAATGCAAATTATGGTAGGCCCCTCTTTTGGAGGTGACGTTACCCTCGACTAAGTAGTCTGAGTCAGCAGGGATACAGTCCTAAATAGCCGGGTTATAGTATTAACAGTAGTTAACTCATGAGGGGATCAAAGAGTTTGGACCTACGCCATCCAATACCTTTGGGTATTGAAGGAGGTCCTACTAAATTTGACCCAGGTCCCTTGCAGGACCTCTAAACGCTGAACAAGGGCAAGACCCTTACCAAACCGTTCCCTTAACCCCCGACCAGATAGCCAACATACCTCCATATAGACCGTGGAGATATGAATGGTGAAAATCTTTTATTTTATATAGACAGTAAAATAATGCCAAGACACCACGGACAAACGATAAGGAAGAATCACCTTCAACATAAGCAACTAGTTATTAAAGTTATTAATACAAAACCAATTAAAAAGTGCATGTTGGATCTGAGTTTGATTTTGATTGTATTTTGTGTTTGTAATTAAAGTGAGAATGGATGAGTGTGCAGCGGAATTATGATGAAAACAAACTTTGCATACAATCAAACGAGAGTAATACTTTGATCAAACATCTTTACACAATGAATCGGAAGATTGAATTTATTTCAGTAACGATTACAATGATTGATGAATGAATGCAAACTCCCCATCAGCCAGAGCTCAGTTGTTTGTTCGTGCAAAGAAGACGATGATGCAAAAGAGCTAATAGAACAGTACAAAGTACTGATCTATTTATAGGCACTTGCAAACTACTGAGCATCTTAGCTGACGTCACCATGAAAGTGACATCTAACCTCCTAACAAACTCTAACCTCTGATCTATACAAACACTGCTATGTCAACTACTGCTATTACATTATATTACAAAACAGACTATTGATCAGCTGCTGCAACCTTCCACTGCTGTGAACCCAGCAGCACTTGTCTGGATCAGCAGTGCTTGACTCAAAGCAGTAGATTGAATCAGCAGGGCTTTAGTCTTTCATCAGGTCTTGTCTTGAGCAGCAGTTGTAGATCATCAGTTTGCTAGATCAGCAAATGGGAGGTCATCAGATGTTGAAATCACTTTCAAGGGGAGAGACTTGTATGTAATCATCTGCTTATTCTGGATCCACTGCTCTGATCCAGTTTTGGCTTTAATTATTTGTTCCTCTGATAGGGTTCAATCCCAACAATCTCCCCCTGGAACAGATAATGCCAAAACTCTTCATTATTGTGGAACTTTTATTTCCTCATCAACAGTTCCCTTATCTGACCTTTAAATTGTAGTTCAAAGTCAAGGGCATCTGTGTCTTCATCATCCCTGCTAAGTGGAAGATCAAGGAGATCCTGCAAATCTTCAAGACTCAGGCCAAGAGCTTGTTCACTTGATATTTTCTCCACATCTCCACCAGACCTGAGCAAAGTCAATATGCAGGTCTGTTTGTCAGTTTCCCACTTTTGTATTTTTGAGCCTGGTGGGTTTCTTGGGAGATGTTTATTTGCAGAGGTATTTGGTGAGGCTAGCCTATTCATAACTGACTGAGCAGTATTTGCAGTTTGACCCAAACCAAGAGTTTCTATGATCATTTTCTTTATGCCTTCTTTTACAAGGTCATCTCCTTTTATCAACTCTTGGATGGTTTCAGCTCTCAACTGTTTGTGTATCCTTCTTTTATAGATGGCAGTACCAGTTGGAGCAGTGGCTCTCCTGAGTTGCAGTTTTGATGGTCTTTTTGAAACCACTGCTTCAGGATAGTCAGGCTTTTGAGGAATTTTTGGATCTTTCTTTCTTAATTCCTCCAACCTTTTGTAGGTGATCCTGACCACATCTTCTTTCCATCTTGCAATTTGTCTTTTGTTACCATATTCAGCAGCAACCAGTTCTTCTCTCATTCTTTTCAGTTCTACCTGTTTGTCAGGTACATTCTTTTTATACTTTGCCCAGTCAGGAGGAGTGTGAGTGACTTTCCTTTTTATCATGTCTTGAATTCTTGCTGCTTCATCTTTAAGATCAGGAACAGTCCACCCTTTGTACATGTATCTCTCTCCCTTGTACTTTTTGTGTGCCATGATGCTTTCAATGTAGTCTTTCTTCAAAGTTTCAGCTGCTCTTTCTGAAATTTGTTGACTGACATTTTTTGCAAATCATTCAAGGGAGCTGACTTGTGTGAGCAGATATTGATAGTTTCTAGAAATTTCTTTGTCAGATTTCCCTTGAGTGTTTTTCTTTGAGATATCCTCTGCTTGCTTGGCCTTGATCTTCAAATACTCATCAACATTTTTAGGCCAGGGATATCCTTTTATTGATGGCAACCTCCTTTTGGCAGGGTCATCCTCATAGTAAAAGGATTTTATTTCTTCTCTAACAGCTTCAAGTTCAAGAGGAAATTGAACACCTGCAGGAGGTAAGGGCTTGTGCATTTGAACTGGAGAGAGAGTAACTGGTTTTGGTATTGTGACAAGAGCCAAAGATTTTGAAGATGTTTAGGATGGTGAAGTGTCATCATCTTTGAGAATTAGCCTTCTCCTCTTTGGTTGAGGAGGGACTGATGATGTTTTGGATGGAACAGTGGTTGTGAATGTAGTGGCAGTGGTTTGTGATAGACTAACAGTTGTTGAAACAACTGGTGTTCCAACCACTGTTGTCTTTACAGCAGATGTTGTAACAACTGCTGTCTTCTGCCTTTTGGCAGGAGATGATTTTGTTTTTGGTGGTGATGGTGGTAAGGCAGTGGATGTAGTGTGTGTTGAAGTGGTGTGTGTTGAAGTGAAAGCAGATGTTGCAACCACTGAAGTACCAACAGTAGTGGGTACAGCAGGAGTTACAACAGCTGTTTTAGGTGGTGGTTTTGAAACAGACTTTGAACGTCTGGTTGGAATGGATTTGGGTAGCCTTACTATTTTTGTAGGCTTCTTCTTTTCATCAACAAGATTTTTATCATCTTTTGACCCTGAAGTACCCTGATCCAGATAATCCACCCTGGCTTTCCTTTTGGCCTCTCTATCCCTTTTTACACTTGCAACTGCTTCTGCCAGTGCATTTATGGTCACATCAATTTTCTTGCTTCCATCTGGCAGAGGGATCTTTTGGGTCATGTTTTCCTTTTCTGGTTCAATGTAGAGACCATCCTCTATTCCCTTCTTTTTCCACTCCTGAATTTTCTCCCCCGTTTTGGCATTATCTGGGGGAAGGCGATCAATGAAAAGAACTGTTGGAGGAGCAGTGCCAGTGGTGTGCAGGATCTGAGTTTTGAGAGCTTTTAGATCAGCCTGAGTGTTCTTGAACCTTGACTCCATTTCATTTCTCAGCTGTTGAACATGTTTTTCATGTTGCCGATCTGCTATTTGTGATTGTTGATGGAGAAAAGGTTGAAATAGATTCCAGAGCTCATTTGTAGCAGATGCCTGTGGTGGAGCAGGTGCTTGAGGTGGAACGGCAGTGGATTGTACCTTTTGTACTTGTAACAACTGTTGTAGCATATCTTTGAGTTTTGCAACAGAGTTATCAAGCTTCTCAACACGAGCCGTCAATTCTGGTACTTTAAACCATTACCCAATTTAATGGGATCATCTGATTTCCCACTAACAGTGGTTTTATCAGTGGTAGAGGTGGGGAGTTTACTCCAAACATTAACCACTGATGCCCCTTTTTCTTGGTACTGGGGTCTTCTCCCTTCAATACTTAACAACCTTTTGATGTTGCCAGTAGGATAAATAAATCCACTAGTGGTTGGCAGAGGTGCTATAAAAGGAATTGCCTCCAAGGAAGTCTTATTGATGTAACCACTGTCCAACTATAAACCAGTGGGTTCAACAGTTGTAGTGGCTGCTTCACTTGGATTACCACCAAGAGTTACTTGTAACTCAAGGGGTGTAACCTCCTCAGGTTGTGTTGGTGGGTTAGCAAGGAATGATACATCAGGCTCAGTCAGTTATTGAGGAATATTCTCATTAATAGGTGATTGAGAAGGACTGGGTAATGCCTGGTTCAAATCGATTGCATCCAACAAAAGTTGTGTTTTTGGTGGAATTGTGGATGTGAGGTTGGGTGTAGAAAGAGGATTTGCCCCGGGTTTTGGGCTGTGGCTGATGGAAACGAGTGTTTCCAGAGCATCATAATGTGGTGGCCCTTTGTGTACAACCTGTTCTTTTTGTGAAGAAGCAGGAGGAGTTTTGGTAATGGGTTGAGATATTTGTAACAACTGCTGTGAGGAAGTAGCAGCAGTGGTTTTTTGTGACACTTGTGTTGTCACAGGCAGTGGCTCTAGTATCTCATCCTCCAGAGTTTCCGTTTTAATTGTTTTGGGGGGTTTTTGATTTTTCTTTTTGTTTGGCTTTTTGGGATTTGTAGGTGTAGGTTTCAAAACAGTTTGTCTGCTGCTTTGATCACCTAGAGCAGTGGGCTCAGCAGCAGATACCTGAGGAGCAGTGGTAGCTGCTAAATTCTGCTCATGCACCTCTGCTTGTGTTTTGCAAGGTGCTAACATTATTGAAAAAGTTTCAGTTGTTAGACAGTTTATTTGAGTAATTTCACCTTGATTTATTGCAGCTAAATCATCCTTACTGAATTTCTTTTCAAAATAGTAACTTAAAAACCTTGGAAACAGTAAGAATGATTTTGTGACAACATTATTAACCAAATCTTTAAAGATTTCCCGAGAATAGTTAAAATTTTCTTCTTGTAAAATTGCATATCCCAGATTTTGAATCTTTAAAGGGATTTCATTGAAAGAAGTGGTTTTATTTGAAACACATAGTAGGAGGGTATGAAATAAAAATCTGGGTGCAGAAGGAAAATAACCTTTTTGTAAGGTAAGTCTCTTCATCATTGTGGCTTCATACCCTCTTTCAATGAAGTCAGTTTGTAACTCGGTTTTGGTGAAAGAAGTTTTACCTTTCTGGTCATCGAGTTGAAAGACCTCTGAAATGGATTGTGGCGTGATTTGGACATTTTTACCCTTTATAGAAGAGTGTATGGTGGTTGCAGTGTCACCTTGTTTTTCAAGGGTTGCATTCTTCCAAAACTCCCTTTGGGTCTCCAAATAGATTGGTGCATCGGCGGTGAACAAAGTTTTGTACTTTGATTTTGTCATGATGTGAATGATGGAATCAAAAACATTGGTGGTGCCTGGTTTTGTGAAAAGACCCAGGAGATTGTGAGATGATTTATATGGGATTTCAGTGGTGATTGCCTTTTGAGAGGCTGTTTTCGATGATGATTTGGATGTGGGTTTTGCAGATGGCTTCGATTTTGTCATTTTTGAAGAGAATGATCGAAAAAAATTGTGAAAGGTGAGATGAAAAACTGCTTTGAGAAGAGAAGTTTTGAAGAATTCAATTCGACAGTAAAACCCTGTTTTGGTGGTAAGTGGGGGATTTTATAGAGGAGAAAGTGAATGCTGACGTGGCAGCCGTTACAAAAGGTCTGACCGCTATGTACTGCCCACGTGACAACCCCTGGTGAAAGTGGAGGACAGTACTTTGATGAAAGTGACTGATGAAGGCAGTGGTAAGGAAGCAGTGGATGATTTTTACTATCAGTGGATAGCATATCAGTGGATAAGACACTGCTTTTGAACAACAGAGTTTATCAAAGGAATGAGAGAACAGGGGTTGACTTTCAGCAGTGGACAGACTTTTGAGGTAGAGCAGACTTTTGAACAATCAGTGGTTATGGCAGACTTTTAAAGATTTTAATGAAAATTTCATTTTTAGCTATTTTTAAGGGTGGATTTTTGATTTTCTGACAACATTTTGTTGCATTTATTCATAGAAAAACAAGATGTTGCTTGTTATTCCATGTTTAGCATCCCAATCCTAGAGACCAAGCTTTCAAAAGTGGCTGTATCAAGTGCTTTTGTGAGCACATCTGCCAACTGGTCTTTAGTTGGGACATGATGCAGAGAAATCAAACCTTTTTCATAGCAATCCCTCACGAAGTGATGTCTGATATCGATGTGCTTGGTGGTAGAGTGGGAAACTGGATTTTTGATGATATTTTCTGCTGCCTGGTTGTCCAACATGAGTGGTGTTTTTAAGGCAGTGATACCAAAATCCAGTAACTGATTTTGAAGCCACAGGAGTTGGGCTGTACAGCTTACAGCAGCAATGTATTCAGCCTCAGCAGTGGATGTTGAAACTGCTGCTTGCTTTTTGCTTTGCCAAGAGACTAAGCAATCGCCTAGAAACTGGCACCCTCCTGAAGTGGACTTCCTTGTGGTGTGACATCCAGCAAAGTCACTGTCTGAAAAACCTGAAAGCTTGATGTTCCCATTAGCTGAATACCAGATACCAAGTGTGGGAGCACCTTTTATGTATCTAAGGATCCTTTTTACAGCAATGAGATTTGATTTTCTGGGAGCTGATTGACTTCTTGCACAGACACATGTTGCAAACATGATGTCTGGTCTAGATGCAGTTAGGTACAATAAAGACCCAATCATGCTTCTATAGAGTGTTTGATCAATCAGCTCATCCTTTTCATCAGACATGACAAGCTTATTTGTTGCCAAGGGTGTGCTGCATGGTTTACAATCATTCATATCAAATTTTGTCAAAAGTTTATTTAGCATATTTGCTTTGATGAATGAAAGTTCCATTTTGCATTTGCTGTACTTGGAGACCAAGAAAGCATTGCAGCTCACCCATTGCACTCATTTCAAACTCAGCTGTCATGAGTTCTCTAAACTCTTCACACATTTTGTTACATGTGCTTCCAAAAATAATGTCATCCACATAAATTTGGACAATCATTAAATCCTTCCCTCTCCATTTAAGAAATAGTGTTTTATCAATGGTACCTCTTTTGAAACCATTTGAGAGTAGGAAGTTGGAAAGAGTTTCATACCAGGCCCTAGGTGCTTGTTTCAGGCCATACAGGGCTTTGTTTAGCCTGTAGACATGATCTGGATAAAATGGATACTTAAAACCTGGAGGTTGACATACATACACCTCTTCTTGAAGTGTACCATAGAGGAAAGCACTTTTGATATCCATTTGAAACACCTTCATGTTGTGGTTGACAGCAAAGGCCAGGAACAGTCTAATGGCTTCCAATCTTGCAACAGGGGCGAATGTTTCATCATAATCAATCCCCTCTTCCTATCTGTAACCTTGAACCACAAGCCTGGCTTTATTCTTGACAACAATGCCCATTTCATCAGTTTTGTTCTTGAAGACCCACTTTGTGCCAATGGGACTAACCTCTTCTGGCAGTGGAACAAGCTCCCATACTTGTTGTCTTTTAAACTATTGGAGCTCCTCTTGCATAGCTTCTACCCAGCTGTTGTCTTTCAGTGCCTCTTGGTACTTGAATGGCTGATGGAGTGATAGAAAACCAGCAAAAAGACAAATGTTTTGGGTTTGGCTTCTTGTGAGCACCCCTTTCATTGATGTTGCCAATGATTTGATCAGGTGGATGAGATCTCAAGAAGATTAAATCTCCTTGGTATGGTATGATGGCATTTATTGGTGAAGGCTGCAAATGTGTATCATCTGAGCTAACCACTGCTGGTGACTTTGATGACCCAGCAGTGGCTTCAAAAGGTGGTGGAATAGGAGGTAATGAAGTGGACAACTGCTGACTTTTATCCACTGTTTGAGGACTTTTGTCAGCAGTGTTTGAGGATGTGGAAGCAGTGGTGGAAGGGCTACTTTGGTCAACAACTGTTGAGGTAGCAGTGGTTGAGCTTTGACAACTGTTATGAACAACTGGTGCTTTTCCCTTTGTGACAGACCTTTGAGGAATGATGATTTCATACCCATAGTCTGGTGTTGTATCCTCTGATGGACCTGCACTGTTAGTCTTGACAGCAGTATTTTCAAAAGTAAACTTTTCAAGATCAAACAGATCAGCAGGATTTGCTGGGATTTTCATTGAGGAAAGTTCATTGAACTTTACATTCAAAGTCTCCTCCACTGCCTTGGTCCGTGTATTGAACACTTTGTAGGCCTTGGCAGTGGTTGAGTATCCCAGATGATAACCACAATCAATTTTGGCTGCAAATTTTGAAATGGAATCTTTTAAGTTCAAAATAAAGCATGGGCAGCCAAACACTTTGAAATATGAGATCAGTGGTTTGATGTTATACAGAATTTCATAAGCAGTCTTTTTGTGCCTGGGGTTTATTAAAACTCTGTTCTAGACATAGCAAGCAGTGTTTACTGCCTCTGCCCAGAAAGTTAGTGGCAAACCTGAATCTGCAAGCATAGTTCTGGCAGCCTCAATCAAAGTTTTGTTTTTTCTTTCAACAACCCCATTTTGCTCTGGTGTTCTAGGGATGTTGTACTGCCTTACAATCCCTTTCTTCACACAGAAAGCATCCAACTCCTTATTTTTAAATTCTGTGCCATTGTCACTCCTGAAGCTTTTTACTGGAAGGTCAAATTGCTTTTCAACCCGTGTCACAAAGTCTTGCAAAATGCCTACAGTCTCATCTTTAGAGTGTAAAAAGAAAGTCCATGTAAACCTAGAAAAGTCATCAACAATAACCAAACAATATCTTTTCTTCTTAAGGCTCATGACTTGAACTGGGCCAAACAAATCCATGTGTAGCATTTGCAAACACTGGGTTGTTTTGGACTCTTCAATGGACTTATAAGAACTTTTATGTTGCTTTCCTTTTAAACAGGAAATGCAATGTTCAGAACATGAAAACAATTTTTGTGGTAGGCCTCTCACCAAACCATTTTTTGAAATTTCAGTGATTGTCTTAAGATTTGTGTGCCCCAGCCTTCTGTGCCAAAGTTCTGTCTCTTTGTTAGAGGCAGCTGAGAACAGACAGGCATCAGCTCTGGGACACTCTTTTGACATGTCAACAACATAAACATTGCCACTTCTTTGAGCAACAAGTTTAGTTTGACCAGTTTTGATTATTGCTTCAATCTTTTTGACCATTTCTGGTCCAACAATCCTACAACAATCTTTTGTGAAGAATGACCCAAACCCTTTGTCACTCATTTGTGATACACTCAGAAGGTTGAATTTTAGATTGTCTATTAGATTGACATTTTCAAATTTTACATTTCCAGATTGCACTGTACCAGACCCCAGAACTTTCCCTTTACTATTATTCCCAAAGGATATATCACCCCCTCCATGGATTTTAAAGTCTTTGAGGAGGGTTTTACATCCTGTCATGTGCCTGGAGCCTCCACTATCTACATACCAAAGACTATCAAAGCATGCAGAAGCTCCCTGCACATGAAGTAAAAGGATTAGTTCATTAAGGTCTCCAAAGCCAACAGGGCTTTGGATGGGGTGTCAACAGTGTCTGGTGTGGATGCAGAGTGATGGACAGTGGTTAGATCAGGGGTTTGGACAGTTTTAGTACTGTTTCTTGCTAACCACTGTTTGAGGTCTTGACCAATCACCTGCTGGTAACCAAAAGGATGCCTATTCACTATAGGTTTAGAGGGCCTTTTGTAGGCCTCATAAACATGTGGAATCCTTTGGTAGGACTGTTTGTCCTTGCCCTTTCTGAACTGATTGGCAGGGGTGCATCAGTAACCTGAACATCTCTTTTGACAGATGTTTGGTTCAGTTGTTTTGTGACAGCTGTTTGAACTGGCACAAACAGTGGTTGTTTCTTGGTGAATTTGACAGATGGTGATGATGATGATGGACTCAAGGATGTTTTAGCAATGTACTCATTCTTTTTCACATCAAAGTTTTTGAGATACACACATGCTTGAGTTTTGTGGTTTGTTTTACCACAAACAATGCAACTTTCAGCTGAAACAATGACACTTGTTCTGTTTATATCATAAGCTTTTAAGTGGAAACAGTCTTTTGTTAGATGATTCCTTTTCTCACAAAATTCACAAAACAAGTTATCAATTTTTTCTTTCTTCTTTCACTTTTCAGACTCCTTTGCAGCAGAGGTTTTAACCACTGCTGGGATGTACTTGAGAGGTATGACTTTAGCTTTTGGAGCTTTAACACCATCAGTTGATGTAAAGTCCATTGGCTTGAAATTTTCAAGAATATCACACTCATCAGACCATTTTGGTTTAAACTGATGATTTTCAAGTTCCTCAAAAGTAGAGGATTCAACTGGTCTGTCAAGTGTGATTTTGTTACCAAGTTTGTCAGTGATTTTCACTTCTTGGCCTTTCTTGTTTGTGGGGATGAACTCAGTGGTTGCATCAGAGGTTTGAACAAATTTTCCAAAAGCAGTGTTTTCATCATCATGTTTTCTATAGCCAACCCCAAATTTCACATTGCTTTTTATTTGTTTTTCAAGCATAACCTCATACCCTTTGCATGATTCCACCCATCTCTCACATGTGATCTGGGTGGACTCTAACTCCTTTTTGCAAACTTGGTATTTTTCTACCAAAGTTTGGAGTTGGGCTTTGGTTATGCTCTGCTCTTCTTTCATGCTGCTAATCTCTTTCTCTTTTTCAGCCAATTTGTTTTTAAGTTCTTTTAGAGATCTTTCAAATTTGACTTCATTAGATAAGATTTTATCACGAAGGTTTTCATTCACCTCTTTGATGTTAGCAAAAGCAATAATGCAATTGTCAGAACACAGTTTTTCAAGAACTTGAGGTGATACCTTGGCAGCAGCCATCATTGCACAATCACATTGAGGATTTTCTACAACTTCAGCTCTCTCTTCTTTCTCACCTGCTTTTTCTTCTTTCTTATCTTCCTTGTCCTCTTTGGACCATGGGTCTGTCAGTGGTTCAATCAGGGTACCTGAACTTTCTCCCAACAGTAATTCACCAGCCACAGCAGTAACCACTGCTTCAGTCACCTCATCCACTGTTTCAATACTTAGCTGTTCCTCTTCAGTTTCAACCCCCTCCTGTATTGACTCTAGTGCCATCAAACAAAATTCATTATGAGAAAAATCATTGGAAGCATAGAGTGCAAAATTTTCATCACTAAGGTCTTCAGGCATACTGCTCCAGTCAACAAACCCTTGAGTGAAAAAACTTTGTTGATCTGGTTGTACTGCTGCTGGAGCAGTGGTTTGAGGTGCAGGCTGCACTTGTTCCTGGGGGACAGGGGTTTGAACAAATTGAATCTGTGGAACAGTAGTTTGGACATAGTGCACTGGCATAGGGGCAGCAGCATAGTGAGCAGTGTTCACTTGAGCTGCTGGGGCATATTGGGCATAGTGCACGGTGCCTTGATTTTGAGGTCTAGGATTTGAGCTAGGATGAGTGATTATGGGACCAGTAGTTTGACTCCTACACTCCCTAGCAAAGTGTCCCAACCTATTACACTTGTAGCACTTGATTTTCGATTTATCCAACCCAACCCTTAGATTCCCATGCAAACCTGGGAATTTTCGCCCTGTTCTTTTATAAAATTTGCTAGTTCTAACACTTAGCAAGGCCAGTTGATGCAGGATGTCCATTTCCTCTAAGTCAGTGGGGTCAAAATGCTGTAGATCATTGAGTTCAAAGCTTAGGTTGTCTGACATCTGGTTTTCGTTTGCAGTGAATGCATAACTTGTAGCGTGAGGATCAGGGTTGTTAAAATTTGCACCAGCAATTATGTCAATGAAGTGATCATAACCCTGATCCTTAGCACTACTCCCAGATTCTTCTTCACCCAGAAGAGCAGTGTTACCGAATGTATAATCATCAACGGCTTTTCCTGACTCTTGTAACTTCCTTTTCTGGTTCAACTCCCTTTCGTAGGTCAGGAGTCGACCATGGAGTTGGGTCAAGGTCAGATCCTTGAACTCAGGTGAGTTTCGGGTGACAAAAGCTATGGTGTCCCATTTTTCTGGCAGTGACCTGAGGAACCTGCTATTTTGAGTTGAGTTTGTAAAAGTGGTATTAACAAGCCTCAGTTCACTGATGAGACAACTGAAACGCTCAAATTGTTGCGTCAGTGATTCACCTCTAACATGACAAAATGTTTCATACTGTTGGTTCAGGATTTCCCTATTGTTTTCTATGACTTCTTTGGTACCCCCAAACTGTTCCTTAAGCGCGTCCCATAACTCTTTGGCACTGTTACAGTGTAACAGTCCTGCATATATTTCATTGGGCAGCGCTGATGCTATGATGCTAAACTCTTTAGCATCTAGTTCGATCCTTTGAAAATCGGTTTCGGTATAATTTTCAATAGGTTTTGGAACGGACTTTTTAGCATCTTCAGCGCTTGGCACTGTAGGAACATGGGGACCAAAGACGACAAACCTCCAACAACCTGTGCTTTGTTGAGCGAGGATGTGACCCATCCTCCTCTGCCAGATGTTGTACTCATTTCTTTTTAGCATTGGTGGTTTAAAAAGCGAGCCGGTGTTGTTTTTATCATCTTGAGATTGTGACGCCATTCTTGTTGTTTTACAGATACTGAGAAATCAACTTTAATGGTGATTAATCAACGCTCTGTTTTTCAACAAACGAACAAACGATCAGTATCAACTGTTATGAGCTGAACTTTTTACGTCAAAATGATTGTTAAATCAAATTTGACTGTCCAAGCTCTGATACTAATTGTTGGATCTGAGTTTGATTTTGATTGTATTTTGTGTTTGTAATTAAAGTGAGAATGGATGAGTGTGCAGCGGAATTATGATGAAAACAAACTTTGCATACAATCAAACGAGAGTAATACTTTGATCAAACATCTTTACACAATGAATCGGAAGATTGAATTTATTTCAATAACGATTACAATGATTGATGAATGAATGCAAACTCCCCCTCAGCCAGAGCTCAGTTGTTTGTTCGTGCAAAGAAGACGATGATGCAAAAGAGCTAATAGAACAGTACAAAGTACTGATCTATTTATAGGCACTTGCAAACTACTGAGCATCTTAGCTGACGTCACCATGAAAGTGACATCTAACCTCCTAACAAACTCTAACCTCTGATCTATACAAACACTGCTATGTCAACTACTGCTATTACATTATATTACAAAACATACTATTGATCAGCTGCTGTAACCTTCCACTGCTGTGAACCCAGCAACACTTGTCCGGATCAGCAGTGCTTGACTCAAAGCAGTAGATTGAATCAGCAGGGCTTTAGTCTTTCATCAGGTCTTGTCTTGAGCAGCAGTTGTAGATCAGCAGTTTGCTAGATCAGCAGATGGGAGGTCATCAGATGTTGAAATCACTTTCAAGGGGAGAGACTTGTATGTAATCATCTGCTTATTCTGGATCCACTGCTCTGATCCAGTTTTGGCTTTAATTATCTGTTCCTCTGATAGGGTTCAATCCCAACAATCTCCCCCTGGAACAGATAATGCCAAAACTCTTCATTATTGTGGAACTTTTATTTCCTCGTCAACAGTTCCCTTATCTGACCTTTAAATTGTAGTTCAAAGTCAAGGGCATCTGTGTCTTCATCATCCCTGCTAAGTGGAAGATCAAGGAGATCCTGCAAATCTTCAAGACTCAGGCCAAGAGCTTGTTCACTTGATATTTTCTCCACTTCTCCACCAGACCTGAGCAAAGTCAATACGCAGGTCTGTTTTTCAGTTTCCCACTTTTGTATTTTTGAGCCTGTGGGTTTCTTGGGAGATGTTTATTTGCAGAGGTATTTGGTGAGGCTGGCCTATTCATAACTGACTGAGCAGTATTTGCAGTTTGACCCAAACCAAGAGTTTCTATGATCATTTTCTTTATGCCTTCTTTTACAAGGTCATCTCCTTTTATCAACTCTTGGATGAGTTGCAATGAATGATGGTGGTGTATGATGGTGTTGTGATGGTGGTGGGTGATGGATGAAGTGTGAGAGAGGTGGTGTGCCAAGGGATGAGTTGCAATGAATCCAAGCACTCCTATTTATAGGCTGAACAGAGGCCTGGGCATGGCCCCGTGTCCGCTAGGCACGGCCCCGTGCCCGTCTGACACTATCTCTCTTCATTAATTGTAATTCGCAATTACAATTAATGTGCCTCCGAAACTCCTCCCTCTTCCGTCGACTCTAAGGTTGAAGCACGCAAGCCTGTCTCGTTCAACTTCAAGCACTTTTCGTCGTGCAATCCAAAGCCATTCACTGGCAATGATGGGGTGACCGCCATGCTCGAGTGGTTTGATAGCATATAGGTCACATTCATCAACAGTGATTGCCCCGAAGAGCTTAAAACGCGTAGTGCGACTGGGGTATTCCAAGCCCGAGCTCTCGAATGGTGGACGAACGAAAGGAACATCCGTTCGAACGAACTGGCATATGCGTTGGCATGGGAGGAAATTAAGGCCCTGATGATGGATGAGTTTTGTCCTCCGCATGAGCAACGAATGTTGGAAGAAGAATTTTGGGCTTTAAAACAGATTGGTGATGATAACCTAGCTTACACCACCCGTTTCAAACAACTCAGCTTCATTGTCCCTCACCTTGTTATGACCCCTGAACGCAAGAAAAGCAAGTATATCAATGGGTTACCCCCTAGCATGCGTGATACGATCGAGGCAGCCAAACTCGATAGCATCGAAGCTGTTTACCGCTTGGCCGCTTCCCTAAATAACAACCGTGTTCGTGATAAGCAAGCTGCAAACCCCGTTTCTTTCAAGCCAGCCCACCAGATTACCCAACAGTCGAATAACAATAGGGGAAAAAAGCGAAAGCAATCCAACCCCGTTTGTAACACGATTGTGCTGCCAGTTAACCCGAACCCTGTTGCTCCCGTTGATGCCCAAAAGTCGTACACTGGGATTCACCCCAAGTGTGCCACTTGTAATTATCATCATCCTGCCAATGCTAGGTGTCGCCGTTGTGGCAATTGTAACCGTTATGGACACGACACCGCCTTTTGCCGTATCTATCAGCAAGCGCCTCCAGCTCCGCCAGCTCCTCAAGCTCAACAAGCTCTACCTGCCCCTCAAAACGCAAGACCAGCTAGGGCATGTTTCAAATGTGGGGATGTTAATCATCTTCATCCTCAATGCCCTCAATGGAATCAAGAGCAGCAACAGCCCCCTCGTGGACGTGCTTTCAACCTAAACGCAAATCAAGCGCGCAACGACAATGCCGTCGTTAACGGTACGTTTCTTGTTAACCATCTTTATGCCTCAATACTATTTGATACTGGTGCGGATGATGTGCTCTAAAATATACATATTTTTTAATAATATTTCCTACACTTTTAAGTAGCTTGCGGGTTATATTTATTAAATTTTACCTGTTGTTGGTTCATATTTGAAGTTTGAAGATTATAAATAAAAACGAGCTACAAAAGAAAGTTATATCCAATTAATAAATATTTATCATTAATGGTCAAGTGGAATTAATTGAGAAACTAAATGAAACATTAATTGATATTTTATTTTTCATACGTAGGTGAGGAAGAAAAAGGAATTACATGTGAAGATGGATTTGGTAAAGGAATTTAATGAGTATAGCATCTTGCACATCAGATTTGTCTTCAGTGAAATTCTGGGCTGTTATATTTTATTGGGGAGTAAGAGCATTCACATTCTATCCATCAAATCTTGAGAGAGAGGTTTTTAAATTATAAAAAGTGGTTTAAGTGGTTGTGAGTGGAGGAGAGAGAAAATGTTACTGTTCATCTGTATATTTGGGGGGACACTGTTCACCCTGTATAATTTTTTAATATATTTTGAAAGTGGTTGTGAGTAGAGGAGAGATAAAAGGTAATAATAAAGGTATAAAATATTATTATTTAATTGAAAGGAGAGAGAAAATGTAGTTGTTTTTAGTGTAATTATAGGGTATAAAATGGTGGATAGAATGTGAATGCTCTAAGGAATTGCAATTGAAGGAATCTTGGATGAAGCCTCTAGTGGGCCGCCAAACACCACCAGCAAGAAGTTACAGTGGGCCGACCCATGCACGTGCACGAGATCAGTGGAATTTGTTTTGCTCTTGTGGGCTTTTAAAACATTTGTTATGTGGATTAATAAAATAAAATAAAATAAAAACCTACAGGATATTAATTGGAGACGGACAACATACATATAAAGAGTAGTTTTGACGGTAGCAAGGAGGGGGACGAATTGTGACGAAAGTTGGAATTTTGGAAGGCCGTTTTGGAGTTCTAGGACATTCGGGAAGCCAAGGAATCATCGGGGAGCACTCGGGACCGAAGTTCACGGGTTATATTTTCTTGTTCTTCGGTTTTCGTTTGTTTTTGATTGTTTAAAGATGAATTCAGATTTGTTTAAGTGTGCTATTACATTTTTGACAATGATTATTGGCTAGACTTCTTGAAACTACCTAGGCATGGATGAATGATTGGTAGATGTTTTGATTATATATTGGATTTTTGAATGCTATGATTTGTTTATAAATTGTAAACGGCTTGTTCTATCGGTTAGGTGTGTTTGCGTGCTTGATGTTATTTAAATATTGATTATTGCTTCGCATGAA
The DNA here is from genome assembly GCF_002127325.2 of Helianthus annuus. Classification (NCBI taxonomy): domain Eukaryota; kingdom Viridiplantae; phylum Streptophyta; class Magnoliopsida; order Asterales; family Asteraceae; genus Helianthus; species Helianthus annuus. The sequence continues at coordinate 115,429,147 of NC_035437.2, read as the reverse complement.
TCTTGGTGATGGTCTTTATCACATAATAGAGTCATGCTAGGGTTTTAGGTTTTGGTGAGTGTCTATATCACATAATAAATCTTTAACTATTTAAGGTGAAATTACGTAACTAACCTTAGAAGTAATAATTGGTATTTTTATAAAATCAAGTGCTCTACTAATCATCAATAGCTGTAAGGTGTGAGATTATTGCTAGGTCTAAGTGATTAAACCGCAAGGTGGGTCCTTCTTAGGAAGTTAACCTTTTGGCTGCTGTCTAGCAAGTCTAGCTGAGAAAACAAGCCTATCCTAGGTTTAGATCTCGTAAGGGAGTGAGCCTTTTAGGATACTCTTATAAACCCATTAGATGTCTTGTAAAGGAGTCTAATAACCGGTAATTTAACAACCTTTAGGGGATCTTAGCGTGCTCTTGAGAAGGGTTAGGGGTCCTTAGATTTCCCGAGAGGTGAGAATTTTAAGATCCCGGTTCCATAGCAGACAACTTCCAAATATAATCATAACTAAAAGCAATCAGGATTTCTGTCTAGGTAGTTCCTTCACCATCCTTGAGTTCAACCTTCGTGTGAGTTCGTGTCTCGTTCGTCTAGTTCGTTTAGTTAATCTAGTTAATCTTTAATTATAATTTTAGAATATTTAGAAATCCCCCAATCAATAAACAATTAGTTAAGTTGTGTCAGTCTAGGTCTAGATAGAGTCATTAGCGTAATCAGTAGAGTCTCTTGGGTTCGATACTCGGACTTCCTTAGGCTTTACTACACCGATCGGTACACTTGCCGGTCGTGTGGTTTAGGGTTTAGAGAGTCTTAGTTTTATAAATTTAAAGCTTAGAGAGTCTAGTTTAGGGTTTAATTTAGTTAAACCACTTTTTAGCACAACAAGTTTTTGGCGCCGTTGCCGGGGACTCTTGGCGATTGCGTTAATTACTTTGTTTGGACTTAACTGACATTATACGTGCTATTTGTTCGTGTGTTTGAGTCGTAGGAGTCTAATAGTTCGTGTCTTTTATTTTTTCTTGAGTCTTGTAAATATGTGTGAAATTTGTGGAGGACCTCATTTTACTGTTAAATGCACCCAATATGAGGGGTCCTCTACGCCATATTACGCTAACCCTTTTGTGCAGCCGCAGCCATATTTTTCACAGGGGTATTCTCTGCAAGGTTATGATCATTGGCCATATTACAATGATCTGTATCAGCAGCCGTAACGTAACCTGGTTCAGACGAGCGATAGAGGTTTTGAGGGTAGTATGAGTAGGATAGAAGAGATGTTCGCTCAGATGATGACACAAAATGCGCAGTTCATAGCGAAAAATCAGGCTACCCTGGAAACCATGGCTGAATTTGCAGAGAGAAGTAAAAAGAGAGCAGAGGAGTTAGTTGGAGAGCGGGGTGAGCTAGAGGAAGTAGAAGAAGAGTCAGATGAGGAGATCATTCCAGTCACGGAGACGAAAATGGACACTGAAGTCCCACCTCCGGTTCCACAAGTTCCAATTATTAATTACTGGAGTGACTCTGATGACGAGATAGATGAAGAAGAATGGGCTGCTTATCGAAGATCGTTAGTGAAGAAAGAAATTATTGAAGAAGAAGTGGAATTGGGGGATTCCACTGGTTGGATGTTTGGTGAAGAGGAAGAAAGTGAAGAGATTGAAATTAAGTCTTCTGGGGAGGATGAGGTTTTAGAGTCGGAATTGATCGAACCTACCCCTTACGAAGAGACTAAGTGTGGGGATCATCCTGCAAGAGTGGTGGAAGAGGAAGAGCACCACAGCTGGCCCGTGCTAGGGGTAACTGAGAAATCAGAAAAACCACGGGAGAAGGCAAGAAAAGGGAAGAACCGAGATTGGTTGTGGGTCGAAAGCTGGTACAAGATGGAGAAGAAGGAGCCATTGAAGTTCAAACATGACCGGTCTTCTCATTACATGCCACCCATCCGGTTTCTTCCAGGTATGTTTAAATTTTGGTGGTCTGACCCATTTCAAAATTTTAAAATATTTTATAATTCCACCAATTTATTTTTGAAAATTTTTGAGGTTCGGGTGGAATTAAACGGGTTGGACAGGGTCCAGGTCAAAGTGAAACCTCCTGATTGAATTCAAGTGTGGGGAGGTTTTGTAGAGTTTGTAATTTTATATATTTGGTTTATTTTCGGTAGTTTGTATAGTGAGTCATTTATTTTGTATAGTGAGTTTAAGTTAGTAGTATTGAGTGAGTCGTTTGTGTCGAGTCGGTATTGCTTTGGTGTTTGCTTGTTTTTGTTATGCAGGTTTGAATATGTACCACCCGTACTCAATCTCCATTCGGGTGATTTTGGAGCTGCTTATCTGTCACACCCCGACCACGTAGAACATACAAAACGTGGCGGAAACGTCGTGGAGTGTTGTAACAGAATCAGTTGTTTCAAATCCATGGCAATTGAAGTTTCATTTTATTAATCAAACATAAAAGTTTACATTGCTTTAAACAAGAACCAAAGAACACATAACATAAATTAACTAGTTCTTGTCTCGTTTTAAGTCACTAAGGCACAGGTCCACCTAAGTATGTCTTGATAAGTCCTATGCGTCATCTCCTGAAAACACATGTGAAAATAGGTACGTCAGCATTAAAAATGCCTGTGAGATACATTGGTTTTGTGAAAACGGAATTCATGACTTATGCTTGAGAAAATGTTTAGTCATGAACCTCGTATGTTGCTTTGTCTTGTAAATCATTTGAAAAACGGTAAGATCAAATGATATGTATAAATAAGAAGACGCTGTATGGTTAAACGGATAACCATGTAAAATGTGTTTGTATAAGATAAGTTGTTTGTAAAACAATGTCTCGTGAAAAGTGTGTTATTTTTATAAAATGTCATATGTCTCAAATTGAAATGATTCAAATAACGCTACGATATGTAATACCATACAAACACTTATATATAGGAAGTACCAGCGGCGTATCCACCATGCTTGTATCATATTACACACGCCTCGTTACTTAATCACTCACTCAAACCAAACCATCAAGATGAAATGTTTAACAAAGGTAGAAATGTTTATGTATAGTCAAATGTCTATTGTCAAATGTAAATCATGTCAACGGATACAACTGGTTCACACGGTTCAATGGTTACAAAGGGTTCATATAATCAAACGGGTTTAGATGGTTCACATAGTCAAATGGTCACAACGGTTCAAAATGTAGTATAATGTGTTCATATGCTGGATGAGCATATGCAACAGAAATGCAATGTGAAACAATGTACTACGTATGCACACAATGGGCGTACGTAGCATGAAATGTATTGTAGAGTACAACGGTTCAAAATGTAGTATAATGTGTTCATATGCTGGATGAGCATATGCAACAGAAATGCAATGTGAAACAATGTTGTAGGATCGTTTGCTGACCCGAACGAGTCGTTCAGAGGTTGTCTCTTGCGTTTCAGATGCGGAATAATAAGAAATGCAAGTAGATATAGCTTGTTCTTCCTCCTAACTGCTTGTTTTATTGATTTGAAACGTTTTACAGCACAATCGTCACACCGGCAGAGCTTCGGCGTGGAATCTTACAATCACTACTCAGGACCGCCCTAAAGACCCCTATATATAGACTGTTGGGTCCGCTCATTTGACACATGTCCATAAGAGCGGACCAATCATGTCCACATGAGCGGTCCATACTTGACAAATAAGCGATCCAGGAACAACTGACTCTATGAGCGGACCTGATTCCTAAAACCTATACAGACTCCCGTTTTCTCATAAAACGCGCCCTATTTTATACAATACGATGTAAGACCTGATCCTAGACACCTAGACGCAATCAACAGATGTAGTGCACTAACAGACTCCCCCTCAGATGTTGATGGAGTCGCAAATACACCCTGACAATAAAATTGTGTTTTCACATCTTTAGTCTAGATCAATCTCTGGGCTTTCTCCTTTTTCAATCTTCAGACATCCCCTCTCGATTTACTGGCATTCCTTTGTTCTTCAGTAACATCTTCAGGATTGTTGTCTGATCTTCACAGGCTTTCAGAATCGAAAAACCTGGTTCTAAAACACTCTAATTCTCTTGATCAGATCTCTTGATTCCTTAAGTTCATCAGCATCAACGATAAATGTGAACTTCAACGATCAGAATCTGATTCTACTCATATTTTCAGAATTGATTTCCAGGATTGAAACTTTGCTCTCTTCCATCAGAGATCTTCAGGAATTGAAACCTAGCTACCTGCACAATCTCAACACCGAAATAAATTTTCTTTCACAAACATTTCAAACCACTTTGCACCAACACACGATTACTCTCATATGACTATGATGAACCACTTGAAGAAGATTAGATTAACAAAAACAGTTAGTTTTAAACAAACACTCCCCCTCAAATGCTGCTCATCATGTTTAGCACTCGAAATTTTGAAAATCAGTTTTCCAACGTCAGCTGTCGAAAATCTTTTTGACTTTTTCAAAATTTATGCTAAAACACACCAAAAACTTTTTGGATTTTCAATATGAGAAAATAAAATGCATAAAAAGAACTATTTACAAACAATATTTTTGTGAGTTCGTGCAAAAGGATCATATCAGTTTTTGAGATCTATCATCAACACCGTTAAGCTAGATTACATTTTAAGCTTTAAACAATTTACCTAGATTGTCAGTATGTTTGTCCACTTAAATTCTCACACAGATTTCAATCGATTCGAGATACGGTATTAATGTTTTAGAGACTTGAACTTAATTGTGTATCACTCCACTTGAATATACTCCCGTATCCAGATCCCAAATATTCAGTCTCACAGGTGCGAAACCGTGAGAGCTCAGGTCAGAACTTCCGTTCAGCAGAGAGATGACGGCTCAACTTTTGGTGGGTCCCCTTTAGAGGATCTTTTTTACAACAGCAATGACTATCAATTTTATTGTTTAATCAGATTGCTGAGGGCGGCGCTTTTTCAAGCATTTGCAGAAAGTATTATCCGAGGACTAGGTCAGTACTTCCATACAGCAGAAGTCCCGGGATAATACCCCAGATATCACTGAGTATAAAGACCTAATATCTCAGAATATGGGACCTTTCAAATAAGATTTCGGGGGTTACCCATATATTCAAGAATAGTTACCCACGAATCAAGCAAGTTTGAATTAGGTTTATATCTCGTTTCAATTTACGAAATGTGCGAAAATCTACTGACATATCCGCAGTAAGATTGTTTATCACTTTTTAACTTTACATTTCTTTAGCGTGCCGTGATAGTCCACTGATGTACTATCATTTCCTCTTTTCACAACGAAACTCATTTTTGAATTTTATCATGTTTTTGGCTTTTCAAATTTTCAAATGTTTTTGGATTTTCAGAAATCTCCCTACTCCCCCTAAAATGCAAACACATTTCAAAGAGAATTTGAAAACTTCTAGACTCTTGACCCACTATAAACATGAAAAGTAAAACAAACTGTACAGAAACTTGACAACTGACATCGAATCACATCAAAATGCCATTCACTATGCATAAACAATCTGAACTCCCCCTTTCAACAAACCATTTTCTCATTTAGATCTCAAAACACTCAAGTTTGTTTTAATCGAAATGATTTTTCCGGAAAATGAGTTTGTGTTTACCACGTTTAAGTTTACCACTTATGAAGCATGGGGATATGGTTCATCATCTTGTTTATCAATCTCATATGAATAATAAATCAAGTACAACTTAATGTCCCTGATTTATCATTTGCAGTTCAGAATCGCTGTACCACTAGTAAATGTAAATTCTTCAAGGTATAACCACAAATACCACTTGTAGATCAAAAATACCACTTGTAGGTTTTACTGTAGGAATGAAACATCTATAGAAACCTCTTTACCACTTGTCAAATTATTCAGAAAGATGCCGATTCCTGCTTCTCAATTACCAACCTGGAAGCTCCGGCGTAGTCCTTTTACCTGTAAACATTAAACACATTTCAAAATCTTACAAACAAACTTTTCAAATACTAGAAAAATGCCGATTCCTGATCCACGATATAAACTTGGGATCTCCGGCAAAGTCCTTCGACTATCATGGGAAACAAACTTCCATCCAAGTCTTTTCAGACTTGATGGCTTTCAATTCTTGAACCGTAGGGTTGTATGTTGCCTTTTTAGTCGCGTAAAAATCTTTAACCCCTTTAGCTCTCCCACTCAACATTTTCCCAAATATCTTTTTAACATTCCCATTGAATGTTTTCTCGACATCAAAATCATTATTTTCTTTGTAGAACTGATTCGAAATCTCAGTTTTTCCAACTTTCTTTTTCACTTCCTCAAATTTCAATGATGGAAACTCTTCATCATTCACTGAAATTTTCTCCTCAACCTGTGGCTCTTCTGGCTTTATGGAACCAGATTCATCGCCGACATTCACTTCACCTTTCTTTGCAACCCACACCTGGTTGTCTTTTCCTTTCTTTTTGTAGAAATTCTTTTCCGAACACTCACCAACCTCAAATTTTGAATTCTCAAAAATTTTAGGTCTATTGGTTGGTGTGTCAACATCAACAACTTTCTCTTTCAACTTCTGAGAAACTCCCTGTTTTGATTGGACACTTTTTGAGCAATTCCATGCAATGTGACCAGTTTCATTGCATCTATAACAGGTTCTAGTCTCTCTTTGATAGCATATATCAGCTCCATTCATCTTTCTCTCTTCAAGAAATTCTTTATTAGTCTGTCTCCGGAACGGTTTCTGCTGTTCCTCCTCAGCACTTCCACCTGACACAAATTCAGATTTTGTTTTAGAATTTTTCATATTTTTATCATTTTCTGGTGGAACAAAACCAAGACCTTTCTTTTTGTAGCTACTATTCTGGTTAGGTTTCTTTTGAAAACCAAGACCAGAATTGTTGCCCTTTTTCTTATTTAAACGTTGCTGAACTCTAGACGTGTATTTTTTAAATTTTTCAAAACTTTTTAAAACTTTTAATTCTGGAATATTAATCTCTATTAGTTTGAAAGTTTTGTTTATTAGTTCCGTTTTAATACTCATTATTGGGAACTCTTTATTGTAATATAATTTGTCCGAACCATTCAAAGTATATACAACTTCGAATGTTTCATCATTCAAATCTGCCTTTGACAATAAAAATTCTTTACTATAAGACCGTTTATCCGACGGATTTTGACTGTTGACTGACGACTTTGACTTTCCAGACCCAGATTTCGACTCAGACTCCTCATCAGTATCCAACACCTGATCGACCACCTTTTTGATTAGTACAGACTCATGATCAGTATCGGACGAGGTATACGTGACATCAATATTATCTGGTAAAACGTCAGTTGTGTCGGTTTTAAGCTTTATATTGACTGCTTTTTCCAATTGCTCCTCATTTGGTCTTCTAGGTGAATAACCATCCCAAATCGGAGGCGGACATTTGTTGTAACTAACATTCGATTTCTTACCACAGTCTTTCTTGTCTTTTAGCTTTTCATCTTTGAAAGCTTCCATACCTGCAACAGTTGGGTAAATACGATCAATGAGATAATCAGAACTAGAATAACTTTGCAATAAGCGTCTAATTCTCTCATTCTCTATCTTTTCCGTCTCCAACTCTTGCTTCCACTTAGCACTCTCTTCGACGTAGAAATTTATTGCTTTTTGTTTTGTCATTAAAACTGCATTCAACATTGTCAATGCTTGTTCTCTCTCTGAGTTAGTCTTTTGTAGACCAGTTACTGTTTTGTTCAGAACATCATATGATTCTTTCACATAGTTGAGGTTGAACAGTAACTGCTCCTTTTTCTTCTCGTATTCAGCTATGATGTCGTCTTTAGCTGCACAATTCTTGCAATCTTCCAAGCATTTTTCACATGGCTTGACGACTTCAACAATCTTCTCAACTTCGATTGTTTTAACAACTTCTACCACTTTTTCTACTTCTTTCACACCCTCGGTAATCTTCTCAGCAACATTCTCAGCGTTTTGAGTATCACCTTCAGATTCGGATTGTTGTTCTTTAGCAGCTCGTTTCTCCTTCAGTTTCTCCATTCTTTCTGCAAAATAGAAATGAAAACTTTCAGGAGAAAGATGAGTTTTCGCAATATTTATGTGTTTTTCTTCCTCATCATCACTGCTGCTGTGATCAGGTGATTGATCAAACTTTACAAACTTATCAGAATCACCATTTGATACATCAGAATCAGACGGTGTTTTATCAAAAACAACTTCTTTTTCTTGAACATTTTCATTTTGTACACTTGTATCAGTACTCTGTAAATCTTCATCTGAACCCTGTAAATCTTCGTCTGAACTTTCTGAAACTTCCCCAGAAATTTCTGAAAGTTTATCAGTACTGTTTAAACTTTCATAAGATGATACAGACTTTTCATCTTCACTTTTCACAGTCTCTCCAATAGATTTCATCCAAGTAGCAAACAAATCTGGCTCTCGGACGATCTTAGCAATGAAGGCTTTGAATTCTCCCTTCTTATCCACAAACATATCCCAACTGAAGCCTTCTGGTAGTTTCTCATCATCTTGATCACTAATGCGTGCTGCTGTGGCTTCAGATGATATGTAATTACTCCAGCTGAAATCTACCAAACATGCTCTCTTCGGATCTTCAATCTTTCTCCCGTGAGTTGTCTGTGGTTCTTGGGATTGACCAACTTGCTGATAGATAGCTTTGCGATAGTAATCATCTTTCCCGAATGGATTCTGTGCTCCACTAGCTTCTCTTCCTTTGCACTCCCGCTTGAAATGGCCTTTCTCCCTGCATCGAAAACAAGTAACTTTAGATTTATCAAAACCTAAAGTAGAGACATGTGCATCAAGAAAGTCATTTCTCCCGGTAATGGTTTTGAATTTCTCAGCTCGTCGAAGAACACTTGCAAGACACCATTTAATATCCATGAGTTCCATTTCTTCGGCATCTATTTGATCGTAATCCTCTTTGGTAAGCATAGGATTTCCGATCCGACCAGCAACAAGACCCTCATACGATAACAACACAGAACCCAAAAGTGCCATGTGATCTTTTGCAGTGTCTTCAGAGAAGCTTTGACCTTCTGGAAGATTAAGAGCTATGTTGCACTGAATTATGTATCCATTTCCGGTTTTTGTACTCTGAGACTGAAAACTCGTGTTAGTCTCTTTCGGATTCACACTCGGAAATGATGAAAACCCGCTGCTACTTTTGTTCGAACCCTGATCAGCTTTCTCAGATGAATCACCAGCACTGAATGCCGTTTGAATCTTTGGACTTCTTTCAGACTCAGTAACTGGAACACTACCCCGGTAATACATCTTCACATCCTGTTGACCACTCGGACTATTCATCCTCGCGATCTTTTGTTGCTCAAGATCCTGACTCTCAATTTTCTCAATAAACTGTGAAATTGTCAGTCCGTCATATACACCAGTATTCTTTAAAATCATCAAATACGTTCCCCACTCTTTCTGAGGTAACACGTCAGCCAATTTATCCACCCATTCTTCACGACTTTTTTCAACTCCCAACATCGATAGCGATCGTACCAAGTGACAGTATCTCTCAATCAGCTTTTTAGTATCCTCTCCTGGTAAACTGCTAAACAAATCAAACTCCTTTTTAAGCAACGCTTTCTTGCTTTTGATCATATTCTCGCTTCCCTCAAACTTGACTTTAAGAGCATCCCATATAGACTTAGCAGTTTTGTCGTGCTGTAACAAGATGAAGATATCTTCTTTTATTGCCTGCTGCAACAAACTAATCATCATTTTCTTGGCTCTATACATTGCTCTTTCTTGATCAGTAAACTCAGATATCTCTTTAATGACTTGCAAATCTGTTCGAGGCAATGTGTACTTCTTCAATATGCATTCCCATGATCTGAGATGATTGGCCTGAACCCAGTTTTCAAACCGATCCTTCCACCCATAATACTCCTCAATGCTCATCAATCTAGGGGGCTTTTGAGTCGTTCCCGTCTCATTTTCTAAGTTCATTGCTTGAGCAATTGCGGCTGGAGTAGTCGATGTAGCAAAAGCGTTGTAAAACTCGGAATCCATGTTGACTTAACACGTTTTTCAATGCAAGTGTCAGAAAAACAAACCAATACTTAACAGATAAGCGAACCGGACAAAAACTTTTAGAGAGAACCAGAGAAATCCAAATAAGCGACCCAGGTGACAGACTAATGAGCGGACCAATCAATTTACCGAATGAGCGAACTCAATTCAATGTCCGTTCGAGTGGATCAGCAGATAACCAAAAGAACGAACCAAATTGATCCAAATGAGCGATCCAAAAATGATCCAAAGAGCGATCCAGAAATGATCCAAAGAGCGATCCAAAAATTGTCTTTGGAGCGGTCCAGAAATGTACACTCGAGCGGTCCAGAAACTGTCTTACGAGCGGTCCAGAAACAAATTTTGAGCGAACCAACTGAAAATTTGTACGAATGAGCGATCCAAAACGTGACCTAAGAGCGGTTCACGATGACGTCACTCCGAGCGAACCATATAACGAACATGTTTTGACCTGTTTTTAGGCTGTATTTTGACTTGAAACTTCCAAGGGTTTGTCTTTGTATGATAATGAACAATCTGTGAATTTTTGAACTAAATTTGACCGTGAAATCTTCTGAAAATGAGAAAAGAAGGTGTAGAAGTGAGAAGAAATGATGAAATCCGGCTATAATCTGCAGAAAACCTCCTCCTAGGCTCTGATACCAGTTGTAGGATCGTTTGCTGACCCGAACGAGTCGTTCAGAGGTTGTCTCTTGCGTTTCAGATGCGGAATAATAAGAAATGCAAGTAGATATAGCTTGTTCTTCCTCCTAACTGCTTGTTTTATTGATTTGAAACGTTTTACAACACAATCGTCACACCGGCAGAGCTTCGGCGTGGAATCTTACAATAACTACTCAGGACCGCCCTAAAGACCCCTATATATAGACTGTTGGGTCCGCTCATTTGACACATGTCCATAAGAGCGGACCAAGCATGTCCACATGAGCGGTCCATACTTGACAAATAAGCGATCCAGGAACAACTGACTCTATGAGCGGACCTGATTCCTAAAACCTATACAGACTCCCGTTTTCTCATAAAACGCGCCCTATTCTATACAATACGATGTAAGACCTGATCCTAGACACCTAGACGCAATCAACAGATGTAGTGCACTAACAAATGTACTACGTATGCACACAATGGGCGTACGTAGCATGAAATGTATTGTAAAGTGATGTACTAAGTATGCACACAATGGGCGTACGTAGCATGAAATGTAGTGAAATCATGTACTAATATGTACTAACGAACATAGCAAGTATATGATGTGAAAACCGAAAAGCATGAAAGTAACAAGTAGGCACATGTGTTTCACCCCAAAACAGTTTGGAAAACAGTAAAAGAGGGGTTCAATGTACTCACCTGAGATTGCTTTGAATTCCTTGTATAATAACCAGATAATGCTAGAGATCACGGGATGTCAAACGGCACCTAATGGGTAGCTATGTTAATATACCGGACCAGATCGGATAGTATGCGGGTTCGTAAACCAAACGAGTATGGAGACTCGTGTAATATGGTTTCACAACGCCTACATACTAAAATGAAACCTAACCTAAGTGCTTGCGACCCATCACGACCCGTTTAGGTAGCTTATGCTACCTTAACGCATCGTTCGCGTAGAACGCGTCTGGAACGCCTAATATCATGAACACAAGGTATAACCTCGGGAGGTTATAGCTATGGTCACCTAATGTGTTTGGTCGGATCCTAGTGATCAGCCAAATGGGTCGGGTTCGAAAGTATAAGCGATGGTTTAGATCGCTTACCTTACGACCCTATATATGCACTAAACTAAAAGTGGCGAGCTAAGCATGTTAGGACATGCTTAACTAAGTTTAGAAAACAGGTTTGGCACCAAAACAAACGGCTTTGATGCTCACAAGTAGTTTGGTTACAAAATATGCAAGAATGCATATTTTGGCCGAAACTACGACTCGTCACTGAGCCTAGATAACGTGGTGATCAGTTGGTATAGTCACTACGGACTATAACCATCGTGATCACGCTCACGTTATGAAGTTCCAATGAACTTCGCATCGACCATAAACTGGTCAATGCAGAAAGTCAAACATAGTTCGACTTTCGGACTCGAAAAGCGATAAAACAACGAAGGAACACTTACATAGGGTCCCCGAATGCTAATCTCGATCCAAGGAACTCAGGTATGAAGCAATGGCTCCAACTTAGAGTTTTAGATCAGATTCTTGTGGGTTTTAACACAAATGGGGGGGGGGTATTTATAGGAAAAGCATAACCGTTAGGATCGTTTATCGATTAACGTGCTTTGATCTAGTGCGTACACTTGTTGCAACATTAATGGTATATCAGTTTTGCCCCTAATTGGCCTGAAGAGGCAAGTGCAAGTGTGACCTTTCACCACATGAAGAGGCAACTGCTGGGTTCAATGAATCTGCTGTTCTGGGGAGGCCTTACGGACCGTATGGGTTTTGGCTTACGGTCCGTAAGCCCCTAGTTTGGCAGATTTACAGTTTTGGTCCCTGTTGTGCCAAAACTTGGTATTTGATGCATTTTTGACATGTTTAAGCCCCGTTAACCCCATTTCAAAGCTCTAAAATGAAGTTAAAGTATAGGGAACTTAAAATGTGCTCAAAAATATCTCGGATGTCGGTTCGTTTGGCCGTACGGTCGCGATGTTCGGTTAATTACGACGGAATGCGCATAAGCGCGAAAGACGATCCAAATTGCGCGACGAATGGATTTTTCTCATGCCATACACTAAGGCATAATATAAGGATTCTTACATAAATTTTTGGATGTCCGGACGTATTCAGAACGTAAGTTATGCGCGAAAATGCAAACTTGTGCACTTTTTGACACTTTTAGTCCCTGAATGACCCAAAAGTTTATTTTAGCACACCGAACACCTCAAAGCCTATTTCTAAGCTTTGTAAAGGATATTTATGGTATGTTTAACTTATGGACACGTTCCGGAATGTTCGTTACAGTCCAAATTGGCATACTTTCGCAGTTTGTCAAGTTTAGTCCCTGTAAGCGAATTAACTTGTTTTCGCCATACCAAAGCCTTCAAAACTTATTTCTAAGTTATGTAAAGGTTATTTAAGGTATGTTAAGTATATGTTGGTGTTCCGGAGTATATGTCGCAATTAAACTGAGTACGTTTACGCACCAGTTCGCGTATAATTCTCCAGAAAGCGTTGTAGAGTTTGAAATTGAACAAGAATTGATATGTGCAAAAGATACACATATTTGTAAAAGATCCCAAGTATGAAATATATTTCATTGGCTTGGTATTTGTTTGATGGTCGCGGTGACACAGGTGTCACATTATCAGATTTCAAGCATTTATCGAGTATACCAGTTGAGTCAAAAGCCGATCGCGAACGAAATGCTATACGATCGAGCTAGATTGGACGAAAGATTTGAAGCATACACGATGTTATTAACCAGCTAAGTCCTTTCCGATTTGCCCTTTATTTTTTATTTCTTATTTATTTTTAGTTTTTGAGTCGGTTTCCATCCTACATTGAGGGCAATGTAAAGTTTAAGTGTGGGGATGGGAACTATCGTTTAGTGTCTAGTTAGTATTGTCTTGAGTCATCAAAAAAAAAGAAAAAAAAATTAAAAATTTTCAAAAATCCAAAAAAAAAATTAAAAAAATCAGAAAATGTCTTTTAAAATAAGAAGTTTGCAAAATAAAAACGGAAAATGATAGAAAAGTCATATTTTTGTTCGGGTTCGAATAATAATAATATGATATAATATTATCGTGCTTGTGTCTAGTTTGGGATGTGCGGGTAGGCTCGATTCGGTTCTAGGTTCCTTTGATATTAAAATTACCTTATTGTCGGTCTACTGGTGGGTTCTCATCTAGGGAAAGTGGGGAAATTGAAACCGCCAATAATAGCATAAGGGATGCCGTTATAAGCTAAGATCGTTAGAGTTTTTTGTCATATCTCGTTGAAAAAAGAAAAAATGAAAAAAAAATGAAATAAACGAGCTAGAAACTAAATGAAAGTAGTCATTCCTATGCAGTCTGTGGTTGGGGATAGCGACTCTATAGCCGGATTACCTCTAGGATGTGTGAAATCGACCTTGCAAAGAAAAGTAAAAAAGTACCGAAGCCTATGTAATCTGTGGTTGGGGATAGTGACTCTACAGCCGGAATGCCTCTGGGATTAGGGAAAGCAACGTCTACGCTCGTAAAAAAAGAAAAAAAATGAGAAAAAGTGATGAAAAAAAAATGAAAAAAAATGGAAAGAATAGATTTGATTCTAAACTTTTTTGATCTTGGTATAAAGCGGTTAGGAAATAGCCCAGTGGTTGTTCCTTTTGTCCTATAAGCTTGAGGGGGGAGTAGGTGGACTTGCAATTCTTAGTGTGAGACCCTAGGTGGATTGACCCACACTTGAACTAAATTGCATGATAAGGGCTTAGAACCAGGTTTGGGTTTAAGAGGATCAAAATACTTGCAATCGCGGCTAACACAAGTTTCGGTTTTTAATAAATAATTTCAGCTTTTGTCCCGAATAATTAGTCCGACTATGATTCCGTTTGCACAATTCTTTTTCAGGGACGAAAAAAGTTTAAGTGTGGGGATATTTGATATGTTCTAAAATATACATATTTTTTATAATATTTCCTACACTTTTGAGTAGCTTGCGGGTTATATTTATTAAATTTTACCTGTTGTTGGTTCATATTTGAAGTTTGAAGATTATAAATAAAAACGAGCTACAAAAGAAAGTTATACCTAATTAATAAATATTTATCATTAATGGTCAAGTGGATTTAATTGAGAAACTAAATGAAACATTAGTTTGATATTTTATTTTTACATACGTAGGTGAGGAAGAAAAAGGAATTACATGTGAAGATGGATTTGGTAAAGGAATTTAATGAGTATAGCATCTTGCACATGGGATTTGTCTTCAATGAAATTCTGGGCTGTTATATTTTATTGGGGAGTAAGGAATTGCAATTGAAGGAATCTTGGATGAAGTCTCTAGTGGGCCGCCAAACACCACCAGCAAGAAGTTACTGTGGGCCGACCCATGCACGTGCACGAGATCAGTGGAATTTGTTTTGCTCTTGTGGGCTTTTGAAACATTTGTTATGTGGATTAATAAAATAAAATAAAAACCTACAGGATATTAATTGGAGACGGACAACATACATATAAAGAGTAGTTTTGACGGCAGCAAGGAGGGGGACGAATTGTGACGAAAGTTGGAGTTTTGGAAGGCTTTTTTGGAGTTCTAGGACATTCGGGAAGCCAAGGAATCATCGGGGAGCACTCGGGACCGAAGTTCACGGGTTATATTTTCTTGTTCTTCGGTTTTCGTTTGTTTTTGATTGTTTAAAGATGAATTCAGATTTGTTTAAGTGTGCTATTATGTTTTTGACAATGATTATTGGCTAGACTTCTTGAAACTACCTAGGCATGGATGAATGATTGGTAGATGTTTTGATTATATATTGGATTTTTGAATGCTATGGTTTGTTTATAAATCGTAAACGGCTTGTTCTATCGGTTAGGTGTGTTTGCGTGCTTGATGTTATTTAAATATTGATTATTGCTTCGCATGAATCTTGGTGACGGTCTTTATCACATAATAGAGTCATGCTAGGGTTTTAGGTTTTGGTGAGTGTCTATATCACATAATAAATCTTTAACTCTTTAAGGTGAAATTACGTAACTAACCTTAGAAGTAATAATTGGTATTTTTATAAAATCAAGTGCTCTACTAATCATCAATAGCTGTAAGGTGCGAGATTATTGCTAGGTCTAAGGTAGCGTTTGGTATGAAGGAATAGAAGGTGGAATGGAATGGATTATTCTGATGGAATGAAAAGAAACATGTTTGGTTATCATGTGGTAATGGAATGGATCATTCCAAAGGAATGTAACTCCTTCCAAATATAACAATTTCCATTCCTTGGTATGAGGGTGTTTTTTCCATTCCTTCAAGGAATGAAAAGAAATATATTATTATTATTATATTTATATTTATATTTATATTTATATTTATATTTATATTTATATTTATATTTATATTTATATTTATATTTATATTTATATTTATATTTATATTTATATTTATATTTATATTTATATTTATATTTATACTAATATTAATATATATCAAAAAAATTATTATTAGTTTTTTTACCATTAATATATTATTATTATCATTGAGGCAATTATATTTTTGTCATTTTTAATATAACTGTGTTTCGTTACTTTGTCTTTTTTGTTTATTAAATTGTACAAAGTAATGATTTATTCTATTCACATATGAGTAACCAAACATTACAGTGGAATGGAATGATCCATTTCATTCCATTGTCCATTCCATTACCTGGTCCATTCCATTCTCTCATCCATTCCATTACCCTATACCAAACAGACCCTAAGTGATTAAACCGCAAGGTGGGTCTTTCTTAGGAAGTTAACCTTTTGGCTGCTGTCTAGCAAGTCTAGCTGAGAAAACAAGCCTATCCTAGGTTTAGATCTCGTAAGGGAGTGAGCCTTTTAGGATATTTTTATAAACCCATTAGATGTCTTGTAAAGAAGTCTAATAACCGGTAATTTAACAACCTTTAGGGGATCTTAGCGTGCTCTTGAGAAGGGTTAGGGGTCCTTAGATTTCCCGAGAGGTGAGAATTTTAAGATCCCGGTTCCATAGAAGACAACTTCCAAATATAATCATAACTAAAAGCAATCAGGATTTCTGTCTAGGTAGTTCCTTCACCATCCTTGAGTTCAACCTTCGTGTGAGTTCGTGTCTCGTTCGTCTAGTTCGTTTAGTTAATCTAGTTAATCTTTAATTATAATTTTAGAATATTTAGAAACCCCCCCCCAATCAATAAACAATTAGTTAAGTCGTGTCAGTCTAGATCTAGATAGAGTCATTAGCGTAAACAGTAGAGTCTCTTGGGTTCGATACTCGGACTTCCTTAGGCTTTACTACACCGATCGGTACACTTGCCGGTCGTGTGGTTTAGGGTTTAGAGAGTCTTAGTTTTATAAATTTAAAGCTTAGAGAGTCTAGTTTAGGGTTTAATTTAGTTAATTTAGTTAAACCACTTTTTAGCACAACAGCGGACAAAAGCTTTGTGTCCTTAGAATTCGAATCATTGTTAAATTGCGCACGCTCTAAGCTACCCAAGTCATTTTCCGTTGAGGTCACCAATGGCAAGTCCATCTTAGTCGATTCCATCCTCCTCGATTGCCGTCTTACTCTTAATGAGCACGTTTTCTCTATCGACGTCATACCCATGCAACTGGGTAGTTTCGACGTCATCGTAGGCATGGATTGGCTTCAAAAGAACCATGCTGAAATCGCATGTCACCAGAAATACGTTCCCTTACCTCTTCCATCCGGTGACGTTTTGCACGTTTATGGAGACCGACCTTCAAAGGGACTGAAGTTGATGTCATGCACACAAGCGAACAAGTACTTACGCAAATAGTACTTTGCCTTTTTAGCCTACGTTGTGGAAGAAAAGGGCAAGGGAAAGAGTATAAGTGATGTTCCAGTGGTGTGCGACTTCCCTGACGTCTTTCCTGAAGATTTACCCGGTCCTCCTCCACCTCGATCCGTTGATTTTTTTATTGACCTCATACCTGGTGCGACTCCTGTTGCCAAGGCTCCTTATCGCCTTGCACCTTTCGAGATGCAAGAATTATCTACGCAACTTCAAGAACTCCTCGATAAGGGTTTCATTCTTCCAAGTACCTCACCTTGGGGTGCTCCTGTGCTATTCCTTAAAAAGAAAGATGGTTCTTTCCGCATGTGCGTCAATTATCGTGAGCTCAACAAACTCACCGTCAAAAATCATTACCTTCTTCCGCGTATCGACGACCTCTTTGACCAACTTCAAGGCGCTACCTGTTTTTCCAAAATCGATCTTCATTCTGGTTATCACCAACTTCGGGTTCTCGAAGAGGACGTTCCCAAAACCGCTTTTCGCACTCGCTATGGACATTACGAGTTCGTGGTTATGCCTTTTGGCTTGACCAACGCACCCGCTATGTTCATGGATCTCATGAATCGTGTTTGTAAGCCTTACTTGGATCGCTTCGTGATCGTCTTCATTGATGATATTCTCATTTATTCTAAATCTCGAGCCGATCATGAACGGCATCTTCGCCTTATACTTGAACTCTTGCGTGTTGAACGTTTATACGCTAAGTTCTCTAAATGCGAGTTTTGGATCAAAGAAGTTCAATTCCTTGGACACGTTGTTAGTGAAAAAGGAATCCACGTTGACCCTTCAAAAATCGAAGCCGTGAAGAATTGGACCGTGCCTAAATCTCCTTCTGAAATCCGTTCCTTCTTAGGATTGGCGGGTTATTACCGCCGGTTCATCTCAAACTTTTCAAAAATCGTCGTTCCTCTCACCTCGTTGACTTAAAAAGAGAAACCTTTTGCTTGGGGTCCTGAGCAAGAGGAATCCTTTCAGACTCTCAAGGACTTGCTTTGCAACGCTCCTATCCTCGCTCTCCCTGATGGGAATGATGATTTCGTGGTGTATTGTGATGCCTCAAATCGTGGTCTTGGTTGTGTGCTCATGCAATGAGACAAGGTCATCGCTTATGCCTCCCGTCAACTCAAAATACATGAGAAGAATTATACTACCCACGACGTCGAACTTGGCGCAGTCGTTTTTGTGTTAAAGATTTGGCGACACTACCTATACGGTACTAAGTGTGTGGTTTTCACTGACCATAAGAGCCTACAACACATCTTTGACCAAAAAGAACTCAATATGCGACAACGATGTTGGGTGGAATTACTCAATGACTATGACTGCGAGATTCGCTACCACCCTGGTAAGACGAATGTCGTGGCCGATGCACTTAGTCGTAAGGCTCATGTAGATGTCATTCGTTGTTTTCATATCTCGAGCGATCTTCACAATTGCATTTGTGAAGCGCAGTACTCATCTATCAACGAAGATTCCATGTCTGTAGAAATACGTGGAACATCTGAAAGTCAACTCGTTTCGAGACCTGATGGTCTCCTCTATTGTTGTGATCGCGTCTGGATACCAGATCGTGACGATCTTCGTGACCTCATCATGAGCGAAGCACACAAATCTAGGTACTCAATTCATCCTGGCGCTGACAAGATGTACCATAATCTACGTACATCCTATTGGTGGCCCGGTATGAAGAGAGAGACATTGCTGTGTACGTTTCCAAGTGTCTTACCTGTTCGAAAGTCAAAGACGAGCATCAGCGACCTACTGGCCTACTCGAACAACCCAAAATCCCCGTTTGGAAATGGGATAGCATTGCGATGGACTTCATAACTAAGCTCCCTTGTACACCTTCTGGTTACGATAGTATTTGGGTGGTCATTGATCGTTTGACCAAGTCCGCTCAATTCATTCCCATTCGTGAGGATTTCAAGGTTGAACGACTTGCTCGTATCTATACCAATGAAGTCATACGCCATCATGGTGTTCCTCTCGACATCATTTCTGATCATGATGGTCGATTCACTTCACGTCTCTGGCAAACTTTTCAGTCCGCTATGGGTACTCATTTAAATCTCAGTACGGCCTTTCATCCTCAATCGGATGGACAGACTGAACGTACTATTCAAACCCTAGAGGACATGCTCCGTTCTTGTGTCATCGACTTTGGTGGTAGTTGGGATATGCATTTACCTTTGATCGAGTTCTCGTACAACAATAGCTACCACTCCAGTATTCAAATGGCTCCTTTCGAGGCATTGTATGGTCGCAAATTCCGATCTCCTTTAAGCTGGCATGAGATTAGTGACAAGCATTTTACCGGCCCTGAGATCATACAAGAAGCAACGGATAAGATTCTCCAAATCCGTGACAATCTACTCAAGGCTCGAAGTCGTCAAAAGAGCTATGCTGACAAGGGACGAAAACCAATGGAATTCAACGTTGGGGATCATGTCCTACTCAAGGTGTCCCCTTGGAAGGGAGTGGTTCGTTTTGGTAAAAAGGGAAAACTTGCCCCTCGCTATGTCGGTCCTTTCAAGATACTCGAAAGGATTGGTAAAATGGCTTATCGGCTCGATTTACCTCAAGAGCTCAACAACGTTCATCCAACGTTCCACGTCTCGAACCTAAAGAGATGTCTCGCTGATGAAGGACTCCAAGTTCCTCTCGAAGATCTTCAAATCAACGAAACTATGCACTTTGTGGAAAAACCCGTCGAAATCGTGGACCAAGAAGTCAAGTTATTAAGGCGCAGTAAAATTCCTATCGTCAAGGTTAGATGGGAAGGGAAACGTGGCGCCGAATTTACTTGGGAACTCAAAAAGGATATGAAGTCGAAATATCCTCATATTTTCCCTACGTCTTCCTAAATTTCTGGACGAAATTTCCTAAAGGAGGGGAGACTGTAACGCCCGGCTCTTTTGTATTTTCCATTTATAGAAAGTTTTGTTCGTATTTCCATTTTTGGAAACCTTGCATTCTTGTAATCGTTCTTTCCTTGTAATCATTGTTAAACCGAGACTTGGATCATTAATGAAACTTGTATTTTGTTACATTTATGTTGTACGCACTCTATATAGGCTCGAATGTTCGATTTGGTGAACCAATTGATGCTTAAACGTTATTCTCGGAAGCTATGTGCTAAACTGTAATTAAACTAAACTTATGCATGGAACGTGTTCTGAACGTAAAAGATACTTGGTTATAACACTTATACGCTTAATTATATTATGACCGTCATGCTTGATTATACCCTTATACTATGCTTTTATATCAAAACAAGTCCCTAAACTCTCAAACTTGCACCTAAAAGGATCAAACATAAACTTCACGGGCCAAAGTGCAACAAAATGAAACTTGTCGGAACAAGGGCGCCGCGTGACGCCAAGGTCCCTCGTGTCACGCTAGGGCCTTGTTTCGGCAGAATGTGTGTTTCTTGAGCTGGTTGCACGAAATCCCAAGAAGTTAACCCACCCAATCACCTCTAATCACCTCCAATCATCTCTAACCTCTTCCATTATAAATACCCACCATCTCCAACCCTTTTTACACTTTCACAACTCTCTAATCTTCACAAAATTGCTCTCAAATCTGCTGTGAATCTGAGTTTTTGGACAGATTCGTGTATCTTCACTAAAGTGAGTGTAACTTGCTCATTTCTCAACCAAATCACTTGGTTCTTCTTCCTATTGCTTTGTTATGTCCTTGGGTTTAAATCCTTGGTTTCTCCTTGGAGAAATCATGCTTGGAATTGCCCTAAAAAGGACCAAAACTTTCTGTTTTGTCTTATGTTATTCAAAAACTTGTTTATACTTATCAAACTTGAGTCTAACTCATCTCAAACCTATGTCCTAATGCTTACAACACTTTTCGTGGTTGGTTAGGCTTAAAAACAATGTTGAGACACTTAAAATCAGAGGATTAAACCTCATAAACTTTCTGTTTTGTTTAGGGTTTTTAACCCACAAGTCATGTCAAGCTTAGACCTTGATGAATGAGTGATTATGGAGCAACTTGGGTTGTCCAATATACAATCCTCACATGATTTGATGATTTCTCTTAGCTTAGTTCATTTGCATACTTGTACAAACCTTAGTTCGTGACCCTCCTTGGTTGTTTTTACATCAAGTGAAGTGGTGAACATCAAAGGGGTACCTAAATGGAAGCTTGGTCTTCCTACCCCATACATGACATCTATGCAACTAGAGGTGCCTAAATGGAGATTTAATCTTCTACCTCCTACTTGAATTATTGGACTAAATAATATGTAATATTTATCCTAGATATAAATACATACTCATTCGAACCTTTGATGTTGAACTTGTGTTTACATGTTAAAGAAGTAGAATATCATCCAAGACGTAAAACCTTAATATGATTCTAATGGGTATACTACCCATGAAAAACATTAATAACCATATTGGTTACCTAGTGTCATATGAGGGTTATAAAGTTAAAGATGGTTATTATTTTATATATATATATTATACTTTATACTAAGTTACTTCATATTCATAATCTTCCGTTAAGCGCCAAACTCACACACCTATGTTTCCTCATGTAGAAGAACTAGGTGCTCCAAGCTAAACCATCCACCAACCTACTCTCGGAACCTCAAGTTCAAGACTTGTAAACCGTGAGTATACTCGATCCCTTTTTTCCCCTTTACACTTTGGGATGCAACATGTATGATTATGCAAACAACTTTTAAATTTAAACAAAACATACTCCATCCATGATCAAAACATGAAACTAATGTGAATATTTACTATGCTCGTATGCTCTATGAACGCTTTGGAACGTTATATGCTCATTAACTTTGCTCGCCCACCTTAACAATTATAGCGCTATAGGATTAACGCCCCGCCCGTTATACTTTTGGGTATTGTTAAGTTAAACTTTACCACCCCGCTAAACTTTTGGGATTAGGCTTGTTATGCGTTGTATTCTTGGGTTTGAACATATTGTACGCCAAAAATTGCATGCTAGAAATCACACATTATGTAACATGTTGGATTTGAGTTTTTATTCTATTATGCTATGTAGTCAAACTTGTATACTCGCCTTTGCTTTTGCATTGAACTCTATTTTAATACATGTTGCTGGTTAATTGTTGAAGTATGGACCAAAGATGAAACGAGATTTAGGGTGGACTAGATACACACCTAGATTAATTTATCTTCTATTGTTATGTTTTATGTTGCAACAATGTTGTTATCCTTATTTGAATTTTGTATGACATTAGTATTGGAAATGAAATTTGAATTTAATTAAATATGGTCACATAGTGCTATGAAGTCTCTTGCAATCTATACACACTCCGTCTCATCCCGATGTTTCCGCCATCGGTTGGGGTGTAACATAATCAAACAATAAATTGATTATGATCAAACAATACCGAAAAAATAACAAAAAAACAGCCACTTATTCGCATCCTTCATTCTCATACAAAACCCTAGATAACAACAGTCGTCACAACGTGAGAGTGATATTAATATATAGATCTGAAGGAACTGACTGACCTGGTGTTTGAAAACTCAGAAGTTTGCCGGTGCTAGAAAAGATGATTACACCGACCTCGGCATCACACAAGGTGGCAAGCTCCTTAACCTTCTTCAGTAGTCCAACTTGTCTGCTTGTTGAGTTGTCAATCCTTCCCCTCCCCATTCTTCAATGGTAGATTACGAAGGCTCAAACTATCTACACACCAAGTGTGTAGATAGCCAACCCAAAAAGGTGTCTTTTGTCCTATGTGCATACCCTGTAGTGTCGAGCTGTGGCCAAAGCGCGGTGTTCTGGTCCGGTCAACCAGACAAAAACTGACGGGTGTCTGACGGGTCTGTTGACCGGACCAAAACGCCGAGCTTTGGCCGCGTTTTGGTCCTGTCAACCAGACCGGGTGTCAGTCTTTTGTCTGGTTGACAGGACCAAAACGCCGCCAAAGCTCGGCGTTTTGGTCCGGTCAACAAACCCGTCAGACACTCGTCAGTCTTTGTCTGGTTAACCGGACCAAAACGTCACGCTTTGGCCACAGCTCGACACTGCAGGATGTGCATATAGAACAAAAAACACCTTTTTGGTGTGCCAATAGGCAAATGGGTGTGCAAATAGGTACACCCATTACGAAATAGTTGGCGTGGAAAATAGGGCTTGGGAACGGGTTATAAGAGATTATATAGGATCCAGATGTTTGTTCATGGGTCAGGGTTTAGATCCGCACCCAGTACCCATTTAATCAAAGGAGCCCTCATTGGGTGACACATGTCCCAAAATTGGTTTCTTTTATTATAGTAGATAGATTTTTAACAACATAATAGAATTACTTTACAAATTGAATTTGGTTAGTATCAGTTTAGTTTGTTATGGCCTAGTCACTCGCTATAACAACCATAAGTGAAAATTAATAATTATAAAGTCGTTATATGCCAAAAAGAAAAATGGCACGTTTTTTTAAATCGATTGAAAAAATGAATACCGGTCGATTTGATTCCAATAACACTAATTCTGATACAGACGTTATTCAGCCCGTATCGAGCTGGTTTGTATGGTTACCGGTGTGGTACCGACAATCGGTATAGTTTAGACATAGAGAAGTAGATTATTCTGGACACAAATCGTATGATATAAAAAAGTTTTATTAACAACGGTTTCATCTAATAAAAATTGTCTAATGTAACCCAAAAAATAAATTTGTGTTATACATCAACGAGAAATCATAAAAACGAATAATGATACTGGTTCTAATGATTATGACACCGATACTGACATTTTTCAATCGATATAGGTTTCCTTCGTCACGGTATCGGTATTATACTGACACTCAATATAGCCTATGATACAAAAAGTACTCTATTTAAAAAAATATCCGCAAATTCTTTTTGTTAAAGAATCTAATGAACGAAAGTTATTAGTATAAAAGAAATAAAAAAATAGATAAAAACGTATATTATATATAGAGTAAACAGGTCGAAAATAAAATCCTGAATAAAAAAAGTGTACTATTTTTTCATTTCGTTTTAATTAGTTGTATAGTAAATCTATATCTATATAATATAATAAATGAGATAGATTTGGGACATTGACATGTTGTGATGCAATCTCAAGGTGATTTAGGTAGGAATGCATTTGAGCAACTTTCTAGAAGGTTTATCTTTGAAAATTTTATTTTTGGAAAATATTGATATATTCATTCTCTTTCTCAAATACTGTTACATGACGTTTTTTTAAACCCTAAAAATCGTTTTCTTCTGCATCCTCCTTCTGCTTAAAGCCTCCATAATCAAATTGATATCAGGTAAGCAAATCATTTTTTTGTAGTTGTTAATCCTTTTGTTAATCAAAATAGGTTTGGTTCTTGTGACGTATTGGATCCGATTATCCGTTATGTTTTTATTATTTATTTCGTGTTAATCACGTAACATTTTTGGGTTTCGTCTTCAAGCTTTAGCTTTTTATTTTTCTTCAAGTTTGGATATACGGTTGTATGTAAATTCATTGGATATAATTTAAATCTATACATTGGTTGCTTTATGTACATGTTTTGGGTTTGATATTCTTAACTTTGTTTAGAATTGAAAGGTTTGATGACGCACGCCAAGTGTTTGATGAAATGCTTCAATAAAACTGATTTTATTACCCATTTTTTTTTATAACAGTCACTAAAGATCTTACTATCTAGGAGCCTCCAAAGCGCTTCAATCGACCAAGGATATGATCTCTTAAACATATAATTATGCTGATGGAAGGTGAAACATAATCTCTTAAACAAAGTTGAGTTTTTCATCTTGGAGTTGACCATGGATTGCATCAAAGGCTATACTAAAATTTGTTTATAGATGCTAAAAATTCAAATTTGATGCATGTACAAGTGTATGAGTGCAATACAACTTCTTTTAGTTTTCACTAATAGAGGCAAAAAGGGAGTGTCATTGGGGGTAACAAGTTAAAATTGGTAATTTTTGTACAACGTCAGATTGGAGTGAGTAGATATGTTTTTTTCTTGTTTTTTAAGATTGTTTGAATAATGGTTTAAGTTATATACTTAATAAGATGTTTTATTTATTAAATGTAATTTTGTTAAGCCTGGTGCAGATTGAGAGACAGCAAAGGGATATTAACACAAATCTTTTTGGATTTGATACAGAATGAGAGGCTGCAAAGAGATATTAAAAACACAAATCTTTTTGGATATGACTGGACCGAGGATATAAGACAGCATATATAAGATGGCTTTTTGATGTTGCTTTTATATTTTCATATTGGTTATCTTGGCTTTTTAAGGTGCTCTTATATTTATTATATTGGTTGCTGGAGTTTCTAATGAAAGTTGTCTCTTTAGGTCTTTCCAAATAGAATATGTTAGATTTTTTTTATGTTATCTCTTTTTGTGAGAATATGGAACTTTGTTAGATATAATTGAAGCTTATATTTAGTAAGGTTACATTTGTGGTAGAATAATGACTTATTCATGGATATTACTTTTTATTTTTGTATTATTACATATTAGAAAATTATCACCTTAATTTCATATGGTTAAATATGTTCATACTGTATATATTGTATGGCAAATTGTTGGATTAGCCTGAGAATCCTGGGAAAAAGTATCACAAGACTCCCATAATGTAAGATTTTTGTAACTCATTTTTTATATTCATATGTGTTATTTCCAATACTTTGTTTATTATTATTATTATTATTATTATTATTATTATTATTATTATTATTATTATTATTATTATTATTATTATTATTATTATTATTATTATTATTAATGTTTTTCACTTTTAAATGATTGGGATTATTATGAACTATTGTTATTCGGTTGGTTTTGAAATGATCGATCGCATACCTCATAAACAAAGGTTTATCTTGAACACCCTACAATCTAACGCTATAGTTGAAATAGGTATGCATGCTGATTTATGTGTTACCGTGTATTGAAAACTTATGTTTGTTTATTGAAATTCTGCGTGTGCAGAACATACTTTTGCTAAAGTTAGAGGAAGAACCCTACATTCTAAATCTGTTCATCCGCTAATTCTTTCACAACGATTCTTCAATCGGCTTCACAGGTATGTTTTTTGTGTTTCCCTCTTTTTATCATGTTTTTAAACTACAATCATTTAATTTTGTATTTGTTGTTTCTTGAATCATGTACATATTCAAAACTCTAAATTGATTGTTCTTTTGAAGATCGCCCCTTTGTTTAATCGATTTTAGATTTCAGCAAGCACATTTTCATCCCTAAATTAATCATATACATTAGACTTTATTTTGTAAGCATCTGAAATATGAATTGTTTTCTGGCTTAATCGATTATGGGTTAGTGGGTGTTCGGATAGAATTGATGAAACTTTAAGGATTATAAAAGATTCATGTGGATTAGAATATTGAAACTTTTTTAGCTGCAGCTTCAAATATATGATGCTTTTTTGAACAGTGAGATTGTTCTTTCAGCATTTGATGGTTCAACTTTGGTTGCTTAAAAGTTGGTATAATTGACAATTCATGCGAAGAAACATGATTCACATCATGTAATTTCATCATTAGTTTGAAGTTTGAACTTAAAACCTAATGTTGATTTAGGTACACATGGAAAAACTACGACTATAATTGGAAAATGGGACGAAAGCATGCATTTTCTTAATAAAGACTGTTTTGAAAAAGGAAAACGTGACCCGTTTCAGATTTCATTTGTTGTGGAGAAACAGAACACCTCCAAAGTTCCCCACAAGATATATTCTAACTCACTTTGTGTAAGACCCTAACACATTTTAACCACAAAGGCGCAACGGAAATACGAAGTATAAAATTCTTTTGCTTTTATTCACTTTAAACATGTTGAATAGACTTTTTAAAAAGGTTTCTTACAATAATTACAACATCCGTTTTTATCGGATATTAAGGACATGACAAAAATTGTCAAGTTACATGACTACACACTCCCGTATAATCCATTATGTGACTCGATCTTCATCGCCTTAGAACCCCTAAACCTCGAAACTCTGCCCCGTTGTAAGTGTTTTAAACCTGATCACTGATTCAATACCCTATTCGATCGATTTTAAACCCAGCAACGGATGTCAAAGTGCTGCCTATTTAAGGCTATACTTTGTTAACTACGTTGGGGTTTTGATCTCATGATGTATCGTTAAAGTATGATTTGGGTTGATGCACTGATACGTGTTGCATTGAGTTTTTATTAGGAACTCAGGCTTAATACCAGGAGGCTGGAGGCTGTAATAATCAAAACCCTAAATCTACAAAGTGAGTCATTCTCTTTTATTAAAAATGCTTTCAAAACCTTAAATGTTTTCCAATTGATACTTATATTACAGTGATTAAGTATTTGTATTCTTACTGGGAAACTACCATCAGTATGTGGGGTTTTGTATACACTACTTGATAATCTTCACTATTGGACAATGGGTTAGCCAATGAGTGATATGACCACAGTCACTGGAACTACCACCGAGTGACAAATACTATTTTAAAATAGTTTCTTTACTATTGGACAATGAGTTAGCTAATAGTAGTTTGGTAAGATAAACAAATGTAAAAACTCTAAATGTTGTAACTATAAGAATATGCTTTATACAAATGACTGAACTCACAAGTATTTCCTGTTGATCAAATATTTTTAAACGCGTTTCGGGTGACTTACTATGAAAGAAAAAGAAGTATGCTATGAAGCACTGAAAGCTTAAATAAAGTGATTATGTCACCAGATTATAGAAAGGAAATTATGTTTTGTCAAAATAGAATCTATTCCTATAAAAACCTTTGTTTGGAATATGAGTTTTATCACAATTGTTTAACATTAACAATATGGTGTTTTACTAACTCTGAAAATTTCCTAAATACGGTCCTGATGAAAATTTTTCCGCTGCATATTTAATGAACACCGTTACCACCTGACTGTTCACGGCTCCCATCCAGGGTGGGTCGGGGGCTGTGACATGTGTTGTGCAAGATTCATTGTCTAAATGAGGTTCATCTGTACCACCAAATGTGGACTTATATCACATACTAGGTGGTATCTCTTTCGATATTCTATCTAAAGGCAACAAAAAGTAAAAAAGTAATGGTTACTTTTTTTATAAATTGTTGGTGCATATACAGTTGAATGAACAGTTCGTAGATCATGACAAATGTTATGCTATCATCAAGACAAGCAAATAGAGATATGTACAACTTGTTGGTTGTTACTTGTGTAACTTATATGTCTAAAAATATACCCCGCTATTGAAGACCAGATACCTTTGAAACAAGCTTTAATATAAGATAAGGATTGCAGCTGTGAGCATCAACTAAATTAGAAATCAAATAAACAGAAATAGAATGATATTAACATATACTTTTTGCAAATTGCAAACACAACAATCATAGAATAATCTAAACAATAATTCTTAATTTAATAAACCTAATTTACTATCACACAAATTGTTTTTTTTTTTTTTTTGGATGAATAAATTCTATTTTTGATTATCACAAATTAGTGAATAAATAATCAAATTAAAGCATATTAAAAGAATAAAAGACAACCTATTGAAACAAAATAAAGCACACCAACACATGAGAGAATGAGAAAGATTTGGAAAGGGAGGAGGTTGTTCGGTGTTTGCAAGTCTATTGACGTGTCCCTTTTTATTTTTTTTAGTTTAACCTTAAAAAAGAACAAAAAGAACAAAAAGATCCAACTGATAAGTGATGCGGTAATCGAACTCGGCTTGTTGAGGTTGGAAACGGCACGCTTTACTAGTTGAACACAAGACAATTTTCACCTATTATGGGTTCCTACTGAGTTTTCTATATATGTTTTTGCTAAAAACTTTTTTTTATCTTGGGGATAGAGGAAAGGTTTTGCTTACATCCCAGTATCCTCCTAAGACCATACTAATAGCTTGTTATTTGCGGGATTTACTATGTATGGTTGTTGTTGATACAAGCTTTGTTCAAAATGAAATGGGTCATATATAATTGATTTTTTTTGTTCTTTATCGTGACGAACCGAACCAATATCGCCCGGAAACTTTGGTAATAGTGGCAATATTCGTTTTTATAGTTTACAATACAAATTTCAATAAGAACGGAGTTGTCTTTGCAATATGGTATCTTTTTTATATTGTAATTTATAGTGAGTGTCGGTGCCTGTGAAGAACCGTACTAATACCATCCCAACAACATAGGTATGATGTTGATTTTGACCAAACAAAATCAGTATCGATATCTATGCCATCAAAATCGTTATTGATGTTCGTTGTAATGGTTTTTATTTGATGTATAACACATTTATATATTTTTTTTGCCATTTCATGACTTTGTCTTTTTAGTTTTCTTATCAGTTTATTATAACAAATGTCAGTATCGTACCAGTACCAGTGTAATATCATTAGTTTCATTATTTTTTTTTCTGTTATGTTTTTTTCCTTCTTTTGTGTTTTTTGTTAATGTTAATATTTTGGTTTCAAGTGTTCCATAAAATTTTGTTCAAAGACAGCATGCCTCCACCGCGATGCATGTACATGTACCCACTAGTTCATACAAAATCTGTTTAATATATGGTAAAAGGAAACTTAAAGAAACCATGAAGTACCGCTAGTGTTGAGAAGGTGTCACTCAAAGAGCATAGGTGCACGTTTACGTGTCAAAAAGCAGCCCATGCAACAACACGTGTAAGCATGAAGGAAGTCATCAGTCTCCTATATAATAAACTCTTCTTCTTTCCACTTGTTTTCATTAAAGCTCCTGATCAAATCTCAACTCAAGATGGGAAAAACTACTTTGTTCGTCTTCATGTTGGTTCTCGTTCTCTTTGCTTCCGGTATGTTTCGTTTTCTTTTTATTTAATCTAATATATATATATATATATATATATATATATAGTGGAGGGTTTAATGAGAAGAAATTAGAAATTAAGAACAAAAAGAATAAAGGATACAAAAGTAATTTGAACAAATCATTTAATGAGTCTATTATTTATTTTTGCTAATTAAATTAATGAACTAAAATCATTTAATGAGTTTATCTTTTAAAATAGTTGTGCACCTTACACAATAAAAACAATCCCGCACATGATCTTACATATTCAACGTTTCCTACACCATTAAAACAATATTTTGGTGTAGGATACATAATGTATAGGACTCAAACACTTTTAAATAACTTTACGACTCATAATAAAATATGTGTAGGACACAACATTTTTAAATAATTTTTTCACTTCTAATAAAATTGGTGTAGGTGTCAACACATTAATGACGGTGAAGGAAGAAATTATGGTTGCATTAATGAGACTTGAATAACTCTTTAAAATATTTATTAATATTCTAAATCAAATTGTCCATACTACCCTTAGTAATTAAAACATTAAAACATTAATTAAAAGTAGACAAAATGATATCTTGATTCACAACCATTGATCAAAAAAATATAGGGTCTAGATTAATTTATTTTTCTTCTTTTAAGAATATTCTTCTCAAATGAACCTCCCTCTATATATATATATAAAAGAAACAACGATATATTTTCAACTTAATCAAAAAATGTTACTATGATATTTAAACCTTATATATGGATGATTTTAACAGTATCTTAGGGTGAGAGGGGCACTTCCCTCTTAGGGGAGTTCCTTCTCTTACGCATACCCAATCAGGTTATGCCACGTCAACTACCCTCTTAAACTACTCCTCTCTTAGGTGACTTGTTTTTTTATTAAAAAAAAAAGGTAATCATTGATTGGTTGAAAATGAGGGTGGCCCCACCATCTCCTCTCTTCTTCTTCGGTGAAACCTCCCCGATCTCCCTCCCCGCACCGATGGCGCCGGTGTTCCCGAGCGGTGAATTGGGTCACCGCACCCACTTCCCGTGAGTGCTCCAATCACCCTTAACTAATTATTATATGTTAATTGATGTATTTCTCAATTAAAGCTTTTAGTAAATAAATAAATAAACAGGGTTTTAAAATATTTTTTTGGTAATACAAAGAATTATGTTGTTTGAACAACAACTAAGGGCTGTTTGTTTACCTTTTAATTAATGAGACTCTTAATGGTTCAACACTTAATAGTTCAGACTGTTCGTTTTACAAGCAAATGTCTGAATACTTCAGACATTTACCTCTAAATGGTTAAGATTTATACATAGTCTGAATGGTTAAGACCTCTAATCTAAATTGGTCAGACATTTGCCTCTGAACGGTTAAGCATTATACAGGCTCTTAATGGTTCAGACCTCTTACTGGTTCAGCACTTAACCATTTAGATGTTGTCAAACAGTCCTTAATACATAAATATAATACATAAATACAAATTGTGTGAATTTGAAGTTTTTGAAATCGAACTTGAAATTTAAATTTGAAAATCCGAATTAATGACCCGGATTATGAGAAAAAAATAAGAAAGATTTGTTCGACACACATATTGAATCCGAAACTAGGGATTCTAACTCGAAACCGAAATTAAAATTATTATTGTGATTTGGATAATAATTAAGTTTAGTGAGTAATTGCAGAAGAGAGTACTGTGACAGAAGCGAAGATGTGTGAACATAAGGGGCGTGCTATGAGTTGTGCTTTTGATAGAGACTGTAGCCACTCTTGTGAAAAAGACGGTTTTATTGATGGACATTGTGATGGTGTAAGACGTAAATGTGTTTGCCGGAAAGCCTGTTAATTACTATCTGCGTTTATTTAGTCTTCACATTTGTGCGACTAAATTGTGTTTCCAATAATATAATAATGAATAAACCTTGTTACAGAATTGTGTAATGAATAAACCTTGTAATGTATGTCCAACCATATTTTTAAACGCGTTTCAGGTGACTTACTCTGAAAGTAAAAGACGTATGCTATGAAGCACTGAAGGCTTAAATAAAGTGGCTATGTCATCAAATTATAGAAAGGAAATTATGTTTTGTCAAAATAGGATCTATTCCTATAAAAACCTTTGTTGGGAATATGAGTTTCATCACAATTGTTTAACATTAACAAGGTGTTTTACCAACTCTGAAAATTTCCTAACTACGATCCTGATGAAAATATTTCCGTTGCATATTTAATAAACACTGTTACCATCTGATTGTTCACGGCTCCCGCCTAGGGTGGTGTCGGGGGCTGTGACATGTGTTGTGCAAGATTCATTGTCTAAGTGAGGTTCATCTGTACCACTAAATGTGGACTTATATCACATACTAGGTGTATCTCTTTTGACATCCTATCTAAAGGCAACAAAAAGTAAAAAAGTAATGATTACTTTTTTTATACATTGTTGGTGCATATATAGTTGAATGAACAGATCGTAGATCATGACAAATGTTATGCTATGATCAAGACAAGCAAATAAAGATATGTACAACTTGTTGGCTATTATTTATGTAACTTATATGTCTAAAAATATACCCAACTGTTGAAGATCAGATACCTTTGAAACAGACTTTAATATGACAAGGATTGTAGATGTAAGCATCAACTAAATTAGAAATCAAATAAACAGAAACAGAATGGTATTAACACATACTTTTTGCAAATTGTAGACACAATAATCATAGAATATATCTAAACAATAATTCTGAATTTAATAAACCTAATTTACTATCACACAAATTGTTTTTTTTTTTTTTGTTTGGATGAGTAAATTCTATTTTTGATTATCACAAATTAGTGAAAAAATAATCAAATTAAAGCATATTAAAAGAATAAAAGACAACCTTTTGAAACAAAATAAAGAATACCAACACATGAGAGAATGAGAGAGATTTGGAAAGGGAGGAGGTTGTTCAGTGTTTGCAGGTTTATTGACGTGTCCCCTTTTATTTTGTAGTTTAACCTAAAAAAAAGAACAAAAAGATCCAACTAATAAGTGATGCGGGAATCGAACTCGGCTTGTTGAGGTTGGAAACGGCACGCTTTACCAGTTGAATACAAGACAATTTTGTTTGTGGGTTCACCCATTATGGGTTCCTACTGAGTTTTCTATATATGTTTTCGCTAAAAACTTTTTTTATCCTGGGGATAGAGGAAATGTTATGCTTACATCCCAATACCCTCCTAAGACCCTATTTATAGCTTGTTATTTGTGGGATTTACTATGCATTGTTGTTGTTGATACGAGTTTTGTTCAAAATCAAATGAGTCATATATAATTGATTTTTTTGTTCTTTATCGTGACGAACTGAACTAATATCACCCAGAAAACTTTGGTAATGGTGGCAGTATTCGTTTTTATAGTTTACAATACAAATTTCATTAAAAACGGAGTTGTCTTTGCAATATGATATCTTTTTTATATTGCAATTTATAGTGAGTGTCGGTACCTGTGAAGAACCGTACTAATACCGTCCCAACAATATAGGTATGACGTTGATTTCGACCAAACAAAATAAGTATCGATATCTATACTATCAAAATTGTTATTGATGTTCGTCGTAATGGTTTTTATATGATGTACAACACACACACACACATATATATATATATAGAGTAAGGTTAACATACAAAAAGCCTTATCATACATCACGTAGGAGACAATGGTAACCGTTGGATCAGGGGTATAATCACGCATGGGACCACATAATCACGCATGGGACCACATAATCACGCATGAGACTATAATCACACACGTTCTATGATAATAACGCACGTTATATTTTTTGTCATGTATGTTAATGTAGGTTAAGCCTTGAAGTACATTATACTTTCCCTATATATATATATATATATATATATATATATATATATTACCATTTCACGACTTTATTTTTTAGTTTTCTTATCTGTTTACTATAACAAATGTCAGTATCGTACCGGTGTAATATCATTAGTCTCATTATATTTTTTTTTCTGTTATGTTTTTTCCTTCTTTTGTGTTTTTTTTAAATATTTTGGTTTTAAGTGTTATGTTTCCATAAAATTTTGTTTAAAGCCAGCTATGCATGTACCCACCAGTTCATAAAAATCTGTTTAATTAGTACTGTATATGGTAAAAGGAAAACTTAAAGAAACCATGCATGAAGTACCGCTAGTGTTGTGAAGGTGTCACTCAAAGAGGATAGGTGCACGTTTACGTGTCAAAAAGCAGCCCATGCAACAACACGTGTAGCCTGAAGGAAGTGATCAGTCTCCTATATAATAAACTCTTCTTCTTTCCACTTGTTTTCCATTACTTGTGAACCTCCTGATCAAATCTCAACTCAAGATGGGAAAAACTACTTTGTTCGTCTTCATGTTGGTTCTCGTTCTCTTTGCTTCCGGTATGTTTCTTTTTCTTTTTATTTTATTTAATTATATATAAGAAACAACGATATACTTCCAACTAATACACAAATATAATGAATTGTGTGGTTTTATTGCAGAAGAGAGTGTGATGAAGGTGACAGAAGCGAAGATGTGTGAAAGTACGGGGCGTGTTGCAAGTTGTGCTTTTGATAGAGACTGTAGCCACTCTTGTGAAAAAGACGGTTTTATTGATGGACATTGTGATGGTGTAAGACGTCGTTGTGTTTGCCGGAAAGCCTGTTAATTAATTAATATTCCCTATACTATGTACGTTTATCCAATTTAGTCTTCACATTTGTGCGACTAAATTGTACGTTTCCAATAATATAATGAATGAATAAACCTTGTTATGTATGTCCAACTGTATATTTTACCCCTTCTATCAATCAATAGAGTTATCGCGGCAGTATTTGAACATCATCATAACTTTTAACAAGTTTAATTACCCTTTCCTTCCTTGTGATTTAAATAGCGTATACCTCGTTCGTTAAAAGATCGATTCACCAATTCAACCAGATCAATATATAACATACAACCCGACACACTATAAGAAATCACATATTCATAAGTAGTTCATTAAAAACAAACCAACTAACAAGGATTCATGCTATTGAAAACAAATGATGTGGATGGTATCATTCAATCACCTTAGATGCGAGTGATTCAAACACCTGAAGAGTTTACCCTCCTCTTCTTCACCGAATCGATCCCACTCCCCGCAATCGTATCATCCTCCCTTAGAGCTATCAAACCCGATTAGCATTGAGCCATGCCATGCTCCCTCAAATTTTCCTTTTCTTTCCCTCTTGATATCTAAGGACCTGCTGCAGATCACAAATTCATAACGTTTGATTAGACATTAAGATGTTACGAGTGGTTAAACATTTGAGAGTGACAAATTAAAAAATCAACCAATCAGAGTGCGCCACGTCAATCAGTGAAAAATGTTTAAACTTTGATGAAAAGTACTGTTGGACATTTGGTGAAGTGGTAAACTTTTTAAATAAAAAAGAAAAAAGAAAAATGTGTGATTGGTTGAGATGGCATGGACTCCATCACACACCCCCCTCTCTCCCCTTCCCTCCCTTCGCCAAATCGGTTATGCTTCACCGATTGTGACCCCATTTCGTCAAACACTCATGCGGCAAAGGGCTTGACATTGGTTACCGTGGGTTTGCCGATCGGTGCGGGTGGGTTTGCCGGCCCCACTCCGAACACCCTTATGCACCCACACATAGTTCCAATTGTGGGAGCAGCGAAAATATTTAACTTTTGTTTAACACCCACTCACACTTTACGTGGACACACCACCATCAAAATTTCGAAATAGTTCTAAAATAGCCTTGACCAAGCTTTATTTTTAAAATGATCACCTCTCAAGTCTTGGGAGAGACATTTCACGGATCCATGTGTATGGGAAGCGTCTGAGACTTCTGAACTCCTCACATTTGGGAAGCGTCTAAGACTGAAGTGTGGGAGGCATCCGAGACTTCTAGGAAATGTACGTGTCATATTTGTATTGGATGACGTTTTCCATACACATGGGACTTGGAAGGTGGCAATTTTGAAAATTGGGATTGGCCAATGACCATTTTCGAGATTTTCCTTTT
This sequence comes from Helianthus annuus, assembly GCF_002127325.2. Lineage (NCBI taxonomy): Eukaryota > Viridiplantae > Streptophyta > Magnoliopsida > Asterales > Asteraceae > Helianthus > Helianthus annuus. The sequence goes on along the minus strand of NC_035437.2, from coordinate 115,392,775 downwards.
TTTAACGCCCACCCACACTTTACGTGGACAAACCACCTTCCTCTCTTACCTTTTTTTTCTAATTTTTTCTTTACGACGTTTCCATAACCTTTTATTCAAATTCGACAAGTGAATGACCAAATAGATTGTGTGATATTAATCATATTCTCCCCATTGTAGCACGGGTTACACTTTATTAAATGTAATGTGATTTTTATGTGTAGATGTCGTTTTGCTCATACACGATTATATATGTTTTGGGTTTATTTTTGATTCCTATATCGAGTAATTGTACAATACTAGTACTGTTACGAAACAAATCGATGGTGACCGAATTTCTGCCGAGTAGGCGGAGAATTTTTCCAATTTAAAAGTAAGGGTAAACAAGTGGTTAAACCCAACCCATTTGCCTCCTCGTAAAACCCAGTCCATTAGCCCTCCGTAATATAAATGATACGTTACCCAACCCACTACCTCTCCTCATCATAAGCTAAACTTGTGCGAGACATTTCCATCACAATATTGATCAACAAATGTTTGAAAGAAAATAAAAAAAAAAAAACATTTAACAATATTAATTTTATCAATCCAAATGAGGTAAAGACTGTATTTTTAAAATATTATAATTAATAATAAAAGTTGATAATGATAATAGTTATTAATTGAGAACGTCTAATACATATTTGTTACCAACTATCTCGATGTAAATTATTATACGTTTAATATTAGTATATATATTATTGAAGTTCATTAATCCTTTTAATAAAGATTTATTTGGATATTGATAATAGTTATTGAGAACGTCTAATAAACATTTGTTACAAATTTCACAGCAGTAGACTTCTCACCTTTATCAAGTTTTTGGTCCAAGATGGGCCAAAGGGAGACATGGAACACATGATGCATTCTGGAATCTGTAGGCAAGTTTAACCACTCTGGCGCCAGACCAATGGGCCATAAATGGACCAAAATAGTGTTGGGAGAGTTTTGAATATTCGTGAGTTCGAAGGGAGTTCCGCACATAATGGTGGAGTTTGACAAAAACCTTAGAACCTTCCTCTAAAGTGTCACGCATTAGAATATTAGATACTTGTTTCATCTTATCGCAAGTGTGGTGCAAAGAGTGTTTTAAGATCCCAATCATTGTGTCATGATCTCTCAACAAATCATGGACACCCGACAAACTTGTTTCAGCCGGAACAAAAGGAATGTGAAGCAGGCTGAAAATTGAAAACCATACAATGCTTGAAAAGGTGACAATTTTGATTGTGGAGTGCCATGGCACACAAAGTATCTTGAAGTATAAACTATATATAGGAGTCTTGGTGTCATTGTTAGAAAGTATATATAGTGTCTAGAATGTTTTCGTAAATAGTCTTAGGGTCATGATGTAAAGTTAGAAAGTTAGAAGCTGTATTAACCTATTAGGTTAAGGGATGTGACGATTTGATTAATCGACGCGTTGATCCCTATTGACCGTGTATATATGTTGATGCATGTATACATTGTGCCTTTGTCGGTCGTTTTTTGTTCCTGCTATTTCCCTTGTTTTTCTTTGATGCTTGCGGTTAGGTTTCGGGTCCAATTTCATCTTCATCTAGCTTCTTGGGTTAGAACAACATCGGGTTCGACTTCTTCGGATTGTTGTCGTTGTTGCACTTGAATTTGTTGTACTTGTTGCATTTGTTGAAGTTGTTGGAATGTGTTTGGAGTTTGATTAAACCCCCCCGTAAATGAATATTGCAGGGACCAAGTAGGATCTACAATGGGTATGTAGTTGGGTGCGGTAAATGGTGGTTGGTTCGGGGTGTTTGGATCTATGGTTAAATATTTTATTGAAAAAAATAGATGTTAGTTTGAGTCGAATAAAGAAAATTGATAGAAAGAATGGTATAAGAAAAGAAATTGTAATTTTGTTTGTGTAAATAGGTGTTAATTTCCTGGCTTAAAAAATGTTTAGAAAAATATATATTGAGTAAACTTCCGTTTTGCTTCGTGGTTTGGTCACTTTAACTTGCTTATTATCTTACAGACGCCCTAATCTGCAATTCTGTCATTCTAATTCCATTGTTTTAGCTCATACAATATTATACAATTCCCATAATTACTCATTGCATTATTATACATATTAACAAAAACAGTTGATGAACAGTACTTTAAGAATTTTTTAATATTATAGTTTATAAATTTTTATTATTTTATTACTTTAATTTATTGTTTAATTGTTTCCCTTTACCTTATTATTTTTAGTTTTCTTATATAATATTATAGTTTTTTACGTATCTATTATTTTATTATTATAAGTTTTCTCATGTGACATTTAAGATAATGTCTTAGCAACATTGATGCCTTGGCGATCTCGACTGTGTAACGTCGGTATCGATATCCTTATTATCAGAACGTTACATATTATACATAAGTGTCCATGAACAGTAGTTGTAATATTTTGATAATATGTAGTTTTTCTTTAATATTTTAATATTATATAGTTTTTTTATATTATACCTTTAACCTTAAACATATTTTGATTTTTTATTTTAACTTTAATGGTTTTTTTAATATTACAAATACCGTCCAAACAACATCAGTACTGGTACCGTATAACAACGGTTTAGTTTCTTTTGCATAATGATGTCGATTACCCTTTTTCGTTTTTTAATGGAACAACATCAGTACTGGTATCGTATAACAACGGTTTAGTTTCTTTTGCATAATGATGTTGATTACCCTTTTTCGTTTTTTATTAATATATAAGGCTTTATAAAATTTCAAATATGCTATCTATTCAATAAAAATTTTATTTGAAGGGTCAAATATACTTGATATTTTTTATCGTCACAAGCCAAACAAGTACCGACAAACAACGCCGATACATGTACTGTATTCCTTTTTATGGTTTTATCGATGTGGCTGTATAAAATTAATTAAACATAGAGTTGTATTCAAAATCATGTGATTTTTTTAGTATGGTAACATATATCGTGTACCAGCACTAACTGAACAACACCGGTACAAATATCTATTTTTATAGTTTTTAATCAATGTAAAACACGTATTGATTGCTATGCCAAGTGCCGATATCGTACTGTAATGAACCGGACAAATACTGCCTGAAAGCCCGTCGCAAAGCGCGGGCGAGTCCAACTAGTTATAAGAAAATTGGAATTTTACATGTTGCATCATAAATATGATTCACATGCAATGTTAAGGTTCATGGCAAAACAACGATAACCTCATGTAGAATCCTATGGTTGGATAACGTGAATGGCCATGTATATAAAATAAGGTACTCCCTCCGTAAAGTGTTCTATTTTGAATTTTCAAAGTCGTTACTTATAAACTTTGACCTTAAATAATTTCGTTTGTGTTAGATAATACTTGATGAAAGTTATATGATTTGAGTGTGTTTTACAAGAGCTTTTATCGGGTTAATTTTCATCAAGTTTTATATAACAAAAAAAATATATAATTAAAGTCAAAGTTTATAAATAAAGACTTTGAAAATTCAAAATATGACACTTTTAACGGGACGGAGAGAGTATATTATTAGCCATTTTATACACTGCTTTAACTTTTAACATTCATAAAAACACGATAAAATACTATCACACTACACTTTATATTGGGAAAGTGCACTTATCATTGGCATAATATAGTGATGGTAAGATAATGAGGTCGTCCAAGGATACAACGACTTTTATTATCAAGTCTTCGTCAATGTCTAGTCAAACAAAAAATAAAAGGTTAAAAATGGCTCAAAAATAAAATAAAGAGATAAATAAAAAGATTTGTAACAAATGATAAGAAAAGGAGTGTTTGGGATATATTTACCTCTTAAATCTTTGTTAACTAAACTTTACCATGGATAACAAGACCTCGATTTTCTGATGAGGAACCGTGTGCCTTAACGCATAAAGTTGTGTAGTTCTTTTTTACCTCTTAATTCTTTGTTAACTAAACTTTACCATGGATAACAAGACCTCGATTTTCTGATGAGGAACCGTGTGCCTTAACGCATAAAGTTGTGTACTTCTTTTTTAGGGACCCTTGCACACTCAACCATATTACTTTGAATCAACAGGGAAACGTCACATAAACAACAACAATATCACCCAATTAGTAAGGAAAATATATACCGTTGAAGTTTAGTATTAATTAAGAAAATAGTTAACGGGGTTTAAATTACTTGTGACTATGATTTCTTTGGTGAGGGGTCAATTCCCCAAAGATAGTTACTTTTATAAAAACCAAGTCATCCGCGCTTTGATTTTATTGTCACGCTTTGGCAAGAGCTTGTCAACCCAAAGTCCCATTCCAAAACGCTTTGTAGTACCCAGACACGGGGTGTGCCTTCAGAGCACGGGGTGTGTCTGGATATTTTTGGTTCGGGCTTTGAGCACTGTCACACCCCAAATAGTAGCGGAAACAAAATGGGATGCAAAAGACATGTCACACCCTCAAATTCTACATGTGGGGTTTTACCGCGAGGCGCGTGACTAACCAGGATCATGCCACCAATCATATTGAACCAATTAATTAAAGGAAAAATTACACGTTTTGTCCTTTATCTTTATACATTTTTTCAGGTGGTGTCCTTTTCAACGAATTTTAACAGGTTTTGCCCTTTATAGAGGAAATTGTTGCACGTCTTGTCCTTTAGCCCTAACTCAGTTAGATTTTCTTGTTAAATATGGTTACCCAAGGGTATTTTAGTCTTTTTACCCCTTTATTTAATATTATTTAAAAAATAAAACAAAACATTTTAAAAAGTATTATTATTATTATTTAACTCTTATTTCTTTCTGTATACCACACACTTTCTCTCTCCCTCACTTTACAGCTCTCTCTCTCTCTCTCTCCTCCACACACTCTCTCTCATAGATCCCACCACCACTGCCGACCTCTCACCACCTGCCACCCACCACCACAACCCACTAAATCCGGTCACCGTCTGCATCTCCTGTTCTACACGTATGACCCCGTTTCCTCTTTCCACCCCAAGCCCTGCACACACCCCACCATTGTTTTAGATCTAAAATTGAGAGAAGGAGAACAGAGGCGGCGGTGATGGTTGTAGCTAGGATGATAATGGGGTGGTTTGTGATTGTTCCAGTTGTAGCATGTGTATGATTGATTCCAAGTATGGAGGTTAACTTTTGTTTCGATTGCTAGAGAAACAACGCCCATTTATTGTTGATTGAGGTCGGGTAGAAGATTAAACGCAGGTACGGAAACACCGTAAGTTTATTTTGATTTTGCACGTCGGCTGTCAAAAACAATTTAGATCTCCGGAACAAGTCCTAAATTTCTAATCGATGATGTATGGTTTGAAGAAAAGTGGAGAACGATAACCTAATCATGTTACTGTTCGATGGTGTAACTCATCTCTGCCACACAGAAATATTAAAAATCTAACCGTGGTTGAACCTTTTATGTTGACTTCGATTTGTTGTTTCACATCGTGAAGATGAGCGAACATTCTCCTTGCTTTCAATTTAGGTTTTTTTTGGTCTCATTCATGTCCTGGAGACTGATTAACGAACAGGATCTAAAAATTGAGTATTTGCCACAAATTTTCTGTTGATTAACGAACAGGATCTGAAAACGATTTACAACCCAAATGTTTTGTTGATTAACGAACAGGATCTGAAAACGATTTACATAAATTGTCCTTTATATGTGTAAAGACTAAACTACCCTCACGTGACTTGCACGTGACCAAATTTAACAAGAAAATCTAACTAGGTTAGGGTCAAAGGACAAAACGTGCAATAAAATTCCCTATAAAGGGCAAAACCTATCAAAATTCGTTGAAAAGGGCACCACCTGAAATATGGTATCAAGATAAAGGACAAAACTTGTAATTTTGCCTTAATTAAAATAAGGAAAACCCATCACCATCAATACGATCAGTGACTAAGTATTCAAAGTCCAAAACAATGTCTAAGTTAACAGCGGAAGCAAAAAGATTAAATTCCAAACAATTGTTTAGAAACCATAAGTGTTTAAGAAGAACCCAACAAATGGTTCTACACAACCACGACACTCTTCCAATGCAAGCTCCTGCGCTGTACCTAACGACCTTCAAAGCATGCAATAGTATGTCAACATAAAGTTGGTGAGTTCACGGTTTTTCAATGTTGTTTCCAAAACATAGGTTGTTAAATTTCTCAGTTTATAAAACATGTCATGGGGAGCTACCCCATCTTTAAGCTACTAAACTGTGTGGTACCGAAACTTGACTGTTTAAGTTGTTTGTGCCCTAGGTCAATGTCTATCATCATTGACTAGTTGCCTAGGCATAAAAGTTCACGCCCGTCCTCCCAGGCACGATGTGAGGTTTGTCAAACCTAATAGAGCTATTAACTAATATCCCATTTACCAGGCCCCAGTGATTAATCGGTATAATGTGTGGGGACTTTCAGATAGAGTTCGTTTAGTCCGCTAAAGACATGCAGTATAACTAGCATTTAACAGTATTCCAAATCAGGAATACTAGGCAATCCTAAACCAAGGAAAGTTTGATTCCCAACCACCGGGAATACAAGCTTTTAGTAAAAGTGTGAACTCACCTTTTCTTAGCTTGATAGATTAAATTACTTGAGTTAGTATGGTCAACCACGTCCTATTAGGGTTATCAACATCATATGTACAAATACTTCACGTATATTCTACACACAACTAGCAATTAGCATGCAAGTTAAAGATATCACGTAACGCGTAAGGTATGTGGGCCGCACATGGACTTATAGCAAAAGCCCAAAGAGTGAACAGTATGAGTGTGCGGCCCAATACAGATGAGTGTGCGGCCCATTTTAGGTGTACGGTCCATTATAGGTGTGCGGTCCAATATAGGTGTGTGGCACACATAAGAGTGTGCAGCCATGCATCATAGGGTTGTACTTTGTGCATCTGGTGTGTGTACCATATAGAAGTGTGCGGGTCACAAGTGTGCGGCGTGCACGATATGGAGGTGTGCGGCATCAGTCAAACCTTGCTGTAAACTACGGTGCTCAACCGTACTCTACGGTTCCATCTTTCTAGTCAAACCCGTAACCACCCATGTTCACACGATCAAAGCAACATTTTCAGAATTTTCAACTTTCCATAGATTCACATGAACCCTAATAATCTTCTAATCATTAACAACAATATCCAAATCAAATCTATGAATAACATATCACACATCATCAACAAAACACTAATATCATGGAATCACAGTTTATCATCACCATAAAATTATCAAAACCCTATCGTATGCATAAACCCTAGATCATTGATTATTCATCATAAACAACTTCCAGATTCAAAATAGCAGTTATCATTATAAACAATTCATCGCAAACCCTTGTTATCTTGAAATACTAATGATTTAACATCATTCCAACGTTCAACCAGATTCAAATCAGTTTGTGCATGAAATCATAAATCACACTTTAATCTCATACATACCACCACCAATCAACATGTATACACATAGCCAAGAACAACAAGGAATGCAAACCAAGACAGTGATGAACATACTAACCGAGAGATTGTACCGAAGGAAAATGTTTGAACGAGAGAGAAAGAGTTCCGAGTAGAGGAGGCTGCCGTCAATCACCAAAGTGATGGGAAAAGTGCTAGGGTTTGGCCGCTCAATGATTTAAATACCCAAAGGAGTCGCACACATAATGCATGCATGTGGCGGTTCAATTTAACAAGGTTTTGGGCTCAGTTGGCTTAGGGTGGATTTGGTCCGATAGCAAACAAGGTAGGAGAGGTATGCAGCCTCTAGTGGGGTGTGTGACCCCGAGCACAAGTGTGCAGTTGGATTTTATATAACATAAACACATAATATTTAACATACTTACAAAAATTCATTATAAACAGCCAATTATAATCAATCACATTTAGCAAGTTTACACCCAATTACAACGTATAGTGGAACGTGAAGGAAAGTGATACGTAGTTAAAGGTCATGAGATTAGACAACGCTAACCTTGTAAGTACGGGTTGTCACAAGACACCTTTGGTACAAGCACATTATTTATAAAGATACAATATTAATTATCGAACTGTACATCTTTTTTACGTTGTTAGTCACATATGACTAGTATGTTACAACTGCATGTTCTCGCGAATAACTTTATTCGTCTTGTAGGTATTCCTCTATGTGCGTATCTATCCTTAAAGCAGATCTTGGAGCAGCAAACACAGGTATCATTCAAGTTCATGTTTACCTTAAAAGCATGTTTTAAAAATAGTCAACTACAAATAGTTAGTTTGTTTCACATGTTTTGTTTATATCGTTAAGCAAGCAGACAAGGAAAGCTTTTCACATGTGATGTAATTATACTAAGCCAACAAGTGAAACCTCGACGGTTCATCCATATCCCCGTGGCCCACATAAACCACATTAACAGTATTCCCGCCCCAAGAAGCTATGTCTAACACCATATAGCGTGTGCAAAGTATGTTCATGGACATGTGCAATTGCAGCAGAACTCATGGCATCCATGCTAGTTCAATTGGGTTTGTCAGACCAATAGTACTATTCACACATCCACCACCTATAGTTGATCACTTGTGTTTGTGGGGACTTTCCGTGTGTTAGTGCTAACTCAGATAATTCACATCAAATCACGTTCTCATGCGCAAGTATGTATGTATGTATATATATATACATACATACATACATACACACACACACACACACATATATATATATATATATATATATATATATATATAGGGTGGGCTTCTAGAGTGAACACTAGTGTATTTGCGAACTGAGTGAACAAATCCTGGCCATTTATCTACACACGTGTATGGCCATGATCTCATCATCAGATCATAAAATACACTAGTGTATTTCAACATCAAATCCTGGCCATAGATCTACACACGTGAATGGATAGGATTAGTTCACTCAGTTCGCAAGCTACACTAGTGTTCACTCTTGAACCTAATCCTATATATACATGTATATAGGGAAAGGATAAATCGAAAACCTCCTTGAGTTAAAGAAACTCAGAAAACCCTATATCTACCCTTGATTAATTGCTATGGATGGTTGTGATCATTTTCTGTAAAAAGTGATATCACTTTTACTAAAATAATATCAAAATGTACAATCAGGGGTAATATGGGGATAAAATATTTGTTGTTTTCAAATTACTGACATTCATAAAAAAAAGAAGCATGTGTACTTTTTTCATTTTCTATATTCTCTCTGATACTTTTACATAACTAGATAAAATTTATTTTCTATAACACAAATTTTATAAATGTAACGTATTTTATTTCTGTAACAGGCACTTAAATTTCATAAAAATTCTGATAACATGTAACAATGCACTTTATTTCCGTAACAAACACAAAAAATGTAACAACGCACTCTATTTTTACAGTAACATAAAAAAATGTTAACTATATCATTTATGTTACATAAATGTAACATACATTTTTTTACATGATTAGGTACAATTTATTTATGTAACACAAAAAATGTAACAACGTATTTTATTTCTGTAACAGGCACTTAAATTTTATAAAAAAAAAATATGATCACATGTAAGAATGCAGTTTATTTCCGTAACAACACAAAAAATGTAGCAAACGCACTCTATTTTTACGATAATATGAAAAAATGTAACAACGCACTGTACAATTATTTCTGTAACACATAAAATGTAACAACCATTGTTTGCTTCAATTGTTACATTTCTAAGACCCGGTTACGTCGTGTTACATAAAAAATGCCTAGATCTTGGAGGTTTGTAACTAAGACGCAAAGAATTTTTATGAGAATTGTTACATCAAAAATAAACTTTATTAACAATAATCCAACATAAGTAATGTAACTAGCAATGTTACAAAATGTATATAAAAAATATACATCAGTAGCAAGAATCCAACAACAACAGATTTTTTAGATTCAACCATCATAACAATAAACAAGAAAAGTAACTTAGATTTTAATCCAATACATAAGAACTTAAATCAAATTGTTTCCATTTTCCAGATCTGAAAACAAATTTTACACAAAAAAATTGATAAAATCGATAATAAAAAACAACATATCCAGAAAATAAGAAATTAAAAACATTCATCTTCTTGAACGAAAAATTAAAAAAAGTTGTAGATCTACAAAAAACAAAAAAATGAAGATCTACAAAACACAAAAATTGCAAATCTGAAAAAAAAAACTGAAAACAAACATACTTATGGATCTAGAACACCATGTCCAACATTGAGCATCTTTTGGATCATCTTCAACATCGAACTGTCATCTGAAACATCATCTTCAACATCGAACATCTTCAACCGGATCTGGAGCATCTTTTGGATCTGGTAGCATCTTTCCGGAGCATCTTCAACCGGTACATCTGGAGCATCTTCAACCGTCATCTGAAACGTCATCTTTTGGATCTGGATCATCTTTTGATTCGGAGCATCTTTTTTGTTCGGAGCATCTGGATGATGATCTTTTGAACTGGATCATCTTTTGGATTCAGAGCACTTTGGATCTGGATGATGATCTTCTAGATCTGCAAATGTATTGGAAAGATAGAGATATAAAGAGAGAGAGGGGGATATTTGTGATGTATATAAAGAGAGAGAAAGTCGGGTTTGTAATGATATAAAGAGAGAGAGAGAGAGAGAGAGAGAGCAGACTTACACTTTTCTGCACATATGTTAAATGACGTATATACCCCTCTCTTCATCTTTATGCACATGTGACGTGGCTGAATCCTAGCCACACATGTGGGTTTCTTGGGTTTCTCATCTGGAGTGGGTTTTCTCATTATAATTAGCCTATATATATATATACATATATATATATATAGGATTAGGATCAAGAGTGAACAACTTCTTGAGAGTGAACTGAGTTAACTAATCTTGGCCCTTGATCATTTTTAGATTAAAAGGGTAAGACTGACATTACCCAAGTATGTTTAATTAAAATCACTTAATTTTCTTATCTCTTAACTCTCTTTCTCTCTCTCTCTCTCTCTCTCTCTCTCATTTTTAATTATTTTTCCATTATTTCTTTATCCATAGATTTTGTTTTAATTTTAACTTGAATATGGTTATTCTTTTATTATCCGTATATATAGATAGCATAACACATTATTTTTAACTTTTTATAATTTTTAATAAACATTAAAAAATTTCTATTAGATTAAAATTGTAATTATTTTTGGGCATTAATTTTTTTTTTTGAATATGTGATGAAGTTATTTATGTTTGCATACATGTGATATGTTTCATTTTCTTTAATTTTATAATTTTTATATTAATCTACTCGTGTGCATGCCTAATATACTATATGTTGTTAATATACACATGTGTAACCATTTCTGAATATAATACACAGATGTATAAAAGACTATACACATGTGTTAAACTAACAGCTGTGTATCTTGTATAAACTGATAGTTAGCGAGACAGTACACATGTGTATAAACTAACAGTTGTGTATATTGTATAAACTGATACTAGCGAGATTGTACACATGTGTATACACTAACAACTATGTATCTTGTATATACGGAAACTAGCGAGATTTTAGGGATTTTGATTATATTGTTTAATAAAGGCAATTTACAAAAGACACAAATACCCTTCTGTCATTTATTTTAAAGGGAAATTACAACATTATAATTACAATTTTGCCATTGTTTAAAAAACTTAGATGATGTAATCCAATGGCCAAGATTAGTTCACACAGTTCACTCTCAACCTAGTGTTCACTCTAGAACCCTACCCTATATATCCCCTTTAAAATAAATGACAAAAGAGTATTTGTGTCTTTTGTAAATTGCCTTTATTAAACAATATAATCAAAATCCCTAAAATCTCGCTAGTTTCCGTATAGGGTTCTAGAGTGAACACTAGGTTGAGAGTAAACTGTGTAAACTAATCTGGGCCATTGGATTACATCATCTAGAGATTTTTAAACAATGGCAAGATTGTAATTATAATGTTGTAATTCCCCCTTTAAAATAAATAACAGAAGGGTATTTGTGTCTTTTGTAAATTGCCTTTATTAAACAATATAATCAAAATCCCTAAAATCTTGCTAGTTACCGTATATACAAGATACATAGTTGTTAGTGTATACACATGTGTACAGTCTCGCTAGTATCAGTTTATACAGTATACACAGCTGTTAGTTTATACACATGTGTACCGTCTCCCTAACTATCAGTTTATACAAGATACACAACTGTTAGTTTAACACATGTGTATAGTCTTTTATACATCTGTGTATTATATTCAGAAATGGTTACACATGTGTATATTAACAACATATAGTATATTAGGCATGCACACGAGTAGATTAATATAAAAATTATGAAATAAATGAAAATGAAACATATCACATGTATGCAAAAATAAATAACTTCATCACATATTTAAAAAAATTAATGCCAAAAAATAATTACAATTTCAATCTCAGAGAAATTTTTTAATGTTTATTGAAAATTATAAAAAGTTAAAAATAATGTATTATGATATCTATATATACGGATAATAAAAGAAAAAACAATTTTTAAGTTAAAATTAAAACAAAATCTATGGATAAAGAAATAATGGAAAAATAATTAAAAAAGAGAGAGAGAGAGAGAGAGAGAGAAAGAGAGTTAAGAGATGAGAAAATTAAGGGATTTTAATTAAACATATTTGGGTAATGTCAATCTTACCCTTTTAATCTAAAAAATGATCAAGGGCCAAGATTAGTTCACTCAGTTCACTCTCAAGAAGTTGTTCACTCTTGATCCTAATCCTATGCTGTCACACCCCAACCGATGACGGAAACATCGGGATGAGACGAACAAATTGCTCAAAACAACATAACACTAATTGTGACAATATAGATTTAATCAAATTTCATAAATGCTAAAATGTCATACAAGATTCAAACATGGTATCAAAATAGTTGAAAACATTGTTATTCTGGATGGGTTTCTAGGTTCATCGTAGCTTGTTTTCTTGATCACTTCATCCATCAACCTGCAACATGTATTAAAATAACATCAACAAAAAGTTGGCGAGTATACAAGTTTAATACATAGCATAAAGTAGAATAAAAGTTTAGATACTCATATCCAACACGAATAACATGATCCAAGTTACTACTTTGCCTTTCCCAATAGACTAGCGGGAGGTTAACACGTTCAACTTGTTCAATACGTTCAACTTGTTCAATACGATCAACTTGTTCAATACGTTCAACTTGTTCAATACGTTCAACTTGTTCAATACGTTCAACTTGTTCAATACGTTCAACTTGTTCAATACGTTCAACTTGTTCAATACGTTCAACTTGTTCAATACGTTCAACTTGCATAGCATATGAGATTAACAAGCAGCAAAATGTTTCGTGTTTAAATGTGGATAGAGTGTAAATATAACAAGTTTCAAGTGTTGTGTAATTTGAATATGGAATACATGTTGCACCCAAATGTGTTTAAAACGAAAATGGGATCGAGTATACTCACCTAAGATTGCGTTGCGTTTCTTGGTAAAGAATAAGAGCAAGAGTTTGTCCAAGAGAATTGTAACGAGCACAAGAGATTTACCCGGATCGAGTCGTCTTCTCCGGCGACTCCGGCGAAGCTCCGGCAAGGCAGCGGTTTGAACAGAAGGGCTGCGGGTTCCTGGGTTGTAACCTCCGAGCTTCCGGTTGTCTTCTCCGGCGACAACGATAGCTCCGGCGGCGGTGAGAGTCCTTCTCCGGCGAACGGTGACTGTGAGAGAGAGAGAGAGAGTGGGTGTCGAGATGGTGGTGAGGCTCGGTATATATAGGGGTGATTGGGTGTCGGTTTAAATGGAAACGGTTTCGTAATTACGGAAATAGATTCGTGATTGGTTCGTATGATTGGCAATCGATCAAGATAAGGAAATGGTGATCATGGACCACGCGGTTTTGGTTGTCAATTACCCATCAATCAGAAGGTCGAAAAGAAGGAAAGTTGCTGCTGTCATTCGTTGGCGGTAAGCTTAATCCAGTTTGAAATCGAATTAGTGTATAAAATTAATATGTTTCCTAATATGTTCGGATGTGGCATGCCCGGCCGAGTGGTTAAGAGTTCGTTTGTTAACGCGGAGGTCGCGGGTTCGAGACATGCAAGGGGCCGGTTCCTTAAAGAGGAACCCCCCTTTTTTTCTGTTTTTGGCACTTAAAACTCAGTTAGTGGTCCCTTGTATTAAATACTAACCTAGTTAGCATATAACTATGATTTAACTAACTAAGTTAGATTTAAACTAACCATTTTAACTAAAACCAATTTCATAATTCTTTTATTTATTTACAATACTAATTTATTTAATTAATTAATATAAATATTATATTTATTTATTTTCACCCAAAATTTTGGGTATCCTACCGAATTAACATACGAATTCCTGATTTTTGTCCGGTTTAGGGTAATCTCTTGGCAACGCTTGATTCAAGAACTGAGATTAGGATAAGAAAGATCAAAACGGGTCGGATTTTAGAATATCCGTTTTTGACGGATGTTACAGTCTCCCCTACTTTAGGAGATTTCGTCCTCGAAATCTAAGAGGAACACTTTTGAAAAGATGCGATAAAGATTCAAAAGAAAGAATACATGAGACCTTCATCATAATGTTTGTTTATGAATGCGTCACATAGTATATAATGTTTCAAATAGTTTTACATAGCACATAATGTTTCAAATAGTTTCACATAGCATATAATGTTTCAAATAGTTTCACATAGGATAACACGAATAAAGTGACATGAATTTTCACATAGAGTAACATGTATGATGAAAGCATAATAAATTTAATTTGTTCACGAGAGAGTAACATTAATTGTTTTAGGTTGCGACAATAGTGCGAAATGTGTCTCCTAGCTTGAAATGAATGAAACGCTCAAACGTAAAACACATAATAATTGAGATAACATAAAAGAGATTTAACGTAAAACATGGATTATCACGGAACGTAACATACGACACTTCCAAAGTGAACCGAAGACCTTCTCGAATTAAGGAAACGTGCTTTGGCCTAATTGTAACACCCCCAAAATTCCACCTGCGGAAACCCCGCGAGGCGTGTTACGCATCAGAGTTCGAGCCACCAATCACATTGAACCAATAATAAATATTTAAATAAGTCATGACATTAATTACTAAAATAAGATGTCAACATGTTATCAATTCTCAAAAGTTGTGTAGCGGAAGCATGTAATCGTTTCATAATAATAACCAAAATTAATGCATTGTTTATAAGTGAATCCAAGAGTCTCGATCCATGACCACTCCAGCACTCCCAGATAGCAAGTCCATGTTCCAAACGTTAATGACCTACAAGCATGTAAACAAGTGTGTCAGACTACGCTGGTGAGTTCAAGGTTTTGTTAACAGGTTATGTTACCATATGTATGTTAATGCGATTCAATGTTGTGTCACGATGTTGCTCAAGTTAGATACCCTAGGGAGTGTGCCCATAAGTATCCGGGGAGTGGGTACCCCTTAACGACCGTTTGCTATGTTGCCTTCGTTAGATACCCTAGGGAGAGTGCCCATATGTATCCGAGGAGTGTGCCTCTAACAACCATAGCCATACCCAGATAATTAGTTCACGCCCGTCCTTACGGCCCGGTGTGAGGTTTCCCACCTAATAGCGCTATCAACTAATCACCCCCATTGCCCTCCAGGCAATAACCAAAACCGATTAAGTTATTTACCCAATGTTTCCCTTCCAAATGTTTACCAGTTGTCCCAAACCACCGGGACGCATGCTTGAGAAAAGTGCGGTGAACTCACCTTGGTTTGCTCGGTAGACTAGTTACGTGCTCAAGTTGCTCAAAACAATCCTAACATGATTACCATTGACAATCAGTCGTGTATTACTTAATCTCATATTCCATACACACATTACCCAAGTAACACCGTACAATATCATGTAAGTTATTTAGGCACCTATCAGTTCACAACCAACACATAGCAAGCACTTTATTCTGATACACACAAAGCACATAGTTACCGTCTTGCATAAGACAACATACTCCCATGATAACTTTTGTCATTCAGTGCACACATCGGATTATACCTAAGCTTCACAGTTTCACTTAATACCATAGTTTCGTACGTCACACGGTTAATCATGTTTTATCATTTCACTACTGTTTAAGCCGATACAAGTCATGCATTCCTAACTTCCCTTAATTACTCAATAGGATATTTAAATGAGATTGGCCCAAACAGGTTCTACCCACATCGACTACTCAGCCCAACACCCTCCCTTTTGTACAACCCGTCTAGTCCGTGTCCTGAAATCCATGTTTTATTTCTGGTTTGGGCGGCCCAAAACCAACCGGACTTCATGCGGCCCTATTCCGAATCAAATGTGTGCGGCAATTAATAACAAAGATCAATCCACAATCTCTTATCATTTAGAAGATACACATGGTACTAAGAAATCAATTCATCATTCAATAAAGGCATATGTCAATCAAATAGATAATCATGAGTGGTATTTTACAATTTACTAATCTTGAAAAAAAAACAATTTGTCATTATCATATAGAATCTGATCGATCTAGTCCTATTTATTTAATTTCCCTATACTTCACAAGCCATCATAGAATAATGTTTGTCATTCCCTAGGCTATCAAATGTCAACCTCACTAGAATACCCATGTGACTACACATGGCCGCCACTTATGTTCAAGACCCACTTTTGATTAGTTCAAGACCATCATGTTAGTCTACTGATACTTCATAACTAATTTACTGGAATTTTGTAAATCTAGTGGACACTTTTAATTGGACCAAATATAATTAGTGGATTTGTCATCATTAGCCCATATCACAACAAACATAGTCGACATAATTATAAGCCTTTCAGCATCACAATTTGATATAAATTTGTTTCTTACTAATATGTGCTAACATGAACCCTAAGCATTGATAATCATGCAAGAGCGCTCACGTTTAATATCAAACATATAATACACATAAACCCAATTATCAATTTAGAATAAGCATGTATTTACTAACCCAAAAGACAAGATCGATAGGCTGATGTCTTCGAAGGGGGGGGGGGTCTCGAGGTCTGCCGTTGCGAAGCCAAAGAGAAGTAGGGTTTCTTTATTTTGAGTTTTGAGTTAAACTATCACAATATACGTACACTCAATGATATAAGTTTTGGGGCAGTTGGCCTCTTTGGCCGAAATGGGCTCAAGCCCACACAATTGGGTTGTCAGCCTCTTATGGTAAAGTTGTTTTTTTTTTAAATCTAGTTTGTATTTTATTGGGCTACACGGGTGTAGGATGCGGCCCAATACAATCGCGTACTTGATTAACAGAATCATACGAGCACTGAATGTTTACCACTTAGAAGAGAATTAACGAGGAGTTAAGATCACCAGATTAAACGTTACAAACCTTGAAAGTTCGGGTTGTCACATCATCCCCAACTTGAAAGAAATTTCGTCCCGAAATTTGGTAAGTAAGCACAGAAGAAGAGGTTATGAATCAAGATTATTGCGGATTTTTCTCAGGTGTCACATCCTCCCCATGTTACAGAAATTTCGTCCTCGAAATTTAGGCTATATTATACTCTAGGCTCCAATTATGAGTTTGTCGATAATTCACTAAACACGTAGTTAAATACGGTTTCACGAAAGTTCACTAAATAATATATAAGTCATATAGCATATAAGGTCAGATAACATATAAATTCACACGAGTTATATTTCTTTATTTGTTCAGGAATAGTGTTCTAATTGTTCATCAACGTCCGAGTACAACCCATGTGTAATTCCGTAATTCCCCGAATTACCGTTATGTGAGTGTTATGCATGAATGAGTGTTTGAGGTAATAGAGTTTGTGTTAATTGTGTTAAACAAAAAAAAATGTCTTGCCCTTAAATAGAAACACAAGTTGAGTTAATAGGAGCTTGATAATGAAGAATGTTGTGACAAGTTATGCTAAGCTCAAGAGATGCTCACAAAAGTTGAAATACCTCTGTATGGCATTGCCTGATGCATTTCACATGTGCGACCGGGGGGGGGTTGTTGCACTAAATATAACTTGGGTGAGCTATACGCCTTCGAATTTGGGGACTTGCAAAAAGGCAGTGTTTAGTTATCATGGATGTTGTATATTAAGTAGCCAACACTTCACGAAGCAAGTGTATCTAATGTATATCTAGAGCTTACCAGAATTGAGGCGAATGTCGTACATCATAAACGAAGGGTCGACGAGGTAAACCGAACTGGAAATGTGTTAAGGTAGTTTGTTACAGGCTAAAATGCTCAACCCTCAAATCACGTGTGTCGGGTGCACCACCAAGATTTTCTCGGAGCAAAATATGTGAATGTGATAAAGTGAGTGTAAGAGATATATGTTTATATATGGTATCGCTACTGACGATCAGAACTGGTGCAGTCACCCCTATCGAAGATCAAAGGTGATGCCATCGTATGTAAGAATTCGAGAAAGAAAATATAATTTCTTGGAACAGGTGATTCAAGCAATTCAATCAATCGATTGAATGAAAACTCAAGTTAGGCATTAATCCCTATTTCAGACTGGTATCATCTTGACTCGTTCGTTCAGAGGGAAAAGAGATTTTCAGTTGATATTGATCGTGATATTTTGGTCGCAGTTGGTTGTAGTAGATGAACAGCCTTCGGTCAAAGGGAGATAAGCATGGAACAAAGAGGTCGATGAAGCTATACATGAGTATGGTGCTTTCACACAAGAGGGAATTTTGACCTTGGCATACCTTACGTAAGTAAAAATTTTATTTTTATGTTATTGCACATTGATGATCTTAAGTATGACTCATTCCTCGAGTGACGTTCGTAGAGAGTGATTTAGCCAAGCGAGGATTAGCGTATAACAGGGCTATGCAAGAACTATGGTATTCATTTTAGCACAACAAGATAAGACGCAAAGAATATACCAAAACGCGGTTATCATCAATCTGTTCCATCTAATTGTTTTAGAATCATGAGTAAAGTAGCAAACCCGACGATGATGGTGTAGTTGGTTGCACACACAAGCGGTATAAGTAGAAATAAGGTGACACTACCGGTCATTGGAAGCGTTACATTGAGGGTGTTGACACAATAAGAATTATGTTGAAGAGTAACGGTTGGTCGAATTCATAGTGATCCGGTTTATTCGGAGCGTTTTCCACAGTCATCAAGCCTGCCGTATGCGAATAAGAATGGTTTACTAAAATCTATGTACGAAATTGAGTGTGTAATTAGTCGAACATGTATGAAGCCAGCTTTGAAGGGTTGAACTATGGCGTGTGTATTAGGAACATCAAGTACGTCACCAAAAGGTTTCATTACAAGGACACGAAAATATTTTCGAAATGATATGGTCATAAAATAATACACAACCATCCTCAGAGTACAAGAAGTGATCACTACGTATCAAAAGAAGAGTTTATCAGGTTATTTTTAAACTAGAGCACAATGTTATAGGAGTTTATGCGTAGACAATCGAGAATGTAGTGTGACCATGATAATGGAATGATAGGTTTATCTATATCAAGAACAGTAACTAACTGTCACCTTAAACGGTAAGCGTCGGCCAAGGCAAGGGCTAGGGGATAGACTAGTTTAGAGAGGAAAACTATTATGTAATAGCAATTCTAGCAATACAAGGAGTAAGATTATTGTTTATGTCATCATGTTTATCCGGGAGTTGATTAACTTATACTCCGTCCTCCGTTGTCCCTCATGGTTCTATATAAGAGAAGGGAACAATTTCAAGGGTCGAAATGAGGTAAAAGTCGAGTATCACATTGAAATCTGCAAACTACCAAGTTTACACACAATAGGGCAGAACCCTTCTCACGCTCATTAAGCCTCACTGGGATTTGCATGCACCTCGCGTCATTATTATGTGTGCACCCATAGTAATAAGGCGATTTGCATGCTTATCTCAATGCCTCTTAGCTTGCGCTCGAAGTTTCCCCCGTTCAAACAACACAACAGATGATATCACAGTTCTATGGTTTACATGAGTCGAAGAGTAGTGTCACACTATCAAGTCACTATGGTGTTAAACGTTTCAGTTCATGTATGCTGTGAGTGTGTGACTACTAAGCAAGTAATGCATAAAGTGAGAGAGAGACGAACCTTGCAATCTGGAGCTGAGTGTCATGATCGATTTTCAAAGTTGTTCGGTTATAGTCTGGTTTTACAAAACGTTTTAAAACCTAGTTCACTATAACCAGTGGCTCTGATACCAACTGTAACACCCCCAAAATTCCACCTGCGGAAACCCCGCGAGGCGTGTTACGCATCAGAGTTCGAGCCACCAATCACATTGAACCAATAATAAATATTTAAATAAGTCATGACATTAATTACTAAAATAAGATGTCAACATGTTATCAATTCTCAAAAGTTGTGTAGCGGAAGCATGTAATCGTTTCATAATAATAACCAAAATCAATGCATTGTT
The DNA here is from genome assembly GCF_002127325.2 of Helianthus annuus. NCBI lineage: Eukaryota > Viridiplantae > Streptophyta > Magnoliopsida > Asterales > Asteraceae > Helianthus > Helianthus annuus. Next base: position 115,372,342 of record NC_035437.2, on the reverse strand, counting down.
TATAAGTGAATCCAAGAGTCTCGATCCATGACCACTCCAGCACTCCCAGATAGCAAGTCCATGTTCCAAACGTTAATGACCTACAAGCATGTAAACAAGTGTGTCAGACTACGCTGGTGAGTTCAAGGTTTTGTTAACAGGTTATGTTACCATATGTATGTTAATGCGATTCAATGTTGTGTCACGATGTTGCTCAAGTTAGATACCCTAGGGAGTGTGCCCATAAGTATCCGGGGAGTGGGTACCCCTTAACGACCGTTTGCTATGTTGCCTTCGTTAGATACCCTAGGGAGAGTGCCCATATGTATCCGAGGAGTGTGCCTCTAACAACCATAGCCATACCCAGATAATTAGTTCACGCCCGTCCTTACGGCCCGGTGTGAGGTTTCCCACCTAATAGCGCTATCAACTAATCACCCCCATTGCCCTCCAGGCAATAACCAAAACCGATTAAGTTATTTACCCAATGTTTCCCTTCCAAATGTTTACCAGTTGTCCCAAACCACCGGGACGCATGCTTGAGAAAAGTGCAGTGAACTCACCTTGGTTTGCTCGGTAGACTAGTTACGTGCTCAAGTTGCTCAAAACAATCCTAACATGATTACCATTGACAATCAGTCGTGTATTACTTAATCTCATATTCCATACACACATTACCCAAGTAACACCGTACAATATCATGTAAGTTATTTAGGCACCTATCAGTTCACAACCAACACATAGCAAGCACTTTATTCTGATACACACAAAGCACATAGTTACCGTCTTGCATAAGACAACATACTCCCATGATAACTTTTGTCATTCAGTGCACACATCGGATTATACCTAAGCTTCACAGTTTCACTTAATACCATAGTTTCGTACGTCACATGGTTAATCATGTTTTATCATTTCACTACTGTTTAAGCCGATACAAGTCATGCATTCCTAACTTCCCTTAATTACTCAATAGGATATTTAAATGAGATTGGCCCAAACAGGTTCTACCCACATCGACTACTCAGCCCAACACCCTCCCTTTTGTACAACCCGTCTAGTCCGTGTCCTGAAATCCATGTTTTATTTCTGGTTTGGGCGGCCCAAAACCAACCGGACTTCATGCGGCCCTATTCCGAATCAAATGTGTGCGGCAATTAATAACAAAGATCAATCCACAATCTCTTATCATTTAGCAGATACACATGGTACTAAGAAATCAATTCATCATTCAATAAAGGCATATGTCAATCAAATAGATAATCATGAGTGGTATTTTACAATTTACTAATCTTGAAAAAAAACAATTTGTCATTATCATATAGAATCTGATCGATCTAGTCCTATTTATTTAATTTCCCTATACTTCACAAGCCATCATAGAATAATGTTTGTCATTCCCTAGGCTATCAAATGTCAACCTCACTAGAATACCCATGTGACTACACATGGCCGCCACTTATGTTCAAGACCCACTTTTGATTAGTTCAAGACCATCATGTTAGTCTACTGATACTTCATAACTAATTTACTGGAATTTTGTAAATCTAGTGGACACTTTTAATTGGACCAAATATAATTAGTGGATTTGTCATCATTAGCCCATATCACAACAAACATAGTCGACATAATTATAAGCCTTTCAGCATCACAATTTGATATAAATTTGTTTCTTACTAATATGTGCTAACATGAACCCTAAGCATTGATAATCATGCAAGAGCGCTCACGTTTAATATCAAACATATAATACACATAAACCCAATTATCAATTTAGAATAAGCATGTATTTACTAACCCAAAAGACAAGATCGATAGGCTGATGTCTTCGAAGGGGGGGGGGTCTCGAGGTCTGCCGTTGCGAAGCCAAAGAGAAGTAGGGTTTCTTTATTTTGAGTTTTGAGTTAAACTATCACAATATACGTACACTCAATGATATAAGTTTTGGGGCAGTTGGCCTCTTTGGCCGAAATGGGCTCAAGCCCACACAATTGGGTTGTCAGCCTCTTATGGTAAAGTTGTTTTTTTTTTAAATCTAGTTTGTATTTTATTGGGCTACACGGGTGTAGGATGCGGCCCAATACAATCGCGTACTTGATTAACAGAATCATACGAGCACTGAATGTTTACCACTTAGAAGAGAATTAACGAGGAGTTAAGATCACCAGATTAAACGTTACAAACCTTGAAAGTTCGGGTTGTCACACTAATAGACAAATACTCTCATCGAGGAGCGACTAACGATATTTGTCCTTCCAGTTACTACACGTCCTTAATCGATTGGGAAATCAAAACTTTGGCGAGAGCGAAAATCGAGGAGTGGGACTAGTTAAACAAGATGCGAGTATCACCTCTAACTTGATAACATCGTACCATAACGTGGTTGGTACTTATCAAAAGATAAGGGTCCACTAGAGTATGAAATGGAAAACTCCCTTCAAGGTTTGGATATCACTCCTAACTTGAGGGTAGATTTCGTGCAAAAATCAAAGTATAGCTGAGTGAAAATCATCACCAAGTGTGGGAATCACCCCTATCTTGATAAGTCATTTCGATTGTGTTATAAGATTGTCTTCAAAGCCTCCAAGTGTATATTGTGTTAGCCTTAGGAAAGACATGTATATTAAGAGTCCAAAAGAAAGTAGAGGGAAGCAAAGAAGATAGAAGAGAAGTTGTTTTAAGCAACACATAGTGAATAAGCTCTTAAACTATAGACTAGGCAAGGCATTCCTAATTCCCTATAGTTATGGCTCTGATACCAATCTGGTATCAGAGTACTCCTACTATAGACTAGGCAAAAGTAAGGCAATCCTACCTAATTCCCTATAGTTATGGCTCTGATACCAATCTGTCACACCCCAACCGATGGCGGAAACATCGGGATGAGACGAACAAATTGCTCAAAACAACATAACACTAATTGTGACAATATAGATTTAATCAAATTTCACAAATGCTAAAATGTCATACAAGATTCAAACATCGTATCAAAATAGTTGAAAACATTGTTATTCTAGATGGGTTTCTAGGTTCATCCTAGCTTGTTTTCTTGATCACTTCATCCATCAACCTGCAACATGTATTAAAATAACATCAACAAAAAGTTGGCGAGTATACAAGTTTAATACATAGCATAAAGTAGAATAAAAGTTTATATACTCATATCCAACACGAATAACATGATCCAAGTTACTACTTTGCCTTTCCCAATAGACTAGCGGGAGGTTAACACGTTCAACTTGTTCAATACGTTCAACTTGTTCAATACGATCAACTTGTTCAATACGTTCAACTTGTTCAATACGTTCAACTTGTTCAATACGTTCAACTTGTTCAATACGTTCAACTTGTTCAATACGTTCAACTTGCATAGCATATGAGATTAACAAGCAGCAAAATGTTTCGTGTTTAAATGTGGATAGAGTGTAAATATAACAAGTTTCAAGTGTTGTGTAATTTGAATATGGAATACATGTTGCACCCAAATGTGTTTAAAACGAAAATGGGATCGAGTATACTCACCTTAGATTGCGTTGCATTTCTTGGTAAAGAATAAGAGCAAGAGTTTGTCCAAGAGAATTGTAACGAGCACAAGAGATTTACCCGGATCGAGTCGTCTTCTCCGGCGACTCCGGCGAAGCTTCGGCAAGGCAGCGGTTTGAACAGAAGGGCTGCGGGTTCCTGGGTTGTAACCTCTGAGCTTCCGGTTGTCTTCTCCGGCGACAACGATAGCTCCGGTGGCGGTGAGAGTCCTTCTCCGGCGAACGGTGACTGTGAGAGTGAGAGAGAGAGTGGGTGTCGAGATGGTGGTGAGGCTCGGTATATATAGGGGTGATCGGGTGTCGGTTTAAATGGAAACGGTTTCGTAATTACGGAAATAGATTCGTGATTGGTTCGTATGATTGGCAATCGATCAAGATAAGGAAATGGTGATCATGGACCACGCGGTTTTGGTTGTCAATTACCGATCAATCAGAAGGTCGAAAAGAAGGAAAGTTGCTGCTGTCATTCGTTGGCGGTAAGCTGAATCCAGTTTGAAATCGAATTAGTGTATAAAATTAATATGTTTCCTAATATGTTCGGATGTGGCATGCCCGGCCGAGTGGTTAAGAGTTCGTTTGTTAACGCGGAGGTCGCGGGTTCGAGACATGCAAGGGGCCGGTTCCTTAAAGAGGAACCCCCCCTTTTTTCTGTTTTTGGCACTTAACTGGACTAACTGAGTTTTCTAACTCCGTTAGTGGTCCCTTGTATTAAATACTAACCTAGTTAGCATATAACTATGATTTAACTAACTAAGTTAGATTTAAACTAACCATTTTAACTAAAACCAATTTCATAATTCTTTTATTTATTTACAATACTAATTTATTTAATTAATATAAATATTATATTTATTTATTTTAACCCAAAATTTTGGGTATTCTACCGAATTAACATACGAATTCCTGATTTTTGTCCGGTTTAGGGTAATCTCTTGGCAACGCTTGATTCAAGAACTGAGATTAGGATAAAAAAGATCAAAACGGGTCGGATTTTAGAATATCCGTTTTTGACGGATGTTACATACACACACACACACATATATATATATGTGTGTGTGTGTGTGTGTGTGTGCTTTTCACCCCAATTATTTAGTAAACCAATTTAGAGAAAAGGGGTTATGAAAATCACCAAGTAATGTATCCACACAGTATACTACCGCAACATAATCACGTAATCGTTGTGCTAGTCTGGACCTAGTATCAACACTGTACGGTTAGTCACCGAAAATAGCCTTGGGATTGGTATTTGTTGTATACTAAGTTTTGATGGGAATATTCTTCCAGAAATGGGCTAATAGCCTCAAGGTATGTCATTGGGTATTATCTTAGTTTTCAAAATCAGGTTTGGCATCTGGTTACCGTTCTTTCGTGCACGACACAGTTGTTCGTTTACGCGTTTCGAAATTAGTTATGATAAAATGTGGTATGGATTCATGTTTTAGGCGATAAAGCGACTTGTTTTATGAAGAAAACCCGAGGTTTAAATGTTCTGGCTTGCCCAATTGATAATTACTAGTCAAAAACCATGCAAACGCGTACAATTCACCGGAATTGTTCAGATTACCCTCGGAAAGTCTGAATTCCCTCCAACCTTCCTAAAAGATGCCAATTGACCATAGGATTACCCAAAAGTTGCAAATCAATCAATTCGGCGATCAGATCACCGGTTTTCATAAAATTAGCGTTTTTAAGTGTCGATTTTAATACCAATGTTTCCCAATGTTGTTAATTCTTGAAAATATTTGTGGAAGGCCTACTAATATGAAAACCTTAGGAAAATTATTTTTACAAAAATATAAATTTATTTAATATTTTAAATAAAATACGTTTAAAATCGCAATTAACCGTTAATTGGCCGACTTATACCATCTGACATCCAATTGGTCTAAATATTTTACCAATGGTCAATATGTGCCCAGAAAGTCCTTGTAAAAATTTGAAGTCCTCGATCATTGTCTAGCTATAGTATCTAGCTTACCGAAATTTTGTCGATAACTCGATGAACCTGAAAATAGAAATGGTAAACTAATGAACTCTAAATTTTGTGTGGAACATTCTTATGATAGAGACTCTCTACAAAATCTGAACGCTATTAAATACCAATAAATTCACCAAAAATTCTCAAATTTTGCACAGACTCTAATTTTAGTGTATGTGGTCAGCTTGTAAATTTTCATGTACAAATAATACCCACGCCAAAGTTTACGCTAAAACAAAGTTTATTGCACTTATATTCGGTTTTCGGATGTTATACCTTCTGTTTCTCGCTTGCTTATGCACTTTCTACACTTCTAGATGCTGTGTAAGTCTATGTACAACACCTACGGGTTATACACAACACAAACATGTATACAATATCACATGTCAAGCCTTGTAAATTATATTTTTCAATTATAGTTGTTAGCTTGCATATCTTGTCGAATCCTTCTTTTTTCACCCATAATCTGAAGCTTTTCACCACTAAACCTCATGAACCATCTCGTTATACATACCAAGAGTTTAAACAACCTTCATGGCCAAAAGATTAAGTGGTTATGGATCAAAACATTTTCTTGTTGTTAAAACACTTTTAATATGAAAATGACTCATAATCACTTGAAAAAGGATTAGATATACTTTTGCCTCTTGTTTGGAATTTTTGGTAACATGTTAGACCAAAATTGAAGAGAGTTTGTATGGGTTTGGTTGCTTATAACGAAGGAAACCAGAGGTGTGTGGGTCTAGTTCTGATCGGAACTTAGGCGGTTAATTTTTTATTATAACTTTATAATTAATTATGTTGCTTCACTCATTTTATTCGTGTAACTATCAAAATATAGCATTTTATGAAATTATGAATACGTCGTTGAGACAAGCTTATTTTTCTCTACGTTTTGACCTCAGTTTCGTTAAAGAAAGAGTAGGGTCAAATATAATATATTTTATTATTATTATTATTATTATTATTATTATTATTATTATTATTATTATTATTATTATGAATAAGACTCTTATACTACTAAATATCCGTCAAGGTATCTCATGGCTCAAATCGTCATTTTACCCGTCACTTACTCGTTTTACAATACGTGAAATATAAATTTCATATTTCTAGCCTTTACAACTATTACTTTCAGTTACCACAGGTTGGAAAAATTAAAAATGTTCGGTGATAAGCATCTCAGGATAACTTTTGGGTTTCATGCAATCTTCGGTTATTAACGCACCTCGGTTTGGTAAACGGTCGCGAAACCAGTGGTTTTTGTGTCGGTTTTGTGGTTAAAAAAAGAACTAACTATCGTTAATGAAAACCCAAACGCTTACACGTTTTTACTTAAAATATCTTAAATAAATGTTTTGTAAGTCTTTTTAGTCTTGACGAATGCTATAATGCACGTTTGGATGTAAAAGTGTGTGCTTAAATTGAAGACGTTCCGTTAATCGGAAATTGCTTCATTTAGCGTGTTCACTACATACTAAGGCCCCGATACTACCTGTTGAGTACTAAAGTTCATAGTTCAGCTAGAACGTGCCCTCGGATTCATTCGATGTACACACAGGGTTATTTCATTATACTTGTTACTTCATGTTTCGATAATCGGAATCTAAGTCATCATATGTACTCATGCGTCACAACAAGCATTCTAGTTCTAACTTATCCAATAAGGCATCTATGCTACACACTAAAGTGCCTGTATTAGCCAAGTCGTACTTCCAGAATCGTCTAAAATACTCACGATTTCGTTCTGTTACGCATGTAACGCACTGTGTCAATTTAGGGTTTACTGTGAATCGTCACACATATCATAACTAACTGTCCGTACAATACTTTCTAGTAAGAGTAAATTTCTGTTTTTGTCCCTGAGGTTTGTCCATTTTAACTAGCTTAGTCCAAAAGTCTAATTTATAACAAATCTATTCGTCCCTGAGGTTTGTCCATTTTAACTAGTTTAGTCCAAAAATCTAATTTATAACAAATTCAGCCTTGAATTTTGCATTTCTTAACGCTTTTCATCCAAATGGCTAACTAATTTTTTTTAGTATTTTCTTATAAAAATCGCTACTTTTCGTTAATAAAAAAAATTATATGTATTTTTATATGTAAGAATTAACCTCCATTTCAGTCTATGGGGGTTTTTCGTCAATTAGCCAATAATTAAATGAAAAAGCAAACCAAGTTAGCCATTTGGATGAAAAGTGTTAAGAAATGCAAACCTTAGGGATGGTTTTGTTATAAATTAGATTTCTGAACTAGACTAGTTAAAATGGACAAACCTCAGGAACGAAAACCGAAATTCACTCTTCTAGTAATCATATGTTAACTAATTTTCATCCTCAAAATCAACACAGGTCTATTCGAGTGTACATCGTGTTCTGTTATCGTGAACTAGCAACCGTTAGGTTCACCGGGATTTCACAAATGTCACACAGTGGTTTTTAGAAGGTGATGGTAGTCTTCAGAGTTCAGGACACGTCAGCAGTTTCTTTAGATTTTTTGCCCAATTTTATTTCCATTGTTTGAATTCGGTTCATTTTGTCCTGAAAATAAAAAAAAAACCGAAATAAGTCTCTTTAAATATACATTCTTAACAAAACCAATAAAAAATTGATGTAATTTGATATAAAAATGTAAGACCCTAATACGTATTTGACTAAAAGTCGCAGCGGAAGTTCAAGCCATAAACTTTCTTTCATTATAAACACCTTAACTTATTTAAAAATTAACTTTAACATAACTCTTTCACATAAATCCATCAATCGACTTATTTACTAAGTAAAAACATAGCTTATGTTTACTACATTATATACATCAACGTTCCCGTACAATCTCACTAGTGACTCGATCCTCGATCTCTGTTCCTTGATGATCCTCATGACTCGTACTACCTGCGCTCACCACATTAAATTCATAACATTAGTACGCATTATAAACATACAAGATTTATTCACGTTTACTTTTGTTCCGTTAATTCTTTACATCCCAGCTTTCCATCTGATCGTACATTCCGTGGTGAGACTTTCTCATTTTACCTGCGTTACACTTCGTTCACAAGGCACATTATTATTATCGTCAATACTCAATTTCATTGAATACATGCGTATATACTTTCATACATACTTACATATGTGCATCCGTTCACACATAACTACTTACAAACCCACGTACCTACATTCATACGTACGTTCCTACATACGTGCATACCTACATACATACATGCATACATGTCTACATACATACCTATTACATGCCTTCTCACAACCCTACATACGTGCACACACTTTCGTACATACTCACTTGGATATATATATATACACATACACATACTACCTACATACACACCTACATACATACATACATACATTCATTCATAAATACCACTTATATTCACACATACATACATACATACATACCTTCATACGTATCTACTTAAGGAAATTCTTAATTTAGGATCCCACCTTTGGGTACCATATTACTACATATTATTTAGGATCCCACCTTTGGGTACCATATTACTACATATTCTTTAGGATCCCACCTTTGGGTACCATATTACTACATATTCTTTAGGATCCCACCTTTGGGTACCATATTACTACATATTCTTTAGGATCCCACCTTTGGGTACCATATTACTACATATTCTTTAGGATCCCACCTTTGGGTACCATATTACTACATATTCTTTAGGATCCCACCTTTGGGTACCATATTACTACATATTCTTTAGGATCCCACCTTAGGGTACCATATTACTACATATTCTTTAGGATCCCACCTTTGGGTACCATATTACTACATATTCTTTAGGATCCCACCTTTGGGTACCATATTACTACATATTCTTTAGGATCCCACCTTAGGGTACCATATTACTACATATTCTTTAGGATCCCACCTTTGGGTACCATATTACTACATATTCTTTAGGATCCCACCTTTGGGTACCATATTACTACATATTCTTTAGGATCCCACCTTAGGGTACCATATTACTACATATTCTTTAGGATCCCACCTTTGGGCCCCCTACCCGTCGGCGACGCCCTCTAGTTTTTGCAGTTTTCGGCAGGTTCGTTTCGTCGTCCGTACGCACTAAAACGCACGTAACTTTTGAACCGTTTACCCGTTTGACCTCCCGTTTCTTCCTACATGCTTGTAAATTCACATTCTATCATATGAACATAAAATCTTACCTCCGGATTACGGAAATCCTTAACTTACATACATTCGACTTAACTATTATCTAACTATTTGACCCGTTAAGGGTATTCGCGCATTAATTGGTCTACGACTGACCAAACCATCATCCCCACTTCCATACCTGTCCAAAACATTACTCTAATCGAATAACTTGCTTCTAAACCACTTTTAAGTTCGTTTACCCCAAAATACCCATCATGGGCATTTTGGTCAACCTTAAACCCATCATTTACGACGAAAGACTTTAACACATATTTGACCTCAAACATCATATTTAATTCATTACAACACTTTATTACTTACTTGTACTACGAAGTGATTACGGAAATCACTTACCTCGTGCATCCATGTTCGTAACCGCTTCCTTGCCCCATTTCGACCCGTTAGCCTTTCATGCTTGGTCCATGCTAGTGTGGTTCCTATCCTTTCATGTCGTCATGCCATAATAATGTTAGTACTCATGCTTATTCATATTAATACACATTTTCCAGCTCTTATCTACATTGACTTTCACTAACACGCATACAACATAAATTGTCAACCACATTGTTCAGTTAGACAACCTAACGTAATTCATAACATCATCCTTTACTAGCATGGTCATATATTATATATTTAGTACACATTCACTTCTTGATTGAAATTAAGTGATTAATAAAAACACATGGGGAGCATCGCCCGTTCAAGCACAATGTACAAGCTTCTAATGCATAGTCTTGACCAACACATACATTCAACCCGAATTCTTGTATGAGTTCCATCTAAGGCACATTCCTCAAGTTAGTATACTACTAATTACATCATTATCATGTTTCATTCATATATGTCAAGCCATTTCATACAATCTCACATCCTAACTTCACCTAGACATTTCATCAAACACTTGGCGTGCGTACAAGTTTCTAAACATGATGTACAAGTAACCTTCATTCTTTTCTTTCTAATTCTTGTTTTCAATCATCCAAACTACCAATAACAATTCAATCTCATACCATATTCAATATAACTAACAATTTGGTCACATGCAACATATCATATCAAGAATTAAACAAAGATTGGACATGGGTGACATACCCATGTCGCCATTTCTACTAACCCAAGTGGGTTTCATCTCCAAATCTCAATTAACATCAAATCTTGCATAATTCACATTCCAATGATAATTCTAACATATGTTCATGCTTAATTTCATCCCAATTCATGGATTAAGACCTAACCCATTTCGTACAAGATCACCAATCTTAGTTTTTGAGACATACCTTTTGATCCTCTTGTGATGGTGAGCATTAATTCGTGTTTATTCATGATTTTGAGCTTGGATTCAACCTTCAATTTGGACTTCTTTAAGAACTAGGGTTTGCACCCCTTTGTTCTTCTCCAGAGCATTCCACGCACACACACACGATGTATGTGTGTTGTGTGTTGTGATTTTATTTAATAAAACATAACTTTCCCCCTTGTTCATATATGGTCCCTCAAGTTTGTTCACTTGTTTGCTTTGCTAAACTTTTGACTAGGTATAATAACCTAGTTACTACATTCTATATTATTAAACATGGGGTCTCATTAGCAAATTTAGTAATTCGAGTTTTTGGAGCGTTACTTAACTAGGTTAAATAACCTAGTCGTTTATTTCATGCTAAGTCATATAAGAACACATGGCAATTATAAACATTCGGGTTTTGGGATATTACAAAAAAACATGTGCAATATTTCGTATATCATAATCCATTGGAACACATTCATCATGTAATATGAGGACAATGTCGAATTTATTCACGCAATTAACCCTAAAGAAACAATATCTCAAAGATTATTTCTGTAACTTATTAATTAGAAATTTGTAACTAGGTATAACAATTATTGTTAAAATCTACATGACAGTGATATAGAAACGTAAAGAAGCCACCAACTACAACCAATATTTGTAGATATAAACTACCTCTTTCCCCTTGTATTGCTTATTTGTGAAGCCTTAATCGAATCTCAAGATGAGAAAAAGTTTGTTCGTGTTAATGTTCATGCTTATTCTTTTTGTTTCCGGTATGTCTTTCTTGACTCAAAAACAGTATAAACGACTATAATTTTTGATGAATCAAAACAGGTTCGGGTTTCTTGGCCATCTTAACACATACATACACACATATATATAGGTTAGGTTTATTTGTAAACCTCCCTCTTAATTGTGAACTAAATGAATCAATCTTAGCCCTTGATCATTTTAGATCAAAAAGGTAGGATTGTCATTAACCCAAGTATTTTTAATTTAAATCCTTTAATTTTCTCCCCCCTCTCTCATATTTAATTATTTCTTTATTATTTCTATTCTCTCTCAATTCTTAAACACAATGATCTAGATTAAAAAAAAAAAATCGATTAAACATTAGTTGTTATACGATCCAATAAACAAGATCAATGAAAAACAATATCGATCAAATCAAGAAGATTGATAAAAAAAGCTTTCATCTTTTTTTTTCTCAGTCGGCTCCTTTGAAGCCCTCAAAACGTAAAGTCGTAAACACATCAGATCCGATTCATAAGCAACAATGACCCGTTTCACATAAAATCCACCTTTTCCTTTTATATTAATGATTTTTGTGCATCATCACCTTTTTGTGTATTACTATTCATGTTTATACTCATCCGTTCTCTTTTCTTAATAATCAAGCTTGATTCCTACATTTTACAACTGGTAAGACCATGTGTAGTGGTTAAGAAAAATAATGTCCTCACCATGGGGCATTATTCGACATGTGGCAACCCAGTCAGCATGGAGCGTTATTGCAAAATTGGCGTAGTGAGAAGAATGCCCAAATAATGCCCCTTTCAATCCTTAAAAAAAAACAAACAAACAAACTGATTTCTCATTGGGTGGTCAACCCAAGTCAAACCTCCAACAAGTGCAAAATGGCGTTTTAATAATAACCCTAATCAATTTTTTTTTCAAAAATAACCCCCCAAAACGCCTCATGTAATGGGATTGGGGGCGTTATATAGCGTTTTTTTTTTGAAAAAATTTTAAAAATCACGTCCAACTACGGATGGTCTAATACACAAACATGTAGTGGATCCCTAACAAATACTTGTTTATTTATTATTGTTATCGAGTAAGATTCTTGTTTACAATGAAAATTCCGCATATATGATTTTAATAACATGATAAAAAATAATAATTGCAGAAGAGAGGATGGTGAAAGTGACAGCAAAGACGTGTGAATCGAAGGGGACTGAGTTCACTTGTCTCAATGATGACACGTGTAAAAAGTCTTGTCAAAAGGATGGTTTTATTTCGGGAACATGTGAAGGTTTTCAACGTAAATGTAATTGCTTCAAGCAGTGTTAAACTTAAAAATATGCATGGCGTACTTTTTTCTATGTATCTTATGTTTATGAAATTTAGTCTCACATCTGTGCGCGACTGAATGTATATTTAATAATGATAAATGAAGTATCTTATGTATAAAATCTTCTTTTTTAGCTAACATGTTTGTTCTATAATATGATAAATATTTAGTTTGTGTTTTTAAGAAAACTACATAAAGATATAAAATTACATATAATATGTAGATAATGAAGACAAACATATATAAAATATTAGATATGAATATCTATTTGCATTAGTCAGAAGATTGAAAACTAAGAATTTACACTCGATATCAACTACCTAAGTTCTGTTCGGGGATGATGACATTTACCCAAAAATTTGGTCACCTAAATTTGTTAGCAAATTCGATTATGAAAGGAGTGGTAAATCATGTATTTATACTTTTTTAGACTTTAAAGATTCTAAGTTTTTACAAATGGTATTATAACTAGTGGGGTGAAATCCACGTGGGGATATTAAAATTTGTAAGGGTTGATTCCGACTGCTACGAAAAAGTTGATTTACAATGATTTTACTACACAAAAGGTGCATGATTTAACTCAAAAAAATATAATCGTGTTTTATATCGATCAAAAACCATATAAACGAATATGAATATCGATCCCGATAACATACTGATATCGATGATGTTCGGTCAATATCAGCTCGGTTCGACATCGTACAACTATTTTTTTATACAATCCCGTTTTCAACAAATTTATATCGGTATGTAGAGGAAAAAAATAAAAGTAGTCGAGTATATGGTGGATGAAACTCACACGTCGCAGCAAAGATGTTTAAATTTGTAAGACTTGGTCACAATGGCTAAACAAAAGTTTATCTACAATAATTTTATTACACAAAAGTTGTGTTGGACCTACAAAAGAACAGATAATATTCAAAAGCCAAAACATGACCAAATGATCAAGAAATAAACAATAGATAAAGCATTCTCCTCCCAAAGATAGTGAATCTTAAACACCAATCAGATCATCTGTTGAAGACATGCTAACATCTGTTCAAGCTGTGGAAACCACTGTTGAAGAAGAACCAAGCACTGATCAATGCCAAAGCCATGTTGAAGCAAAGATCTGTTCATGAAGACCAAACATCTTGTTAGGCCAAACAGATGTTTGGAACAAAGCAACAACGGTTTGAAGATCTACGGTTTCATCAACGTAACAATATTTTGCTTGTAACAGAGTTTTAGCGTCTTAGAACAGATGTTAGATTCCCACAGATGTGTTTGCAAACATCTGCGGGATTTTTTTTGTTAGGAATGTTAGATGTCACTATCAGGGTGATGTCAGCTGATTGCAAACAAATCTTTTGTACTTAGTATAAATAGATCTCACCTGTTAGAGATCTATTCATCACTTCACAGACATGATATATCTTCCTACTTGTGTGTTTCAATACAAATCTTTTGTACAAACACATCTATGAGTGATCAGGCTGAGGGAAAGATTGTAAAATCATTGGACTGTAATTGTAATCGGTGCATTTCAATACAAAGCAGTTTTGATATATCTTCCTACTTGTGTGTTTGCATTATTTGTCTTTCAATTTACAAATTGTTTGTTCTTGTTTTGCTTAAAAACCACAAGTATCAAACTCAGATCCTAACAGATGGTATCTGAACTTGGTCATATTAAACTTGATTTCACAATCAGTTTAATAATTAAAGATCAGCACAAAGATCCAATCTGTTGGTAACTCAGAGTTGTAAAGTGTTGAATTCACAAGTATTTCACACATACTCTGTTTTTCATCAAAAGAACAAAAGATATGGCGCAAAATAGTCCCCATAACACTGGCTTCAGTAACAAGCCTCATAAGCTTGTCAGATCTAAGTATAATATCTGGCAATGTAGGATGACTTACGTACTTGCTCAACAGAACATCGGGTGTTGGAAGTCTGTTACATTTAGACCTCATATTCCAATGGTACCTAGTGCCGAAAACCCAAGTGTTCAAGAGCCAAAGAAGCCAAAAAACTTCTCAGAGCAAAATTTCTAAAATTTTGAGCGAGATGCAAAGGCCTTTAGCATTATTTCCATGGCTCTACCAAATGAAATCTATGACGACATGTTACATTGCAACAATGCTAAAGAGTTATGGGATGCATTGAAAGAGCATTTTGGTGGAATGGATGATGCGATCGAGAACACTTAAGAATCCTTAACCAACAATATGAGACTTTCACACACATCAAGGGAGAAACCCTTACACAACAGTTTGAGAGATTTTCATGTTTAATCAGTGAATTAAAGTTGGTAAACAAGGAATTTCCTAAATCAACTTTAAGTAACTGATTTTTAAGATCACTTCTTGAGAAGTGGGACACAATAGCCATAATGATTAGAATAACCCCTGACTTCAAGGACCTGACCCTAACTCAGCTTCATGGAAAGCTCTTAACATTTGAGAGTGAGCTTGTCGAGAAAAAGAAGCTCCAAGAAACTGGAATCGTGACCGACGATTATGTTTTTGGAAATACGACACTTCTTAGTAAGGAAGGATCATCTTCAGGAATACATAATGATCAGAGGTTTGATCACTACATTGATATATCATCAGGAATCAATTATGACCAATATTCCTCAAACTGTGCATTCACAACAAAAGATGATAGTTATGGTCCTGATAGTTTATCGTTTGTCCTTGATGATCTGAAACATATTGATCCCACAGACTTGGAGGAAATGGATATTTTGCACCAGATTGCCCTACGAAGTATAAGAGCAAATAACTTTTATAAAGAACTGGTAGGAGATATCCAGGACTAAATGGAAGATCAAGTGTTAGGTTGGATAAATCCAAGATAAAGTGTTTTAAGTGTAACATGCTAGGTCATTTTACTAGGAATGCATAAATCAAACAAGTAATTTTGCACCAGTTATATCATATCCCAATCAAAGACCTCAATCAAAAAATCAACGACACTTTTATCAAAATACCCAAAATGCCCTTACACCAAATGTTCAAAACATTGCCCACTTTGCACAAAGCATTAGTCCTGTCCCTACGTAGTATATCCAAACACATGTTCCTCAAGTATAGTACATTCAACTGCCTATCTCACATGTCCAAGCACCCCTCACCACTCCTGCTCATCCAATCAACAAAGCTTCTTCACTCAAGGCTTTACTGACTAGAGTAGTCTACCAGAAGACCTAACTGATGAAAACCTTGCTTTCATAGCAAAAACTAATGATGAACATGATAACTTTTGTTTTGTGGCAACTGAATGTATCTCAGGAGAAGCTGATCAAGAAAAAGAAAAAAATGTTGGTGAAACTTCGGAGAACCTAGAACAAAATCTGTTTGTGGAGAAGGCCATGCCGAAGGGATTGAATAAGATCATCCCAAAAGTTCTACTGAATGCATCAATGTTGATCTTGTGCAAATTGCTGCTTCCAAGGTATTACCTCACATTCTTAAATAATTATGTTCAGGCAAATGCATCATAGAATTTTCAAACATCAAAGAGGTGAATGAAAACCATAGGGAGAAGGTTCAAGTTAGTGAAATTGTTCTTGAAAAACTAAAAATAGATTTTAAAACAAGACTAACTAAAAAGGGCCAAGAAATTAGCAGTCTTAAACATGAAGCAACAACCAAGGACCAACTCCAAACTATGATAGAGAAATATTAATGTTGCAAAAAGGAGTTGGAATCTACCCAAATCACATGTGAAAAAGGGGTAGAATCATGCACCAGTTATGAGATACTTCTTGAAAAACAATCAAAAGCAATGTGAAGTTTGGAGTTGGATTCAGAAAAACATGATAATGACCAAACCTCCACAAACAAAACTCACATTGACTCTCAAATGGTTGAAGTAAAACTAACCAACTCAATTGGGGAAGAAATCAAGATCACAGAACCAAGTGGTAAAAGGATCACTCTGGAAAAACCACAAAGTTCAATTCAGACAGAAAAAGAAAAATATGAATTTAAACTAACATGATCTGATAAATGTGATGTGCTTGAAAACTTCAAACCCATTGATTTCACAAACACAGATGGTCTCAAAGAACCAAAGATAAAAATCATCCCTGTCACTAAATCTGAAACAAATGACCAAACATTTGTTGCCAAAAAGGAAGATAAAAGTGATAGGAAAGATAAGGTTGCAATAATATCTAGTTCTAAGAGCTCGTTTATGACACATATAAAGTGGTTTCATGGGTCCCAAATTGCCCGTTGGAATCATAACAAGTATCTTAGAATCTCAGATATGTTAGCTTAGGTTTATGACGAATAATCATAACTTGATTATCATCACAAATTCAGCCATGTTTTATATAGTTTATATACTTATATAGTTATAATAATAATAACCTAAACTAAGTCCAACCAAGAATATCATGTAGTATCATGTATTGTCAAGCATGGAGGTTAAAACCTCATTATATGATTCATCGCTGCACAAAGCATCACAAGGATGGTTGGAGGGTCATGAATAACAAGAAATAAACCTAACTATCATAAGCTCAAGTGACCAAGTACACTACAACCCAGGTGTGCCCACACATCATGGAAAGAATGAAGTAAGTGAGGAGGGCTAGGGGGCTAAGGTACTTTGATTCTAGTAAGTCACAAGAGTGTTCATGCACAAGGTTCAAATGAAGGAGTGAAACTTAGTTTTGGAAAGCCAAGGCTTCCATTTGTTCACACTTCACAAGTCACAAGTTCATCATATGGAAGATGATGACTTGTGCTTGTTTTCATCATTCGATTACCATGTATTAACATAAATAAAATGGGTGTTTGAACCCAAAACTTTGATGGAAATCACCTGAACACAAACCCACAACCATAGACTAAGTTGTGAGCTTGGTGGGAACAAGATTCCACCAAGTTGCTATAAAAAACATGAAGATACAAAAGATAAAAACAAGCAGAAAGTTCACTACACTTTGGGCCTCAAATATGGTGAGGTTTCACCTTAGTTTGCCCAAGCAAACTTGTGAAAACCTTCCTAGAGGTTATCCAAGTGTTTTAGAAGAAGAAATGAGAAGAAAATAGTAGAAGGGGTGAGTTGAAACTCACTTAGAAACTCAGAACTTTCTGTTAAGATTCTGCTGGAACTAAGCTGAGTTTGAGAGTGTTTTTGAGAGGTTTAGAGTGTTTGTATAGAGAAGTGATTAGGGTTTAAGTTGGTTTATAAGGGAAGGGATTAGGGTTTAAGTTGATTGGGCGTTAATGAAGATTAGGTGGGAGATAACAACAACAAAAAAGATTAAAAGCTGTTGCTGGTTCCGATCGCAACGGTTACAGCCCTTTTTTACAACATATGTTACAAATTTGTAGTGTATTAATAAGTTACATGATATTTAATGTGTACCTAGTATGTATCAAGGCCTAAAATGCATATTAAACATGTTCTAAGAAAGAAAATAAGAAGGAAACATGTGATGAACAAGTATGTTGCATACAAGTTTGTATAACATATGTTTAGGCATCAATCAAGTGTAAAATATATTTAAGTTAGTCTTATAATTGAACAATCAAGCATTTGCATGTATGGAAATTCAAGGATTACGAATATACGAGTTAAACTTACGTTTATGAGAATTATGAATCATGTATCAAACTTAAGTATGTATCAATGTATAAACATGTATAAACGATGTATATTTCACATAAATGATCAATTTTATTACTATCGAAGTCTCGGATTTGCAATGATTTGAAATGAGATACGATTACAAAGGAAATGAATTTTCGAAAATAGAATTACAAGATGAACTTTCTAAAAACGGAAATATACGAAAAGTGAGGCGTTACAATTATGGGGTGGATGCAGCTAGCCTTGATGTCGTGGTAGTGCCTAAATTGGTTTTGTTTTCTGCTTGTACGTGGTGCTCTTGGCAACAATATCTAGGATTAGGCGAATTTGTACTCTGATTTGTTATGGACTGAAAACATTGCAAGGTATGGGACTCGTCCCGCATCGGTTATATGGGAACTGATGTGGGGTTTATATACCAAATGGACCCCCTCAGCCACTAGGCTAGTCTTTTGGGTTGAGTTCTCTTGTTTGGTATGTAACTTGATTCTCTGGTCTTTTTTGGCATCTTGCTAAGGAAGGCTTGTTGGTGAATAAAGTCGGTTGTGTTTTGATGTTAAAAAAGATTGTTATAATAATTTAAATGCACAAATTTAATTCAATGTTTGGTTGTGAGAAATGTGAGACCAGACCCGAATATTTTACTGTCTGGTTGTGAAATATTTAGCTACCGAGAAAAGACGAACCCACAAGTAAAAAAATCCCGGATCTGTCACTGATTGATCTGTTGTTGCATTTTGTTGGCACTTGTGTTTTATTAGAGCGTTCAATAAAATGTGCCTTTAACAAAAGCGTTAACGGGTGTTGACCATCATATCAAAAAATTCCCGCTCGTTTGTAGGATAGATGAATGAGGGTAAATCTATTTTGTTATGTGTATTTGAAAGCTTATATTTTACACTACTGAATATATTCAACATGTTACAGATTTAAACAAATAGATTTACAGTTATACAAGTTCTGGCAATAAGGATCATGGATCCTTGAGACTTTACTTTTCGCAGTTTGTTTATTGAGTAATAATTTACAAATATAAAATCCTAATTTGGATTCTCTGGTATGTGGTATCCTAACTCTCTCTAAGTTGCAAGTTATTTCTTATCCTTTTTTGGTTAAGGATCAATGATCTTTATTTATCGAAGCACTTAAACTTTTCTATTAAAGCTTGACATCTTCAAATTTTCAATAACTTATGATTTTCCAGTTGATTGGTGATGATATCTTTGAAAATAAAGAAGGCAAGCATAACAATAAAGGAAACTTAAAGAATAAAGGAACAACAACAAGTATAGCAAAAACATTTAGTATTATTTAAACCCATTCATTAACACCAAAATCATTTGGCCTGGATTTCACTAGCAAAATGTGGACCATCCACCCAGGCCAGATAAGGGTTGTCTAATAGTTTAATTGTTCATGCAAAAAATAAAAGTGTAGGAAAGTAAAGGAGGCAGGATAACAGTGGCTTCATCCCCCAAACAGAGGATCCATCCACCAACTATCATCCTACCTGATGTTCAAAGGATCAGTGATCCTTAACCCTAGAGACTATTGTTCAAGATTGTTACAGACCAAATGTTTGAAACTTAAAAACACCATCAACCACAAGAAAAACATAAAAAAGGGGATCCGGTCTAGGCATAAATATCCATCATTGCCCATTTACGCAGCACCACCAGCAGCTGCAGCTTCTCCACCAGCATCACCTCCAGCTCCATCCATAGGCTCCTTGACTCCGCTCATACCAGCCTCAAAAGATGGCACATGCTCTTCCTCAATCACCTAGGTTATGAAGGGCCAGCTTCCATCCATCCACATTCCAGCTTGAGCGGTCAAAGGAAGGATCCATGGCCTCCTCAGCCATTTTGATCCTAGCCTGCAAAACAGTCCGGGCAGCACATACCTTAGCACTTTCAATCGCATTGACCTGTGCTTCGTGGATTTCAATCTCCGCAAACATCATCTATTCATCTAGCCCAGTCTTCTCTTTCTCCAATTGAACCAGCTTCTTGTCCTTGGCTACTGCTATCTTGCGAAAATCAGAGATCTTTTCCTCTGCTTCGGCCAGATTCTTGTCATGGATGACTTGAAGATGGACAAACCCCTGCAGGATTCAAGTAAGAAGATCAGGATCAGTGATCCTTAGCAGCAAAGGAAACAAAACACTTATGAGGATCCGGGATCCTTTCGTAAGTGATCACATCTTGGAAATGGCGCTCAACCTAGAAAGCATCATCGGTGCTCTCAGCAGGCTTCTTCCTCTTGGAGTCAGTCCTAGTACGGGTAGACACTGCTTTCGGCTCAGGGTGGCTTTGGCCCTTGGCCAACTCTTTCTTCAGAAAACAAGGAGAGATCATGTTATCAATGTCTCCAAGATCAAACTTGGAAGCAGATTTGGAGGCAGACTTTTAAGAACTCGTTCAGACAACAAAAAGATAAGTATACATGATCCTTAACTTTCATACATACATGACATTTATTCATTTATTAACACTTACTTGACATTGTTAAAGAAGTTGAGGATGCTTCTGCTAAATCTTTGGGTTTCGCCTGGAAAGTGCTGATGGTGGAGTCTAAAGCCCAGAACGCTGCTAATCTTTGTTCAGTACCAGGTTGCTTGGCCAATGAAGCAAAATTGTCCACTGCAAAAACATAGAAAACAGGATCAGTTATCCTCAACAGAAGAATGAAAGTTCCTACAGTTCTATCCTAAGGATCCTATATCCTACCCTTCAAGACCCACTTCTTAGGGAGGGTGTTCCCTAGTGGAATGGTATCTCTCCTAACAAAGAAAAACTGGTTTCTCTAGTTAGTATCGTTCTTGGTGGATTTGAGAAGTAGGGATGGATGATCTGGTTTGGCTTTGAACAAAAATCTGTAGGAACCATGAGAGACCAGGTTATAAAGACATGCTAGTTTAGAAAGGTTGAAGTATAACAACCCTAAACCGACACCTGTCACACCCCAACCGATGGCGGAATCATCGGGGCATGGCACTGAGCGAAACAGATTGTCCAGAAGTTTCCACAACAACTATCATTACTATTTAGTTTAAATAATACGTCCCATACCGTATCCCAAATAATAAAACAAGTTATTACAGATAAGCATCTAGTCAAATATTATATTCCGACAACTCAGATTTAAATAAAAATAAATATTGTTCAAATGCTTCTAGAGACACGATCTGCAAGATCTACAGACAACTATGCTCTAGACGCTTATTCCTAGCTCGCCTTCCTAGCAGATAAGCATCCTAATTGCCTGTCACATACGTTAAAATAAAGTCAATACATATAATGTAAAGGTGAGCATACAAGTTTGATAATAACATATAGAGTTCGAAATAGTTTACGCATAACCAGCACGTACACAGAGGAAAACGACGCATGTTAATTATCGACATGGATCTATCGATATCAGTGACTGCGGGTTGACTGTCCGAGACAGTTCACAATACAGGATTACCACCGTAATCCATGCAAGTAATTGTCCTTAACAACACCCGTGTGAATGGGTGCTGAGTCCAAACTATAGTACTACGTCGTTAAGGCAGGTAGACAGCATTCCACGTGTAAACATAACAACAAGCATTCATTTAGTCACGTAATACATGCATAACGGTTAGCGTTTAAATAGTTGAGTAGTGTGTTCGATTGTGATTTAGATAAGTAACGTATGTAACACCCAAAAGTGCTAAAGCAAAAAGGGTTCGAGTATACTCACAGCGATTGATTGATGGATTGAAGGGAGCGCTTGAGAGTAGGGTTAGCTTGAATAGTTCGATAGCATAACGATGAATAACGCGTAAAATGGAAACAAGTGATGATGGGTCGAACAACCTGGTCGATCGAACTGCAGGTTCGATCGAACGGGTTGTTCGTTCGGTTAGACAATCCGTTCGGACAGCCTGTTCGATCGGTTAGAGTGTTCAAGTGGATTATTTCTTACTTTGAATAGGATGTGTTTGTGTATGATGGCTTGTCCTTTCGAAGTTTTCGTTGTAGTATTTAAGAACATTGAAGTGTTCTTACCTTTCAGGTCGATCGATCGAACGGACCGTTCGATCGGCCGGCTTAACCGATCGGTTAGACACTCTGGTTGTAGGTCCTCAGCAGGATGTCACCTGATTGAACAACATGTTCGATCGGGTGGCACTCCACTACGTTGAACGAGTTGACAAACCGATTAAGTGTTGAAGCATAGTATCTCATGATCCGAAGAGTAATGTTGACAAACAATCGTTCGATCGAACATTACGTCGTTCAATACCATACCTCAAAAAGTTGTCAAAGTGTGGGGCCATATGCTAGCCCATCGGCTGGCCTGGTCGATCGGTTGACATGCCCGATCGGCTAGGCTGTTCATTCGAGCAGCCTGTTCGATCGGTCAGCATCCTGACCTGGTCGGCCTGTTCGTCTAACACTTGGCTCTTCTGATTGTTTGACGTTATATCGAGGTATTTTGACAACAATCTGAACCATAACACCTTCGTTTTTACTTGTTTCCTTTGCTCGGACAGGAATCACCCAAGTCCGGCCGGTGAACGGTTCGGAACGGTAGTTTAACGTTTAACCCGAAATCGGTGAACCTCGTTGATAGAATCTGAATCTCGAACCATACAACTATTAGAATGATTAGTGTGTTGGTTCAAGCTCCGTTTCTACTGGTTTGAAGGCACTGAGTGCAAAAGAGTTGAAAGAAAGTTGGAAATTCTTCTTTCAGTCCTTCACACCATGTAAATGTTCAGATCTGTGATAGATCTTAGTTTGTTTATGTGGAAATCGGCTAGATCCAAGTGATTCTTGGTGGATCGAGGCCAAAACATGAAGTTCTTGAAGAACACCATGATGACATCATCCTAGAATACTTAGATCTTGATGATTTCACGGTTAGAAATCAAGATTTGAAATATAGAAAGGTGTAGGAGTGTGTATTGATCAAGAAAGTACACGATTTAGGATGAAAACTTATCTAAATCGAGAGAAATCTGAGAAAAGAAGGGGAGCACGAGCTGGTCGGTCAGAGGGTTTCCAAAAGTGGAAAGAATGACAATGACAGGCCTATTTATTGGCTTCCAAAAGAGGAAAGGGCTGGCTGATCGGCCAGGCATCCCGATCGGACAGCCTGCTCGATCGGACAGTCCGTCCGATCGGCTGGGCTGTTCGATCGACTAGAAGCCTGATCGATCCACAGCCTGCTTTGAGTGTTCGGTGCGACGATTTCTGATATTTCGATTTCGATTGAAGACGATACGAATACGATAGAGTTTCCTATTCAAATTACTTTTAATCCCAACCACTATATCTACATACAAACATCTATATTTCACACTATCCTTACGCTACCATTCATCATAATTCGATTTCGATTGCATTCGATTGAGTTTCGAGTTTCGATTCGAGTTTCGATTGATCACCACCCAAAACATAAAGTAAGCACGCACAGGTAACACATAAGGCACACACACACGTAATATAACACCAAATTCGCATAATTCGAATTTCGAGTTCGATTGATGATTCGATTAGCTTGATTATTGATTGATCAACTTTATCGCATTGTTACTTCCTACTATTCACAGTCGTAAATCGTTTCGCATCGATTAAACATTCGATTACTTTGATTCCTTGATTAACAACACTTACTCCACATAATACAAATAAAACATAAAATAGACTAATTACAGTCAAGGAAGTCAAAGTTGACTTGGACTTTGACTTTGACATTTGAAAACACGGGGTGTTACAGCCTCCCCTTGTTTAGGGAATTTCGTCCCGAAATTAGGCTCGAAGCTACACAACACCGTGAATGATATTACCAATTTCTCGCTTTAGATCTTCATTTAAACAACTGCGGGTACTTAGCCTTCATGTCGCTTTCGAGTTCCCAAGTAAACTCTGCGCCTCGTTTGCCTTCCCCTCGGACTTTCACGATAGGGATGCGCGAGCGTCTAAGTTGCTTGGTTTGGCGATCCATGATTTCGACAGGCTTTTCCACGAAGTGTAGCATTTCATTGACCTGAAGGTCGTCGAGAGGTACAATCAGATCATGATCAGCTAGGCATTTTCGGAGGTTCGACACATGGAAAGTCGGGTGGACGTTGCTAAGTTCCTCTGGTAGTTCGAGTCTGTAGGCGATTTTTCCGATCCTTTCCAGAATCTTAAAAGGTCCAACATATCAAGGCGCTAGTTTCCCTTTCTTGCCGAATCTGATCACACCCTTCCAAGGGGATACCTTTAGGAGTACGTAGTCGCCAACGTCAAATTCAAGGGGCTTGCGTCTTCTATCGGCGTAACTTTTCTATCTATCCCTGGCTTTCGACAAGTTGTCTCGAATCTGGAGGATTTTGTCAGTCATTTCTTGTAGTAACTCGGGACCGGTTAATTGCGAGTGACCGATCTCGTGCCACACAGTAGGTGATTGACATCTTCTTCTATATAGGGCCTCGAATGGTGCCATTTGTAAGCTGGCATGATAGCTGTTGTTGTACGAGAATTCGACTAATGGTAGGTACTTGTTCCAACTACCACCGAAGTCTATGACACATGCGCGGATCATGTCTTCAAGAGTACGGATCGTTCTTTCAGTCTGTCCGTCGGTTTGAGGGTGAAATGCGGTACTCAGATTAAGCGACGTACCAAGAGCTGATTGAAACGTTTCCCACAATCGCGAAGTAAACCGAGCGTCACGCTCCGAAATGATGTCACGAGGCGTACCATGATTACAAATGATCTCGTCGGTGTAGATTCGGGCTAGTTGTTCTACCTTGTAGTCTTCCCGTATTGGCAAAAAGTGAGCTGATTTGGTCAGAAGATCAACTATAACCCAAATGCTGTCGTAACCTGATGGCGTGGGCGGAAATTTGGTTATGAAATCCATAGCTATACTCTCCCACTTCCATATAGGGATTGGAGGTTGTTCGAGTAAGCCAGAAGGTCGCTGATGTTCGGCCTTAACTCTTGCGCAAGTTAGGCAACTTCCAACATAGAGAGCGATATCCTGTTTCATGCCCGGCCACCAGTACTTGTAGCGAAGGTCCTGGTACATTTTATCGGCACCGGGATGAATAGAATACCGGGATTTGTGGGCTTTGTCCATTATAATCATTCGCAAATTGGTCCGCTTAGGGATCCAAATTTGGTCCAGATAATAGAAAATCCCATTTGCTTTGCTTACAAGCTGAGCTCCATCGTGATAAATCCTCTCCTTCTTCAAAGTGCGTTCGTTAAAACAAGCATGCTGGGCTTCGCGGATGAGGGTTTTGAGATTATGCTGGGCTTGGGTATTGCGAATACTGGGCAAATAACCCCGTCTGCTAAGCGCGTCGGCAACAACATTTGCCTTGCCCGGGTGATAACGAATCTCACAGTCATAATCGTTAAGAAGTTCTACCCATCGGCGTTGACGCATGTTAAGTTCTTTCTGATTAAAGATGTGTTGTAAACTCCTGTGATCGGTGTAGATCGTACACTTGGTACGATACAGGTGGTGTCGCCAAATCTTCAATGCAAAAACAACTGCGCTTAGCTCGAGATCGTGCGTTGTATAGTTCTTCTCGTGGATTTTGAGCTGACGAGATGCGTAAGCTATGACCTTGTCCCGTTGCATGAGAACATAGCCGAGACCAAGGTTGGAAGCATCACAATAGACAATGAAATCGTTGTTTCCGTCGGGCAATGTGAGAACAGGAGCATTGCAAAGCATATGCTTGAGGGTTTGAAAAGCATATTCTTGTTCAGTTCCCCAAACAAAAGGCTTGTCTTTATGGGTAAGAGCGGTAAGCGGCACAACTATCTTAGAGAATCCTTCGATAAATCGTCGATAATAGCCCGCTAGTCCGAGAAAAGAACGAACTTCGGATGGGTTCTTAGGCGTAATCCAGCTCTTAACTGCTTCAATCTTCGCGGGGTCGACATGAATACCTTGACTATTAACGATGTGACCCAGAAACTGAACCTCCTCCAGCCAGAATTCGCACTTGGAGAACTTGGCGTAGAGTTGATTCCCCTGGAGTAGCTCGAGAACCAAACGTAGATGTTGCGCGTGTTCGGCTTTCGATTTAGAATAAATCAAGACATCGTCGATGAATACGATGATGAAACGATCAAGATAAGGCTTACACACGCGATTCATCAGATCCATAAAAACCGCGGGTGCATTGGTTAGACCAAAAGGCATAACAACGAACTCATAATGGCCGTATCGAGTGCGAAAAGCGGTTTTAGGGATGTTTTCCTCTTGAATGCGCAATTGATGATAGCCTGAACGTAGATCGATCTTCGAGAAACACTTAGCACCTTGCAGCTGATCGAATAGGTTATCGATGCGAGGTAAAGGGTAACGGTTCTTAATGGTTAACTTATTCAACTCCCGATAGTCGATGCACATCCTGAACGACCCATCCTTCTTTTTAACGAAGAGGACTGGTGCGCCCCAAGGAGAGGTGCTCGGGCGAATAAAGCCTTTTTCCAGTAACTCCTGGAGTTGGTTAGAAAGTTCCCGCATTTCGGATGGCGCGAGACGATAAGGGGCTTTGGCTACAGGATTAGCTCCAGGAATGAGGTCGATACGAAAGTCGATATCACGACTTGGCGGTAGTCCGGGGAGATCATCAGGGAACACCTGAGGAAATTCACGAACCACTGGAATGTCTCTGACTTCAGCCTTCTTTTTCTTTTCCTTCTCTGCTACTACAATGTTGGCCAAGAAAGCTCTGTATTCCTTGTGGAGATACTTGCTAACTTGGATGCATGACATGAGCTTTAGACCTTTCGAAGCTGTTTCACCATACACACATAATAGATCACCATTTGCGAGCGAGAATCGAATCATCTTATCAAAGCATACAACTTCAGCATGGTTTTCGCGAAGAAAGTACATGCCTACTATGATGTCGAAACTTCGGAGTTGCATAGGGATAAGGTCGATTGGGAAGATGTGATTGTTGATCTCGAGAGTACAATCACGGAGAACAGAATTAACAGCCACGGTTCTACCAGTAGCGACTTCAACTTCGAATGATGAGGGGAGATAAGAGCGTTTACGACTAAGGAGCTTCTCGAATTCAAACGACACAAAGCAGTTATCGGCTCCAGTATCAAACAAGCACGATGCATAAATACCATTCACAAGGAACGTACCATTAACCACGTTGTTGTCAGCCAGAGCTTGACGGGCGTTGATGTTGAAGGTTCTGGCACGGGCTGCTTGCTGCTGCTGCTGTTGTTGGGGCTCTTGTTTCACCACCCTGTTCGGGCACATGTTTGCAAAATGGTTAGGGTCACCACATGCAAAGCAGACTCGAGCATTGACCGCGGGTGCTTGAGCTGCGTGTTGGCCTTGAGGGGCTGGGAGGAGAGCTTGTTGAGCAGTGGCTTGAACTGGGGCTTGACGGGGACCATAGCGACAATTCGCAGTGAAATGACCGTAGAGGTTGCAGTGAGCGCAGAAACGACAGGCGATTCCCACCGGATGATGATATGAGCATTTTGGGCAGAGCGGGTGGGGACCTGTATAAGCACGCTTCGCGGCGGTGCATTGGTCGTTGGGGCTGGTCGGTGATGAGACTGCTGCTGAGCCGGTACGGCTTGTAGAGGGGCAACAATTGTTTTGACAGCACAGTTCTTGTTGCTGGAGCTGCTGTTGTTGTGCTTCTTCTTTCGGCGTGATGACTTGGAGGGCTGAGCAGTGGAGTCGGTGGTTGTTGTAGTAGTAACTTGATGCAGGGACTTGGATGGCTTATCCCAGAAACTAGCTTTTACCCGCTTGTCATTGATCTCGGCGGCAAGCAAGTAAGTCTCTTCAATTAATGATGTCTTGGCGGCATGAAAAAAGTCGACAACACAATCGGGTAGAGCTCGAATGTACTTCCTAATGGCCATGTCTGGCGTCTTGACTTGATCGGGACAGATAATGCTAAGCTGCTTGAAGCGAGCAGTTAAAGCAGCGTTGTCTCCATCCCTCTGCTTGATGTTCCAAAACTCGTCCTCCAGCTTTTGGCGTTCACAGGGAGGGCAGAATTCGTCCATCATGATGGCCTTCAGCTCTTCCCAAGTCAGCTCATAAGCTGCATCATTCCCGCGTTTGTTTCGTTCGGTCGTCCACCAGTCTAGAGCTCGGGACTAGAAGACACCGGTCGCATTAAGGGTGCGGAGATTTTCAGGACAGCCTCTTTGGCGCAGAGTGACTTCAACTGAATCAAACCATTGAAACATGGCGGTAGGGCCATCTTCTCCGGTAAACTCTTTTGGTCTGCACGCCTTAAACTGTTTGAAGATGAAAACCGTCTTGTTAGCATCTTTAGGAGCTTCAGTTCGCGACTCCTCAGACGATTTGCTGACGTTTTCATACACCTCGCTTACAGCTTTTGCCACTTGCTTGACAATGATAGCAGCGAGACGCTTGTTCTCTTTTCCTGGCGGGTAAGTGGGGTTCGGTGTCCAGATGACGACATGGTCTGCAACAGACATCGTCGTGGGTCTCAGACACACCAAATTGAATCTCACCTCACACGTCTACTACTTACTAAAGCTTAGGAACACGTCGAAACACGTGTCACATAAACACATAGGCACATAACCACATATGCACGTAATCACATAAGCACATAAGCACGTAGGCACGTAGAGCACAGAGACACATAAACACAGAAGCACATTCCTATTTAATCACCGAGACACATAATATCACATAGTCCTCCTATCAGCATACAGAAGCACATACAGTATCCTGACTGTCTCAAAGTTTGCGAGTATTCGAATATAGCGATCGCGCATAGCATATCGAGTAGTATAGTATAATCGTATAGCATGTCGAGTATAGTATAAGCATATATCGTAGCGTAATGTAGTCTAGATTTGCAGCGACTTGTTATTGTTTTGAGATAGAAGAGCAATACGAGTCATGCGTGTCGATCGAAGTGATAGCAAAAATCGAATAATGCTCCCAAAAATTTAAACACATAAACAAATATAGACACATAGAACACATAAAATCGACGAATAATCAGAGTTAGCAGTTGCGGGCTCAGAATCGAAACACATAAAATCGTGAAATGGATTGTCTGCGGCTACTAGACATTGACTACCCAAAGCGATTCGACTATTCACAATAGGCTTGTCGTCACTTTTCAACTTTCGGGCTCGCGTTGCTGCCTCGATTCTTGGGCATTCAACACGTATTCCCGAGGTTATACTTGTGAGTTCAGGTCGTTGGAGTCCGTCAAGGCTTTGGTGAGATACATAAGAATCCAGAACAAGTTGTCAAGGTTAGGGTTTCACCCCTAGCTTAGCAACTTCTTCCTTGGTTTAGTAAAATCTGAGGAGATTATTCATCAAAATATGGATTTCACTCCTAATTTGGTAGAATTCTCCTCGTTTGTTATCGAAATAATAAGGAAATCATTGATAAACTGATGAAATCGGCATTGTTCAAACAATTTAGTCGAGAGTTTGCGGTTTCACACCTAATCTCGACTAAATCGCTTGACTCTATTCGAAAATTCTAGTGCAGTGTTAGCGAGAAATATAGCTGGGGATAACCTATAAGCTTCGGTCTGTTGATTCCTAACTATAGTCTAGGTCTCTAAGACAGCGACCCGGACTAGGTCGTGTCTTGCCTAATTCCCTATAGTTATGGCTCTGATACCAATCTGTCACACCCTAACCGATGGCAGAATCATCGGGGCATGGCACTGAGCGAAACAGATTGTCCAGAAGTTTCCACAACAACTATCATTACTATCTAGTTTAAATAATACGTCCCATACCGTATCCCAAATAATAAAACAAGTTATTACAGATAAGCATCTAGTCAAATATTATGTTCCGACAACTCAGATTTAAATAAAAATAAATATTGTTCAAATGCTTCTAGAGACTCGATCTGCAAGATCTACAGACAACTATGCTCTAGACGCTTATTCATAGCTCACCTTCCTAGCAGATAAGCATCCTAATTGCCTGTCACACACGTTAAAATAAAGTCAATACATATAATGTAAAGGTGAGCATACAAGTTTGATAATAGCATATAGAGTTCGAAATAGTTTACACATAACCGGCACGTACCCAGAGGAAAACGAAGCATGTTAATTATCGACATGGATCTATCGATACTAGTGACTGCGGGTTGACTGTCCCAGACATTTCACAATACATGATTACCACCGTAATCCATGCAAGTAATTGTCCTTAACAATCCCCGTGTGAATGGGTGCTGAGTCCAAACTATAGTACTACGTCGTTAAGGCAGGTAGACAACATTCCACGTGTAAACATAACAACAAGCATTCATTAGTCACGTAATACATGCAGAACGGTTAGCGTTTAAATAGTTGAGTAGTGTGTTCGATTGTGATTTAGATAAGTAACGTATGTAACACCCAAAAGTGCTAAAGCAAAAAGGGTTTGAGTATACTCATAGCGATTGATTGATGGATTGAAAGGAGCGCTTGAGAGTAGGGTTAGCCTGAATAGTTCGATAGCATAACGATGAGTAACGCGTAAAATGGAAACAATTGATGATGGGTCGAATAGCCTGGTCGATCGAACTGCAGGTTCGATCGAACGGGTTGTTCGTTCGGTTAGACAATCCGTTCGGACAGCCTGTTCGATCGGCCGGTAGACGCGATCAGTTAGAGTGTTCGAGTGGATTGTTTCTTCCTTTGAATAGGATGTGTTTGTGTATGATGGCTTGTCCTTTCGAAGTTTTCGTTGTAGTATTTGAGAACATTGAAGTGTTCTTACCTTTCAGGTCGATCGATCGAACGGACCGTTCGATCGGCCGGCTTAACCGATCGGTTAGACACTCTGGTTGTAGGTCCTCAGCAGGATGTCACCTGATCGAACAGCATGTTCGATCAGGTGGCACTCCACTACATTGAAGGAGTTGACAAGCCGATTAAGTGTTGAAGCATAGTATCTCATGATCCGAAGAGTAATGTTGACAAACAATCGTTCGATCGAACATTACGTCGTTCAATACCATACTTCATAAAGTTGTCAAAGTGTGGGGCCATATGCTAGCCGATCGGCTGGCCTGGTCGATCGGTTGACATGTCCGATCGGCTGGGCTGTTCGTTCGAGCAGCCTGTTCGATCGGTCAGCATCCTGACCTGGTCGGCCTGTTCGTCTAACACTTGGCTCTTCTGATTGTTTGACGTTATGTCGAGGTATTTTGACAACGAGCTGAACCATAACACCTTCGTTCTTACTTGTTTCCTTTGCTCGGACAGGAATCACCCAAGTCAGGCCGGTGAACGGTTCGGAACGGTAGTTTAACGTTTAACCCGAAATCGGTGAACCTCGTTGATAGAATCTGAATCTCGAACCATACAACTATTAGAATGATTAGTGTGTTGGTTCAAGCTCCGTTTCTACTGGTTTGAAGGCATTGAGTGCAAAAGAGTTGAAAGAAAGTTGGAAATTCTTCTTTCAATCCTTCACACCATGTAAATGTTCAGATCTGTGATAGATCTTAGTTTGTTTATGTGGAAATCGGCTAGATCCAAGTGATTCTTGGTGGATCGAGGCCAAAACATGAAGTTCTTGAAGAACACCATGATGACATCATCCTAGAATACTTAGATCTTGATGATTTCATGGTTAGAAATCAAGATTTGAAAGATAGAAAGGTGTAGGAGTGTGTATTGATCAAGAAAGTACACGATTTAGGATGAAAACTTACCTAAATAGAGAGAAATCTGAGAAAAGAAGGGGAGCACGAGCTGGTCGGTCAGAGGGTTTCCAAAAGTGGAAAGAATGACAATGACAGGCCTATTTATTGGCTTCCAAAAGAGGAAAGGGCTGGCTGATCGGCCAGGCATCCCGATCGGATAGCCTGCTCGATCGGACAGTCCGTCCGATCGGCTGGGCTGTTCAATCGGCTAGAAGCCTGATCGATCCACAGACTGCTTTGAGTGTTCGGTGCGACGATTTCTGATATTTCGATTTCGATTGAAGACGATACGAATACGATAGAGTTTCCTATTCAAATTACTTTTAATCCCAACCACTATATCTACATACAAGCATCTATATTTCACACTATCCTTAAGCTACCATTCATCATAATTCGA
This sequence comes from Helianthus annuus, assembly GCF_002127325.2. Lineage (NCBI taxonomy): Eukaryota > Viridiplantae > Streptophyta > Magnoliopsida > Asterales > Asteraceae > Helianthus > Helianthus annuus. The sequence goes on along the minus strand of NC_035437.2, from coordinate 115,339,618 downwards.
TTTCGACTGCATTCGATTGAGTTTCGAGTTTCGATTCGAGTTTCGATTGATCACCACCCAAAACATAAAGTAAGCACGCACAGGTAACACATATGGCACACACACACGTAATATAACACCAAATTCGCATAATTCTAGTTTCGAGTTCGATTGAGGATTCGATTAGCTTGATTATTGATTGATCAACTTTATCGCATTCCTACTATTCACAGTCGTAAATCGTTTCGCGTCGATTAAACATTCGATTACTTCGTTTCCTTGATTAATAACACTTACTCTACATAATACAAATAAAACATAAAATAGACTAATTACAGTCAAGCAAGTCAAAGTTGACTTGGACTTTGACTTTGATTTTGACATTTGAAAACACGGGGTGTTACAACACCCTCCTAATATTTTTCGACACCCTAAAAATATTTAAAATATCCCAGTATGTCCCTAAAAACACTCCATACGTGAAAACAGGCCCCGAATACCTTCAATATTATAAAAAAAATTAAAAATGAAATTTTGGGTTTTTAGGGGGGCCGCGTAAGCCACCTTCAACCCTTATGCGGGCCGCGAGAACTTAAAGATCTGGCAAGGCCCTGGCCGCCACGTGGCCCAACACCCGTCAAGCCTACATAGTGACCCGGACAAGCTACGTTGTTGAACAACGTCGACGCGGGCCGCGTAAGCCTTTGCTTACATTTACGGGGGCCACGTGAAAGTCGAAAATCAACCCTATAAGTAGAGGGCATCGGATCTTCAGTCTGCTCGTTCATTTTCTTTCTCAATCTCAAATTTCTGAAGTGTAGGCATAATACTCGGGTATAATACCCCCCTAAATAACGAAGTTCTACTCCGTTGTAAGTATTATAACCCCTGGATACGTATTAGATACTCTGCCCGATTGATCTAAGGTTCCGTAACGACTGTCGTGGTTCTGCCCGACGTAGTCGTTGGAATGCCGTCTCGGGGAGGGTATTGCTAATGTTAAAATGGGTTATTATACTAACACGCGTGCATTTGTGTAATTTATAGATTATTCCCAGGAAATCCTTACTAAAAATCCTAAGACAGCAATGTGAGTTTATCCGCTTTTGTAAACCTTTTTGTAAACTGTTTTTAAAAAACCTCACTTGATTAATTATATATTAAGCAGTTATTGAGTATTTGTAAGAATAGAATTATCATGAGTATGTTGGGGTTTTGTATACAAACTTTGTTACCACCTGGTCAAGGAGTAACATTTCCACAAGTTGATTATGACAATACCATGGATGTTAATTGTTATAACTTGGAAACAAATGTAATTGCGAGACCGCCCTCAATACTGTACAATGGTTTTTATTAAAACTTGATCGAACTGGGATTCACTCACCAGTATTTCCCACTGACAAAATATTTTTAAACGCATTTCAGGTAACAAAATGTGAAAGCCAATTAGAAGCCAGTTGGACAGCACTGAAGGTTTGGAAAAGTGGTAATAAAGTTACCTAAAAATAAATAGATGTTTTTATTAAATAAAATAGGGTGTATCCCTATAAAGATATGTGTATTGAAAACTTGGGTCTTACCCATGTGTTTAGTGATATGGAAATGTGGTATTTTACTCTGATAAAATATTTCCAAACTACGGTACTGATGAAAATTCCGCTGCCAAATTAGACAATAACAAGATACCACTAAAACTGGCCGCGGCCGCCCGTTCCCGGGTTTGTAACAGGGGGACGGGGGTTGCGACAGAAGGTGGTATCAGAGCTAAGCCACTGATTCAGCCACAAAAGTGTTCTGCTGACGCCAAGAATCAAAGTGTTAGGAAATAAATTACAGGAATACGTGCTTAATTGTATTTTCTTGTTATGTGTTATCTGACTATTTGTTAGTTTACAGTATGAGCGACCAAGGACCATCTGACGCGTATCTTCAATTGTCTGGTTCACCTAGCAGCGTAGGTGCCTCTTCTCAGCCTGCCCTCTCGGGGTACTCTGCTGATACAGAAGAAGGAATATTTGTATTTAAGGCTCAATCTGAAGAGCCATTTCCTTAGAAAAAGAGGGGATGGTTCAGTAGGGGAGCACACGAGCGTAGGAAGCGTATGAAAAAGTTACAAGAGCAGAGAGCATTAGCCGCAGCTAAAAGAGAAACTGATGCATATGCCCAGGATATGCTTAATAGGGGAATAGCCAATATCCATATCTTAGCAACCACTGCAACTGACCCTAACCTGGAACAAATGCTAGCACCCCAACCACAACCACCAATTCCTGATCAACCAATGGAGATAGAAAACGCTGAAAACCAAGTAGAAATGCATGACTTCAATCTAGAGGAAATACCTAGGGTACCTGCACCAAATCCCTTAGACCCAAATTACGACCCATGGTGGGACAATAACAGGGACTATGTGCAACGCTACCCGATACACGAAGACATGCCCATGCAAAACCTAGGAGCCTATCCAGGGTTAGATCCTCTAGATCCCTATTTCGACAACGATGTGTACATTAGGGAGATCTTAGAGAACCCTTACCCATTTCAGGCCCCTACACCTCCATACCAGGAACCCGCACCCCAGATCCCGAACCCAGTCGTAGAACCTGCACCCCCAATGAGTGCAGACAATGTACAAGAACTAAGGACTTTTGGTGAGGAAATTTTAGAAAGTAGTGAGAGAATGCGACAGGTGGGAGAGCGTCTCGTATGAAAATACGACGAACGCAATATGGATTTTTGGATGAATCCATATCCTTGAAATGATGGCGGAAACGGTAGAAATAATAATAATATAATATAAGAATAAAATATGTGTGTATGTGTATGAAAAAAAAAAACTACGGATGCCTAGTATTAGTAGTGTAACTTTAAATTTCAGTTGGTATTGTAATTTTAATTTCAGTACTAGTGTGTAATAGACGCATAGTATATGAATAGAGTAAAGTCGCAATGCTCGACGCTTTTGACCAAAGTGCGTGTCATGTGATTGGCTATATTCAAATATTATTGATGATATTAATATGTGGTAAATGTTTAAAAAATTCAGATGGACAACGAAGTGAATCAGGAAAACCAGAATGATAATATTCAGAACGATAACAACTCGAATAATGATAATCTGAAAAATGAGAATCCGAACAACAATAACAATGGAAATCAAGTGGATAATAGTACCATCCAACACATAGTGGCACAAGGAATCATAGATGCAATGCCATTTATTATCCAAACTGTTAAAGAAGCGGATAATAAAAGTAAGCATAGCAGTAAGTGACCAATTGAACCGGAACACAACGTGAACAATGGACCCGTACTTCAAGTGCCCATTCCCAAAAGAAGAAGAACCATGCCATATGGTTGTTCTTATAAAGAATTATGGTCCTGCAAACCAATAGAATTCTCGGGCAATGAAGGACCCATTGCAGCTCTACGCTGGATAGAGAAAACTGAGGCTGTTATGAAAATAAATAAGTGTGCTGAAGAAGATAAGATAATGTTTGCTTCTAATCTGTTTAAGAACTTAGCCCTAGAATGGTGGAACACTATCCTCCAGTCAAGAGGAAGTGATAGGGTATATAACATAGAATAGGAGGAATTCAAAAATATGGTAGAAAGGAAATTTTTCCCTCCCAATGAAAAGGAAGAGATAGCAAATAAGTTTCTGAACCTTAGAATGACCGGGGTAGATAGTAAGGGTTATAGTACTACATTCTTTGAATATGCTAGAATAGTACCAACCCTTGCATCACCTGAACCGGTATTAATCTCCCGATACATCTGGGGATTAATTGGGGAGATTAGGCATGTAGTCAAGGCAGCTAGACCTCAAACCATAGAAGAAGCTGTAGAACTAGCCAATAACTTGACAGATGAATTAATCCGTACTATAGAAGAAGACCAGAGGAGAAACATAACCCAAAGGCTTACTCAAGAATTCCGTTTTGGGAATTCCAACCGTAGGAACATAGGTTCTACCTCTACACCATACTTCAAAACCTGCAGAAAGAAGCATTCAGGAAGATGTTCCACTCACTGCAATTTCTGTAAGGCACCAGGACACAAGGAAGAAGATTGCAAGAGGAAATCCAGTAATGGATTGTGCTTTAACTGTGGAGAAAAAGGCCACATCAAGCCAAATTGTCCGAAATTGGCTCCAGCTGCAAACAACAAGAACATAAAAAATGCTAGAGCATTTATTCTAACTGCAGATGAAGCCAAGATGATCCCGAACATTATAGCTGGTACGTTTTTAGTTAATGATATTTTTGCTAAAGTATTATTGACTCTGGTGCAAACCAAAGTTTTATCAATACTTCGTTTTGCAAACTTCTAAATCAATCATTAACTAAACTACCACAAGAATGTCTAGTAGAGACAGCAAATGGAGAAACCGTTAGGATTTTTGAAATCTTGCAGGGAGCAAGAATAGAAATTGTTAATCAAAAGTTTATTGCAAACCTTTACTCAATGAATCTGACATGATTTGATGCTGTATTAGAAATGGATTGGTTAATAGCCAATAAAGCCAGTATTTTGTATGATCAATAGTCAATCCAAGTAAAATCACCAAGGGGTGAAAAGATCACAATTAAAGGAGATAAACCATCTAGATCCACTAAATTCATCTCTGTGATGAAAACTACAAGTTATATAGGAAAAGGATCTATAGTGTATTTGATTTCTATAATAACTGACACTAAAGGAAAGGAGTTAAAAGACATTCTAATAGTGTCTCAGTTTTCAGATGTATTTCCAGAAGAATTGCCAGGACTACCGCCAGACAGAGAAGTTGAATTCAGAATCCATCTGCTACCAGGAACAGCACCGATTGCCAAAGCACCTTACCGTTTGGCACCCGTCGAAATGCAGGAACAGAAGAAACAGTTAGACGAATTATTAGAGAAAAGATTCATACAGCCAAGCTCATCGCCATGGGAAGCACCGATTTTGTTTGTCAAAAGAAGGACAGATCAATGCGCATGTGCATTGACTACCGTGAATTAAACAAGGTCACGATTAAGAATCGGTATCCATTACCAAGAATCGATGATCTGTTTGATCAATTGCAAGGAGCTCGATTTTTCTCTAAAATCGATTTAAGATCAGGATATCATCAATTAAAGGTACAGGAAGAGGACATTCCTAAGACCGCGTTTAGAACAAGGTATGGCCATTATGAATTTACTGTCATGCCATTTGGTTTAACCAATGCCCCAGCCGCATTTACAGACATGATAAACTGAATATGTAATCCATATTTGGATAAATTCATAATTGTCTTCATAGATGATATTCTAATTTACTCTAAGAGTAAAGAGGATCATGCAAAGCAATAGCACTTACTTTTAAGTCTTTTAAGAAAGGAAAAGCTTTATGCTAAGTTTTCCAAGTGCGAGTTTTGGTTAGAACAGGTACAATTTCTTGGACATTTAGTCGATCATGTGGGTCCAACAAAGATCGAGGCAATTACCAAATGGAAAACCCCTGAATCACCAACCGAGGTTAGAAGTTTCTTAGGATTGGCTGGTTATTATAGAAGATTTATTCGAGATTTTTATAGAATAGTCATTCCCTTAACCAAGTTAACCTGTAAATCCATTAAGTTTGAATGGGGACCAAAACAAGAAGAAGCCTTTAGAACCCTTAAGCAAAGATTAACCCATGCACCCATAATAGCGTTACCAGAAGGAACTGAAGACTTTGTAGTCTATTGTGACGCTTCTAAGTTGGGTTATGGATGTGTATTGATGCAACGTCAAAAGGTGATAGCTTACGCATCTAGACAACTTAAGAATCATGAAGAGAATTATTCAACCCATGATCTAGAACTAGGAGCCATAATTTTTGCCCTTAAGTTTACCATATTCACCGATCATAAGAGTTTAAGGTATGTTTTTGGGCAAAAAGAGTTGAATATGAGACAAAGACGTTGGATGGAGATTCTCACTTATTATGATTGTGATATCCAGTATCATGCAGGAAAAGCCAATGTAGTGGCTGATGCTTTAAGCCGAAAGTATCACGAAAAGCCAAAAAGGGTACGTTCTCTTAAATTAAATCTACAAATAGATTTAAATGATCAGATTAGAAAAGCACAAGAATCAGTAACCAAGGATGATATTGAAAAATTAAAAGGAATGATTAAAGAATTAGAACAAGGAACAGATGGAATTTGGAGATTCCATAAAAAGAGAATGTGGATACCTAGATTAGGAAACCTACGCCATCGTATATTAGAAGAAGCCCATAAGTCTAAGTATTAATGCATCCTGGAAGTGATAAGATGTACCAGGATTTAAGGAAAAATTTCTGGTGGATAGGAATGAAAAAGGATATAGCAGCTTATGTTTCAAAATGTTTAACTTGTTCACAAGTCAAAGCTGAACACCAGAAACCCTCAGGTTTGTTACAACAGTTAGAAATGCCAGTGTGGAAATGGGAATTGAAAACAATGGATTTTGTTACCAAGTTACCCAAAACAAGAAAAGGTAATGATACAATCTGGGTGATTGTAGATAGGCTAACTAAGTCAGCTCATTTCCTACCAATGAAGGAAACTTTCAGTATGGAACAATTAGCTAATTATATGTAAATGAAATTGTTTCATTACATGGAATTCCTTTATCAATTATTTCTGATAGGGATAGCCGTTTTACCTCTCATTTTTGGGCAAGTTTCCAAAAGGCAATGGGAACCAAGCTGAATCTAAGCACAACTTACCATCCTCAAACGGACGAACAAAGCGAAAGGACAATTCAGATAATGGAGGACATGCTTAGAGCTTGTGTAATTGATTTCGGAGGTAATTGGGATGACCACTTACCTTTAATAGAATTTTCTTATAATAACAGTTATCACACAAGTATCAATGCTGCACCATTCAAAGAACTTTATGGACGAAAGTGCAGAACCCCAGTCTGTTGGGTAGAAATTGGGGAAAAGCAACTATCTGGACCTGAGATAGTGCAGGAAACAAACGATAAGATCATTCAAGTCAAAGAACGACTGAAAGCAGCACACGATCGACAGAAGGGCTATGCTGATAACAGACGTAAGCCATTAGAATTTCAAGTAGGTGACAAAGTATTGTTAAAAGTCTCTCCTTGGAAAGGAGTGGTAAGATTCATCAAGAGGGGAAAGCTAAGTCCCAGATATATTGGACCTTTTGAGATCATTAGAAAAATAGGACCTTTAGCTTATCAGCTACAACTGCCAGAGGAAATGGCAGGAATACATGATGTATTTCATGTATCTAATCTCAAGAAATGCTTAGCTGATGAATCACTTGTAGTACCTCTTAAAGGCATAGAGGTAAATGAACAACTCAAATTTGTAGAAAGGCCTCTACATATTGAAGATAGAAAAGTTAAGAATCTCAAGCATAAGAGATTAGTTCTGGTCAAAGTGAAGTGGGACTCCAAAGCAGGACCTGAATATACATGGGAGCTTGAATCAGAAATGCAAAGGAAATATCCACACCTGTTCCAGCAGACCTCGAGGACGAGCTCTAAAAAAAGGTGGGGAGGATATAACAACCCTAAACCGACACCCTCGTAATATTTTCCGACACCCTAAAAATATTTAAAATATCCCAATATGTCCCTAAAAACACCCCATACGTGAAAACGGGCCCCGAATACCTTAAATATTATAAAAAATAATTGAAAATGAAATTTTGGGTTTTTAGGCGGGCCACGTAAGCCACCTTCAACCCTTATGCGGGCCGCGAGAACTTAAAGATCTTGCAAGGCCCTGGGCCGCCACGTGGCCCAACACCCGTCAAGCCTACATAGTGACTCGGACAAGCTATGCTTTTGACCAACGTTGACGCGGGCCGCGTAAGCCTTTGCTTACATTTACGCGGGCCGCGTGAAAGTCGAAAATCAGCCCTATAAGTAAAGGGCATCGGATCTTCAGTCTGCTCGTTCATTTTCTTTCTCAATCTCAAATTTCTGAAGTGTAGGCATAATACTCGGGTATAATACCCACCTAAATAACGAAGTTCTGCTTCGTTGTAAGTATTATAACTTCTAGATACGTATTTGATACTCTGCCCGATTGATCTAGGGTTCCGTAACGGCTGTCGTGGTTCTGCTCGACGTAGTCGTTGGAATGCCATCTCGGGGGGGGGGGGGTATTGCTAATGTTAAAATGGGTTATTATACTAACACGCGTGTATTTGTGTAATTTATAGATTATTCCCAGGAAATCCTTACTGAAAATCCTAAGACAGCAATGTGAGTTTATCCGCTTTTGTAAACCTTTTTGTAAACTGTTTTTACAAAACCTCACTTGATTAATTATATATTAAGCAGTTACTGAGTATTTGTAAGAATAGAATTATCATGAGTATGTTGGGGTTTTGTATACAAAATTTGTTACCACCTGGTCAAGGAGTAACATTTCCACAAGTTGAGTATGACAGTACCATGGATGTTAATTGTTATAACTTGGAAACAAATGTAATTGCGAGACCGCCCTCAATACTGTACAATGGTTTTTATTAAAACTTGATTGAATTGGGATTCACTCACCAGTATTTCCCACTGACAAAATATTTTTAAACGCATTTCAGGTAACAAAATGTGAAAGCCAATTAGAAGCCAGCTGGACAGCACTGAAGGCTTGGAAAAGTGGCAATAAAGTTACCTAAAAATAAATAGATGTTTTTATTAAATAAAATAGGGTGTATCCCTATGAAGATATGTGTATTGAAAACTTGGGTCTTACCCATGTGTTTAGTGATATGGAAATGTGGTATTTTACTCTGATAAAATATTTCCTAATTATGGTCTGATGAAAATTCCGCTGCCAAATTAGACAATAACAGGATACCACCGAAACTGGCCGCGGCCGCCCGTTCCCGGGTTTGTAACAGGGGGACGGGGGTTACAACATGAAGCTTAGCCCCTCATCCCTGATGATTCGCTCAAAGGTGTATAGCACTCTCCGTAACATCGCCATGGCCTGACTATAAGACAGACCAGTTAATGTGAAGAAGCGCTGAGTGAACTCAGGGAAAGGGTATGAATAGCCTATTTGGAATGGAGCTGCTGGAAAACAGGCCCAAATTAAGGATACATAATCACTTTTGACTGAAGAGTCTAAAGAGCGAAACACTGTGTTTAGTGGAAAACGGGTATAGAATTGATCAACTTCAGGATCAGTGAAGCGACACAACTCTGAAGATGGGGTTTTCAACAAATTCTGACTCTTGGGAGGACTATCAAGGTCAGGACCCTTGTTTGGTGAAGATCTGGTAACCATCTTCCTCATAATTGATGCTGAAGAAAGATGAAGGATCAAGAAGAAAAGAGAGGATTTTTGAAGAAGAAGAGAATACCTGATAATGCTCCGGATGAAGAATTATAAAAGCCTCTCTGCATTTAAATGATCTCTTGATCTTATCTCCAATCTATATAATCGCAATGATAAGCTATACCGATCAAATCACTAACGTCACTTGACCGTAACGGCTAGTTGTATCTCTAACGACTAGTCCGCATTTAAGGGAAATATGGTCGATCGTGATCTTGATAATCAGCTATATTTGGGGGCAATTATTAGGGGTTAATTTTTAATACTTATGGATTACTTATACTTAGACCCGCCTGAATCACTGATCCTTAAAGTCTGATGGAGGAAGTATGAGGATCACAAATCCTTATTATTTTTATAACTTAACTAACAGTTGTTCCTTGTATATTTTCATAATGGCATGCAGGTCATGGGCAATGTGGACTGAGTCATGGAGATAATATCATACTGGAATCGTTGAAGATGCTACACGTGTGGAAATCGTTCAACGTTAACATCTTGGACGTGGTCTTGCACCTTTTTCGGACTTGTTTGTTATTTCTATTTAAAGGGGTAGATCATGTTTTAGATAACAACAACTTTTATTAGCAGAAACACACACACTCTCTCACGAACATTAGCTCTCGAATACACTTACACTTTAGCAACCATTGTACAACACTTGATCAACTTCCGAAGCTGTAAACTCTTGTTAGCTTAATACATTTGATAGCGATAGTTTTCACTATCCGAGGTTTCTTGTGCCGGAGATCACATTGAGATCAAGGGCTTTTTCCTCATACAAATCCTTGTGTTCATTGTTCATTACATTTCACATTTTTTCATTCATTTATCAAACATACAAGCACACTACCTCACAAAATCATATTTGCTTACATTATCCTTTGTTTGATTTTTGATCAAAACAGTCATACTCAGTAAATCCCACTAATAGCAAAGCTAAGGTTTGATCTCAGGAGGGTAAGATGTAGACAACCTTACCTTTACCCCGTAGGAATAGAGAGGCTGCTTCCGGTGAGACCCCCGGCTCAATAGTAGTTTTGCATCAAGCCTTGGACATAAGGCAAATAACACTAAGCAATTGGGACAAAGACCGGTTAGTGCATGTACCCTTTTGTCTTCCGACTATCAACGCCACCACATGTTGCATGATTAACCGTCCCCCCTTTTAACATTATTTTCACGAAATTAGTAAAATAACGTTAAAATTAGTGAACTTTCACTTTTGCCTCCGAGGTCCCACACATATATACATTATATCCCGTAGTATAAATGGGGCGTTTATTCAATATTATTACTAAATCTATATTTTTAATTCTAACTTTTGTCTGTAGAGTAGATGTAAAGTGGGTAATTTTTTTTTGTCAGATTATAGTTTTACACAACCGAATCTATATGTTCAACAACTTACTATGATTTGATATTCTTTTTACTTATACACAAAAAGCATTATATATAGATAAATTTGTTCTATCATAAACGTTGATATACCTATTTATTAATGTTCATCTAAAAAAGGAAAACAATTATTTATTATGGTCTTAGTAAGGGATTAAGGTGCCATACTAATACGACATGTTGCAAGATATGGGACTTGTCACACATGACAACTAATGTGGAGTTTATATAGCAAATGAGTTCTCTCAACCATCAGACTAGTCTCTTGGATTGAGTTGTATTCTTGTTTGATATGTAACATGATTTCTCTGGTCTTTTTTGGCATCTTGTTGAGGAAGGTTGGTTTGTGATTAAAGTCGGTTGCGTTTTGATGTTAAAAAATGGTTTGTGATTAAAGTCGGTTGCGTTTTGATGTTAAAAAATTGTTATAATCTATAATCTATCTATATACTATATATAAGCATTTCCCATCTACTGAATTGTAATTTTAACACACGTATAAATTTTGAAGCATTATATACAAGTGGGTATAAACGGGTGAATTGGAACATTTTGCAAAATTTTAAGACGTTTCAGGGGTAAATTTGACAAATCCTCCTCCTGCCTTTATGATCTAATTGTTGAAACTCTCGAGTGTAAGAGCAACCGCTAGGATAATCAACCGTCATCGGTGATTTATTCTCATTCGTTCCAGTCTCCACCCTTGAATTGAATCCACGCACACATGAGAGAGAGAAGGGATCCAGAGGAGACGATGACAATGATTTAACGAGGATCAAATGGTGGTGACTGTGTCGTTTTGGGTTTGTGTTTTAGAACAGGGGAATTGATTATCTGTGTGTAAAAAATAACCTAACCCTAGAGTAAGATATGTTTATCAATGTGTATGGATTTAACTACTTATATGTATGTAACATGTAACATTTGACCTTAATTAAACACTCACGAAGCTGATTGTTATAGTTTTTATTTGTGTGTGTGTGTTTATGTATTGGCACGATAGAAGGATGTGCTAGCATTGGGTTAAATTTATTTATGATGGTGGGGCTAGAGGAATTAAAAAACTCATACCGCTACTTGATGCGGAGAAGGGGCTTTTTTCAGGATCGACATCGGATCCTTTTGATTCTCACATGGTAAATTCATGTTTATATTAGGAGTTACGTTTAACTCTCACTGTTTCAGTTTCAATTTGTGGCTTGATTAATATATATAGTTGCTGAGAGATTGTTAGGTTAAAGGATTAGGGATAGGGTTTAGTTTTTTTACTAGATTTTGCGGTGGTCGTACTGGCGTAACCCACCATACACTGCCGTACGTTTCGTGTTCACCACCTTCATTGCAGCTTTGTTTGGTACCATGTTTTGGGATCTCGGCGGCAAAAAGTAAGCACCGTTGTATAACCCTTCGACTATTCTAAAAGTAACAGATGATTAACTGAGTTTTGTGTTTCAGGAGTACCCAACAAGATCTGACGAACGCGATGGGTTCAATGTATGCAGCATGTCTCTTCTTAGGAATCCAGAACGCGTCAGCGGTTCAACCCGTTGTAGATGTTGAACGAACTGTCTTCTACAGAGAAAGAGCCGCCGGAATGTATTCTGCTTCGCCGTATGCTTTTGGTCAAAATCCTTGGTAATGGGTCATTTGGTAATCGTTTTAAAGAAGCCATCGGATGGGCATGGGAGCCTCTCACAATGCTACTGCCTTAATTTCTTTTCTTATATTATCATGATTCTCTTTCTCATATTAATTTGATATATTTTTTTCTGGTAGATGTGTAGGTTTATAAGCCACCTATTGGACGAATATATGCTATGATGAGAAACGGGGCCTTCCTGCTGATAATGAAGCTAGAGATATATTGCTCTAATATTTGCCACATGCACGTGTCTTGCCTTTTGGTTGTAAAGTAAGTTCATCATTAGCTCTTTTCATGATTTGGCTTATGTTTTCCATTCTACTTGGCATTGATATCTTTCTCATAATCATATATGTCCTAAATATTAATCATATGAAGGGCGATTGTTTTACACCCCCTTAACTTTGGTATAACATCATATTTACCCTAAAAATCATAATATCAGAAACAGTATCATGTATGCAAACGTCAAAAACTAATTATTGCGGATTCAATTCACAATAATTAGATAACCAGTTTGAAAACACAAATCCAAACACCACAATATTATAATGTGAGTAGTATTAGCACTAAGCGTATTACATATAATAACCAAGTAAAGGATTTTTAGAGAAACTGAGCTGTATAGTTTAGGTGAAATATCAATTAGTAAGGTACAGTTCTAATTTTTTTGGAGTAGATGTATAACAATTGATAAGTTTTTTGGATGTGCAGGGATGGATGGAACTGGAGCCGGTCTTGTTGTACATGAGAAAGCACTCGGAAAGTGAGTTTCGCTTACTTCATGACTATATACAAACACACATATGTGTCTAATATGCTTTTTACAGGTTGTGCTAAACGTACCCCACCCCCCTCTCTTACTTTAGGTTTTTGGGTGGGTGTTTAGGTTTTGGGTGGTGACGTAGTGGGTTTAATGTTAGGTTATTGGACACTTGTCACTCTATAAATCCTTCTTACACTTCTTATAATTAAGAGCCTTTGTAGAATAATTTAACCCTTATTTGAATAATTAGTAAGTATGCAAACACTCCTGATCTTTCATTTACTCCAACATTTCTTTTGTTTTCAGGTGATTTTATAAAGATGACAATGGCTAATAATAAAATGGATGGTACAAACCAGTCTCTGCCCCTCGTTCAACTCATGCGCCATATAATTCGACATCTACCACTCTATTCTGTAAGAACAACCTTCAACTCTTACTATTCCCCAAGATTTTGAGCTATTTATTTATTTTTAATGCCTTTTATTATTTTTTTCTATTTATGTCTTTCCTGATAGGCGCTGACCAAAATAATACCAAAGGATACTCTTAAATGGAGAATCGGTCTAATAGAATCAACGGCTGCGTATACAAGCAATATTTATTACACTGGCTCTATTTTTATCGGTGTAAATTGTCGATTCCGCCGCAACGCACGGGTTCCCCACTAGTATATTAAAAAGGAGAAGTGATGTGCCAAATTGTAATTTTACTACAAGTACAAGTTATTAAGCAACATTTACAAGGGAGTGCAAGCCAATATAATAGGGATTTGGCTTTATTTTCAAGACGCCGTAGGGTTAAAATTGGGATTTCACCCTGCTACAACTCATCGGCCGTTGTTGAACATCAATCGCCATTGTTCAATGCGACCTTTCGGTACTCCGCAGTTCCCATCTCCCCTCCCCTGTAACCTGATTTTTTATTCTTAAAGATTCCATCAATAGCGATGAATCTCATCTTTTCCCTAACCTTTTTTTTTCGATTCTTACCTCGATCGACCATATTTTCATGACATGGGAACTGCTGAGTTCAAAAAATCTATGGTTCGTTGTCAGAACTACAAGGTGAAAACGAAGATTCAAGTTTATTTGAGATCCACCTATGAAGATTCAGAAACAGGTAACCTGTAACTCTAGGTGTTTCGATTTGTTTGGTTTCTTGTTTCTCTATTAATTTGATTTTGATTGTTTGGAGTGTTTATTGGCTTTTGTAGATTTGATTACAAAACCCTAAAATCAATCAAGGTATGTGAATTTGGATTCTTTTGTATCTCTTGTCTTTCCTTTTTTTGATATGATTATATGTCTAGGGTTTGTTATTTGTTAATTTGTTTACCTGGTTTAATAGGAATTTAAATTTAATTAATCACCATGATTGTGTGTTTATGTTCTTTTATGTGATTGTTTCAGACATAGTTATGGCGATCACCAAGATTTATATAATGTAAGAGAAATTTCTAAATTATCATTCTTCTGATGATCACATAGAGTTGCATATATACACATAGCTATTAATTCAAGGTGTTTGTTTTGTTTGTAAGTAGTTCATGTGGTGGGGTTCGATTTGCAGCGGAAATGCAGAATTATGAGTTGGAGTTGAGAAACTCGAGGCCGAAAGAGCAGGAGTTTTTGGAGAATTATAATGCGAATTCACAGACATAGTTACCTAAATCGCTAGGGTACCCACGATCCACGTATTGGATCGTGGTGTACCCAATCGCAATTCGCTATCGATCCGGAACGTCCTGGTACGGCGATCCAAATTGATTAGGTCCGGCGATCCGAGTTGCTCAGGTACGGCGTTCTAGGATGATAAGGTTCGGCGCTCTGGAATGATAAGGTTCGGCGTTCCATATGCAAGTTTTGGCGACGAATTACGACGCCGGAGTTGTTTTCAGCCGGAGACCAGGAAGAAAGGGAAGAAGAAGAAGACAGAACCAGGAAGAGGAAGAAGGGGAAGAAACGACGGCTGCTGCAGGTTTTTTAGGGTTTTTAAGGTTTAAGTGTTTAACTAAGTTTAGTTATTTCAATATTTAACCCCTCTATTTTTACTAGTTTACATTTGAACCCTAAAACTAATAGTTTTTTACATAAAAGTATAAAAGTAGTTTGTGTATTTAAACATTTAACCCCCTCTATCTTCACTTTTTTACATTATGTTTGGTAATTTGAATTTTGGATTTTGGCAATTTCTGTTTTAATCTGTGTACACTGAACCGGACTCCATGGTACACTGTACCGGTTCGTACCGAAATGAACCTACCCCCCTCCGTACCGAAAATGTCACCTCTAGCGAATCGCGTACCCGAACCACGTACCCGTACCGGAGCGAACCGCGAATTAGGTAACTATGTTCACATATGTCATCTATTGATTTCTTGCAGCCTCAGACGGTTTCAACGGGTTTAGGGTTGTCACTTGATAATGGTATGCGTAGACAGGATGCCGAGATCGATAGGTTCATGAAAATTCAGGTATATTCAAGAACTTGTTCTGTTTATGCATAAATTTTTGATCTTGAATACTTTTTTTGTTTTTGATGGTTAAATCTTGAATATTAATTTGGTTTCGATAGTTAAATCTTGAATCTTGAGTGTCAGTTCAGTTTCAATAGTTAAATCTTGAATGTGGAATATTAATCTGGTTTCAATAGTTAAATCTTGAATATTGATATGGTTTTGATAGTTAAATCTTGAATATTAATTTTGGTTTCGATAGTGAAATCTTGAATCTTGAGTATTAGTTTGGTTTCAATGTTTAAATCTTGAACGTGGAATATTAACTTGGTTTCAATAGTTAAATCTTGAATATTAATATGGTTTCGATCATTAAATCTTGAATATTAATATGGGTTCGATCGTTAAATCTTGAATATAATTTGGTTTCTATAGTTAAATCTGGAATATTAATTTGGTTTTGAACTTCACATGTTTATATGATTTGTGTAATAATATTGTTTTTGTAATCGTAATCAAGGCTGACAGACTTAGGCAAGCAGTACTTGAAAAGGTGCAAACAAACCAAATCCAAATAATCCCACACGTTGAAGATAAATTCATCGAAAGGCTTCGTGAGAAAGAAGCCATGGTGGAAAACATCAACAAGAACATGGAACTCGAAATTTAGGTTGAAGAATTAGCCATGAAAGCCGACACGTGGCAGCAACGGGCGAAATACAACAAGAATATGATCAACACCCTGAAATATAATCTTCAACAAGTGTACGCGCAAGGGAAAGATAGTGAGGTTGACGACACAGCTTCATGGTGCAATGGTCGGGGGATTGATTTCCACTTGCTTTGCAAGGGTACTAATGGCGCAATGATGTGTAAGGTGTGTCGGGTGAATGAAGTGTGCATTCTTTTATTGCCATGTAAGCATCTTTGTCTGTGTAAAGAGTGTGAGAGTAAGCTTAGTATGTGCCCATTATGTCAGTGCTCCAAGTATATAGGTATGGAACGAGCTGGTGTTCAATAGAAGAGGGCTGATCTGGATCAGTTAACATAGGTGAATGATGTCCGAATGATCCAACAAGCTGATTTTGGCCTAGGCATCAGTGGGAGAAAGGACCTACAGGCAGCAAGTGTGTTGATTATAGTATTGGGTAGGGCTGTAAACGAGCCGAGTCGAGCCGAGCTATACCCAGCTCGAGCTTGGCTCGAACTCAATTCGAGCTGGCTCGGCTCGAGCTCGAATTTCAAATCGAGCTGAGATTTGAGGCTCGAGCTCGGCTCGATTAGAGTTCGAGCTAGCTCGGCTCGGCTCGAACTAGCAAAAAACTGTAAAATTTACTACTTAAAATGCCCTTAAAAATGAATTTCTTCATAGACTAAGGGCCATAATTGCCATTTAATTTAACCATATGGCTAAATATGCAAGTATAAATAGTTAATTCACTTTGTACATTCTCTTTATCTTCTTTTATAGGGGAAACACTCCTTTAGTTTTGGTTTTCTAAGCGATATGGGACAAAAAAATGAAGGATGTAAACCTTATCGAGCCAGCTCACGAGCCCACGAGCCGAGCTGGCTCGTTAACAACCGAGCCAATTTCGAGCCGGGCCTTCTTCGAGCTTTTTTCGAGCGAGTTTCGAGCGAGATGCGAGCCACGAGTTTTTGAACACCCCTAGTATTGGGGGGGGGGGGATATTCCACGGTCCTCCCAACCGCCGAGGTGATCCCACCTCGCAGACCGCCACCCAGCAAACCATTGGGTGTCAGCCCAATGGCCACCAGCCCGTATTCTAACCCGGAGGTGGCGGGTTCGAGTCTTGCTCGTTCCCAATGCCCCTACGGTAGCGGATTTACCCCCAGACTTAGTATTAGGGGTAACCTTGAATCCCAGTTTTATTACTTGCTGCTGATAGAAGGATCATAAAGTGTTTCAAATGGAGCACGGGAGCTGGGCCCTGCATCGAATGTTCAAGAGAAGACCTAGTTGCAGTCACATGCATCGGAGCAAGCAAAATAGGTGAACTTACTTACATTTTTTGATTAAATTATATTCTTTTTTAGGGTGAATATGAAATTGAATTAGGAATCTTTTTCATTCTTTGTAGTTCATATGATCAAACATGTATATAGCTTAGTTTTTTTGTTTTTATAACTCATACAAATAAAGTGGCAGTACTTGTAAGTCACATTAAAATAATAATAAATAAATGAAAAAATGTCAAAAATACAATACTTGTTTTCATTGGTAGGTTTTGCACTCATTTTTTATGTTGGTACATCATTGTTTTAGTGAGCCAAAAATATTGGACTATTTCACCGTCATTGGAGGTAAGTTCTGGTTATATTTATTCACAAGTATCAATACAAGTCTTCTTATTCGGTTTAATGATACATCTGGAATAAAATGTACATTCAACTATTCAAGAAAGAAAAGGAATTTTTCAGCTTCACTGTTAGTTACCAGAAAGTTCTATTCGAAAGAGATGCATGTGTGTTATTTATGTCGATAACATGTTATTTTTCAACCTGTGAAGCTTATTTATCTGGCGAGTCAAATGGGTGACAAATTTTAAACGGTTGGTGGGTTGTAAACATATTATAATCAAGTTGAATGGGTTAAACGTCTGGCAAGTTGTAATGATGAGGTAAATGGGTAGGTGTATTGATATTCGATGTAGATTTTAACCTTTTGGTTAGGAGTCCAATTTTTTTATAACAGTAGTGGAATTGTTTGTTGATAGTGCATTTTTAGAATGTTTCTGATGTATCTTTTTGGACTTCACATGGTTTCCTACTTGGTCATTTACAATCCATCGGTCTTAACTCCAAATGTGTTTGTGGTTCATGTATGTCTCAAAGGAATGTTTCTGCTGGGTTGTAGCTTGTAAGTTAGATAACAGAATAGCACTAAACCATTTTTATCTTGCAACTCTTGAGGTTACACTTTTGGATTGAGTTTTATTGTATGCATAACTGTTAGATAACAAAATAGCACTAAAAAATGACGTATGTGTTGTTTTGATCACTACAAGTTTGTGTTTACGGGTACCGTAAATTTTCCGGTTAGATTTACGGTACCCGTAAACACAAACTTGTGGTGCTCAAAACTACACACACAACAATTTTTTTTGAATTTTTTACAAATGTGGTTATAATACACGCAACTACGTTTATGAAAAAAAATTGGTCCACCTCGCCCCGTACGGTGTAGTTCTCACGGTTCTTACAACTCAAAGTGGTTCTCATTTTAGCGGTCCCCATATATATATATATATATATATATATATATAGGGAAAGGATCTATAGAAAACTTATTTTTTGCAAGAAAACCTAGTAAACTCTATGATAATCATTGATCAACATGATCCAATGGTTGAAATTATTAGATAGTAATTTGATTTAACTTTAATATCATTTAAGTGGCTGGAGGGGTATTTTGGTCAAGACATATTACACAAAGTACATAAAGAAATAATATTAAATAACATTTTCTTTCCACCTTTCATTTCACCAACATTTTCGCTCCACCTTTTCTCTCACCAACATTCTCTCTCTACCTTTTTCTCTCACCAACATTCTCTCTCCACCTTTTCTCTCACCAACATTCTCTCTCTACCTTTTTCTCTCACCAACATTCTCTCTCTTACTTTATCTACAACTTTATTTTTCATTCAAATTAATTTTAAATTTCATATTAAATAAATTCGTTTCAATTATAACGAGATTTTTTTTGTTCGTCGTTATACTAGTAATTGTTGCATATGTAACTAGTTGATATGTGAGACTGGTATAACAAAATAAAGGGGAGACATGAATTGTATAAAGAGAGACAAATAAGGTAGGGCGTCCAGCCACTTCTCACACCATTTTTCCGGTTTCACATCGTGGTGACTGATTTTCAGATCTGAAGCTATGGTGACAAATTTATAGATATGGAAACGTCTCGTACCAGCAACCGACTTCTTCCAACAACCACTAACACAACCGTCTTCTTCCTTGTCGGCGGTAAGTAAAACCGGATTCGGCAACACCACCAACAGCCACTAACACAACCGTCTTCTTCCTTACCGATGGTAAATGAAACTGCTATCGTTAAACGTTGTAGCCATCAATCAGTAAGTGAAACCACCTAGTGTACTTTAAACAAATCGTCTTCTTCCAACAACCACTGTCGTTAAATGTTGCAACGACCAATCGGATGTTGTGATTGCTGAAACCACATTCGATTAGTGGCTAATCGGTTATTTTGTGGGATATGATTTCAATCAGTGGCTAATCGGTTGTTTTGTGGGATATTATTTTTTGGGTCAATGTGGCAATTGAAAAAAGGATAAGAAAACAATGATGAGAGGAATTGAATGTATTAATTGTCTAGGTGAAAAAAGGCAGGTGAAATTGATATGTTGTATACATTTTAGCATTGTATTTCATATTTTGTATTTTTCGAACGTTTAGCATATGTTAGTTTGCTTGTGCAACTTAAATTGATCTCTTTTTAGTTTGTTACATGTGTTACCTGGTTTTCCAGGTAACATGTGTTACAATGCTATATCCTATGCAACTACTTTATGTAACACGTGTAACACATGCTACATCTTGTTTTCTCTATATAAAGGTTACATGTGGTAACATGTGTAACGTGGCTATACAAGTGCTAGTCTCTGGTGTAGAACATGCAACTACTCTATGTAACATGTATAACACATGTAACATCCTTTGTTATCTAAAAATATGTTACAATCGGTGTAACACGTGTTACAAATAAAAGATAACATGTGTAACCTTGCTATGCAAGTGTTGGCCTCTGGTGTAGATCACGTAACTACACTATGCAACATATGTAACTTGGTTGTACATATGTTATCCACTTTGGAGTAACACATGCAAAACATGGAAATTGATAAAAAGATATTATTCAATCAAAACCTTCATGAACATATGAGCCCATACGTGGAAATGTTTGACCTTGATTGGTACGTGGTGGTAATTACAAGTCGCCATACTCATCACTCAATTGATCTATAAAAATTGTGGGAGCGATAATTACGTAGGGTAAGGCTAACTGTGACAATTTATACACATTAAAATAATTGTAGCGTAGAGGAACCCTTGTAGCATATACAACAAATATACTAGTTAAAAATGGTTGAATATGTTGTGACATATGTTAAACCAATATGAAGTGGGTTTTGATATGTTTAAACCTTTGTAAGATGAGGGTGGAACAAAGATCCCAATATATAACTATGTAACAAATGTTCCAAGCAGTGTTGCATGTATTAGGAGTATAAAGTGGCGTACAATCCAATAATATTACATCATTTATGGAGTAAAAAAGCATGAAGGTGTAAGAAGATCAGGATATGTAACTTTTGCCATAATCCCACCGTTTAATAATGTAACTTGTGTTACGAGTTTCAAATATAACTTGTGTTACATATAACTTTCTAATATAACACATAAACAGATGGAAAAGGAAAATTTATAAGGGTGCAAACACTTCAAATGTAACTTGTGTTACGTGTAGCTTCCTAATATAATACCATGAGGTTAAAAAACACATTAACACGTGTATACTCAGGTTGTAGGCCAGAGTCTCTAACATAAAGGTGTAATGTGTATATTATGAGTATACATACGTTACCACTTATGTAAGACATGTAACTCCATGTATGTAAACGTATGTTACATATGTAATTTTACTAATATTACTTGTTTGTTTACTTATATGACATTTTGGATGATGTAATGTTGTTATATATGTAATTTTACTAAGTTTAAATTGACACCAAACGGGCTGACATATGTAACACGTGTATAACCATCTTACACATGTTACATATAGGTTTTACATGTGTTACAACGTCACTGTTACACATTATACATATAGTTGTTGCATAAAAAATTGCCTTCCCAACAACATCCGTATTCATACTAACAATGAAAATAAAAATGAATTTTATATCAATAGTTGTAATGCTTCTAAAAATGGTCATCACAGCAACATCCATCTTTACAACACATAGCAACCAACCAAAAAACACACCATCGTCACCACGATAACCTGATGATGCGTTGTAATGCTTCGGCGGGCTTCGCTTCTTGATAACCATCTTCATCTTGAACAAAACATCTTTTCACCTATGAACAAAACAAGTACATCAATATTAATCTTCTATAGTTAAAACTTATTAATCTCCTATGTAACATGTGTAACGTGGCTATACATGTGTTACCTCTCTAGTATAACACATGTTACAAACATGTATTACATATGTGCAACCCCCCTTTGTGTCTAAAAAACGATTGGGGTAACTATAAGTAACTTGTGTAACGTTGTTACTACATATGTAGCTAATTATCCCACAAAAAACACGACTTTTTATTTGTAAAATAAACGAGATATTCCGAATAAATTATGAAGTTTATACATTTTGTATCATTTTTATATATTACCTTTTAATGATGTTATGGGTAACATTTAATGTTATATTACCCTTTTCTGACATTATAGTTTACGTGTTTCATTGAATGGTTTACAACAACATTTTTATGGTTTACTTTTAATGATGTTATGTGATACATGTAATGTTATATTACGTTCAACAATACTCCTCTTTACGAGATGTAATACTTCTTCAGATTTTAAGAGAATCTACTTATGTTAACATATGTAACATCTTCAGTTGGTTCCTGGAAGCTGTAATGTAATACATAAGATAACAAAAGTGGCAAAAGTGTTTTATGTGAACTTAAATATATAAAAATGGTCCAAAAACTATTATAAGTTAAAATCTAGCATGCTTTGCTTCTTGATAGCCATCTTCATTTTGAACACAAAACAACCATTCACCTATGAACAAAACAAGTACATCAGTATTAATCTCCTATATGTTATAATTCGATTAAAATAAGACAGGTTTAACACATGTTACTCTAATATGTTTACCTAATAAGACAGGTTTAACACATGTTACCCTAATAAAGACAGGTTTACCCAATATGTTTTTGATAAAAATAATGCAGGTTTAATACATGTTACCTAATTTGATAAAAATAAGACAGGTTTAACACATGTTACCTAATCTGTTATTCTGAGTTGAAATTGCACAGTCTCCTACACAGTTTATGGCCATTATTCTCAACATGTTTTCAAACAAAAAAGCAAACAAACCAACAGTTCATCAAACAGCCTTTCGTCCCCTAGAATATTAAGTCAACATCCTTAGCATATAACAAAACTCGAATTCAACATTATCTCAGCCAAGTGAACATCTCAATCCTAACTTTTAAAAAACCAACTCTCTAATAAACCAATTAAGCACATAACAGTTGTCATGGGATCCTACTTGAAATCTTATAAAAAATCACAACATCAGTTATGAACAAGAAGACACATATTTCTACTCTCATTCAAAACAACTAACAATTTTGTATCAGATTAAAAGTCGCAAAAACACGAGACATTCGAAGCTAAACACCTACCGATCGACGAGCGATGAGACAGATGGTTGTTTGTTCCGTCAATCATCGGAAAAAAAAACCGTAATAACTACATTTCCGGCGACATTTATCGGAAAAACGTAGGAAACTTACTTGGTTCTGCGCTTGCTTCTTGATTTCTTCCATTTCCGGTGACATTTACCGGATGATAACAACCGAAAATGTGGCTCTCATATCTAGGGTTTTCCTCCAAACGAAAAACACCGTCGTTTTTTCTTGTTTCTCCAATGATCGCGGTACAATTTTGTGCTCAAATGATCGTCGGCAATGTTTGGATCTGCAGTGCTTTCTTCTTCTTCTCCGGTGGGTTTTGGGGTTTTGAATGTTGAGAGAGAAAAAGTTGACGTTGAAAGAAAATGGGGGTTTAAAATGTGGGGTTGGGATTTGACTAAAAAGGTGATGGATTGATGCTTGAAAATCAGCCATGAAAGATGGGAGAAAGCAAAGGAATTAGGGTTTTTGAAGAAGAAAGGAATGGGGGATAAAGAAGGAAGAAATAGATGCAAGTTCTGTATATATTGTTTGGTTTAAAAAAGTGATGAGATGATGGGTAATAAATGACTTGATGGGATGGGGAAGAGGGTGAAATGATGGCTTGAACAAATGACTAATTTGCCCTTTTAACATGTGTTTAAAGATATGATGTGGATCAATCTTGACCTCACAATTCAGGTTTGCCAAGTTTTCTAGATTAAATGGGTTTTTCATATATATATATATATATATATATATATATGTATGTATGTATGTATGTATGTATATATAGGGGAGGGTTATCTTGAGAACATGAATTTTTGTGAGAACTCTAGGGACAATTTCCATCCATAGATCATCATCAATCAAGGGCTAAGATTAAATGGGTTTTTAATGAGAAGGGGACCATTAAAATAAGACTAAAAGGGGCAATACTGTAAAATCACATTCAATTACCCCTTCACCCCCAAATTCACCTTCTCCTCCAGGAAATCGAATCGACGTCTTCTAAATCCACCATCTTCCTCAAGGAATCAATCTGCAAATCTGAAATTATCAAATGTTTTAATGGGAAGAAAAGGATGAATGAACCACAATCGAGTCGACGATGTAAATCTGCAAATCTGCAAATCTGCAATGTTTTTTTGGGAAGAAAAGGATGAATGAATCAATCCACCATCTTCCTCAATGAATCAATCTGCAAATCTGAAGGTTTGTTTTTTCAACCTTTTATTGTTCTATTTCATTAAAATTAGGGCTGGAATGATGTTTATTGTTTGTTTCGCGATATAACTACATGTAATTTAACTTATGGGAACACCAATTTAAATTCCTGTATATATATGTAGCTTGCAAATTGAAAGCTTGGCATTGCCATCAGTTTAGATTTGACCAAATTTGTGATTTTGAAATCCAAGTGATCACTGAGTTACAACTTGACCTAAGGGAGTTCAACAATTATTTATGTTTGGACTTGGATTCTGTCTATAACTATTTCTTTGTGTTGGATTTCTATCAGTCAACCAGATACACTGCCAGTAGACCTTAACCTTCTTAAAGGATAGTATACTTATAATTTATGGATACCAGATTAAGTATATATGTTAGCTCAAATGACATCAACATTTTTCATCTTGTTTTTTATTTATGCTTAGGTGAATTTTAGCTTTTGAAATGATGTGAAACTCTATATAAGTTCCTTTAAGATGATTCAAATATGAAGAGCTTTAAACCTGGTATATTAATATCTTGTTTTTTCAAGTGTTTTGACAAAGACTTAGATTTAAATTTGTAAAATTGAAGTTTAATTATTCGTTGAGTTGCTGACTTTTCTACACCAGCTACTATACAAGTCTGCAAAATTACATTTTGAAATAACATGTTATTTTATCGAGATTGTAAATCACTTGTATGGGATTGCTAATTACTTATCGAATGGATGAGTTCTGAAATACAATCTCCATGTGAGAAAAAATGGATGGTATACGGGTAAATATTTGCTCAAGTTCTGTCTTTTGTTTTTCTTTTAATTTGCATAATCTTAAATTAACAATGTTTATTGGTTTTATAAAACGGTAGGCGTTGTGAGGGATTTAAGTACTATAGCTAAGGCTAAAGCTTCACTTATGCAAGGAAAGGGAAAAAAACTAAAACATTAACTTGCATTTATTTATGAAAGAAAAGTAATTGTAATATAATAACAGGAGCATGAAGGCATGTGAAACTAGAAAGGAAAATAGATACGAGGAAGATAGTGAGAGAAATCAGATCATAGAAACTTCATGGAAAGGCCAAACTTGAAGGTATGTACTAGAGATAAATTTATAACAAATCTCCATATGTTTTTACACATGTGTAAATCATATATATGAAAGTTTATACATGTATATATCATAATAGTTATGAAAATAAGCATAAATACGAAGGTTTAGACATGTGTAAATCATGAAAATAATCAT
The DNA here is from genome assembly GCF_002127325.2 of Helianthus annuus. Classification (NCBI taxonomy): domain Eukaryota; kingdom Viridiplantae; phylum Streptophyta; class Magnoliopsida; order Asterales; family Asteraceae; genus Helianthus; species Helianthus annuus. Next base: position 115,314,122 of record NC_035437.2, on the reverse strand, counting down.
AAATATAAAGGTTTGCACATGTGTAAATCATAATAGTTAAAAAAGAATAAACAAATATATTAAGGTTTACACATGTGTATATCATAATATTAAAAAATAATAGTAACCATAGATATAAAGGTTTACACATGCGTAATAGATTAAAAAATAAAAGTACAACAAATCTCCATATGTTTCTACACATGTGTAAATCATATATATGAAGGTTTACACAATACTCTGGGAAATAAGCATAATAATGAAGGTTTACACATGTTTAAATTATAATACTGTAAAAAAAATGGCATAACAATGAAGGTATACACATGTGTAAATCATATATATAATGGATTACACATGTGTAAATCACAATACTTTGAAAAAATAAGCATAAATATGAAGGTTTACACATGTGCAAATCATAATAGTTTAAAAAAGGTAGAGATATGAACATTTACACATGTGTAAAACAAACAGTTAAATGTGTAAAATAGAAACTTACACATGTGTAAAACAAATTTACACATGTGTAAATCATCTTAGTTAATATTGCATTTTTGTGATTAAGCAATTCACACATGTGTAAATAAGATGTTTACATATTTAGTGTATAAATATATTTACACATGTGCACATTGAAACAATGGTATTACAACAAATGAACATGATTATTGTGCAATTTACACATATGTAAGTAGGTTGTTTACACATGTGTAAGTCAGCCATATTATTTGTTTAGAATAGCAGTAAAAACATATGGCTTAATAATATTGTACTTTTGTCACTTTGACCAGGCATATTTCAGAAAAAATGGTACATTCTACTGTTGGTTTTAAAATGGCAAAGAGAACTTTGAGAGTTCAACTGTAGAAGCCTAGAAAGTGATACGAAGATTGTACTTTGGAAAGAGAATATTCACCGAGAAGACGTCATCAAGAAGACTAGATGATATTATGGATTATGACTTGTCTCTATATTACTGTCGTTAGCGTATATCAAGGATTATAACTTATGTTTTCATGGTATCATGGTTACCGTATGTCAATGATTACGATTTGTTGGACAATTTAATGTTTTTGATTTTTTTTGTAATACTATTTTGGTTAAAATCCAACTTGGTGGTCAATATAATACTTTTAGTTTTTGCTTAATACTATCTTGGATTAATTATCAAATGATGGTAGTCGTGCCTGCTGCGTTTCTGCAGCCGCGCACTGCATTTCTGCAGCCACGCGTATATCTGCAGCCACGTTTCTGCAGCATATTTGCAGCCACACGTTGCGTTTCTGAAGCCGCACGTTGTAGCGTTACGGCAATCATGCCCCTGCATTACTACAGTCGCGCAATGTGTTTGATTCTTATAATGCACTATGGGGTTACTATAAGGAGAACTTTAAAAATCAGTCTACAAACTACAATATATTAATTCATGGTTATAAAAAGTTTGAACCCAAAGCAAGTTAAAAACTTTATACCATTAAAATTGGTTGCTTAAAAAGTTTGGCTACTGAGATGCATCAAAAAGAAAAAAAATGATTTGTCATTGTAAAAGATGGTCACATTTTGTCACCATAAAAATGAATCACATTTTTAATTTTGACATAAAAAAATTGATTGAATTATACAAGAATATAAAGTATGTTCCAATATGCCAATATGTGATTTTAAGAAGGTTTTTGAATCCCTTCTCTTTATCTATTTTTATCTATATAGCGACAAACAAAAAACTAGTTCGAAACTTGAGTTTTGAGTGGAAATTTACAAGTAATCGAAGTATAAACGTATGCGCATATGCAGCCGCGCGCTGTAGCGTTACGGTAGCCGCGCCACTGTGTTTCTGCAGCCAGCGGTACTACATTTTTGTTGCGCTGTTGCTGCTGCATTTCTGCAGTCGGCGCTATTGCCTTAAAACATTAAAACAACCTCAAACATTAGTAGATACAGAATCACATATTATTTTGTTCTTCATCCACATTTCTCTAACAGAACTGTACTTAGTAGTTACATATAATGAAGTGTTTTATGTTTGATTTATGATTACATTCTTTTTCTAAGATAGATACAAAGAATGAAAAACACATAACAATCCTTGCAACGCCATCAACATTTTCATTCATCTGTTGCAGCCTTACAAGCCAACTGAACATCTTATATTGACTTGAGACAACCTTTTCACTTCAATATCATACACATACGCATACATGTCCTCATATCTTCCAGTATTGAAACAACCTTTTACAACAGTAGCATATGCTAAAAGTCTATGAACACGACTCATGTCGATTAACCTATCATAATCTCGCTCGTCAGTTTCATCCTACCAAGTCTACATGCATTTGAAATGTATTTTTTTTTATCTTGAAATTTGATATCAAGGAAGTACTTTTTTACAAAGAATATAGAACAACACTTACACATGTGTAAATCTGAACACGATGGGATGCAAGCAAGTCGTAGTTACACATGTGTAAATGTGAACAAGATGGGATGCTCATATCAGCTCCAATACTTGCTTCATCCAAATCTTCAAATTGTTCCTCATGATTGATAACAGTTAATATAGAACCCTCGGTTCACCTCACACAGTTACAATATCCTCTTAGCTGGTCTTCGATGAACCTACATCACAATATAAACACACGCTTGTAGTCATTATCAATAACATTATATAACCATTACAATTACACTTTGTAAAAAAACTAAGATAAAGAACCTCGGTTAACATTTGTGGCTGAGTTTTGATATCAACCTTAGTCATGGAACCATGCTTCATCAATCAATCATGTGATTCATCAATACTTTCATATGATTTAGGATAAACAGTGCTTGTAATCCAACAAATAAGAATTAATTAGGGAAAATTACAAACTCAATAGGAACATGTGTTAAAATCGTCGAACAAAACCCACAATACATAAACAGAGTAATTGATACCAAAATCTATTGAACAATACTTAGTGAATCTAAAATCGATTAAACAATTAATCAGTGAATCAAATATTGATTTGAGCAAAAATCAAGGAATCCAAAAACCGTATCAAACAATCAAAACAATTAACAATTGAAGAACATACCTGCACATTATGAACAAAATAGTTTAAGATCAATTACTCCAAACCATAATCCATTGGATAAGATTCATGTGCCTAGACTAAAGACCGTGTGCGTAGATTGGAAAAAAGTAGTGCTGGAATTTGGGTGTTAATGGAAACCAGAGAGTTGTAGGGAATTTGTTTAATTACCGCTTTACCCTTTTAATTAAAATACAAGGGAAATAAATGAGTGGCTGAGATTTGTTCTCATGGTTCTCACAAAAGATGAGTGTTCTCATTTAAACCCTCCCCTGTATATATATATATATATATATATATATATATATATATATATATATATATATATATATATATATATATATATATATATAGGACAAAGATCCGTTAGAAACCACCATTTATTGCGTGAACCGCGAGAACCAATGTGAACACAACCAAAAATGCCTAAATATAGCTAAAAAACATACAATTTTTTTTAATATTTTTTATAAGAAAATCGCTACTCTTAGTTTTTAGGGGGTGGGGGAGGGGGGTTTAGGTTTTTTCTTTTTTTTTGGCGGGGGATGGGTTTTTTTTTTAGGTTTTTTTTGCGGTTTTAGTTTTTAGCATTTAGCTTGGGGGGGAGGGGGGTTAGGATTTTTTAGGGTTTTTTTAAGGTTTTTTAGCAATTTTAGGTTGTGTTCACATTGGTTCTCGCAATAAAGGTAGTTCTCGCATGAACGTTACCCTATATATATATATATATATATATATATATATATATATATATATACATAGGGAGGGGCTCATGCGAGAACCACCCTTATTGTGAGAACCTTGAAAACCAATGTGAACACAACCTAAAATAGCTAAAAAAACCTAAAAAAAACCTAACCCCCACCCCCCCCCAAAACCTAAACCCCCCCCCCCCCAAAAAAAAAAAAACCTACCCCCCAAGCTAAATGCTAAAAAAAACTAAAAAAAACCTAACCCCAACCCCCCCCCCCCCCCCAAAAAAAAAAAACCTAAACCCCCCTCCCCCACCACCCAAAAATCGCTACTCTTAGTTTTTAGGGGGTGGGGGTGGGGGTGGGGGAGGGGGGTTTAGGTTTTTTTTTTTTTTTTGGCGGGGGGTGGGTTTTTTTTAGGTTTTTTTGCGGTTTTAGTTTTTAGCATTTAGCTTGGGGGGGGGGGGGTTTAGGATTTTTTTAGGGTTTTTTTTAGGTTTTTTAGCAATTTTAGGTTGTGTTCACATTGGTTCTCGCAATAAAGGTAGTTCTCGCATGAACGTTACCCTATATATATATATATATATATATATATATATAGGGAGGGGCTCATGCGAGAACCACCCTTATTGTGAGAACCTTGAAAACCAATGTGAACACAACCTAAAATAGCTAAAAAAAACCTAACCCCCACCCCCCCCCCCCCAAAACCTAAACCCCCCACCCCCCCCCCCCCCAAAAAAAAAAACCTACCCCCCCCCCCCCCCCCCCCGAAAGCTAAATGCTAAAAAAAACTAAAAAAAACCTAACCCCAACCCCCCCACCCCAAAAAAAACCTAAACCCCCCTCCCCCACCACCCAAAAACCTAAACCCCCCCCCCCCCACCCCAAGCTAAAATGCTAAAAACTAAACCCCCAAAAAACCTAAAAAAATCTAAAAATTTAAAAAAAAAAATTTTTGGCTTCGAAAAGTAGCGATTTTTTTATAAAAAATATTAAAAAATTCAAAAAAAAATTTTTGTGTGATTTTTAGCTATTTTTAGGCATTTTTGGTGTGTTCACATTGGTTCTCGCGGTTCTCACAATAAGATGTGGTTCTCGCATGATCTTCTCCCTATATATATATATAGGGGAGGGTTATCTTGAGAACGCTAAATATTGCGAGAACTTCATTGTAATTAAGATACAACATCAATTTTTTTGTACAAACTTCATTGTAATTAAGATACAACATCAAAACAAGAATTTATAACATTCATTTCTCACTTCAAAATCATTCTTCTTAGATTTTTTACACATGTGTAAACATGGCAGATTTACACACATGTGTAAATGGCAAACTTACACATGTGTAAATTTTCTTTATTTATGAATTCACGTAAATTTAAACGTGTAAATTGAATTTCTAACATTGTATTCGAATAATAATGATAAGTGTAGAAAAAAATTTTGAATTTGAATTGTTTTTGACCAAGTTCTCATGGTTTTTTCATTTGTTCTCACGGTTCTCACAAATATTTAGCGTTCTCATTTAAACCCTCCCCTATATATATATATATATATATATATATATATATATATATATAGGTGACCGCTAAAATGAAAACCACCTGCAGTTGTAAGAACCGCGCGAACCACTTTCTAGCCATTAGATCAAGACGATGGATTGGATGAGATTAAAAGTATTTAAAAATAATATTAAGTATTTTTTGTCTTATTATGTCTTTAATATTTTAATTCAAAAGGGTATTTAAGTAAAATTACTTTTTTTTGTCTTTTTATGTATATTATATTTAATTGTCTTTTTATCCTATTCATTAATTACTTTTTATTAAAAAAACAGATTTTTTTGTTAAACAATATTTTTAAAATCAGATTTTTATGATAATTTTTTTTTAAGATTTTCAAAATGGATGGATGAGATTAAAACATTTTTAAGAGCCGTTCTTTACGAGCGTTTTTTTACGGAACGTTTTACGACGTGTTTTTACGCTCTGTTTTTTTGCGTCGTTTTTTCGACCGGCTTTTACCCGCCGTTTTTTACGTTTTACGTTAAAAAAATTCCGAGATTTTCAAAATGGATGGATGAGATTAAAAACAATTTTAAGAGCCGTTTTTACGCCCCGTTTTTTTACGAGCGTTTTTTACGGAACGTTTTACGCTCCGTTTTTTCGCGTCGTTTTTTCGATCGGTTTTTTACGCGCCGTTTTTTTACGTTTTACGTTAAAAAATTTACATAAAAGAGTACGTTTTACATTTCTGCGTTAAAAAGTTTACGCTTTACGATTTAATTTTTACATTTTAGGTTAAAACTTTGAAAAGTTTACGTTTTCCGTTAAAAAGTTTACGTTTTACGTAAAAAAAATTACGTTTTTCGTTAAAAAGTTTACGATTTACGTTTTTGTAACACCTTGTAAAATCACCTACAATGATGTATTGACACGTGTAATAAACCCCAATGAAGTCAAACAGTGAAATTTAGGGACTAATTTTTCGAAAAATCAAAAACTTTGATTTTGAAAGGACTGGAAGTTTTAGCATACCTAAAATAAGTTTCTAAATAACCTCTCACGACGGTGATGTTCACAAATGTGCCACTTGATGATAAAGTGTAGCCATTTGCGTAATTAATTGAAAGTTTGCGCAATAAAGGGTTAAAAGCGTCAACATGTTAATTCTTACCTCTAAGTGACCTTTTAACAAACCGGGAGCATCATGATATTTAATTATACTCTCGGGAATGCCAAATAATGGCCAACTAAGGTTTTTATGCCTATAAGTAAAGTTACGCGCAACTTTGCAAGTTAGAGGGACTAAAAGCGTCAATATGTTTAATTATACCTCTGAATGGCCTTTTAGCGAACCTGAAGCATCGTGATGTTTAATAATACTTTCAAGAATGCCTAATATGGATTAGATGAGGCTTCAATGCTACTAAATGAGGAGATGTGCTGGTTGCGCAATAGAGGGACCTAAAGCGTCAACTTTTGAATCTACGCCATTCGGTGACCATTTAAACGAACGAGAGCATAGTAATATTTAATTATATTCTTGGGAATGATTAATATGGGCCATGGAAGGCTTAGATATCATTAATCGGCATTTCGCGCTACTTTGCGCAATTAAGGGACTAATTGCGTCAAACTGCAAAAGGAGGTCGAATCGTATGGTAACGGACCTTCCGGAATATGTTCATAAGTTAATCATACCCTATTTATCCTTTATATAGCTTAGGTATAGGATTAGAGGTGTTTGGTGCGCAAAAATAAACTTTTATGTCATGCAGGGACTAAAAGTGTCAAAAAGTGCACAAGTTTGCACTTTTGCGCATATCTCGCGTTCTGAATATCCCCGGACACCCAAAAATTTATGTAAGCACTAAAATATTTTATTTTAGTGTGTGGCATGATAAAATCCCACTCGTCACGTAATTTGGATCGTTTTTAGCATCCGTCCGTGTTTCGTCGTAAATCGACGCACAACGTGACCGTACGGCCAAACGAACCGACATCCAACATGTTTTTGAGCATGTTTCATGTCCCCTATATTCAGGCATCATGTTACGGCCTTGAAATAAGGTTAACGGGCTTTAGATGTGTCGAAAACACATCATTTTGCAAACAGGGACCATTTCTGTCATTTATTAAAGTTGTTTGCTGAATTGTGCATCCCAGGCGGGGCGCGTAAGCCTCCTTGAGGTCTTACGCGGGGCGCCTCAGCCCTGTAGATCAGCAAAAATCAGTTACAACTGTTAACAGCCTGTTCCAGCTGGATCCAGCCCTTGTTGATGGTATTTTTCAATCCTTGGGCAGCCCATGGTATACCAAAACAATGGGTAATAGGTGTATGGCTCAGATTCAATCACGGTTTACGAGGAACGATCCTAACGGTTCTTGAAAACCTATAAATACCCCACTTGATTTTGGGTTTCATTCACACCTTGATCTTGAATTCTCCAAGTTGGGGACTTTGCTCCTCATACCTGAGAAATTAGGATCAACCCTCCATGCTTGGACCCTTTGTAAGTTCCTTTCGTGCCTAGTTTAAATTTCTAGCGATTATAGCCGAAAGGTCAAGCGTTTCGATGAACGCTTTGACTTTTAATCGGTTGAGCCATGGTTCATAACGAACATGGCTACGTGACCTTAATTAGGTAGGTGATTAACCCTTAAAAGGGCGCCTCCTAATTACCACGTTTACTTAGTTTAATTGTCGGGTCAACTTAAAGTCAAACGGGTTAGTTTTAAATAAAATGCATAACTATTAAATTAGAAGTCATAAAATCAGTTTTGCCACATTAATAACTTGGTAAATATTAGTTGAACATGTCTAAGCATGATTCAACCCGACAATTCTAAGTATAGGCCCGGTTCGGAGCCGAAAGTCGCGAAAGTTGACTTTTACTTTGACTTTCAGTTCTGACCCGAATTAGACTTATTTAGATATGCCTTAGGATTCCTTTAGGATCATGTTATAGGTTAGTGTAACCCTCTGAGGTTATACAACCTGAATCCTTAGTTATCCTATTCATTTGCAAGTTTCCGTTATATGCCAAATTGTTGACCGTTATGCCCTTTTGACCTTAAAATGATATTTTTGAAAATGTGAGAAGATAGAAACCTTCGCTACTGAATTATAAGCTTGCACCTAAAATTTGAGGTCAGTTGGAGGTGTAGATTAAGAGTTATGCTCATTAGCGTAATTAGAAGCTCCTTAAGTAATTAAATGGCGTAAATTTCATATAGCCTATCTAAACCCAAATTTTTGTATAAAACTTTATACCTACTGTATTAAAATAATATTTTGGGATTTTTAAAGATTTTTATTCAATTTTAGGCTGAGCATAACTTAGTGTTCTAAGCTTAATTCGGCTAATGCCGGTTTTGCCCTTTTAAGCCATTAAATGAGTTTTATAAATCCGATTGACCCCAAACCTTTTTCTACTGATCTAATATATGAAATATATTATTTTGAGCCTTCTGGAATTTTAAAAATATCAGCTTTCTTTATAAAACCCGGAAATGGCTCCAAATCGCCTTTTCAAAGCTTTTTAACGCATAAGTATATGCTAGAACCTATTTAAGCGTATGAGGTTGAAACCTACTGATGTGTTTAGTAAAATTTTACATTTTAAACACTAGGAGAATATCTTAAGATCAGAATTCCAGTTTTGACCTTTAGGCATATGTGAAATTACCGAAACGCCCCTACGGTGTCTAGAATGATCAAGATTGATAAATTTCACATAGGATTAATACCCTACTGTTATAACTTAGTAAATTAAGTATATTTACTGATTTAATCAGACCTGTAACTCAGGTTAATATTTAAACCCTTTTACACCCTTTAAAATGACCAAAATGCCCTTATAAGGCATAAATTGGGTTTAAAACCATTTGGGGCATAATGGAAGGTATCATTCTGATATCACAACATGTTTAAGGCATATTAACTTAGTAAACTTGTATATGACTCTTATGGTTACTCGTTACGCACTTTACGCGTTCGGATCGGCTTATGTAACTAGTTTACCCATTTTAGCCGAAACGGGTCAAACCATATCATTTCAGTCTCAAAATCCAGAATGTGATTAAGTTTCCCATATTAAACAAGTATGCAAGCTTGTTGGGTCAAAACTACATTCTAAAACGGTCTTCACCTTATCGTGCGTTTAAGCCGTAATCTTCATTTAGGAATAACCGGTTTAGGCTTAGGCCAAAGTAAAAGACCCGTTAGATTCTAATAGGATATTTAAAACCTTTATTTTCAGATATAGGAACCCAGTAAAAGCTACTTGTACTTGCTGTATTTGAATTGTACTTGCTCAGGTAAATACGTTTAACTTATTTTCCGTATACGGGCTTGGGGTACGGTATATAAAATACCGCTTGGTCGAGTAATTGACCTTAACCGGTCGGTGGTTAAGAGTAGTCAAATAACCCGTTTGAAAATGCTGTTTTGTTTGTATAACGCCTTTGGGGGCTTAATGACCATGTCCCGGATATCCTTGGCATCATTCAAAGAATGGCCACGACCTTAGCATACGGGTGTAGGCGTACACCCGTAGTGCATTAAATAAATAAAGTATAACAGTCGGTATGAGAGGAAATCTCGCGGCGGATCTATACTATGTGGTGTGTCTATTAAACTTTAATCCGGCACGACCCGGATACTGAACGCTAACAAACATGTAATTCTTTTACAAGATTATAGGCAAATAATTGTCCCAAGTTATAAAATGTTTTGTGCCACGGGCATTCAAATAAATTTTTAAACCTTTTCAAAATGAGTCAGTTAAATTGTATTTACCAGTGCAAACTGACGTATTTTCCAAAAAGGCTAAGTGCAGGTACTACGCGTAATAGGCTGGTCACTTCTTAGCATCCGTAGAAGTCTCGCAAGCTTAGGATGCATGAAGTCTGTTGAAATAAAGTTTCCTTTTTGTTTTGAATCCGCCTGTGGATCTATTTCGACAATTTGTGATACTTGGATATTACAATATTATTAAGTTGAAATAAATCTGTCTTTTGCTTCCGCTGTGCATTATAATTTGTGTTGTTTGACTATGATGATATCAACTACGTCACGGTAATCCCCCACCGGGCCCACCGGTGACAAGTGGAAAATAGGGGTGTGACAGTTTTACATTTTATGTAAAACTTCTTACGTTTTACGTAAAACTTCTTAAGTTTTACGTTTCACGTAAAACTTTTTACGTTTTACGTTTCACGTTTCACGTAAAACTTTTTACATTTAACGTTAAAAAGTTTACGGTTTACATTAAAAAGTTTACGGTTTAAAAATTTACGTTTAATGTTAAAAAGTTTATGGTTTTAGCACTTTTTTCAAAAACTTTTTTACACAAAAACGAACACACCCAAAAATTGCAACTCGGTAGATGTCTCGGATAGATTGTTATCATCATCCCGACTGGGAAAAAAATAAAAAAAAAACAACAAAAATCAAAAACAATGTTTAGATTCTTGAAAAAAACGGGGTTGCTGGTTTTTTTCCGATAATCAGAGGCTGCAAAGTGAGGTTGCATGTTTAAAAATCTACCATCCACCAACCGTGCCGCGCCATAGTTATCAAAATATACGTTTTTTTGCATCATCACCGCCCAAATCCAAACGGATCAAAACCCACATAGTTCACTGGTCAAAATCTACCAAACAGCACCAGATTCAAAACATTCAAAAGGAACCATGAACATCATTCAAACAGATTCAACAGATTCAAACAGCACCAGATTCAACTTAATCAAACCCAGCAAAAACACTTACCAAAATATGGGTTTTTTTTTTGCGTCATCACCGCCCAAAATCAAGAACACAGATTAAACACTCACCAGAGAATCAAAAGCACCAACAAAATAGAATCAACCTATCAACAGTTCATTCCATATCAATATCAAACCCACATATCCAAAACAGATAAAACCCATATCGAAACAGATCAAACCCACATATCCAAAATTTCCACAAAACAGAACAAACCCACATATTAGATCAAACCCACATATCAAAAATCAAAGTTCATCAAAAAATCAAACTTCAAATCAAAAGTTCATCAAAAATCACTAGAAAAAGCAAAAATCACCACAAAGTTCATCAGATTCTTGTTCGTGACCCACAGATCAAACCCACATATAAAAAAAATCAACAGATGAAACCCTACCGGAGGAACACCACCGTCCAAATCCCCCAACCGCCGCCGCTATGAGCGGCGGCGCCGCCGCTAAATCGACGCCGGTCCGCCGGCCCACTCCCGTGTGTTCCTCTCTCTCCTTCTGTCTCTCTCTCTCTCTTTGTTCCCACTCCGGTCCGCCGGTCCGTTGTTCCCACTCCCGACGCTCACCGCCGTTCCCACTCCCGTCGCTCACCACCACCACCCAGACGATGGTGGTGGTGGTCCGTTCATCCATTGAAAGAGGGGGTGACCGGAATACCAGCTCTGGCAGTCGGCCGGTGTCGCTGTCAGACAGAGGATGAGAGAGATGAGACCATGAATTGAGGAATGAAGAGTTTGATGTTTCTGTTTGTGTGTTTAATTTGGAGAAGATGAGATATCAACTTGGAGAGATTGAGAGATTAGAGAAGATGATATATAGATCTGAGAGTTATAGAGGAGAGAGGAAAGAGGAGAGAGGTTTACAAAATATCAGTGAATTTAAATGAAGAAATAGGAAAGATTTGATATTTGGGGTAAAAGACCAAAATACCCTTTTTGTTGGCTGAATATGATTGGTGGAGAGTGGTTCTTGCGGTTCTTACAACTAGGGGTGGTTCTTATTTTAGCGGCTTCCTATATACATATACATATACATATATATATATATATATATATATATATATATATATATATATATATATATATATATATATATATATATATATATAGGGTAGGGATCCTAAGAGAAGAGCACCCTATTTGAGAAACTTGAGAAGAAATCTGGACCACATATTTTTCTAAGCTTTTCGTAATATACACATATGTATAGATTACGATTGACTATATACATATGTGTATAATTCAATATACATATATGTATATAGTCAATTTTACACTATATATATGTGTATATTATGAAAAGCTTAGGAAAAATGTGTGGTCCAGATTTCTTCTCAAGTTTCTCAAATAGCCTACTTCTTCTCACATGATCCTAACCCTATATATATATATATATATATATATATATATATATATATATATATATATATATATATATGGGACCGCTAAAATGAAAACCACCTTCAGTTGTAAGAACCGAAAGAATCACTTTCTAGCCATAAGATCTTCAAGATCAATGGATGAGATTAAATATAACTAAAAATAATATTAAATGTTTTTTGTCTTATTATGTCTTTAGTATTATAATCCAAAAGGGTAATTTAGTAAAATAACTCTATTTTGTCTTTTTGTGTTTATTGTTTTTTATTAGTTTTTTGTATTATTATATTACTTTTTAATTTTAAAAATAATTTTTTTATTAAAAACATTTTTAAATTCATATTTTTTAAAAGATTTTTTATAGTTTTTACAATTTAAGTTTTACGTTAAACTTTTTACATTTTACGTTTTTTTGTTGCGCCGTTTTTACGCCGGGTTTTTTCAAGCGTCGTTTTTTTAACACGTCGTTTTTTAGGCGCCGTTTTTTTAACGCCGTTTTTATGCGCTGTTTTTTTAACGCACCGTTTTTTAACGCCGTTTTTTACATGCCGTTTTTTAGGCGCCGTTTTTTTAACGCGCCGTTTTTTAACACGCTGTTTTTTACAATTTACGTGCCGGTTTTTTACGTTTTACTAAAAAAATTTTACGATTTACGTTTTACCTAAAACTTTTTACGTTTTACGTAAAACTTTTTACGTTTTACGTTAAAAAGTTTACGGTTTAACTTTTTTTTTTACAAAAACGTTTTTACGCAAAACCGAACGCACCCAGAAAATCGCACACTCGGGAGGTGTCTCAGATAATTTGCTATCATCATCTACGCCTCAAAAAAAACCCAACAAACAAAAATCAAAAGAACGGTTGGATTCTTGAAAAAAACGAAGTTTTGGCTCAGATTTTCCGATAATCAGAGGCTGCAAAGTGGGGTTGCAGGTTCAAAAACCTACCCTCCACCATCCTTGCCGCGCCATCGTCATTTTTTTTTTTTGCATCATCACCGCCGATTGAAATAAGGCATCAGATTCAACCGATTTAAACATTCAAAAGGAACAAGAACATCATTCAAACATATTCAGACAGATTCAAAACAGTTCAACAGATTCAACAGAATCAAACCCCAGATTGAAGCAGATAAAACAAACCATCAAGAAAGTAAAACCCACAAGATTCAACAGATTCAACCCCGCATCAAAAACAGAGTTCAAAAGACAAAATATCAAAGAGAAACCCAGCCAAAACAAAATTGAAAACCCACCTTCACTGACCCAACTCAAACCATCATCTCGAGCACCCACCACCTCCGACATCGGCACTACACCACCGTCATCGAACACCCACCACCTGCCATCGAGCAACCACCACCTCCGACATCGACACTCCACCACCGTCATCGAGCACCCACCACCTCCAAGGTTTTATCTCCATTAAATGGTGCTGAACGGTGGTGGAGGAGACGGTGGCGGAGGAGATGGCGACGGCGGCGACCAAGGTTTTATCTCTGATGAATGAGGGCAGAGAGGAAGGGAGGCCGGAGAGAGGAAGGCGGCGACGGCGACCAAGGTTTTATCTCCGATTAACGGCGGCGGCACCCACCAACAACAAAAATACTAAAAGACGGTTGTGGATCTAGCTTGTGCGACGAAGATTTCATCCTTCAAATAGAGGGTTTTCAGATCTGCCCCACACCATCACTACCAGTGGGCCGGAGAAACGAGGGGGTACTGGTGTGGGTAAATTTGTTCAGCTGAAGATATGAAGATGATGATCTCTTCATCAAAGATGAAGATGAGGATATGAAGAGAGAGATGCTCAGAGTTTAAAAAAATGAAATTAAGAGAGAATGAGATTGAAATTCCTTTTAATTTATGTAGTGGTGGTGTTCGTGACTTTTAAAAAAGACAAAGGAGAGAGGAGATGGGTTTTAAAAAAGGTAGAGAGAGAAAAGAGTTCTCACATTATAAATGAGGAGAGAGGTAGGGAAATGACATTTGGTGGTAAATGACCAAAATACCCTTTTGAGTGGCAGAATCTGATTGGTTGAAAGCGGTTCTCGCGGTTCTTACAACTGGAGGTGGTTTCTATTTTAGCGGCTCCCTATATATATATATAACTTATATATGATTTTTTCTATCGCTTTAAGGTTTGAATTATGTTTACGCCTCGTGTTGTCGACTCCGCCGCAACGCGCGGCTTCCCCAATAGTCATTTAAAGAGCACAAATTCAAATTCAATTCAATATTTGGTTTTGATAAATGTGAGACCATTGATCTGTTGTATTTTGTTGGCTCTTGTGTTTTGTTAGAGCATTTTAATAAAAGTTGCCTTTAACAAAAATAAAAATGTTAACGGTTCGTTGTTGTTGACCATCATATAAAAAAACGAGGGTAAATCTATTTTGTTATGTGTATTTGAAAGCTTATATTTTACACCACTAGATAATTTTTATGTATTACAATTTGGGCTGTCCAAACTGCTCGACGATCGAGGATCGCTCGATGATCGCTCGAAAAATGCTCGTTCGATTCCCGCCCAGTTTGTAAATGAGCCGCTCGGATCGGTTCGATTCAAATTCAATCCAAGCATGAGCAAAGGTCCGCTCGCTCGTCGATCGCTCGGTTTCGCTCGATTTATTTTTATTAATATATATATAGGGATGGTTTATATGGAAAACTCTATCTTTTTAAGAAAACTCTGCAAACCCAATATCATCCATTGATTATCTTTCATCTGACTTGATCAATGGCTCTCTTAATTTGGGTAAGAATTAGATTTAAAAGAAATGTCATAATACACATTAGTACAACTGGAAGGGCATTTTTGGTAGTACATTCCTTCTCTCTCCACTGTCCAATCCTATCATCTCTCTTTAATGCACTGATCTTTCTCTCTCTTCATATCCGTTTCAAAATCACAATCTCATCTCAGCTCTCTCAATTCCCCCTCTCTAAAATCACAGATCTCATTTTCTCCTCCCCAAATCAAAACCCTAGCCCCCATGACTTTCCCTTCTCTCTACACAACACTTACAACCTGCAAGCATAGAGAGAGAGTGAGAGCCGTGAGAGAGAGTACCAGAGAAATCGAAAGAGAAAGAGAGGTCCAGAGAAATCGAAAGAGAGAGAGAATAGGCCGATGGGTTGTTGACCGTTATGGTTGGGGCAGGGGAGGCGGTAGATGCATGATGAGTGAGGCACGATGGTGCTTAGTGGCGGGTGACTGCCGACGGACGACGGCTCGTGGGGGCCCGCCCACTATTGGAATGAGCTTGAATAGGCCAAGCCTGGAAGAGTTGATTGACCAAATTGAGGTGAAACTTGATTTTGAAATGGTAGAGTTGATTTCAGAATGAGTTTAAAGAGCGTAGGAGGTTTAGAAATGTATTCACACCAAATTTAGCAACAGAGAAAGTGGAAGAAACATGGAATTGGTATAGCTTTCATATATTTTGTCTTTTGTTTTCTTAATTTCTGTAAAATTTTTGGTCTTCTCATATCATAATTAAATCTTTCCTTTGAGGAAAGAAAATTAAATCTAATTGCTCCTCGTTTGTTTATTGATATCATTGTTTCCATATAATCCTAGTTAAATTACTTTACGTCAATGTATAAATTACGTTTCCTGTATCACTTGATTATATTTACATCAATATATAAATTATGTTTCTTGTATCACTTGATTATAATGAATGAAGGTTGTGTTTGAGATAAATAATGTAGAATTGGCAACAACTACCGTAAAAGTTGAGATGTATATTTTTTAGAGAGAGAGAGAGAGAGTTGAATGTTCAAGTGTGTGTGAGAGAAGAAGGTTTGAAGACCTTCTTCGTGTTCATCGGACGGTTCTAGATCCGGTAAGTGTTCTTGAAATATCATTTCACAATTGATTTTTTGTTGAAATGGTTGTTAATATGTTTTTGTGGGCTGAAAGTGTTCTAGTAATGGTTAATGTTCATGTATTTTAAATAAATCCAAAACTTTAGGATGAGATTTTGAACGGGTTTTTTTTGTTGGTTTGGTTGCTTGTTTGGGGCTTTTGATCTTAACAATAATTGTTTTTTTGTTGGTTTGGTTGCTGGTTTGGGTTTTTGATCTGAACAATAAGTGTTTTTTTGTTGGGTTGCTTGATTTTCAGAGATAGACCCATAACATGTGTTAAGCACATGTTAGAATGATATATAACGTGTGTTGATTTACAGAAACAGATCCATAAAAGATATTCAATTGACAAGCTGGATCGATGTAGGCGACGTTAATGCGGGGACATTGAATAAGTCACATCCTTTGGGAAAAGAACTCTTCGTTCATTTATAACATGTGTTAGTGGTTCATGCTGTAACAGAACACCATGATGTAACCTGACATGTGTTTATGTATAACATGTGTTAAGCCCCTGTTAGAATGATATATAACGTGTGTTAACCTTTTGTTAATTAAAAAAACAAGTAATATCTATTTTATTTTTGTTGATGTTTAAAATATCCGATAATGTGGATACTAAGCGTAAAACTTGTACAAGTAATAAATGTACAAGTTAGGATGTAACGTGTAATATGAAACGAGCCATTTATGGTATTACATGTACCGATAATTTTGGAATATATAATATGAAACGGGTCATTTGTTTTGCACATTTTGGAATGTATAATATGTGTTAAGCCTCTGTTATAATCTTTTTGTAACCTGACATGTATTCATGTATAAACTAGTGATTTACAAAACACCATGATGTGTATATACTGATCTAACATGTGTTACAATTTGTCTGTTCGGAACATGTAATTGCTTAACATGTGACAAGGGTGAAAACAATCGACGGGGGCGATGAGTTTAATGGTGAACTTAGTTAATATCGTGATCTTTTTGTAACCCCACTTGTATACATATGATAACATGTAAGCATCCACTATAACCTGTGAAGCGTGCTAGTGTGTATATGTTTTAGATATATATTTTAAGCCCTTTTTACACTTTTTAGCCAAGTTTTAAATTTATAAAACGCAATATTTACTAACACTAAACACACATATGGGCAAGTGCACCCATCGTGGACGTAGTATAGTGTTGGTAAGATACCGAGGTCGTCCAAGGACACAAGAGCTTTTAGTACCGGTTTATCCTCAACGTCTAATCAAATCAAAATGTTAGAAAAAATATTTTCAAACTAAGAAAATAAAACTAACTAAATGCTGAAAAATAAAATAAAAATAAACAGATAGACAAGATGAATCACTTGGATCCGACTCGTGTATTAGTATAACCTTTGATTATTTTCGCACTTTTGCACTTGTTTAAGAGATTATCTTAGTTATTGTTGTAGGCCCCTCTTTTGAAGGCGACGTTACCCTCAACCCAGTAGTTTGAGTCAGCAAGGATACAATCCTAAAGAGACGGATTATTGAAAGATAATGAATTAAGTTATTAATGCAAATTATGGTAGGCCCCTCTTTTGGAGGTGACGTTACCCTCGACTAAGTAGTCTGAGGCAGCAGAGATACAGTCCTAAATAGCCGGGTTATAGTATTAATAGTAGTTTACTTATGAGGGGGTCAAATAGTTTGGATCCCTGCCATCCAATACCTTTGGGTATTGAAGGAGATCCTACTAAATTTGACCCAGGTCCCTTGCAGGACCTCTAAACGCTGAACAAGGGAAAGACCCTTACCAAACCGTTCCCTTAACCCCCGACCAGGTAGCCAACATACCTCCATATAGACCGTGGAGATATGAATGGTGAAAATCTTTTATTTTATATAGACAGTAAAATAATGCCAAGACACCACGGACAAACGATAAGGAAAAGTCACCTTCAACATAAGAAACTAGTTATTAAAGTCATTAATACAAAACCAAATAAAAAGTGCAAAAGATTAAAAATAAAAAGTATTATACTAAACACTTGTCTTCACCAAGTGATGTAAGAGACTTAGGAAAACATGGCCTTGATTGTCAAGAACTCTTACGATCAATCTTGGATCCCGAGACGACTCACACACTCTATAATGGACAATGAATGATGGTGGTGGATGATGGTGTTGTGATGGTGGTGGTTGGTGGATGAAGTGTGAGAGAGGTGGTGTGCCAAGGGATGAGTTGCAATGAAGCCAAGCACTCCTATTTATAGGCTGAACAGAGGCCTGGGCACGGCCCCGTGTCCGCTGGACACGGCCCCGTGCCCGTCTGACACTCTCTCTCTCTTCATTAATTGTAATTCGCAATTACAATTAATGCGCCTGCTGTACTTTCGCCACGCCCCCATGCTCACTGGACACAGCCCCGTGGTGGGCAATAGAAGCTTCTATAGGTTTGTCTTTTCTGCTGCTTCTTGGGCACGTTCCCGTGCTCGCTGAGCACGGGGCGTGTTCAGACTTCTGCCTTCTCTGTTTTGCTTAGGAGGATGCTGTCGAGGGGTCGGGCATTCCACTTTTGTTCCCTTTCTTGTATTTTTGTTAGATTTAGCTATCTTTTTGCTTCTTTTGTTAATTTGAGTTCATTTATTCCTAAAAATACAAAAGGAAGACAAAAACACACTTTTTCCAACATTAGTACTTAAAAAGGGTTAGTTTTATGCCTCATTTGATGTAATTTATATGTTGCATTTTACACACATCAAATACCCCCACACTTGAATTTTTGCTTGTCCTCAAGCAAAACTCTTTAAAATGTGTCTTACACTCCCAAATGGAATGGGTAGAAGAGAAGGTTTTGGCTTGTCATAGAGTGTCGGGAATCCAAGATCTTTATTGGGTTTTATTTTTATTTATTTACAATCCTATTCGTTATGATTTATTAAAAACTTTTCATAAGGTAAATTATTTATTAAGGCATAACATGCCTTTTTAAAATTCCATTTATATACAAGTTCACATACCTCACGAGGGAAATCACTCAACACTCGGCCGAATGTGTATTTTTAGTGAATCACTCGAGAGCGGCATGGAACTTATTTTTACCATATGCTTGCCAAGCAATCAATCATCCTCCTTTTTAACTTTATACCTTTGTAAATATCAAGAGAACTTTTTGGGTGAAGGGTTAGGCTTGGGCTAAAGATGGGTAGTTGGGTTAGTGGTTAGTAGAAAAGGGCAAAAGGCGCGCGTCGGTTTTCGTAAAAAAATTTGTTTTTGTGACTTTTTATTTTTAATGAAGTATTTATTCAAACAGGCTTTTGTTTGAGGAGCTTTGTTTGTTTATTTCAAACTTCATTGTAATATATATATATATATATATATATATATATATATATATATTAGTCACATGAAAACCGAGCTTGTTACTAAAATAAAGGGTAAAAATAAAAAGGGTTTTTGGTGGTTAAGAAGGGTTTTGAGGTTAAGAAATGAAAAGGTTTAGGCTCAAAGGGCTAACTAGGGGGAGTTTTTGGGTAGGTGAAAAGAAAAATAAAAATAATGGTGTTGAAAGAAAAAGGGTTAGTCCTAATGCCTCCATCATTTACTTACTTGGGTTTAAGTTGGTAAGGACCGGGAATGAATTGTCGTGGCAAGTTCTAGAGTCGTAAGAACCAAGCGGCTATTCACACAAGAAACGAAAAATGAGCATTTAGCGTAAAGATGTATATTTGTATGCTCAATAAAGGCTCAAAACTCACTTTTGTGGGAATGGGTTTTTATGTGATCAAGTATATATAATCGAATTTTAACTAAGCTTGTCATGCCGTTTCATAATTTTCTTATGTTGGTTCTTTTTATCACGACGCTATCGGTTGTAAACTTGTAAAAATATAACCTTATTGGACTTAGAATTCCCAACTTAAACTTTAGACAAGTAAAAAAAATGAATTTTTTTTTTGAAAAAAATTTAGGGTGATTAGCGGTTCCAATAGAGTTTTGTGTAAGGCTTGTTATTAGGACTTGCAAAATTCAAGGTTTTAGCACCTCCCCGCACTTAAATTACACATTGTCCTCAATGTGTCCCAAAAAAATAAACTTTTAGGTTGACTGAATGCGTAACATGGTGTTAGAAGCAAAAAATTTGTGTTACTAGCAGTCTGGACACGGCCCCGTGGGGACCGGGCACGGCCCCGTGTTCAGGTGCCAGTAACAGTATATAAAGAAAAGAAACAGAAGTCTGGACACGGGGGCGTGTTCGGTGAACACGGCCCGTGTCCAGTTACCTGAACTGGGCATTTATATGCAGGGTGTTCAGCACGGGGCCGCGTTGGCTGTGCACGGCCCGTGCTGAACTTACTGTAATGGAGAATTTGTTGTCGGATGGCCTTGTTTTTGTGCATGGGGCCATGTTTCTCGTTTCCCTTGTAATCCCTGACCATCATGAGTGTGTTTTATTCCTGCAAATTAAAACTAAAAGATTAAACTTAAACTAAGGATAGTTCCGATGATTGCCTCCGTGGTGCGCCACGTTTATAAGGGTCTTTGGCTAGACCCAAGGCAAGGTTATATGTTTTCTAAGCGGGATGTTTTGCATCCCACGTTGCACCGTCGGAGAGCATCATCCAAACTTGAATCAATAACCTTCATGTAATTGACCGGGTCATCGTCCTCTACTCTCTTCCCAACCCCGAACTTTACTTCATCATCCCATACTTTAAAGTGAGTGTTCCGTCATTCATGTCTACCACTGCTTGTGCAGTGGCGAGAAATGGTCTCCCTAGTATGAGGGGGACTTCGGTGTCTTCTTCCATATCAAGTATGACAAAGTAGGCCGGGTAGACGAAATTGTCTACCTTGACTAGGAGATTTTCAATGACACCTTGCGGAAATTTGACGGATCAATCAGCAAGTTGTATGCTCATTTTTGTAGGACTCGTTTTTCCTAGGCCGAGTCTTTTGAACATTGATGATGGCATGAGGTTAATGCTAGCCCCAAGGTCGGCTAGTGCATTGCGAACGGGGGAGTCCCCGATCGAGCAAGGAATTGTGAAGCTTCCGGGATCGATTTTCTTTTGGGGGAGTTTGTTGAGTACGAGGGCAGAGCATTCTTCGCCTAAGTTAACTAATTGCAATGTTCCAATTTTCCTTTTATGAGTGAGGAAGTCCCTCATGAACTTAGAGTATTTGGGCATTTGGGTAAGGACATCAATGAAAGGAATGTTGACATGCAATTGTTTTAGTAGACTTTCGAATTTTGCGAATTGCTCATTGGTCTTTTGACGGATTAACCTACCGGGGTACGGAACTCGAGGAGCCTTGGTAGGCTCTAGTGAAGGAGGAGAATCCTTCTCTTGTAGGGGTGGTGTTACGGCCTCCTCGGTTGGCGGCGGGCCTTCCGTAGGACCCACGGTGCGGTTCCGTAGTGTTATGAGATGAACTTGCGCCTTTGGGTTTGTTTCGGTATTGCTTGGTAACACGCCTTGTGGTCTCTCGGAGAAATTTTGTGCTAGTTGACTTATTTGTTTTTCGATGTTTTGAATACTAGCTTGTTGATTTCAAAAATTTGATTCTAATTGTAGAAACCTATCCGAGTTTTTCTTTTCAGTTTCGGAGATGAGGCGAGATATAGTATCTTCAAGCCTTTCTCGTCCACCTTGTTGTTGAGGGAAATTTTGTGACTCGTTTCTTGGTTGTTGAAAGTTTGTTCGTTGGTTTACGCTTTGTTGGTTACTACCATTGCCGGGTTCTCTCCAACCAAGGTTAGGGTGATTTCGCCATCCTTGGTTGTAGGTGCCCGTTGGAGGATGTAACACCCCGTGTTTTCGAATGTCAAAGTCAAAGTCCAAGTCAACTTTGATTTCTTTGACTGTAAATAGTCTTTTCTTATTTTTGTATTACGTGGAGTAAGTTTTGTCTAATGAAATGCTCGAACGATTAATCAACGCGACCGATTTACGACTGTGAATAGTAGGAAGTAACAATGCGATAAAGTTAATCAATCAATAATCAAGTTAATTAATCGAACTCGAGACTCGAACTATGCGAAACTGGTGTGGTAATATTTACGTGTATGTGTACCTTATGTGTTACTTGTGCGTGTTTACTTTATGTTTTGTGTGGTATTCAATCGAATCAATCGAAACTCAAATCGAAACTCGAAATTCAATCAAACGCAATCTAAACCGACATCGAATGGTGAATTACAGATGATTGTATGTTAGATATAGTAGTTGGGACTGAAAGTAATTTGACTAGGAACTCTAGCGTATACGTATAATCGTCCACCGAAATCGAAATACCAAAAATCGTCACAAAACGCTCAAAAGGGGTTCCTGATCGAACAGGAAATCACCAGACGAACAGGCTAGCCGATCGAACATGTTATTCGATCGAGCGGCCCAACCGATCGGAGAACCTGACCGATCGGTTACCACTTTCCTCTTCTGGAGCCTATAAATAGGGCTGTCATTGTCTTCTTTTCCACTTTTGGAAAGCTCTGACCGAACCAGTCCTTGTTCTTCACCTTTTCTCAGATTTCTCTCAAATCCGGTAAGTTTTCACTCTAATTCTTGTACGTTTTTTTATCAATGCATGATTCTTCACCTTTCTATCTTTTAAATCCTAAATTTTAGCCATGAAATCATCAAGATCTAAGTGTTCTTGGGTGATGTCATCATGGTGTTCTTGAAGAACATCATGATTCGGCCTCACTCAACCGTTAATAGTTTAGATCTAACCGATTTCCACATAAACAAACTAAGATTGGTAAGAATCTTAACATTTTCATGGTAAGAAGGATTGAAAGAAGGATTTTCCACTTTCTTTCAACTCTTTTACACTCAACACCTTAAAACCGAAGAAAACGGAGCTTGAACCAACTAACTAATCATTCTAACAGTTAAGAGGTTCAAGATTCGGATTCTATCTGCGAGGTTCACCGATTCCGGGTTAAACGCTAATCTGCCATTCCGAACAGTTCACCGACCGGACTTTGGTGATTCCAGACTAAAACGGTGAAGCTAGTAAGGACCCACGTTCTATGGTTCAACCCGTTGTCGACATACCTCCAGATTGTATCAATAAAATCAAAAAGCCAAGTGTTAGACGAGAGGTCGACCAGGCCAGAGTTGCTGGCCGAACGGCTAGACTGTTCGAACGAACAGCCCAGCCGATCGGGCATACCAGTCGACCGACCGGGCCATGGTCCCACATTTTCCCAAACTTAGGAAGTATGCTATTGACGAAGTGATGTTTGATCGAACATGATACTCGATTTATAAACACTACTCTTCGGATCATGAGATACTATGCTGCAACACTTAATCGGTTCTACAACTCGTTCGTAGTACAAGGTGCCACCCGATCGAGCCTGCTACCCGATCGAGTGACATCCAACTGAGGAATCACTGAAGAAGTGTACAACCGATCGGGTAAGCCGACCGATCGAACATACAGTTCGATCGATCGACCTGAAAGGTAAGTACACTTCAGTGTTCTCAAATGCTGCAACGAAAACTTCAAAAGTTCAAACCATCAAACACAAACACATCCTTCTCAAAGGAAGAAACAATCCACTCGAATGGCCCAGCCGATCGAGCCTACCGGCCGATCGAACAAGACTGTTCAAACGGACTTTCAAACCGAACGAACAGCCCGTTCGATCGAACCTGCTGTTCGATCGACCTGGCTATTCGATCCATTTACACTTATTGCATTTCCGCGTTACTCATCGTTATATTATCGAAACTATTCAGGCTAACTCTACTCTCAGCGCTCCCTTCAATCCATAGCCAATCACTGGGAGTATACTCGAGCCCTTTTGCTTTAGCACTTTTGGGTGTTACATACGTTACTTATCAAATCACAATCGAACACAAACTATTTGAACGCTAACCAATCGCATGTATTACTTGACTAAATGAATGCTTGTTTATTATGTTTACACGTGGAATGCTGTCTACCTGCCTTAGCAACATAGTACTATAGTTTGGACTCAGCACCCGTTCACATGGGGGTTGTTAAGGACAATTACTTGCATGGATTACGGTGGTAATCATGTATTGCGAACTGTCTCGGACAGTCCACCCGCAGTCGTTGGTATTGATGGTCCCATGTCGATAATTAACATGCTTCGTTTTCCTCTGTGTACGTGCTGGTTATGCGTAAACTATTCGAACTCTATATGCTATTATCAAACTTGTGTACTCACCTTTACATTTTATGTATTGAATTTATTTTAACGTATGTGACATGTATATAGGATGCTTATTTGCTCTTCCTGCTGTGAAATAGAGGCTAGGAAAGAGTCTAGAAACTAAGACAATTTATATTTATGTATTTAAATCTGAGTTGTCGGAACATGTCTTGTTTGAAGGATATCTATGTCTGTAATAACTAAATTTATCTTATGGGTCACGGTATGGGACGTGATATTTAAACTATTCGGTAATAATAGTTGTTATGGAATTTCTTTGAACAATCTGTTTCGCTCAGTGCCATGCCCCGATGATTCCGCCATCGGTTGGGGTGTGACAGAGGACCCGACGGCGCCGAGATTACCTACGGTGGGTCGTAGATAATCCATGAGGGTACGTTGGTCCGCCATTGGAAGTGAGTTCCCCGAAACCTTCTCTTGGCTTTTAGCTTTTAGTCTTTTTCTGAGAAAGCGTTCGGGTTCTTCTAGGGGTTCTTTTATGTCTTTATTAGAAATGGAGCTCATACACTATGTAGAGGTGGCGTCGGGTTCCAAGTCCTGCAACAAAAACAGAAAAGAACGTTGTTCAGAAGGTTCACCACGGCCCCGTGCTCAGTGAACACGGCCCGTGGTCGGAGTTATAGTGATTGTTTTCCGGATCCCTGTTACTGGAGAGTTGGACACAGCCCTGTGTTGCACCGACATGGCCCCGTGGTCAGCCTTCTGTAACTCGGAAAACTAAAAACTGCCAGTAATACTGCTGGGCACGGCCCGTGTCCGACCAGGCACGGCCCGTGCTGAGCTCTGCAGAAGCTGAAAAAATTAAGAAAATCCTAAAAAATAAAAAGAAAAAAAATGATTAGGCCGTTGATTCCTAACTTTCTTAAAATCCTTGTGTCCCCTGCAGCGGCGCCAAAAACTTGATGCGTGCTAGTGTATATGTTTTAGATATATATTTTAAGCCCTTTTTACACTTTTTAGCCAAGTTTTAAATTTATAAAACGCGATATTTACTAACACTAAACACACATATGGGCAAGTGCACCCATCGTGGACGTAGTATAGTGTTGGTAAGATACCGAGGTCGTCCAAGTACAAAGAGCTTTTAGTACCGGATTATCCTCAACGTCTAATCAAATCAAAATGTTAGAAAAAAGATTTTTAAACTAAGAAAATAAAACTAACTAAATGCTGAAAAATAAAATAAAAATAAAAACAGATAGACAAGATGAATCACTTGGATCCGACTCGTGTATTAGTATAACCTTTGATTATTTTCGCACTTTTGCACTTGTTTAAGAGATTATCTTAGTTATTGTAGTAGGCCCCTCTTTTGAAGGCGACGTTACCCTCAACCCAATAGTTTAAGTCAGCAATGATACAATCCTAAAGGGTCGGATTATTGAAACATAATGAATTAAGTTATTAATGCAAATTATGGTAGGCCCCTCTTTTGGAGGTGACGTTACCCTCGACTAAGTAGTCTGAGTCAGCAGGGATACAGTCCTAAATAGCCGGGTTATAGTATTAATAGTAGTTTACTTATGAGGGGGTCAAAGAGTTTGGATCCCCGCCATCCAGTACCTTTGGGTTTTGAAGGAGATCCTACTAAATTTGACCCAGGTCCCTTGCAGGACCTCTAAACGCTGAACAAGGGAAAGACCCTTACCAAACCGTTCCCTTAACCCCCGACCAGGTAGCCAACATACCTCCATATAGACCGTAGAGATATGAATGGTGAAAATCTTTTATTTTATATAGACAGTAAAATAATGCCAAGACACCACGGACAAACGATAAGGAAAAGTCACCTTCAACATAAGAAACTAGTTATTAAAGTCATTAATACAAAACCAAATAAAAAGTGCAAAAGATTAAAAATAAAAAGTATTATACTAAACACTTGTCTTCACCAAGTGATGTAAGAGACTTAGGCAAACATGGCCTTGATTGTCAAGAACTCTTACGATCAATCTTGGATCCCGAGACGACTCACACACTCTATGATGGACAATGGATGATGGTGGTGGATGATGGTGTTGTGATGGTGGTGGGTGGTGGATGAAGTGTGAGAGAGGTGGTGTGCCAAGGGATGAGTTGCAATGAAGCCAAGCACTCCTATTTATAGGCTGAACAGAGGCCTGGGCACGGCCCCGTGTCCGCTGGACACGGCCCCGTGCCCGTCTGACACTCTCTCTTTTCATTAATTGTAATTCGCAATTACAATTAATGCGCCTGCAGTACTTTCGGCACGCCCCCGTGTTCACTGGGCACGGCCCCGTGCCGAGCAATAGAAGCTTCTATTGGTTTGTCTTTTCTGCTGCTTCTTGGGCACGGCCCCGTGCTCGCTGAGCACGGGGCGTGTTCAGACTTCTGCCTTCTCTGTTTTGCTTAGTAGGATGCTGTCGAGGGGTCGGGCATTCCACTTTTGTTCCCTTTCTTGTATTTATGTTAGATTTAGCAATCTTTTTGCTTTTTTTTGTTAATTTGAGCTCATTTATTCCTGAAAATACAAAAGGAAGACAAAAACACACTTTTTCCAACATTAGTACTTAAAAAGGGTTAGTTTTATGCCTCATTTGATGTAATTTATATGTTGCATTTTACACACATCAACCCGACTTGTATTCATGTATATGAAAGTGGTTTGCAAAACACCATGATGTGCATATACTGATCGTAACACATGTACAAGTTAATATGGAACATACAAGTTAATGTTGTAACACCGTCTACCTGGGATAACATGTGTTAAGCCTCTGTTATAATCTTGGTTTAACCCAACATGGTGTCATGTATAAGCTAGTGGTTTCCAAAACACCATGATTTGTATATACATACTGTAACATGAGTTACGCGCCTGACATGTATAACGTGTGTTAAGCCTCTATTATAAATTGTGTTAAGACTTCCAGAATGGATGCATAAACTCCAATAGTAACTTAATAACAACATAGTATACCTGATATAACGTGTGTTAAGCCTCTTTTATAACCAAGACTTCCAGAATGTGTTAAGTCCATACCGTTTTAACATCATGTACTAGACAAAACAATAAGAGTCTCACATTACATATTACTAGTAAACGAAAATACATAGCACTAAGAAAATGGTGGAGCCTCATTTGACAGTCTGCCTTAGCTTTTCAGCGGCTACCCTTGCTTTATTATTTGGGTCGGTCTTGAAACGGTTTGTAAACATGTGGGTGTGCATATGCCAGGGAAGTTATAAAAATGTGTTTTCATGTCACACGTAACACGTGTTATGTTGTACATGGGTTTCATGTCACATGTAACACATACATGTCCGAGAAGTTCAAACTATAACACGTGTTAGTTGTGTTTTGCTGTAACATAAACATGGTCATGATCCTTGAGCATCTGATCCACGTTTGATGAAACCAACGGTCCCGAGAATTGGATCTTATTTCCCTTGTATCCATCATCGTCCTAATAACAAAAAGATAAGATAACCGTTAAGTCGTTAACCAGACATAAATATTAACACATTCATAGCCAGAAAATCTTTTTTCTCAAATAACATCACAAAAACAGTTACTATTCAGATCAAAAGCCTCAAACAAAGCAACCAAACTAGCAAAAAACAGTTACTATTCAGATCAAAAGCCCAAACAAGCAACCAAACCAAGCATAACTTTTTAACACAAAAATAAAAACCTGCAAATTACATAAACATTTACCCCTTTTAAGAACCATTTTAACAAAAAAAAAAATCATGTTTCATCTCTAAAACAGCCATTACACAAAAACCTATTAACAACCAGGTTTTATGAATAATTTTTGATATTTTAAGTGTAAAAAATGGAGCCAGACGTTGAATATTATCTTATAAAGTCCATACCTTATATCATTTTTAAATTCAATATTTTATTGGTTCAATATTTAAGTGTAAATAATAGAACCGTAAATTATAATCATCTTTCAAAAGTTCATACCTACATGCTCTAGTTATCAACTAACATAAACTCCACAAAATCAGAAAAATCCATACGAAATACCCAGAATCAAACATATATGAAAACATATGTTGCATAAAACTAAAAGAGTGTAAAAAACTCACAAATGTCAAGATCTGAAACAACATATACAAATCATATTTTATATAAAGTAAAAAAGTGTAAAAAACTCACAAATATCCAGATCTGTAACAACATTATGAAACATGTGGACAAACGAGATATAAACGGGAATGGAACAAGATCTGGAAGGGGTTTTCACGTGGATCTGACTTCATACACTAACATCTTCATCACAAAACCACGTTCTTCATCAGGGATTGATCGATCTAATTTTCGTTCTTCATTTCGGTCTAAATTTGATTGGTAAAATGTTGGATTTCTTCATCAGGAAAAATGATACAAAAAACATGGATAAGAAAGTGAAATAAGAAAGAGAGAGTTTGATCTTTTTGATGCTCTACAAATGATAAATAGAGAGTTGGTGATCTGACAAGAGGAGACAAGTGAAAATATAAAAAGACTAATGTGCCCTCAAAAGCAAAAAAAAAAAAAAAAAAGATGAAGATGGCTGGGACACGTGGCCAATTGTAGGCCTTGTGATGGGTTTCCAAGGTTTTCTCAAAATAGAGGGTTTTCTCCCTAGCATTATCCTATATATAACAGATTTTAAAGATTAAAAGCCCAAAAAATATACTAGCCCAACTTAATAGTTAATATTAAAATCTAACCCTAAATCCCTAATTCCTAAAACAATCACATAGTCATAAACTGATTGTTCGAAGATCTGCTTCTTGATATTGTAAGAACATTTTTAGAATCATTATTTTAGTTACGTATTGTTTTTGTTAGTAAGGTTTTGGACATGTTTTAATTAAGTTAGGATTTGTTTTTGTTAAACGCAACCTAATAATTCAATCGAGCGAAAACGATTCGCTCGATTTTAGTTAGGATTTGAGAGAAACCGAGCGAAAACGATCCGCTCGATTTAAATTCAATCTCAGCATTAGCATCTCTTTTGTGCTAGGTTTTGCAAATTTGATCCGATCGGATCGGATCGATTGTAATTCAATCTGAGCACGAGCAGACCCTCGATCGAATCAGATCGGCTCATGAGCACCCCTAATTACAATAAATAAGAAGTTATATAATACATAATTTATAACAGTTGGGCCCACGAGGGATTGAGCCCATAACCTATAAACCTAAATGTTTTTAAAGTCTGTTCTTTGTCAAATGAGCAACTAACCCTCCACGGCTCCACCTCAGCATTTATTCACTCAATAGCGAGGGATAACATACTTTATATGGGGGCAAATCAAATATTACTTAATAAAAGGGGGCACTATTGGCGGATGAGGGCTTTATCTCATTTTATGTTAGCTATTAGGGGACGCTATTGATTGGTGATGGATGAGGTGACTCATACGTGACACTGAGATAAGAAAATGAACCCTAGGGGCTCCAATGCATAGCCTTTGCAATAACTAATGAAATATGTAATGTGTAATTTATAATCTTGCATTACCATAATACATTTTGACTTTCTTCATCCTACATCATTTTGTGTATATATTTTTAGTGTATAGGCATTATGCCTAGTGGAAATGGATATAATCGGGTGGTTTTGCTGGTGACACGATGATACTCTACTGGTCTGTCAGTGATCCAAATTTGTCGTTCAAAAAAATTGTTTTTTTTTCAGAAGATCACATAAAAATAAATATTACACTATGTTCCCGAGTCTCATTTAATAGGGGGAGGGAAAGGAAAATTTTCTCTCCTAATCTATGCAATTTGGGATGATGAATATATGATCATATTTTCTTCCATTTCCCCTCCCCCTCCCCCCTCCTCCCCCTATTAAATGAAACTCAAGAACATGGTTTTTTTTTCATATTTTCATCTCTTTTCCCTCCCCTCGCCCTGTTAAATGAGACTCGGGAATAGAGTGCAAATGTCAGATAGGATGATTTTTTCATTCCGCAATAACAAAATATTAGAATTTAGGACTGGATTTCGGTGGAGTTCTTTGTCGGGATGATGACCTTTAACCATAAATTCGGCTACCTAATAATTTATTTCAATTATCCGTATTAACCATAAATTCGGCTACCTAATAATTTATTGCAATTATCCATATCTATAATACTATATTAAGAGAAATGGGTTTTCTACCTTTTTCGTAATTTTTCCTAGGTACAAATCTTGTAGCACCATGTACAAATGAAGCAAGCCATTTTAGAGGGGAAAAACTTGAACTTTCTCTAAAGTTTTAAGACACTTTGAGGGAAATCTAGACGGATCATCCATAGAATCCATGCCCACTTATGTCTTCCATTAATTGAATTAAATTAAGAAATTAAATAAAACTTTTACAATAATTAAAGAAATTAATAGATTAAATTAAATGTTAGACATGCAACATTTGGGATTTTCATGATTTAATAGTATGTATAAATATAATAAATAGATTTATATGGACTATAAATAGGTTTTCTACCCTTATAGTAATTTTACATTGTGTACATATTTTGAAGCAACATGTACAAGAGAGCCAAACTATTTTAGAGATGGTAAACTTGCACATTGTCCAAAAAAAAAAATAAGACACTTTAGGTGGATTTTTGGGATTTTGGCACCTTTTCAAATAAAAATAATTCAAAAAGTTATGGGTATTAATAAGTAATGATCATCAAGGCTATCATTTATTGAATTGATGAGGAAATTAACTATTAGTATTTGAAGGGTTTAGCCTTGCACTAATCTATATACAAACCGAAAGTCGTAACTGATATTGAAGTTAAAACCCTTAAGTAAATGCTAAAAACACTCATGTGTATATAATAGATATATATGTTCAATTTTTTAGCGAGCAATGTTTTATTTTGTTCATACTGGGAGATATAATTACATGCACATTGTTTTTCTGATCCATTGCAAAGAGAACATGAATTAAGTTTATTTGTCTAGGCTTTTTCTCAACAGATTTTTTTTTCGAAAGTGGTTAGTAGTTTGTAGTTTTAATATTTTTACCACAAGATATTTACTGTAATTCAAATGCTATTGAGTGTTTGGTTTATAGTTTTTATATCTTAATATTTATCTGCTATCCTTTTATTTTTTTCATTAGGTGGAATGAAGGTAAAGGCTAATAGAGATGAGTCGTCTCCATAAGCAGCTATGCTTGCTGCACAAGATGTTTCAAGGTTTTTACTTGTTTCTTTTAGTGTCTTGCTATATGGTAATCATAGCAGTTTGTTTTTGTTCGATACATTACAACTAAGAAATTTCTATTGTAACAACTGGAGCTTGGAATCAATACCCTCCACATAAAATTATGGGCAACTGGAGGTAACAAGACAAAGACACCCGGTCCAGGTGCACAGTTTGCCCTCAGAGCTTTTGCCCGTTCTAGCATGAAGATTGGTCACATTGGTCACATTGGTGTGCTTATATTCTTTATTTTTTTATATACGAATTTTTGTATTTGTTATTTTTGCTCTTTGAAGAACTTTTATTTATGTTTAAGGAGTAGCTGATAAGTAAGTTGTATGTTTTGATGATGACAGAGGACGTGACACCACTTCCAACAGATAGTACTCGTCGAAAGAGTGGGAGAAGAGGAAGGAGACTGTGATATGTTTTTTGTCTACAATATGTTTTCAAAGTATCTACAATTTGGATTATGGTTGTCTTCAATTTTTGTAGGTTATTTTTATGTTCTTGTTGACATTTGGGGGTGACATTCATTTTTGTTGAACTACTTTATATTTTTGTTTAATGATATTCTAATATTTACTTCATATATGGGTTTTTATGCTTTAGTTTTCTTAATCAGGAGTATTCTATCTGTAGTTGAGGTCAATATCAATTCGATGGATGTCAGTGTGCTTGAGATCTGAATCTTATTTATCGAATCAATTTGAGAGTTTCAGAGTGTGCTAAAGAGTTGAAACG